>NC_133324.1:106669014-107269014 GCF_042186555.1 Aquarana catesbeiana | reverse complement strand
TGTGCAGGCAGTGTGAAGCGATCTCTCTCTCTCTTTGCAGGCAGTGTGAAGCGATCTCTCTCTCTCTGTGCAGGCAGTGTGAAGTGGTCTCTCTCTGTGCAGGCAGTGTGAAGCTGTCTCTCCCTCTGTGCAGGCAGTGTGAAGCATTCTCTCTCTCTCTCTGTGCAGGCAGTGTGAAGCGGTCTCTCTCTCTTTCTGTGCAGGCAGTGTGAAGCGGTCTCTCTCTCTCTCTGTGCAGGCAGTGTGAAGCGATCTCTCTCTGTCTGTGCAGGCAGTGTGAAGCGATCTCTCTCTCTCTGTGCAGGCAGTTTGAAGCGATCTCTCTCTCTATGTGCAGGCAGTTTGAAGTGGTCTCTCTCTCTCTGTGCAGGCAGTGTGAAGCGATCTCTCTCTCTCTGTGCAGGCAGTTTGAAGCGATCTCTCTCTCTCTGTGCAGGCAGTGTGAAGTGGTCTCTCTCTGTGCAGGCAGTGTGAAGCGGTCTCTCTCTCTCTCTCTGAGCAGGCAGTGTGAAGCAGTCTCTCTCTTTGTGCAGGCAGTTTGAAGCGGTGTCTCTCTCTCTCTGTGCAGGCAGTGTGAAGCGGTCTCTCTCTCTGTGCAGGCAGTGTGAAGCGGTCTCTTTCTGTGCAGGCAGTGTGAAGCGGTCTCTCTCTCTCTGTGCAGGCAGTGTGAAGCGGTCTCTCTCTCTGTGCAGGCAGTGTGAAGCGGTCTCTCTCTCTGTGCAGGCAGTGTGACGCAGTCTCTCTCTCTGTGCAGGCAGTGTGAAGCAGTCTCTCTCTCTGTGCAGGCAGTGTGAAGCGGTCTCTCTCTCTGTGCAGGCAGTGTGAAGCGGTCTCTCTCTCTCTCTCTCTGAGCAGGCAGTGTGAAGCGATCTCTCTCTGTCTGTGCAGGCAGTGTGAAGCGATCTCTCTCTCTCTCTGTGCAGGCAGTGTGAAGCGATCTCTCTCTCTCTGTGCAGGCAGTGTGAAGTGGTCTCTCTCTCTGTGCAGGCAGTGTGAAGCGCTCTCTCTCTCTGTGCAGGCAGTTTGAAGCGATCTCTCTCTCTCTATGCAGGCAGTGTGAAGTGGTCTCTCTCTGTGCAGGCAGTGTGAAGTGGTCTCTCTCTCTGTGCAGGCAGTGTGAAGCGGTCTCTCTCTCTCTCTCTCTGAGCAGGCAGTGTGAAGCAGTCTCTCTCTTTGTGCAGGCAGTGTGAAGCGGTGTCTCTCTCTCTCTGTGCAGGCAGTGTGAAGCGGTCTCTCTCTCTGTGCAGGCAGTGTGAAGCGGTCTCTTTCTGTGCAGGCAGTGTGAAGCAGTCTCTCTCTCTCTGTGCAGGCAGTGTGAAGCGGTCTCTCTCTCTGTGTAGGCAGTGTGAAGCGGTCTCTCTCTCTGTGCAGGCAGTGTGAAGCAGTCTCTCTCTCTCTGTGCAGGCAGTGTGAAGCGGTCTCTCTCTGTGCAGGCAGTGTGAAGCAGTCTCTCTCTCTCTGTGCAGGCAGTGTGAAGCGGTCTCTCTCTGTGCAGGCAGTGTGAAGCGGTCTCTCTCTGTGCAGGCAGTGTGAAGTGGTCTCTCTCTCTCTCTCTGTGCAGGCAGTGTAAAGCGGTCTCTCTCTCTCTCTGAGCAGGCAGTGTGAAGCTGTCTCTCTCTGTGCAGGCAGTGTGAAGCGGTCTCTCTCTCTGTGCAGGCAGTGTGAGGCGGTCTCACTCTCTCTCTGTGCAGGCAGCGTGAAGCGGTCTCTCTCTGTGCAGGCAGTGTGAAGCGGTCTCTCTCTCTCTGTGCAGGCAGTGTGAAGCGGTCTCTCTCTCTCTCTGTGCAGGCAGTGTGAAGCGGTCTCTCTCTCTCTGTGCAGGCAGTGTGAAGCGGTCTCTCTCTCTCTCTGTGCAGGCAGTGTGAAGCGGTCTCTCTCTCTCTCTCTGTGCAGGCAGTGTGAAGCGGTCTCTCTCTCTCTGTGCAGGCAGTGTGAAGCGGTCTCTCTCTCTGTGCAGGCAGTGTGAAGCGATCTCTCTCTCTCTGTGCAGGCAGTGTGAAGCGATCTCTCTCTCTCTGTGCAGGCAGTGTGAAGCGATCTCTCTCTCTATGTGCAGGCAGTGTGAAGTGGTCTCTCTCTCTCTGTGCAGGCAGTGTGAAGCGATCTCTCTCTCTCTGTGCAGGCAGTTTGAAGCGATCTCTCTCTCTCTGTGCAGGCAGTGTGAAGTGGTCTCTCTCTGTGCAGGCAGTGTGAAGCGGTCTCTCTCTCTCTCTCTGAGCAGGCAGTGTGAAGCAGTCTCTCTCTTTGTGCAGGCAGTGTGAAGCGGTGTCTCTCTCTCTCTGTGCAGGCAGTGTGAAGCGGTCTCTCTCTCTGTGCAGGCAGTGTGAAGCGGTCTCTTTCTGTGCAGGCAGTGTGAAGCGGTCTCTCTCTCTCTGTGCAGGCAGTGTGAAGCGGTCTCTCTCTCTGTGCAGGCAGTGTGAAGCGGTCTCTCTCTCTGTGCAGGCAGTGTGAAGCAGTCTCTCTCTCTGTGCAGGCAGTGTGAAGCAGTCTCTCTCTCTGTGCAGGCAGTGTGAAGCGGTCTCTCTCTCTGTGCAGGCAGTGTGAAGCGGTCTCTCTCTCTCTCTCTCTGAGCAGGCAGTGTGAAGCGATCTCTCTCTGTCTGTGCAGGCAGTGTGAAGCGATCTCTCTCTCTCTGTGCAGGCAGTGTGAAGCGATCTCTCTCTCTCTGTGCAGGCAGTGTGAAGTGGTCTCTCTCTCTCTGTGCAGGCAGTGTGAAGCGCTCTCTCTCTCTGTGCAGGCAGTTTGAAGCGATCTCTCTCTCTCTGTGCAGGCAGTGTGAAGTGGTCTCTCTCTGTGCAGGCAGTGTGAAGTGGTCTCTCTCTCTGTGCAGGCAGTGTGAAGCGGTCTCTCTCTCTCTCTCCCTGAGCAGGCAGTGTGAAGCAGTCTCTCTCTTTGTGCAGGCAGTGTGAAGCGGTGTCTCTCTCTCTCTGTGCAGGCAGTGTGAAGCGGTCTCTCTCTCTGTGCAGGCAGTGTGAAGCGGTCTCTTTCTGTGCAGGCAGTGTAAAGCGGTCTCTCTCTCTCTGTGCAGGCAGTGTGAAGCGGTCTCTCTCTCTGTGTAGGTAGTGTGAAGCGGTCTCTCTCTCTGTGCAGGCAGTGTGAAGCAGTCTCTCTCTCTCTGTGCAGGCAGTGTGAAGCGGTCTCTCTCTGTGCAGGCAGTGTGAAGCAGTCTCTCTCTCTCTGTGCAGGCAGTGTGAAGCGGTCTCTCTCTGTGCAGGCAGTGTGAAGCGGTCTCTCTCTGTGCAGGCAGTGTGAAGCGGTCTCTCTCTCTCTCTGTGTGCAGGCAGTGTGAAGCGGTCTCTCTCTCTCTCTGAGCAGGCAGTGTGAAGCTGTCTCTCTCTGTGCAGGCAGTGTGAAGCGGTCTCTCTCTCTGTGCAGGCAGTGTGAAGCGGTCTCACTCTCTCTCTGTGCAGGCAGCGTGAAGCGGTCTCTCTCTGTGCAGGCAGTGTGAAGTGGTCTCTCTCTCTCTGTGCAGGCAGTGTGAAGCGGTCTCTCTCTCTCTCTGTGCAGGCAGTGTGAAGCGGTCTCTCTCTCTCTGTGCAGGCAGTGTGAAGCGGTCTCTCTCTCTCTCTGTGCAGGCAGTGTGAAGCGGTCTCTCTCTCTCTCTCTGTGCAGGCAGTGTGAAGCGGTCTCTCTCTCTCTGTGCAGGCAGTGTGAAGCGGTCTCTCTCTCTGTGCAGGCAGTGTGAAGCGATCTCTCTCTCTCTGTGCAGGCAGTGTGAAGCGATCTCTCTCTCTCTGTGCAGGCAGTGTGAAGTGGTCTCTCTCTGTGCAGGCAGTGTGAAGCTGTCTCTCTCTCTGTGCAGGCAGTGTGAAGCATTCTCTCTCTCTCTCTGTGCAGGCAGTGTGAAGCGGTCTCTCTCTCTTTCTGTGCAGGCAGTGTGAAGCGGTCTCTCTCTCTCTCTGTGCAGGCAGTGTGAAGCGATCTCTCTCTGTCTGTGCAGGCAGTGTGAAGCGATCTCTCTCTCTCTGTGCAGGCAGTGTGAAGCGATCTCTCTCTCTATGTGCAGGCAGTGTGAAGTGGTCTCTCTCTCTCTGTGCAGGCAGTGTGAAGCGATCTCTCTCTCTCTGTGCAGGCAGTTTGAAGCGATCTCTCTCTCTCTGTGCAGGCAGTGTGAAGTGGTCTCTCTCTGTGCAGGCAGTGTGAAGCGGTCTCTCTCTCTCTCTCTGAGCAGGCAGTGTGAAGCAGTCTCTCTCTTTGTGCAGGCAGTGTGAAGCGGTGTCTCTCTCTCTCTGTGCAGGCAGTGTGAAGCGGTCTCTCTCTCTGTGCAGGCAGTGTGAAGCGGTCTCTTTCTGTGCAGGCAGTGTGAAGCGGTCTCTCTCTCTCTGTGCAGGCAGTGTGAAGCGGTCTCTCTCTCTGTGCAGGCAGTGTGAAGCGGTCTCTCTCTCTGTGCAGGCAGTGTGAAGCAGTCTCTCTCTCTGTGCAGGCAGTGTGAAGCGGTCTCTCTCTCTGTGCAGGCAGTGTGAAGCGGTCTCTCTCTCTGTGCAGGCAGTGTGAAGCGGTTTCTCGCTCTGTGCAGGCAGGGTGAAGCGGTCTCTCTCTCTGTGCAGGCAGTGTGAAGTCGTCTCTCTGTGCAGGCAGTGTGAAGCGGTCTCTCTCTCTCTCTCTCTCTGTGCAGGCAGTGTGAAGCGGTCTCTCTCTCTCTCTCTGTGCAGGCAGTGTGAAGCGGTCTTTCTCTCTCTCTGTGCAGGCAGTGTGAAGCGGTCTCTCTCTCTCTCTCTCTGTGCAGGCAGTGTGAAGCGGTCTCTCTCTCTCTGTGCAGGCAGTGTGAAGCGGTCTCTCTCTCTGTGCAGGCAGTGTGAAGCGGTCTCTCTCTGTGCAGGCAGTGTGAAGCGGTCTCTCTCTCTCTGTGCAGGCAGTGTGAAGCGATCTCTCTCTCTCTCTCTCTGTGCAGGCAGTGTGAAGCGGTCTCTCTCTCTCTCTGAGCAGGCAGTGTGAAGCGGTCTCTCTCTCTCTCTGAGCAGGCAGTGTGAAGCGGTCTCTCTCTCTCTGTGCAGGCAGTGTGAAGCGATCTCTCTCTCTCTCTGAGCAGGCAGTGTGAAGCGGTCTCTCTCTCTCTCTGAGCAGGCAGTGTGAAGCGGTCTCTCTCTCTTTGTGCAGGTAGTGTGAAGCGGTCTCTCTCTCTCTCTGTGCAGGCAGTGTGAAGCGGTCTCTCTCTCTATGTAGGCAGTGTGAAGTGGTCTCTCTCTCTGTGCAGGCAGTGTGAAGCTTTTTCTCTCTGTGCAGGCAGTGTGAAGCGGTCTCACTCTCTCTCTGTGCAGGCAGCGTGAAGCGGTCTCTCTCTGTGCAGGCAGTGTGAAGCGGTCTCTCTCTGTGCAGGCAGTGTGAAGCGCTCTCTCTCTCTCTGTGCAGGCAGTGTGAAGCGGTCTCTCTCTCTCTGAGCAGGCAGTGTGAAGCTGTCTCTCTCTGTGCAGGCAGTGTGAAGCGGTCTCTCTCTCTGAGCAGGCAGTGTGAAGCGGTCTCTCTCTCTCTCTGTGCAGGCAGTGTGAAGCGGTCTCTCTCTCTTTCTGTGCAGGCAGTGTGAAGCGGTCTCTCTCTGTGCAGGCAGTGTGAAGCGGTCTCTCTCTCTCTCTCTGTGCAGGCAGTGTGAAGCAGTCTCTCTCTCTCTCTGAGCAGGCAGTGTGAAGCTGTCTCTCTCTGTGCAGGCAGTTTGAAGCGGTCTCTCTCTCTGTGCAGGCAGTGTGAAGTGGTCTCTCTCTCTGTGCAGGCAGTGTGAAGCTGTCTCTCTCTGTGCAGGCAGTGTGAAGCGGTCTCACTCTCTCTCTGTGCAGGCAGCGTGAAGCGGTCTCTCTCTGTGCAGGCAGTGTGAAGCGGTCTCTCTCTGTGCAGGCAGTGTTAAGCGGTCTCTCTCTCTCTGTGCAGGCAGTGTGAAGCGGTGTCTCTCTCTCTGAGCAGGCAATGTGAAGCTGTCTCTCTCTGTGCAGGCAGTGTGAAGCGGTCTCTCTCTCTGAGCAGGCAGTGTGAAGCTGTCTCTCTCTGTGCAGGCAGTTTGAAGCGGTCTCTCTCTCTGTGCAGGCAGTGTGAAGTGGTCTCTCTCTCTGTGCAGGCAGTGTGAAGCTGTCTCTCTCTGTGCAGGCAGTGTGAAGCGGTCTCACTCTCTCTCTGTGCAGGCAGTGTGAAGCGGTTTCTCTCTCTGTGCAGGCAGTGTGAAGCGGTCTCTCTCTGTGCAGGCAGTGTGAAGTGGTCTCTCTCTCTCTCTGTGCAGGCAGTGTGAAGCGGTCTCTCTCTGTGCAGGCAGTGTGAAGCGGTCTCTCTCTGTGCAGGCAGTGTGAAGCGGTCTCTCTCTCTCTCTCTGTGCAGGTAGTGTGAAGCGGTCTCTCTCTCTCTCTCTGAGCAGGCAGTGTGAAGCTGTCTCTCTCTGTGCAGGCAGTGTGAAGCTGTCTCTCTCTGTGCACACAGTGTGAAGCTGTCTCTCTCTGTGCAGGCAGTGTGAAGCGGTCTCTCTCTCTGTGCAGGCAGTGTGAAGCGGTCTCTCTCTCTGTGCAGGCAGTGTGAAGCGGTCTCTCTCTCTGTGCAGGCAGTGTGAAGTGGTCTCTCTCTGTGCAGGCAGTGTGAAGTGGTCTCTCTCTCTGTGAAGGCAGTGTGAAGCAGTCTCTCTCTCTGTGCAGGCAGTGTGAAGCAGTCTCTCTCTCTCTCTGTGCAGGCAGTGTGAAGCAGTCTCTCTCTCTGTGCAGGCAGTGTGAAGCGGTCTCTCTCTCTGTGCAGGCAGTGTGAAGTGGTCTCTCTCTCTGTGCAGGCAGTGTGAAGTGGTCTCTCTCTGTGCAGGCAGTGTGAAGTGATCTCTCTCTGTGCAGGCAGTGTAAAGCGGTGTCTCTCTCTCTCTCTCTCTGTGCAGGCAGTGTGAAGCGGTCTCTCTCTCTCTCTCTGTGCAGGCAGTGTGAAGCGGTCTCTCTCTCTGTGCAGGCAGTGTGAAGCGGTCTCTCTCTCTGTGCAGGCAGTGTGAAGCGGTCTCTCTCTCTCTCTCTCTCTGTGCAGGCAGTGTGAAGCGGTCTCTTTCTCTCTCTCTCTCTCTGTGCAGGCAGTGTGAAGCGGTCTCTCTCTCTGTGCAGGCAGTGTGAAGCGGTCACTCTCTGTGCAGGCAGTGTGAAGCGGTCTCTCTCTCTGTGCAGGCAGTGTGAAGCGGTCTCTTTCTCTGTGCAGGCAGTGTGAAGAGGTCTCTCTCTCTGTGCAGGCAGTGTGAAGCGGTCTCTCTCTCTGTGCAGGCAGTGTGAAGGGGTCTCTCTCTCTGTGCAGGCAGTGTGAAGCGGTCACTCTCTGTGCAGGCAGTGTGAAGCGGTCTCTCTCTCTGTGCAGGCAGTGTGAAGCGGTCTCTTTCTGTGCAGGCAGTGTAAAGTGGTCTCTCTCTCTGTGCAGGCAGTGTGAAGCGGTCTCTCTCTTTGTGCAGGCAGTGTGAAGCGGTCTCTCTCTCTCTGTGCAGGCAGTGTGAAGCGGTCTCTCTCTCTGTGCAGGCAGTGTGAAGCGGTCTCTCTCTCTGTGCAGGCAGTGTGAAGTGGTCTCTCTCTCTGTGCAGGCAGTGTGAAGTGATCTCTCTCTGTGCAGGCAGTGTGAAGTGGTCTCTCTCTCTGTGCAGGTAGTGTGAAGCGGTCTCTCTCTCTCTCTCTGTGCAGGTAGTGTGAAGCGGTCTCTCTCTCTCTCTCTCTGTGCAGGCAGTGTGAAGCGGTCTCTCTCTCTCTCTGTGCAGGCAGTGTGAAGCGGTCTCTCTCTCTCTGTGCAGGCAGTGTGAAGCGGTCTCTCTCTCTGTGCAGGCAGTGTGAAGCGGTCTCTCTCTCTGTGCAGGCAGTGTGAAGCGGTCTCTCTCTCTGTGCAGGCAGTGTGAAGCGGTCTCTCTCTCTGTGCAGGCAGTGTGAAGTGGTCTCTTTCTCTGTGCAGGCAGTGTGAAGCGGTCTCTCTCTCTCTCTCTGTGCAGGCAGTGTGAAGCGCTCTCTCTCTCTCTCTCTCTCTGCAGGCAGTGTGAAGCAGTCTCTCTCTCTCTCTCTGCAGGCAGTGTGAAGCGGTCTCTCTCTCTCTGTGCATGCAGTGTGAAGCGGTCTCTCTCTGTGCAGGCAGTGTCAAGTGGTCTCTCCCGCTCTCTGTGCAGGCAATGTGGAGTGCTCGCTCCCTCTCTGGGGCAATGTGGAGCAGTCTCCCTCACTCTCTCTCTCTGTGCGGGCAATGTGGTGTAGATGGATGGTGAGCTGATTCGGTAATTTAATGGGCCACTTGACTGGACTTGCCCCCCACGCCTAAGGCTGCCATCCCTCCCCTGAATACATCATCTATAATTTGGCTTCAGCAGTCAACGTTATTGAAAGTCCTTAAGTTCTGGACTTTCCCTATCAATTGGTCCTTCGAAGCCGGAAATCTATACTTTGCAGACGCCGCTGAGACGCAGAACAGGACAACACAAGCTGGAAACTGGCTAAGGTAAGCTAACTTTCTGCTTACTGTGATTTCCCCTTGTGCTGTACTGATTTGCGTAAGTTGGTGTCATGTAGAAGTACTCTTTCCAAGAACCTTGACTGTTGAATTTTGTTATTTTTTTTACGTTTCTTTTTTACTTTCAATACTATCTGTACTTATTACTGTCCTTGCAAGTGTGTGTTCTGTGTGAATGACTTGCCCTATTTCAGGCTCAATGTGTGCGTAGTTAGGATTTCTGCATTTCCTGTGTCGGGGGACTGTGCAGGTCAGGAATCGGGTCTTCGGACTCAAGGGATCATTCATAGGCTGTGGCTGATAAGGTACTATGTGTGGTGAGGCCCTGGTTTATTGCCCAGGGTGATGGCCTGCTTAAAAAAACAGCGCTGCTTGAATCCTTAGTACCAGTTTTGAATGAAATTCTGATTTACTTTTCGCATCTGCGTAGTTCTCCATAAAAATACACAATAAGCACATGTACTATCTCTCCTATTCTGCACAGTGCCTGTAAACTGATGTGGAAGACTTTAGGGAAGCATAACTGTTAGATTCTATACTCTAGAATTTTCTCCTATTGAGATTTTTGTTACTGTACTGCACAATTTGTTGGAATATGTGATGCTGTGTGTGTCCTGCCTTGTCTAAGGGAGTATCTTTACATTCGTAAACTGTTTTAATCTGTCTGTGTAACCCCGTTCAGTTTATGTAACTGAACTCTTTTTTTAGTTGTGTGCCGGTCAGTCTGTGTGGCTAATTTGTGCAGTGTATAGTCTGGTATAGAACCTTGGCCAGGTTTGGGGCCAGATATACCGTTCCTGCTATTTAAGATTCACTGTGTCTGTGTGACGTGGGGATCTAGTAATAGATGAATTCTTCAGGAAGTCTCATCACCGTGTGAGATGGGGAATTGTGCCACCGCGTACGCCTCAGAGGAGGATCTGTGTGATCCTATTGTGAACCCTTCCTGGTCTGCCAAAGATTATATGATATATAACTTTGGAGCAGGGAAGGTCCATTCCCTAAAGAAATGGAACAGAGGCACACAAGGGTTTATACCTCTAGAAGGGAAATTTGACCCTAAGTTCTGGAATGAATGTAAAAAATACTATCCAAGTACTTTTAAAACAAGAAAAGACAAACAGGCATTAGATAAATGGATGCATGCAAGTGAGCAGTGTCAAAACATGCTGAAAACCAGATTATAAGAAACCTAATGCCCTGTGAGAAAGTTATATGAATACAGTGCTGAAGAGCCTGATGACAATATTGCTGAAATGACTGTAAGCAGATTATACCCTACATTACCACCTCCACCTACTTATAATGATCAAAGGGCAGCAAACAGTTCCACTATACATAATTTTTCTGCACCCCCACCCCTACCCCCCCAGCCAGAAACAACAATAGGTGCAGATTCTACAATACCACTAGCAGAGGGGTTCTCAGCCATCCTAACGTTCTCCCCCTCAGGGAGACCTGTGATAACACATCAGCCTCCCATGTCGCCTATTTCACCCAATCAATCTAATTTTTGGGGGCCTGTGAGAACTCAGTTGATAACAGCAAATGATGGGGCAAGGACTACTGTCACCTGTCTTGCCCCATCACTAACTCTGATTTACAGATAATTATAGAAACCATGCCTGACCCTGAAAGAAATCCACATGCTTTCACTAAAAAGATGATGGCATTACAAATTGCTTACCAGTGTTCAGCATATGATATGTACAGAGTTTGTTGTGCATGCCTGGGTGTCCAAATTACTAATCAAATTATTAATACCAGTGGCAGTCTGAAAGAACCTATACCAAATTCTGATGTGAAAGAGGGTGAGGAATGGATTAACACCTTCTGTACACAGGTACAAAAACAATACAAGGGGGGTGATTGGGCTGGTCTATTGCAGACAACCCAGGGGGTGAATGAGACATGTGATATGTTCTTTCAAAGATTGAGTGAGCATGTTGCTGCATGTTGTCAGAATGCAAATGAGGAAGTGATTGATGGAATCCTTATGAGTGCTTTGATGAGTGGGTTTAACAAAAAAGTGAGTGACAGAATAAAAATGATAAGACCAGAATGGAGGACAATGGGGTCCTTTTCTATAATACGAGATATAGAGGAAAAAGAGAAAGCCAGACCACAAAAAGTAATGTATGTAGGTCCTAATGGTAAATTTGTACCTGAGAATAGTAGACATAAAACAAATAAAAAACATTTTAAGTCAGGAAAACATGATCCCTCTAATGTGACATGTTGCAGATGTCGCAAAAGGGGCCATTATGCAAAATTTTGCAAAAATGATCAAGCTAAACCTCAAAAAGAACTTGAATTAGAACAAAAGGGAGTCCTCTAACCTGGATAGATATTGACAAGAAGGCCAACCAGTGTCCAATAAAGCCTTTCAGAATAATATGTATGCTGATGTTTCTCTCAAAGGTAATGATAACAATCAAGATGCTTTTGGACCACTAGAAGGCTAAAACAAATGACAAAAATGTTGAAAAAAGGAAATGAAAGAAACTTATTGTCATGTATATGAATTTGAACCTAATAATAACTAAAAATACCTGCAAGCACATTATACTCTACCACCCAGCGCACTTATAATGACCTAAGTAGACATATGGATTAGAGCTCATTATAGATGAGTGACCATATTAAAAAAAAAAAAGAAGGGAAAGTGCAGTTTTATTAAAGAAATATTTTTGTCTACAGGGTGTAGTTGGCTATTGCCCCGTACACACGGTCGGATTTTCCGATGGAAAATGTCCGATCGGAGCGTGTTGTCGGAAATTCCGACCGTGTGTGGGCTCCATCGGACATTTTCCATCGTATTTTCCGACACACAAAGTTGGAGAGCAGGAGATAAAATTTTCTGACAACAAAATCCGATCGCGTCAATTCCGACCGTGTGTGGCCTGTTCCGACGCACAAAGTGCCACGCATGCTCAGAAGAAATTCCAAGACGGAACAGCTCGTTCTGGTAAACTTAGCGTTCGCAATGGATACAGCACTTTCGTCACGCTGCAATGTTAAAAATGGTTTAATACAGCGCACTCTCTTCTTCTTTATAATGTGACAAGAATTAAGTAGTTTTGCTGCTCATATTCACACACACTTCTCACAAAGTTTTATTTTTGTTTTTTTATTGGGATTCCCTGAATATATTGTTATTAGTTGTCACATCTGACTGAATTTTTTTTTTTATTTAATTTTTTGGGGGATTTTAAGCCTTTTATTTTTTTTAATGTTTGAATTTGTTCAATGTTATTTTTATTTTTACTCCAGAATATTTTTGGGTGTGTTTTGTGTGTCAAGTTACCCCAACACCATTGATATCTTTTATTATTTAATCTCAAGGAGATTGTTTGGTGTTGGTGTCCCTTGTTCATTTCACATTGTATATTTGAAATGTACCTGAATCCTCACAAACCAACTGTCCTTTTTGAAGTAAAACACATAGGAGAGTATAATTCAAAACAAAAATCCTTTATTAAGGGCTCAGAACCAAACAAAGAGGAAGGCAACACTGGATCAACAGGAGAAATTAGCGAAGCCTGGGACCCCCAGGGCAGACATCAATTCTTGAACATCAAAATTGGTGGCCTGAGGAGTCCATATGTAAGGGAGGGCAGTCTGGTCCAGAATTCGCAGAGATCTGGATAGCAGCAGATGACATGTGTGTCCCCAGGCTGTGGTACCACAAGAGGCTGCATTTTTTGGCTGACCAGACTGGATCCAGGGTCCTCACTTTCTGGTCTTCCTTTCACGCTTCATTCCGGGCTGTGGCTGTGCAGTTGGAGATGTGGCAGGAGGAGGAGTAGGACCTGGAGGAGGACTGGGAGGACCTGGAGGAGAAGGAGGAGGAGGAGGACCTGCAGGAGGAGGAGGAGGACCATCGCAAAGGTGTGTCTGAGCTGTCATTTGGCCCCTCATACCTTTGTTAAGAGCCTCCAATATGAGCGCCTCACACAAGACTTGTTGGCCCTCCTCCATCCTCTGCATTTTATATGCAATGACGGCAGCAATGTCCTCCTCCACGGTCTGTTGTGCTCCCAGGACCTCTGTAGCCCTCCAAAAGAGTCCTCCGGTAGCCTCCTCTAGGGCACTCCTCCTACTGCCACTTTCTCTTTTCAGGGGGAGGGGGAACTTCAGATCAGCCAGCTGGCTCGGCCCAGCCACCTCCTGGCTGAAACTTCCCTGTGTATGAAAAAGGGACATGGTTGTAATGTTTTGCTTCATCAATCACAATCCTAAATTAGTACTCCAAACTAACATCTAGGTAACATCATTGATTGGACAAGCAGAAATATTTAGAGGAATGCTATACCTGGCTCAATCTGGGCTCCTCCACATGTTGCCTGGAAGGCCCAGGTTGGGCGTCAGAAGCCTCAGCCGGGGGGGAAGGAAGCGTGGAAGGAAGACTGGAGAGGGATGGCCTGGGTTCAGTCTGGCCTGCCAGAAAATGCAGCCTGTCGTAGTACAACATCCTGGGGACATAGATGTCATCTGCTGCTCTGGATCTCTGTGAATCCAGGACTTTCTTGCGCTCCCTTAGATATGTGCTCCTCAGGCCACCAATTAAGATCTTTAAATAGGGGATCACCTGCTTCACAATTTCACACAATTGCACCAGTGCTGCCTTCCTCTTTGCTTGGTTCTTGTAATGGGGGTGTTTAATCTCCCACAGACATGGCAACTCCCTTAAGATATCTATGAATACTGATATGAAGTCATTGTCTTTCACTAAGATATCCATGTTCACTGCAAGACACAACACAAGACAAAGCCTAATGTCAGACAAAACTCTCCTAATCTTGTTACAATATAGGCTTCAATGTAGAAGCAGTATAGGCACAAGTTTGTCTCTTACCTTCATTCTTACGATCGGCGCGTCCAATGCTCCTTCCTCCGCTCACAGATCGTACGTAATACGCACGCGTGTTACGCTTTATACACACTGTGCATGCGTGTAACTCCGCCCGCCCCTGACGTTCTTTCTAGTCTATTCCCCGCCCCTTTTCGTTCGGCGCAGTGGGGGAAGAGCACATGGCGGAGTCACAGCAGGTGCGTGCTAATTGCAGGAACGAGGAGGAGGAAAGCCCGGATCCGGACACGTCCCGATCCAGAAGGAGACGTTTTAAGGCCACAAATATGTCCTTTGGGGAGATGTTGGAGATGGTCGACATCATGAAGAAGTCCGACTATGACGGAAAGTATGGGCCTTACCCCAACCCCAACATCAGAAAGGCAAAGTTAATGGCGAAAGTGGTCAAAAGCCTTCACAAGAATTTTGGGGTACGACGATCGAAAGATCAGCTCAGGAAGTGGTGGTCGGACCTGAAGTTAAGAGAGCCAAAGCAGTACAGAAAGATCCGAAGAGTGCTGCAAAAAAGTAAGTAGTTGTGCTGTGTTCCTATTCTTTCTGTCTTTATTGCGTTCGTGCTGCTCCATATGCTTTTCTTAATTGTACAGTTTAAAAGGGCAACTTTAATGTTCATGGGCCCATTATTCGTTCGTATCAAACATTTTTCTTTCGGCCTCTAAAACACCATTGTTTAGGCCATATGCATTTTCCCACATTTTTTTGGGGCCTACTTGGATGCCAAATAGTTGTTTGTGTAGATGGGTTTGTTACTAGAATGAAATGCCAACTAGATTGTATGTAAGGAGAGGACACTCAGCAGCTGTTTTCACATCTGGACACAGGAGCACTAGTGTGGGACACAAGAACACCATTTTTATTAGGGGGTCACACAGGTGCTCCAGTGTATACTATAGGGGGGTCTCCATCTGTGAAGCTTGTACTAAACAGGTAAAGTATTGCAGCTTGACAAAGGCCAATAAAAAAGATACATCTTGGAACTCGGCTAAAATAGACAATTGTACCCCACTTCCAAGCAATGTTTCCTATTTCTAGTTCTGCCATCAAATATCTGTGTGCTAATTATACCATTTTTGTTTTACATAGGGGAGAAAAGACTCGGAGGACACCCCTCATCTGAGGAGACCATAGACCCTCCACCTCTGGAAAAAGGGGAAATAACACCAACCCAAGAAGAGCAGGAGGAAGAAGAAGATGTGGTGGAGATTGGCACCACAACAGGTGAGTGTCTGCGACCACAGGCTCAGGTAAAAGAGATGGATGGTGGCAGATTTTTGAGACCTGTTTTTGTTTTCTTTCTCTCTTTTTAGGTGATCGTGATGTTGTGGATCCAGAACGTTTCACATCAGAAAGTGCCCAGATCCTGATCGGGGAGATCATGGGGTGTAATGTCGAACTGCAAAACATACAGCAAAAAATCAATGATGTTATTAAAAAAAATAATAACATCATTGATGTTTTGGGGGGAATTTAAAACCCCACAAAATCACTTTTTGGATTGTGGTCCAATCTTTTAAATATTTTTGCAATGTTTTGAAAAGCCAAATTTGGAGGATGCACACAGTGTGCCAACATGTGCTATCTGCCATCACGGGAGATCAATGGACACGTTTTGGGGGTGCAACCCCTTCCTTAATTATAAAGTAGCGTTGAGGAAGGGCTTGCTCCCCCAAAACACGTCCCTTGATCCCCCCTGATGGCAGATAGCACATGTTGACATTTGTAAATTGGTGTGCATCTTCCAAATTTGGCTTTTCCAGGGGTGATTTCCCCCCATCTGAACGCTATATCAAACCCAGTTCCTAAATACTGATGTCTGATATAGCCTTCAGGTTTTACCTAATGTGAACTTTGTAAGTTCAAGTTTTTTGGCTTTCTTGTTGGTTTTACACAGGCCTGTTTTATCTGAAATGGACATTTCGATTTTTGATAATGCTACTGCAAAAATTGTTATACAACAAACATGTTGGTTTGTTTTAAAAACCTTTGGTAAATGCACATGTGATTGTGCAGGTATAAAAAAGTGGCTTACTCAAGAATGTGTGGATTATTGTCTCAACACTACAATACAACACTTTTGGGGTGATGTAATTGCTGTTTTCTGCAAAAACGGGTGTTATTTCCTAAGGGCAAATCCTCTTTGCACTACAAGTGCAGTTTCAGTGCAGTTGCAAGTGCACTTGTAGTGAAATGTGTTTTTGCATTTAGGAAATAACAGCCAACAGTGCTTTGTTTAAGGTTACACAATCACGACATTTTCTGGACTCAACACATTTCTGTCAGGGTCAGCTAAAACAAACACAAGCAGTAAATGTCCACCAAGAATTTCTTTTTTTTATTATTATAAAAAGGCTTCACAGATTGTCTGGCATATTGATAGCCCCCCTACCCGCAAAGAACTCCAGGTAGCGTAACCGGACATCACGGGCACTCAGGGAGGGCAAGCCAGGACGGCCACTTTCAAGCGCCGTCAGTGTGGTTTGATGTAGGATTCCGGCCTCAGGCCCAACTGAGCCAGCATAGTTGGCCGAATGTTTCCTTAAAAAGTTATGGAGAACACAGCATGCCAGTATAATATGGTTCAGTTTATACTCCGCCATATGGATGGGTGTCAGAAATAGTCGGAACTGGCTGGCCAGGATTCCAAATGTGTTCTCCACCACTCTTCGGGCTCTGGCCAGCCGGTAATTAAAAACCCTCTGTTCTGGGGTGTGAGGGTCCTCATTGGGAATGGCCGCATCAGGTGGTCCCCCAGCGCAAACGCTTCATCAGCAACGAACACAAATGGGAGTCCTTCAACATTGTCCTCTGGAGCTGGCAAGTCCAAGCTGCCATTCTGGAGACGCCTGTAAAACTCCGTCTGGGCGATGACTCCACCATCGGACATCCGGCCATTCTTCCCCACGTCCACATACAGGAAGTCGTAATTAGCCGACACCACCGCCAACATCACTATACTATTGAACCCCTTGTAATTATAATAGTACGACCCCGAGTTGGGTGGTGGGACGATGTGGACGTGTTTCCCATCAATTGCCCCTCCGCAGTTAGGAAAGTCCCACCGCTGGGCAAAGTGGGAGGCCACAGTCTGCCATTCCTGTGGCGTGGAAGGAAACTGTTGAGGAAAAAACAATAAACATTACTATTTTTTCACAGAAACATGGCAAGCAGATTAGGCACAAACATTATGTGGCAACCTCCAAATAGCATTTAGTAAGGGGAATTTAACAAGGCCAAAGTATAAGGTACACCTATCATATTCCCCCCCCCCCCCCCCTCTCATGGGCCATTTCTAACATTATAGGGGGGGGGGAATCTTGGACAGGTAACCCTCTTCACTTCATTGAGAGCTGAATGCCTAAATAATGGGTATTACTTGGAACAGCCCCTCCTTAGTTACGCTATTGGCAGACCACTGGACAGGTAAGAAGTGTCATAATACAAAGATATAAATACACATTGTACACATTTGAGGACATTTGGACATTCTGCTATCAGCTATCAAGATAATAATAGAATACAAAAACTTGAAACAGTACCATTGGAAAGTATACAGGCAGGCCCTTGCACTACATGCTTTGGGCAATTCATCCATAAATCTGACCAGTAAAGAGGTGGGTATAGTGTGTATGGGTTTGGCAAAGTCAGCAGATAGATGATTGAGGATACATAGAGAATTGGGATCAGCTGACTTAGCAGTTGGGGGAGGGAGGGTTACAAAAAATTATTTGGGGACACCAACAAAAAAAAGCCTCTGGCACTCTGCCAGAATTTAAATCAAAAATAACATTTCCAAACATTTTAGGGGGTGTTTGGGTAAAGCACTACTATAGAGCTGATAAAATACATTGTTAAGTGACTACATGAGGTGAATATAGGCCAGGAGACACCATGCTGGGGAGGTTATTGAAGGGCAAATATGTATGAAGGACCTAAAATAATAATTACATAAAAATCCAGCATGCATGAGGACAAAGGGGACATTCACAGCATATTACAATCATGGTAATTAGGGAATGAGGAAAGAAATACAATATATTAGCAAACATTCAATACAATAAAATGTGATATAAAAGGATAAAAATCTTACCTTCATATACTCCTTCTGCAGGACCTGTATGATGGCAGTACAGGTCTCTGGGATGATGATACCCAGAGCCTGGGGGGAGATGCCTGTCAAGAACTTCAAGTCCTGCAGGCTTCTCCCTGTCGCCAAATACCGCAGGGTAGCGACCAACCTCTGCTCCGGAGTGATGGCTTGCCTCATGCAGGTATCCTGCCTGCTGATATAGGGGGTCAGCGAAGCCAACAAATGGTGAAACACGTGGTCCGTCATTCTGAGAAAGTTCCTGAAATCATCAGGATTATTCTCACGGATCTCACGGAGCAAAGGCATATGAGAGAACTGGTCACGCTGAAGCAACCAATTCTTGGTCCATGAACTCCTCCCCACCCTGTTCATGGACTGGACTTGTGTCAAGGTCAGGACCCCAACACCAAGCCCCCGCACAGCACAAACTCTACGAGGAGTACGCATACGAAACATGGCTAGAAAACGGTTGGCTGCTCAGAACGAAGTAACAGAACGCACTGAAGAACAGCAAGGCCTGTGAAGAGCGATCCGAAAACCAGTAACGAACGAACAAGAATACAATGACTACTTAAAGTCATGCGGAACTTGCTTGCACGCACTGAAGAGCAGATACAAACCCACAAGTCCTGCAGGCTTCTCCCTGTCGCCAAATACCGCAGGGTAGCGACCAACCTCTGCTCCGGAGTGATGGCTTGCCTCATGCAGGTATACTGCCTGCTGATATAGGGGGTCAGCGAAGCCAACAAATGGTGAAACACGTGGTCCGTCATCCTGAGAAAGTTCCTGAAATCATCAGGATTATTCTCACGGATCTCACGGAGCAAAGGCATATGAGAGAACTGGTCACGCTGAAGCAACCAATTCTTGGTCCATGAACTCCTCCCCACCCTGTTCATGGACTGGACTTGTATCAAGGTCAGGACCCCAACACCAAGCCCCCACACAGCACAAACTCTACGAGGAGTACGCATACGAAACATGGCTAGAAAACGGTTGGCTGCTCAGAACGAAGTAACAGAACGCACTGAAGAACAGCAAGGCCTGTGAAGAGCGACCTGAAAACCAGTAACGAACGAACAAGAATACAATGACTACTTAAAGTCATGCGGAACTTGCTTGCATGCACTGAAGAGCAGATACAAACCCACAAACACAAACTGAACGGTAGAAAATGATCTGAAAGCCATGAGTCTGAAAAAGCGCGAATCGTCTCTCACCAAACTTTTACTAACACGAGATTAGCAAAAGGAGCCCAAAGGGTGCCGCGCTTGGTTCTGAACCGGCCTTTTCTAGTCTTGTCGTACGTGGTGTACGTGACCGCGTGGTTGGCGATCGGAAATTCCGACAACTTTGTGCGACCGTGTGTAGCCAAGAAAAGTTTGAGCCAACATCCGTCGGAAAAAATCCTAGGATTTTGTTGTCGGAATGTCCGAACAAAGTCCGACCGTGTGTACGCCCTATAAGTGTGAGAGTTATGTTTGTTGTATATATGAGTGTGAGATCCATGGATTGTTATGTCATGTTAGTTGTATTAATACGCCCAAACCACTGTATCAGCAAAACAGTTGATCCAAACCACGACTTTACCTACATGGAGTTTGCGTGTTCTCCCTGTGCCTGCCTGGGTTTCCTCTGGGTACTCCTACACTGGAGAAATGCTGGTGGGTTACTTGGATCCTGTCTAAATTGTCCCTAGTGTATGTATGAATGTGAGTTAGGGATCTTAGGATTGTAAGCTCCTTGAGGGTAGGGACTGATGAATGTGAAATAATAGTAACACACTATGAATATGGGTGGCATGATGATTGTGTTTTGAGTTTGTTATGTATGTTTTAAAATGATGGGACATTGCCACATGGACATTTACAGGTAACAAGTCAGTAGAATGTTGGTCATTGCAACTTTTAGAAGCAAGAAAAATATTTTGTCTGTAAAGTGTGACCTTAAAAATAGACTTAAATTGTATTTCTGACTTAAAAGAACAATTTGATCTATATAAATTTGGGTATTAAAAAAATTTTACTTAAAATTATAAATTTCGTGTGCAATGTGTAGTCATTTTGCACTGTGGTCAATTTAATATGAAAAAGAAAAAGAAATTATTATATTTACTTATTCTAAAAGAAAGTTTAATCTAAAAACTGTGAGCTGAAAATCGTTAAATTAAATACTTGCTGGGGTGGCTGATCATGTGGTCATTGGAGCCACACCCAATACATTTAATAAAATTAAATTAGTAAGAAAAAAACCTTTTTCACTAATGATTAAAGTTTAAAAATAAGGGATGGTGTTTTATAGTTTACAGGAGCAACGAGCCCCCACTTTTTTCTTTGACACAGGTTAAATTGCATGGCTTGTGTGTGAACAGCTATATTGTCATGCAAATTGAGTGATCTGAGTAAACTGTAAAAAAAAAAAAAAAAAAGAGAAAGTAATACCTCCTAATAATGTATATTTATATGTGTGTTTATTAACGGTAATCTTTGTTTCCATAGAAGAAACAGTTTTGGAAGAAGTTTTCCAATGTGCTCAGTATGGTGAAGTATAACTGTCTTGCAAGACAAAGGGGAACTTATAAAAAATTCGTTTTTTTGAGCTGCTCATTTTTAACCATGGTGAATAATAGTTTCTTTTTCTTTAAGTAATGGTATACCATACATAAAATCCACGTGGTAACATTTAGTTTGACGTCAAAAATTTTTTGGTATTAGAAAAAGTGCACTAGTAAAACATCTAAGAAAGAAAATGTTCAAAATGCCTACTGTATGCTAAATATCTCTAACCTTTGGTTTATTTTTAGGAGGAAAATATAATGTGTTTTTACTAAAATGTTGATGCTTATTCCTCAGATTAGTTCTATACCCTGAGTTGATTGATTTAAGGTTTTCCAAACAGAAGGAGACCACAGCCTTCAAAGACAATTCACCGATGGAAGTATTGTTTTTAAATGTTTCTATTTTCATATGTCAACATTGATGGGTTTTACCCCCCCCACTAGCTAAATATTGATGCAGTCATCTGAGTCTGCACTGCCCAGTTTCTTGTTCCTATTTACAATATTAGGTGCTAAATTTTATGTTGTGTTATGATCTGACATGTATGAGCTTTGAAATTTAACGAGTTTCAATGCCCTAGAGCACAGGTGTCAAACACAAGGTCCGTCGCCGAATCCAGCCCTCCAGGCCATTTCATGTGGCCCTCTCACCTCTCCTGCAGCTGCAGGAGAGCTCCAGCCCTCCTCTGGTCCTCCTCCAGACCCTTACTTTCTGCTTTCAAGCAATGCATCCAGCTTCTTCCTAGCAGCAGCATAAGGAAGGGGGATGCACTGTGATGTAAGGGAAAGTAGGGGACTCAACTTCTGATGGTGGGGTGGCTCTTAAAATCTAATGTAAGGGGAGGGGATGCGCTGGACATCTAATCTTACACATACAACCAGCCCTTTTGAGGACAATCATAATGCGAATGCAGCCCATGGGGAAGTTGAGTTTGACACCCCTGCCCTAGATAATTAAGCGTTTCTTGTCTTAGACTACGTTTCCACTATAATGACTACCAAAGTCATGTGATTCAGAGACTCTGGAGTGTGACTTCATCTTCACAGTCTCTTGATCAGAGTTGCATTGAATGTCTCATCAAGGTAGTGCAAGAACCTTTTCAAAGTCGCTGAAGTCCCAAAGATCAGCAGGTATGCTGGTATTATTATTGTACTGGTATTGGCATTTAGTTCCAATGCTTTAACATATAAGATCTGCGGTTGTATTCTTGTCCCACAAAATTTGTTTTTAAGACTAGATTAAACCTCCTGTTGTTAATTGAATTAGCTACATGCCCAGCCAGAACTGCCTTTTCAAAATGAAGCAGATTGCCATAGGCTTTGAATAATAATGTCCCAAGCAAGTCTGCCTTTGTGGCTCCAAGTGTATGTTTGTAAACTAGTTTCCTGTTCGGTGACACCATGCAACTTCACTACTCTTATAGATTCCTGTGTGACTGTTTTCATGGCTACTCATTTCTAGCTTTTTATGTGTCTTTGTGTATCTGTCCCCAATGTCTGTGTGTGTCCAGGCACACACCTGTTAGCTTGAATTTTACTCCCTACTGTTTAGTGATCCCAGCACCTCAGCACTGCAAGGGATTCTTATTTGTCCATTGGCCCTTAGTTCTAGGTATCTGCCTACTTGGGTGAGTAAGAGGGCAGCAACCGGGGATCTGTCTGCAGCACAAAACCATCTCTACCATCAAGAGCTCTGGAGAAGACAAGGCAGTTCCTTAGACTCTGCGCCTCGGCCCTTTCAAGGGCCCTCACCATTGTTGCATGTGCAGACATGCTGCGTTCTCCCCAGATAGTACCATTAGGTATCCTTCCTGGCTTAGAATCCTTGTACATGTCAACTGTATCTCCTGTGAAACCTGAACCCCAGTACTGCACTATACTCCTGTCATTCTTGTAAATCCTTGTCTATGTTCCTGTAGGATCAATGATCCAGGCCATACGTGATAGCCCCCCCCCCCCCCCCCTTCTGAGAAGCCTATTGTTCATGATAAATGTTTATATAGTCTAGACAGTTTAGTTTAAATGACAGTTGAATAACATTTTATACTAAATGAGAATGGTTTCTCCTTGTATTAAGACATTTTTCTTTTCTTCTAGGTCTTATTGCTAGAATATAGATTTACTTCAGCAGTAAAAAAAAACTCAAACGGCTTTATGGGCATTTTTGTTAATGATCAAATGTTGGACTAACAATCTGAGTGACGCCAGCTTCACAAATATCCTCCCTCATTCCTTGGCTTTATGACATCCGCCACAAACATTGATGGAAAAGCGTGCTTTCAGAAGCTTTTGAGATGTCTGAAGAACTTTGATACTTATCGTGTCAGCTGTCTAAAAAAAATCACAGCTCACTTTGATATAATTGCAAAAAGATCTGCACACCTACTGGAAGTTTCTTGTCATGTGGACTGCGATAGTCCTGAAGAAAACAAGATTATGTATGAAAACTGTATGCCTTCTTAAGGTGTTGCAATGGAGTCTTATGGAGGACGAGCTGTCAAAGTTACAGCGGAGCAATCAATTTTTGTTTTTTTAGACAATTTTTGTATTTTTTATTTTTGTTTAGCCTTGACAAAGCAAAATGAGATTTTTCTGCAGAAGTAAATTGGGTACATAAATTAGGAGGAATATGAACTAGAAAAATAAATAAACTAAGATTAGGCAGTTGGAGGGAGATGTTGGAATTTAGAAGCAATTTATAGGAATTGTAATTTTATCTGCCATTCTTTAAGTTGTGCATGAGACCTAGTTTGTTCCATTTTCCCAATATCATTGCCTGTAATATTCACATCTAGATAGGCCCCACACAGCTTTAACTGTCACCAAAAGAACACACTGAATAGTCAAGAACCCAACTGTCCACAACCAGTGTATGAATTGTTTTGTTATGTGCTGTTATGTTATGTTTTGTTAGTTATGTGGTCAATTTTTAATTTGACCAAGAGATGGGATTGATAGGGTAAATGGAATAACTATTTATTTATCAAACATTTAGTTATGATTATCAAAACATGTATTCTGATTAAGCAGAGATATTTTACAAATGTTTAGTTACAGGATGTATGAGTTAACTGCTGTTTTTTGGTTGTGGTCAAATGCCATTCACACCTTCAGCTGTGGAAAGGTTTATCTCTGATTTCCCACAGAGATTGGGAGGTGATATCTAAGTGACATCTATATGTGAATTGACCATGTGAATTGACCATCTGTTTAGCATTGTAAATGGCCAATAATTTAATTAGGACTTCAAAGAGACTTACAAGGTAGCCCACAGCTATGTATAGAGTATAAAAGCTAGTTAGGTCCCAGCTTCAGTCAGAACAATCATATTGAATGTCACCATGTACTTACTGTATTGTTCTCCCTGCCTATAGCTAAAACTATGGGCTTGTATAATAAATACATCATAATTTGGCTTCAGCAGTCAACGTTATTGAAAGTCCTTAAATTCTGGACTTTCCCTATCAATAACATTGAAGGACACTGGAGAGGAGGTGACCTCATATGAGCTATTTCTCGTAATGACACCCAGTGGATCCATCGTTTAAAAAAAAAATGAGCCCCCAGGGGTTAAACATCGAACTAGATCTGAATTGTTTCTTGTCCAATTTTTAGTGTGGGAGTTTTAATGTCCTTTCTAGATTGTTTTCTATTTTTCTATTTATTTTTATTTTAATTTATATTTATTTTCAATGTGTTTATTTTTCTTTCTTTCTTTTTCATTTTTTTATTTTTATTTTTATTCATTTTTTAATACATTTTTTGTATATTTATATATTTTTTGGTATTTTGCCTGTATTTTGTGTATATCAGCATTATAGAAGGTAGAGTTTTTTTATGTTTTTTATGTTTGTATATGCCATTAGTTCCATCATGTTATCGGAATTGACGTCAATAATTTTTCTAAGTTCATTGGATTTTATCCAACCAGTTCTATGGCAGTCTTGTCTCTCCTGTGGGTTGTGCCCTATCCCTAGGAGCGACAGTCTTACTTAACCAACAAGATGGCCGCAATACCATTCTGATTGGCTCTATTTAGGGGAGTTTCTCTCTCTCCCAGTATTTAAGGATGGCCCTATCAACCGGAAATTAGGTCCTTGATGATGCCCTGTGGAAGGGCAAAACGCGTTGACATAATTTCCGGTTCCGATTGACGTCACTTCCGGTCTCGTGGAACGCACGCTAGAGACGGCGGTTTCTGCATCTACAGCTCTATGTTTATGCCTGTTTTTATCGCAATTTTTGTAAGTACCGTTCCCCTTGCGCAATAAATCTTTTTTATAACAGTACTTCACTATTAGTCCATCCTCTTTTCATTTTGGGTACCTGTCTATCCGGATGAGAGCCTCTATTTGGAAATTTGCAATCTGATGACCTGACCAAATCCGCTATTCCAAGATATCATTTACAAGCTTGAAGTGACCCCTAGACTTAAAAGCTGGGAGTCGTTCCGATCCGGTGAGTGGGGACACATGAGGGGGTGCTATTTTACACCTGAAAATTCTTGGAACACCACCCTTAGTCTGTCCAGGTCTACTGGTCCAGGGCCGTTCGAGGAGCAGAAAGTCATCAAGATAAAGAATGACCATCTGGCACTGGGCCTGGTGTAATAGGATCCAGGTAAGGGACTGGCTGAAGATATCAAAGAACCACGGACTGCTTTTAGAGCCGAAGGTCAACTTTAGTGGCAAAGTAATATGAATCTTTCCATTTGATACCATGCCATCGCCAGAGGGACGGCTGAAATGTCTACTTTAGACAGCCAGGTGCCTGTACCTATGTTAATAATGGCCTGAATAGCTAAGTCAACCGATGCATACTTCAAGGAGAATTCCTTGGAAGGAATTAGGGAATTTAGACTTGGGATGGGGGAAGAATAAGGCACAGACAAGTCGTACACCAACCAAAGTTTATTTGATAACTTGACCTCGACAAGCCCAATAGTGCTGACTCTCCAGGTAGTGAAAGGAGACTGTGTGAAGGGGCTGATGATGAACCCTCAGTCCAGTTCAGCCTGCAATAGAGTGTCTATAGCCTATTGATCTATGGCAGCTAACAGGAGATCCTTGCACTTCTGAGTCGAGTGGGGTAAGGTGATAAGGCCAGTGTGAAATCCTGATGTGAACCCGTGTATCAGGAAAATGGCCAGTGAGGGAGTGGGGTGTGCAGAGAGGTAAAACCCCAACCATCGGACATCTATTCGGCCTAGTCAGGATGTGTTGAGCTGTTTAAGATGCCACGTAATCTTAGGATGAGCCTTGTGGCACGTCACACAAATATGGAGCAGCTGGCATTGACTATAGTTGCATGATCCATAGTTAAAGTTGTTACAGATCGATGCTCCCTCTACTGACAGGACGGGCCGCCCCAACTTGTCCACCTGACACAATTGTGTGGGAGCCGGCATGCCCTGACCGGTACTGGAGGTAGAGGGGAAGTTGCGGGGGCATCTAGTGGCTGCGTTGGAGCACCAGTTAGCCGTATGGATGGTGGGCTGACAGAGCAGGGAGCATAGACCAGCAAAGTGGCAGCAGAAAAGCTCTGTGTCGATGACCTTCCAGTTTGTACTGGCCTGAAACTGCGCGAACCTAGCTGCTCCTTTTTTCCAAAAACGATCGGTGGTAGTCATAGAACTAATATCCCCCGTACTTATAGCCTAGGTCAACCACTGCGTGGAGGTCCAAGTCCAGCTCTCTCTGCCTGCCGGGGTTGGGCGAGCAAAGGACATCTCTCCACATCCCGAAAGCCAAAACAAATTTAGTGACTGTCAGCTTGCAGTTGAGCCTGGGGCCTTTGGACTTGAGGACCACTGAGACGTCCCCCCAGGCGTATAACTTATTCTTGTCCAGGTCATAGACTGATATAAGGAGGGAAGCCAGATTGATGTTCTTGCATCCAAGATGTCCTTCCTGATGCTGGCTGGGACAAGATGGGTGGGGAAGATGGTAGGACTCATCTCTGGCATACCTGCGGAAGGAGGTGCCAAGACCAGAACAGCGACCGAGTCTGAGAGGGCCGCAGCTGGGCGCACTTCCAGGACTGCCACTCTGGTTTGGACGTCCGAGACTGCTGTAGACAGTGAGGTCACCATGGAGTGGGGCTGGGAAATGGCCATGGAGATTGACTGCAGGGGCGCCTGCTGGGTGCTGGGCCCCGCTTCCGCTGGTGGTGGGAAGAGCAGCCTGAAGAGCTTGGCTTTTCTGGATGTAGCGGGGTAGGAAATGCTCCCTCGCCTCAGCTCTGCTGTAAGCTTGGGGATTGTCCATCCCCTGAGGACTGCATGCTGCCGCTCTGGGTGACAGAGGAGCAGGTGTGAAGTATTCATTAGGGAATCGGGCCAAACTTTGGTTGTTCAGATGTTCTGCGACAATATGCAGTGTTCGGGGCAAATTCGAAAGCCGCCGGAACACCGTTAAAGTCTATGGGACATTAACATGAAAAATCAAAAGTGTTCATTTTAAAGGCTTATATGCAAGTTATTGTCATAAAAAGTGTTTGGGGACCTGGATCCTGCCCCAGGGGACATAAATTTTTTTTGGGAGCAGTGATTTTTTTAATGCTTAAAGTGAAACAAAAAATATGAAATATTCCTTAAAGTATTGGGGGGTGTCTATAGTATGCCTGTAAAGTGGCGCATTTTTTCCCATGTTTAGAACAGTACCACAGCAAAATGTCATTTCTAAAGGAAAAATTGTTATTTAAAACTGATCGCGGCTGTAATGAATTGTCGGGTCTTGGCAATATAGATAAAACTCATTGAAAAAAAAGAGCATGGGATCCCTCTCCCCTGTCCATTACCAGGCCCTTTGGGTCTAGGATGAATATTAAGGGGAACCCCTAACCAAAATTTTAAAAAAGAATGTGGGTCTGATATGGAAATTAAGGGGAACCCTGTGCCAAATTTTTTAAAAAATGGCGCAGGAAGGGGTCCCCCCAAATTAAAAAAAAAAATGGCGTAGGGGTCCCCACCAAAATCCATACCAGACCTTTTTTTTTTTCCTTTTTTGATCCATCGCAGGGAGATAGAAGAAGATGAATGGACATCGTGGTACATTTTTTTTTTAATAAAGGACTTGTCCCCAAGCTGTGTCTTGTCGTTTTTAACATTTTGACACTTTTTTTGTGAAATGGTAGGGGTAATTTTGTACCCCGTTCCCATTTCACACAGGGGGAAGGCCGGGATCTGGGGGTCCCCTTGTTAAAAGGGGCTTCCAGATTCCGATAAGCCCCCTGCCCACAGACCCCCACAACCACCGGACAAGAGTTGTGGGGATGAGGCCCTTGTCCCCATCAACATGGGGACAAGGTGCTTTGGGTGGCTACCCCAAAGCACCCTCCCCATGTTGAGGGTATGTGGCCTGGTACGGTTCAGGAGGGGGGCACTCTCTCATCCCCCCCTTTTCCTGCGGCCTGCCAGGTTGCATGCTCAGATAAGGGTCTGGTATGGATTTTTGGGGGGACCACTACGCCATTTTTTAAAAAAATTTGGCGCAGGGTTTCCCTTAATTTCCATATCAGACCCGAAGGGCTTGGTATGGATTTTAGGGGGACCCACACGCTATTTTTTTTTTAAATTTTGGTTAGGGATTCCCCTTAATATTCATACCAGACCCAAAGGGCCTGGTAATGGACTTGGGGGGATCCCATGCTCTTTGCTGAGTTTTATCTATATTGCTGAGACCCGACAGTTCATTACAGCCGCGATCAGTTTTAAATGACAATTTTTCCTTTAGAAATGTCATTTTGCTGTGGTACTGTTCTAAACACGGCAGAAATGCGCCACTTTACAGGCATACTATAGACACCCCCAGGCACGATATTTAAAGGAATATTTCATTTTTATTGTTTCACTTTAACCATTAAAAAAAATCACTGCTCCAAAAAAAAGCCAGTTTAAAAAAAAAAATTTTTGCATTGATACATGTCCCCTGGAGCAGGACTCGGGTCCCCAAACACTTTTTATGACAATAACTTGCATATAAGCCTTTAAAATGAGCACTTTTGATTATTCAAGTTCGTGTCCCATAGACTTTAACGGTGTTCATGTGTTCTGCCAAATGTTTTGCCTGTTCTGTATGTTCTGGTGCGAACCGAACCGGGGGGTGCTCAGCTCATCCCTAGTCTTCACTGCCAGCCTGCAACATGGCTCCAGCTATTAGACAAGACAAAGGGAGGTGCATGTGTTAAGAGGAGTCATAGAAGTAGGATAGTGAGCGTAGTTGTATACAGAAAGTTTAGATAAGAAGGAAAAAACAAGAAGGACAGGAAAAGGAATGACAGGCACAGTTAAAGCCAGTTTGTGTTCTGAAGCGTTGAACGCTGTTAAGTGGAAATTTAGAAAACTCAAAAGAGTGCGCTGCAACCGAGGCGAGCCAGGAGGTGACTGGCCAGGTCACCGATAGCTTGGGTGCCTGTCTGTGCTGTCTGGACCAAAGCCCCCAGGGCGAACTGGGGCGAGAAGCTGAAGTCTGTTGCGGCCTAAGTAGGAATATTGCGATCTGTTGTTCGTGACGTGTGCTCGGCCTGCCAATGCTTGCACTGTCAACAAGCTCAATCGTTTGGTGACCTTGTCTGCGTGGGTGAAGGGTCCCCTTCAAAAACAGAGTGTAATGCAAAAAAACATGTGACAGTAACTAACGCCCAATGTACAGCAAACGTTTAGTGAAAGGGTGTTGCAGAATGATGTGAGAGAGGACCCGTGTACTGCACACCTGACTGGCACACTAGTAGCGAAGTCCTAGTTGAGGTTGAGAACTCAGTCGACCAGGAACCTGTAGTGAGGTGTCAAAAAAGCCCAGTTTTTTTTAACCTGTTAAAAGGACCTGTCCCAACCTTGCTTTGCGACTGGCCCTGGTGAAGATGAGATCCCTGTGGGTTTTTTTTTTTACCTGATGAAATAACATCCAACCTGGTGCAGGGTGGAACCTGAACTCGACTGATCTAAAGGAAAAACGACAGACAGAAATAGCGAGTTGCTTGATTGTATGCCACTGGAGATGATGAGTGGCCAGATTGTGTGCAACTAGAAATTATGTGTGGCTGGATTGTGTCTGTACAGTGTATGAAATGAATCTGATACGAATTGGCTGTAGAGTGTATGAAATTAAATCGATACGAATCGGCTGTAGAGTGTATGAAATTAATCCAATATGAATCTGCTGTGAAATTAAACCGATGCGAATCGGCTGTAGAGTGTATGAAATGAATCCGATACGAATCGGCTGTAGAGTGTATTAAGTAAATTCGATACGAACCGCTGTGCCGCCGAAGCGACTAGATTCAAATTGGACTGTAACGTGTATGAAATGGATCCGATATGAATCGGCTGTAGAGTGTGTGAAATGAAACCGATACGAATCGGCTGTAGAGTGTATGAAATGAATCCGATACGAATCGGCTGTAGAGTGTATGAAATGAATCCGATACGAATTGTTGTGCCGCCGACGCGACTAGAATCGGACTGTAACGTGTATGAAATGGATCCAATACGAATTGGCTGTAGAGTGTATAAAATGAATCCGATACGAATCGGCTATATGAAATGAAACCGATATGAATCGGCTGTAGAGTACATGAAATGAAACCGATATGAATCGACTGTAGAATGTATGAAATAGATTTGATACGTATCGGCTGTAGAGTGTATGAAATAAATCCGATACGTATCATAAACAAAAGGTATGTGGCGCTACCTAACCCGAGTGAAACATCTTGTGAACTAAACAATATAAATACAAAATATTGCATAAAATAAAATAAAACTACCGTATTTATCGGCGTATAACATGCACCACAAGTTTAGGAGGGAATTTTAAAGAAAAAACTTTTTAAGGAAAAAAACTTACATTTAAATGCCCATCAATACAGCCTTATCAGTGTCCATCTGCAGCCTTGCACAGCGTCCATCTGCATGCGATGAGATACACAGAGACAGGCCTCGGCTCTTCTCATAGTCCCGCCCAGTCCCGCCCTATGATGGACATAACACAGGTCCAATGGTGGGACTGGGCGGGACTGTGAGCGGAGCCGAGTGCCGCCCATATTCATACATAGCTGAGCGTACTCGGCTAGGCTTGGCTAGCTCCGCTCACAGTCACGCCCAGTCCCTGTGTTATGTCCATCATAGGGCGGGACTGGGCATGACTGTGAGCGGAGCTAGCCAAGCCTAGCCGAGTACACACGACTATGTATGTATATCAGCGGCCGGCGCTCACTCTGCACAATCAGCAGGGAGGAATGGCGGGGATCGGCGTATAACACGCACCCACGATTTCCCCCTGATTTTAAGGCAAAAAAAGTGCGTGTTATACACCAATAAATAGGTAAATATAAATATCAAATTCAATCAATGCATCAAATACAATTCAAATTGCATAAATAAAATAAGTGCAAAATAAATAATCCAGATAAGTGCAATATATATGTCATAAACCAGATGTGACCAGAACTGTGTGACTGCGACAGAGTGAACCAGACATAAATAAGTGAAAGTAAGTTTATTAAGGAAAATGCATATGTGAACACACCACTAATACAAAGTGAACAACCAAACAATCAGTGATATAAAACCAACCAGCATATGTAGGAAGAGGGAGTACCAGAATCGTAGTCAAGCTAGGCCGGGGTCATAAACACGGAATCAGTAGCTGGGAAGGGAGATAAACAGGACAAGAGAGGATGGATGGATCTCAGGAGGGACGGGTCAGGCACAAAGCTCAGAGTCCAGAGTCCAGGGTTCAGGTAACGGACAGGAAACATGATCAACAGGTTCCAGGCATCAGGCATCAAATCAGGGCTCAAGGACAATACCAGGGCAACATAAGTGTGCAATTGCCGGGTATTTATACTGCAGCTCTGCTAATTAACGTCAGGTGACACCTGTCTGCAGAGGGGAATACCTGCTCCATACTGCCAGGATCCATCCGCTGGTGGACGCCAGTACTGCGGCCCAAAGATGACATAACATTAACAGGGAAAAGCTCTCCTGACAGTTCCAAACTGCCAGGAGACACCTGCTGGTGGACCTCAGTACTGCATGCCAAATAACAGATATTACCAGCGGATGGAACATTTCCTGACAGTACCCCCCCGTCAAAGGAGTGGCCTCCGGACGCTCCAACTGGTTGTAATTGTCCATAGTCTATGGCATCAAGCAGAATAACAGATGGGGGTACGTCAGGCTGGGCCACAGGCACTTCAGGCTGGGCATCAGGCACCTCAGGGCAGACAGCGGGCACATCAGGGCAGACAGCGGGCTCTGGGTCCTCGAGCTGGGCAGCAGGCTCTGGGTCCTCGAGCTGGGCAGAAGTCTCTGGGTCCTTGAGCTGGGCAGCAGGCTCATCAGACTGGACAGCGGGTACCGAGACATCAGACCAGACAGCAGGTACTGGACCTTCAGACTGGGCAGCAGACACAGGCGCTGGCACATCAGGCAGAACAACAGGTGGTGACACAACAGGCTGAACAACGGGTGCATCAGACTGAGCAGTAGTCACTAGAGCGTCAGACTAGAACATGGACACTGGGATGTCAGGCTGAGCAGCAGGCACTGGGACCTCAAACTGGACAGCGGGCACAGGCATTGGTACAACAGGCTGAGTAGCAGACACTGGCACCTCAGGCTGGGCAGCGGACAGGAGCACCTCAGGCTGGGCAGCGGACAGGAGCACCACAGGCTGGGCAGCGGACAGGAGCACCTCAGGCTGGGCAGCGGACAGGAGCACCTCAGGCTGAGCAGCAGACGGTGGCACATCAGGCTGGGCAGCAGACGGTGGCACATCAGGCTGGGCAGCAGACGTGGCACATCAGGCTGGGCAGCAGACGGTGGCACATCAGGCTGGGCAGCAGACGGTGGCACATCAGGCTGGGCAGCAGACGGAGGCACATCAGGCTTGGCAGACGGTGGCACATCAGGCTTGGCAGACGGTGGCACATCAGGCTTGGCAGCAGACGGTGGCACATCAGGCTGGGCAGCAGACGGTGGCACATCAGGCTGGGCAGCAGACGGTGGCACATCAGGCTTGGCAGCAGACGGTGGCACATCAGGCTGGGCAGCAGACGGTGGCACATCAGGCTGGGCAGCAGACGGTGGCACATCAGGCTGGGCAGCAGACGGTGGCACATCAGGCTTTGCAGAAGGTCGCACATCAGGCTTGGCAGAAGATGGACATCAGGCTGGGCAGCAGACAGGAACACTCCAGGCTGGGCAGCAGGCACTCCAAGCTGGGCAGCAGACATGGGCACTTCAAGCTGGGCAGCAGGCATGGGCACTTCAAGCTGGACAGCAGGCATGGGCACTTCAAGCTGGACAGCAGGCATGGGCACTTCAAGCTGGACAGCAGGCTCATCAGGCTGGGCAGCGGGCTCATCAGGCTGGGCAGCGGACACATCAGGCTGGAGAGCAGGCTCATCAAGCTGGAGAGCAGGCTCATCAAGCTGGAGAGCAGGCACTGGCACTTCCGGCTGGAACACTGGCACCGAGACATCAGGCTGGAAGGCAGGCACCGAGACGTCAGGCTGGAAGGCAGGCACCGAGACGTCAGGCTGGAAGGCAGGCACCGAGACATCAGGCTGGAAGGCAGGCACCGAGACATCAGGCTGGAAGGCAGGCACCGAGACATCAGGCTGGAAGGCGGACACATCTGACTGGAAGGTAGGCACGTCAGGCTGGAAGGCAGGTACATCAGGCTGGAAGGCAGGCACCGAGACATCAGACTGGAAAGTGGAGACATCAAGCTGGAAGGCAGGCACGAGACATCAGGCTGGAAGGCAGGCACCGAGACATCAGGCTGGAAGGCAGGCACCGAGACATCAGGCTGGAAGGCAGGCACCGAGACATCAGGCTGGAAGGCGGACACATCTGACTGGAAGGTAGGCACGTCAGGCTGGAAGGCAGGTACATCAGGCTGGAAGGCAGGCACTGAGACATCAGACTGGAAAGTGGAGACATCAAGCTGGAAGGGAGGCACAAAGACATCAGGCTGGAAGGCAGGCTCTGTAGGTGAGGGGTGCAGCAGACTGGAAAGGAGGGTTGGGATATGGCAGAGAAGAGGTAACAGTAGCTGGAGGAAGTTCCTGTGGGTTTGTGGGCAGCTGAGAAGAGGCAGGTGGGTTGAATGCAGGATAGGTACAGGGAGCAGAGACTGGATATGAGTATTTGGTTGGAAGCAGCGCATACTGAGCTGCAACTGCGGTTGACATGGGTGATGGGAAAACATACATTTGGGTAGGCTGGTGTTTGGTGGCAGAGGTGGTTTGTTTGGCTGGAGCTGCTTGCATCATGTCAGACCATGCTGAAAGTATAGGTTGTACAAACTGTGCTTTTAAATCTCCCTGTCTAACAAAAGACTGAGCAGACACAATGCACTCCGCAATCACCTGTGGGGAACAGGCTGAATAGTGCTCACAAAAATCGACGGGATCATCTTCAAAAAGCCACACTAGGGATACAACCTGATTCATATCAAAAGGAGGAGTGAAATCATCACGACCAGGGGCGGGCTGGGCCGGGGGGCAGGGATGCAATTGCCCTCCAGGCCGCTCTGATGTGCTGTACGATTTGGTCGCTGTGTCGCCAGCTCACAACTGGGCATGCGCAGTTTCTGAGCTGGCCGAGTGCTGCAGATCCATCCAGCAGTGTGTTCTGTCACTGGGCTGAAAGTCCATGTTACAAGAGCGCAGCCCAGTCCAGCCCCTCCCTCCTCCACACCAATGGCTGGTAGATCTGTTCTCTCTTTCCCAGCCCACACTCCGTGCAGCCCCGCCCACACTCTGTGCAGCCCCGCCCACACTCCGGGCAGCCTGTGTGCTGTCTGTGAAGATGTGTGGGGCGGGAAAGTTAAAACTGAGCAGCCGGCTGGAATCAGTGAGCATCCATGTAAGTAAACTCCTCCTCCCTCTCTGCTCTCCCAAATTCCTCCCTGCAGCTAGAGAGTTTTCTTTCCAGCAGCTTGTGACAGTACCTCACCCTCCTCTGTGGTATGAAGAGGTTCACACTGACATGCTGCAGAGCTGGTAGTCTTCCTGCATGGTGCCCCTAGTCCCATTATAGACATCTTTTAGGTTGCACATTTTTTGCTGCATGTTCTGAAAATGCACAAAAAATGTCCTGCATGCTGCATCTTTGGTACACTTTTAGAAAATGCAGCAAAAATGTGCAACCTAAAAGAAGTCTTGGGGACAGCAGCTAAAGAAACCCGCCAGTACACCAGCACTGCAGCCAAACACAGCACACTAGTGTGAGCCCAAAGGCTCGCTTGTCGCAGGCACTGCCACTCCACTAAAAAGCGATCCATGCTCGGGTCACTTTTCTGAGGCATTTAACATGCAGTGTGAAGCGGTCTCTCTCTGTGCAGGCAGTGTGAAGCGGTCTCTCTCTCTGTGCAGGCAGTGTGAAACGGTCTCTCTCTCTCTCTCTCTCTCTGTGCAGGCAGTGTGAAGCGGTCTCTCTCTCTGTGCAGGCAGTGTGAAGCGGTCTCTCTCTCTCTCTGTGCAAGCAGTGTGAAGTGGTCTCTTTCTCTGTGCAGGCAGTGTGAAGCGGTCTCTCTCTCTCTGTGCAGGCAGTGTGAAGCGGTCTCTCTCTCTGTGCAGGCAGTGTGAAGCGGTCTCTCTCTCTCTCTCTGTGCAGGCAGTGTGAAGCGATCTCTCTCTCTCTGTGCAGGCAGTGTGAAGTGATCTCTCTCTCTCTCTCTGTGCAGGCAGTGTGAAGCAGTCTCTCTCTCTCTCTGTGCAGGCAGTGTGAAGTGGTCTCTCTCTCTGTGCAGGCAGTGTGAAGTGGTCTCTCTCTCTCTCTCTGTGCAGGCAGTGTGAAGCGGTCTCTCTCTCTCTCTCTCTCTGTGCAGGCAGTGTGAAGCGATCTCTCTCTCTCTGTGCAGGCAGTGTGAAGCGATCTCTCTCTCTCTGTGCAGGCAGTGTGAAGCGATCTCTCTCTCTCTGTGCAGGCAGTGTGAAGTGGTCTCTCTCTCTGTGCAGGCAGTGTGAAGCAGTCTCTCTCTCTCTCTCTGCAGGCAGTGTGAAGTGGTCTCTCTCTCTGTGCAGGCAGTGTGAAGCGGTCTCTCTCTCTCTCTCTCTGTGCAGGCAGTGTGAAGCGGTCTCTCTCTCTCTCTGTGCAGGCAGTGTGAAGCAGTCTCTCTCTCTCTCTGTGCAGGCAGTGTGAAGCGGTCTCTCTCTCTGTGGAGGCAGTGTGAAGCGATCTCTCTCTCTCTGTGCAGGCAGTGTGAAGCGATCTCTCTCTCTCTGTGCAGGCAGTGTGAAGCGATCTCTCTCTCTCTGTGCAGGCAGTGTGAAGTGGTCTCTCTCTCTCTGTGCAGGCAGTGTGAAGCGATCTCTCTCTCTCTGTGCAGGCAGTTTGAAGCGATCTCTCTCTCTCTGTGCAGGCAGTGTGAAGTGGTCTCTCTCTCTGTGCAGGCAGTGTGAAGCGGTCTCTCTCTCTGTGCAGGCAGTGTGAAGCGGTCTCTCTCTCTCTCTCTGAGCAGGCAGTGTGAAGCAGTCTCTCTCTTTGTGCAGGCAGTGTGAAGCGGTGTCTCTCTCTCTCTGTGCAGGCAGTGTGAAGCGGTCTCTCTCTCTGTGCAGGCAGTGTGAAGCGGTCTCTTTCTGTGCAGGCAGTGTGAAGCGGTCTCTCTCTCTCTGTGCAGGCAGTGTGAAGCGGTCTCTCTCTCTGTGCAGGCAGTGTGAAGCGGTCTCTCTCTCTGTGCAGGCAGTGTGAAGCGGTCTCTCTCTGTGCAGGCAGTGTGAAGCGGTCTCTCTCTGTGCAGGCAGTGTGAAGCGGTCTCTCTCTGTGCAGGCAGTGTGAAGCGGTCTCTCTCTCTCTCTCTCTCTGTGCAGGCAGTGTGAAGCGGTCTCTCTCTCTCTCTGAGCAGGCAGTGTGAAGCTGTCTCTCTCTGTGCAGGCAGTGTGAAGTGGTCTCTCTCTCTGTGCAGGCAGTGTGAAGTGGTCTCTCTCTCTGTGCAGGCAGTGTGAAGCTGTCTCTCTCTGTGCAGGCAGTGTGAAGCGGTCTCACTCTCTCTCTGTGCAGGCAGCGTGAAGCGGTCTCTCTCTGTGCAGGCAGTGTGAAGCGGTCTCTCTCTGTGCAGGCAGTGTGAAGCGGTCTCTCTCTCTCTGTGCAGGCAGTGTGAAGCGGTCTCTCTCTCTCTCTCTCTGAGCAGGCAGTGTGAAGCTGTCTCTCTCTGTGCAGGCAGTGTGAAGCGGTCTCTCTCTCTGAGCAGGCAGTGTGAAGCTGTCTCTCTCTGTGCAGGCAGTGTGAAGTGGTCTCTCTCTCTGTGTGCAGGCAGTGTGAAGCGGTCTCTCTCTCTGTGCAGGCAGTGTGAAGTGGTCTCTCTCTCCCTGTGCAGGCAGTGTGAAGCGGTCTCTCTCTGTGCAGGCAGTGTGAAGCGGTCTCTCTCTGTGCAGGCAGTGTGAAGCGGTCTCTCTCTCTCTCTCTGTGCAGGCAGTGTGAAGCGGTCTCTCTCTCTCTCTGAGCAGGCAGTGTGAAGCTGTCTCTCTCTGTGCAGGCAGTGTGAAGCGGTCTCTCTCTCTGTGCAGGCAGTGTGAAGCGGTCTCTCTCTCTGTGCAGGCAGTGTGAAGTGGTCTCTCTCTGTGCAGGCAGTGTGAAGTGGTCTCTCTCTCTGTGAAGGCAGTGTGAAGCGGTCTCTCTCTCTGTGCAGGCAGTGTGAAGTGGTCTCTCTCTCTGTGCAGGCAGTGTGAAGTGGTCTCTCTCTGTGCAGGCAGTGTGAAGTGATCTATCTCTCTGTGCAGGCAGTGTGAAGCGGTCTCTCTCTCTCTCTCTGTGCAGGCAGTGTGAAGCGGTCTCTCTCTCTGTGCAGGCAGTGTGAAGCGGTCTCTCTCTCTGTGCAGGCAGTCTGAAGTCGTCTCTCTCTCTGTGCAGGCAGTGTGAAGCGGTCTCTCTCTCTCTCTCTGTGCAGGCAGTGTGAAGAGGTCTCTCTCTCTCTGTGCAGGCAGTGTGAAGCGGTCTCTCTCTCTCTCTGTGCAGGCAGTGTGAAGCGGTCTCTCTCTCTGTGCAGGCAGTGTGAAGCGGTCACTCTCTGTGCAGGCAGTGTGAAGCGGTCTTTCTCTCTGTGCAGGCAGTGTGAAGTGGTCTCTCTCTCTGTGCAGGCAGTGTGAAGCGGTCTCTCTGTGCAGGCAGTGTGAAGCGGTCTCTCTCTCTCTCTGTGCAGGCAGTGTGAAGCGGTCTCTCTCTCTGTGCAGGCAGTGTGAAGCGGTCTCTCTCTCTCTCTGTGCAGGCAGTGTGAAGCGGTCACTCTCTGTGCAGGCAGTGTGAAGCGGTCTCTCTCTCTGTGCAGGCAGTGTGAAGCAGTCTCTTTCTGTGCAGGCAGTGTGAAGTGGTCTCTCTCTCTGTGCAGGCAGTGTGAAGCAGTCTCTCTCTCTGTGCAGGCAGTGTGAAGCGGTCTCTCTCTCTCTGTGCAGGCAGTGTGAAGCGGTCTCTCTCTCTGTGCAGGCAGTGTGAAGCGGTCTCTCTCTCTGTGCAGGCAGTGTGAAGTGGTCTCTCTCTCTGTGCAGGCAATGTGAAGTGGTCTCTCTCTGTGCAGGCAGTGTGAAGTGGTCTCTCTCTCTGTGCAGGTAGTGTGAAGCGGTCTCTCTCTCTCTCTCTCTCTCTCTGTGCAGGCAGTGTGAAGCGGTCTCTCTCTCTCTCTGTGCAGGCAGTGTGAAGCGGTCTCTCTCTCTGTGCAGGCAGTGTGAAGCGGTCTCTCTCTCTGTGCAGGCAGTGTGAAGCGATCTCTCTCTCTGTGCAGGCAGTGTGAAGTGGTCTCTCTCTCTGTGCAGGCAGTGTGAAGCAGTCTCTCTCTCTCTCTCTCTGTGCAGGCAGTGTGAAGCGGTCTCTCTCTCTCTCTCTGTGCAGGCAGTGTGAAGCGGTCTCTCTCTCTCTCTGTGCAGGCAGTGTGAAGCGGTCTCTCTCTCTGTGCATGCAGTGTGAAGCGGTCTCTCTCTGTGCAGGCAGTGTCAAGTGGTCTCTCCCGCTCTCTGTGCAGGCAATGTGGAGTGCTCGCTCCCTCTCTGGGGCAATGTGGAGCAGTCTTCCTCACTCTCTCTCTCTGTGCCAGCAATGTGGTGTAGATGGATGGTGAGCTGATTCGGTAATTTAATGGGCCACTTGACTGGACTTGCCCCCCAGGCCTAAAGCTGCCAGCCCTCCCCTGATCACGGCCCTCTGGAATACAGGGCAGGGCCAGCTCAGTACAGATCTTGATCAAAGGCTGCACCTCCCCAAACAATATATAACCCTGATCGACCAGGGAGTGAGCCAAACGTATAGTGGCAAACAACTGGTCACTAGACCATCCTTTCAAAGCCTGGCGGCAATAATCACCACTTTCAGATGCCAGCAGAGAAAAATAAATAACCTCATCGGCATTCATGTTTGCAACCAACTGAATCAAAATGGTTCCCCTGTGCAGCCACTTCCAGTCAGGGATGGCCCTGGTATTCTGTCATAAACCAGATGTGACCAGAACTGTGTGACTGCGACAGAGTGAACAGACATAAATAAGTGAAAGTAAGTTTATTAAGGAAAATGCATATGTGAACACACCACTAATACAAAGTGAACAACCAAACAATCAGTGATATAAAACCAAACAGCATATGTAGCAAGAGGGAGTACCAGAATCGTAGTCAAGCTAGGCCGGGGTCATAAATAGGAGATCAGTAGCTGGGAAGGGAGATAAACAGGACAAGAGAGGATGGATGGATCTTTGGAGGGACGGGTAAGGTACAAAGCTCAGAGTCCAGAGTCCAGGGTTCAGGTAACGGACAGGAAACAGGATCATCAGGCATCAGGCATCAAGGACAATACCAGGGCAACATAAGTGTGCAATTGCCGGGTATTTATACTGCAGCTCTGCTAATTAACGTCAGGTGACACCTGTCTGCAGAGGGGAATACCTGCTCCATACTGCCAGGATCCATCCACTGGTGGATGCCAGTACTGCGGCCCAAAGATGACATAACATTAACAGGGAAAAGCTCTCCTGACAATTCCAAACTGCCAGGAGACACCTGCTGGTGGACCTCAGTACTGCATGCCAAATAACAGATATTACCAGCGGATGGAACATTTCCTGACAATATAATAACCAAGTGCAATGGTAAGTAACAAACAGATCAAGCAATGTGTATTGGCTCCTCCCTGACGCGTTGCGTCACAACACACGTGACTTTCTCAAAGGGTCAAGTTCTCCATATGTAAGTTACTACTTGTTTTGTGGAAAATAAATTTTTAACTACTACACTATGGAGCCACCTTTTTCTTTCATCATTTATCCTAATATCCTAACTGCGTTTTCTGAGTGTGGGAGATCGCAACCTTGTGCTGGATATCGTGTGTCCCTGTGTGCCCCATTGTGACGATTACCTGAGGTTGATCACCTGTGGATTACTGTACCTATTGCTGGTTCTTGCTCGATTCGGCCCATTGGGGGCCGCTGCTAGAGGTGAGAGGCTGGGGGAAACAGGTGGCGCACTCCGGATTGTAGTTGGATGGAACATACATCATAGACATTTCCGCCACATCGATTGCATATTGCACTTGCACTTTTCTTTTATTTTTATTTTTATTTTTTTGAACGGCTATCAGAAGATCTGACCCCTTTGTTACTGGGAGTCACAGCATACGGTTCATTGGATCGTATCCATCACTTACATTTTTCTTGCTGTTTTTGGGCATTAATCACACGCATAGGTGTGTCACGATATTATCTTATTGCAATTATTTATATACACATCGCTTGATCTGTTTGTTACACTTACCATTGCACTTGGTTATTATATATTGCACTTATCCGGATTATTTGGATTCACTCACTTTTGCACTTTATTATCGATTTATTTTGCACTTATTTTATTTTAATGATGCTATTTGAATTGTATTTGATGCATTGATTTAATTTGATATTTATATTTAGTTTTATGCAATATTTTTTTTATTTATATTGTTTGGTTCACAAGATGTTTCACTCAGGTTAGGCAGCACCACATACCTTTGTTTATATTTCGGTTTGAGTTAGGTGAGATCACTTATTTATGTTGGGGGCTCCTTTCCAGCTCTATGGTTATTGTGGTTTTGTGCATTAGTAACCCCTTTGTTTTGTTTACAATCCGATACGTATCGTTGTGCCGCCAACATGACTAGATTTGAATCGGACTGCAGCATGTATGAAATGGATCCGTTAGGAATTTGCTATAGCATGTATGAGATGAATCTGATACGAATCGGGTGTAGAGTGTATGAATTTAAGCCAATATGAATCGGCTGTGAAATGAAACAGATACGAATCGGCTGTAGAGTGTATGCAATGAATCCGATACGAATCGGCTGTAGAGTGTATGAAATGAAACCGATACGAATCGACTGTGAAATGAAACCGATACGAATCGACTCTTTAGTGTATGAAATTAATCTGATACAAATCGGTTGTAGAGTGTATGAAATGAATCCGATATGAATCGCTGTGCCGCCGACGCGACTAGATTCAAATCGGACTGTAACGTGTATGAAATGAATCCGATACGAATCGGCTGTAGAGTGTATGAAATGAAACCGATACAAAACAGCTGTACGAAATTAAACTGATACGAATCGTTGTGCCGCCAACATGACTAAATTCGAATTGGACTGTAGCATGTATGAAATGGATCCGATATGAATTGGCTATAGCATGTATGAGATGAAACCGATACGAATTGGGTGTAGAGTGTATGAAATTAATCCGATACGAAACGGCTGTACGAAATTAAACTGATACGAATTGTTGTGCCGCCAACATGACTAGATTAGAACTGGACTGTAGCATGTATGAAATGGATCTAATATGAATTGGCTATAGCATGTATGAGATGAAACTGATACGAATTGGGTGTAGACTGTATGAAATTAATCCGATACGAATCGTTGTGCCGCCAACATGACTAGATTCGAATTGGACTGTAGCATGTTTGAAATGGATCCGATACTAATCGGTTGTAGAGAGTATGAAATGGATCCAATACAAATCAGGCTCCGAAGAGTATGAACATGGATCCTATACGAATCGATGTGCTGTCGATGTGACTAGTTTCGAATCGGGCTATATAAAAATGTTTTAACAAAATTGAAAAGGCCTGTGACTGGCCATGTGCGGTATAACGACGTGCATAACGCACTGAGAAATTAATTTGTGGTTGGTACAAACGTTAAATAAAAGACTGCATTCTGAGACATACGAACGATTTGTAAGTCCCGCAACGGAGTCCGTAAATACGAAATGGGGAACACAATGAACCAAAATGACTACACATGATGCACAACATGGTTACGAATCCTACCTGCAACAATGAGCGAGACTCAATCGAAAAAAACACAAACCAGAGCAACTGCAACACACTAAAATTCAGGAACACAGACTCACGAACATGAAGTGTCGGCCTAATGACGTAACCAATCGCGCACTGCAACCGACAAAGACCACAGGTGATTGGGCTGCTTAAATACCCCTGGGACACCTCCCATAAATTCAGGCCACCATACTGGCCTTTATAGATAGACACAGTATCTCACAAAAGTGAGTAGACCCCTCCCATTTTTGTAAATATTTTATTATAGCTTTTCATGTGACCACACTAAAGAAATGACACTTTACTACAATGTAAAGTAGTGAGTGTACAGCTTGTATAACAGTGTAAATTTTCTGTCCCCTCAAAATAACTCCACACACCAGCCATTAATGTCTACATGCTGGCAACAAAAGTGAGTACACCCCTAAGTGAAATGTCCAAATTGGGCCCATATCATTTTTATGCAGTAATGTTTGTCTGTCAGCTTACCTCTCCATGTGTTCAGCTTTAGAGACCAGCCACTCTCACCTGGCTGCTTAAGTAATCTCTCCTCAAAAGCATGGCTCCACCCCAGCCCCAATCAGGGTACTCTATATTAACCTGTGCACTGCAAGTCAGTCCTGCTGATCAATATTGTGTGTTTTGGTTTCCATGTGCTCATTGCTCTGTGTCCTACGTCTGATCCTGTTTACCGACCTTGGCTTGTTCTTGACTGTCCTCGTCTGCTTTATATCCCGACCTTTGGCGTGTTCTTGACTATCCCTATCTGCTTGTTGCCCAAACCTTTTGGCTTATCTCCCGACTATCCTTGTTGTTCCAGGCTGCTGCTTCCTTTCTATCCTCCAGTAGTCTACTGTGAGCGTGAGCTGGGAGACCCTGGGGGCCTGTGACCTGGAGCCAGACTGCAGTGAAGTCCATCCCCACCATCAGGGGCCCTGGTGAACACCAGCTGGCTCTTAGATTCCGCACCCTGGGAAATCTCATGCTCTAGCTCCCGGTGTGATCTGTGGTGGTGCTCCAGAGTACCTGCTTTCCTGAACCACCCAGGGCTCCATCCGCAGCAGTCAGCCATAGGGTCCACTACCTTACGGGCTGCATCTGTCACTGTCAGGTCACCTAGACGAATTGGGTGTAGAGTGTATGAAATTAATCCGATACGAAACGGCTGTACGAAATTAAACTGATACGAATTGTTGTGCCGCCAACATGACTAGATTAGAACTGGACTGTAGCATGTATGAAATGGATCCAATATGAATTGGCTATAGCATGTATGAGATGAAACTGATACGAATTGGGTGTAGAGTGTATGAAATTAATCCGATACGAATCGTTGTGCCGCCAACATGACTAGATTCGAATTGGACTGTAGCATGTTTGAAATGGATCCGATACTAATCGGTTGTAGAGAGTATGAAATGGATCCAATACAAATCAGGCTCCGAAGAGTATGAACATGGATCCTATACGAATCGATGTGCTGTCGATGTGACTAGTTTCGAATCGGGCTATATAAAAATGTTTTAACGAAATTGAAAAGGCCTGTGACTGGCCATGTGCGGTATAACGGCGTGCATAACGCACTGAGAAATTAATTTGTGGTTGGTACAAACGTTAAATAAAAGACTGCATTCTGAGACATACGAACGATTTGTAAGTCCCGCAACGGAGTCCGTAAATACGAAATGGGGAACACAATGAACCAAAATGACTACACATGATGCACAACATGGTTACGAATCCTACCTGCAACAATGAGCGAGACTCGATCGAAAAAAACACAAACCAGAGCAACTGCAACACCCTAAAATTCAGGAACACAGACTCACGAACATGAAGTGTCGGCCTAATGACGTAACCAATCGCGCACTGGAACCGACAAAGACCACAGGTGATTGGGCTGCTTAAATACCCCCGGGACACCTCCCATAAATTCAGGCCACCATACTGGCCTTGATAGATAGACACAGTATCTCACAAAAGTGAGTAGACCCCTCCCATTTTTGTAAATATTTTATTATAGCTTTTCATGTGACAACACTAAAGAAATGACACTTTACTACAATGTAAAGTAGTGAGTGTACAGCTTGTATAACAGTGTAAATTTTCTGTCCCCTCAAAATAACTCCACACACCAGCCATTAATGTCTACACCGCTGGCAACAAAAGTGAGTACACCCCTAAGTGAAAATGTCCAAATTGGGCCCATGTCATTTTTATGCAGTAATGTTTGTCTGTCAGCTTACCTCTCCATGTGTTCAGCTTTAGAGACCAGCCACTCTCACCTGGCTGCTTAAGTAATCTCTCCTCAAAAGCATGGCTCCACCCCAGCCCCAATCAGGGTACTCTATATTAACCTGTGCACTGCAAGTCAGTCCTGCTGATCAATATTGTGTGTTTTGGCTTCCATGTGCTCATTGCTCTGTGTCCTACGTCTGATCCTGTTTACCGACCTTGGCTTGTTCTTGACTGTCCTCGTCTGCTTTATATCCCGACCTTTGGCGTGTTCTTGACTATCCCTATCTGCTTGTTGGCAACCTTTTGGCTTATCTCCCGACTATCCTTGTTGTTCCAGGCTGCTGCTTCCTTTCTATCCTCCAGTAGTCTACTGTGAGCGTGAGCTGGGAGACCCTGGGGGCCCGTGACCTGGAGCCAGACTGCAGTGAAGTCCATCCCCACCATCAGGGGCCCTGGTGAACACCAGCTGGCTCTTAGATTCCGCACCCTGGGAAATCTCATGCTCTAGCTCCCGGTGTGATCTGTGGTGGTGCTCCAGAGTACCTGCTTTCCTGAACCACCCAGGGCTCCATCCGCAGCAGTCAGCCATAGGGTCCACTACCTTACGGGCTGCATCTGTCACTGTCAGGTCACCTAGACTCAGGTGACCTGACAGTTTGATCAGCCATGGACCCGGCTGACGTGCCGCTACCCGCAGATGATCCATTGCAGGGCATAGTCCGCAGACTTGAGACCCAGGGATTGAATCAGACTCAGTTTATTCAATTCCCCCCAGATCTGGTTTGCTGCTTCGAGCAGCTTCAGGCCTCCTTGGGAGCCCCGAGTCAGCAACCTCAAGTACAATTGGCGGCTGCACCTATTGCAGTCGCAGTCACAGCCACACATTCGCTACAACTGCCAGCTCTGTCCCGTATCTTCGGGGACTCCAAGGCCTGCAGAGACCTGTTCCTCAGCCAATGCATCGTTCATTTTGAGCTCCAGCCTCAAAACTTCCTGTCTGATCGGGCAAAGGTAACCTATATTATTTCCCTCTTCTCCAGTGAAGCTTTAGCCTGGGCTGTCTCCCTGTGGGAGAAGAATGATCCTGTGGTTACCAGCCTGTCCGTCTTCTTGAAGAACTTTCAAAAACATCTTCGAGTAGCCGGCTCGCATTTCTTCAGCGGCTAGTGCCCTTTTACATCTTTGCCAAGAATCTTCTTCAGTGGGACAATATGCTCTTTAGTTTCGTATCCTCACAGCTGAGTTGAGCTGTAACAATGGGGCCCTGGTTGCAACCTTTTTACAGGGCCTCTCTGACCAAGTGAAAGACGAATTAGCGGGAAGAGACATTCCCGCCGGTCTGCACGATGTCTTTTTCTTGTGTAACCAGATCGACATTCATTTTCAGGAGAGGTCCCTAGAAAAAAAAGACGCCAGCACTCCCTGGGCCCTAGCCAGTCTGAGCTCCACTCCCTTCATCCCATGGAGCATCTTCTGCCTGCTGAGGACCCTATGCAGCTGGGCCGGACCAGGCTAACCCCCGAAGAACGTGTTAGGTGCAGAACTCTGGGCTTGTGTCTCTATTGTGGGGGCAAGGGTCATTTTCGTGACTCCTGATCACTTCGGAAATGTTTGGGTCTAATACATCTGAAGGTGGAGTATTGGACCCAGAAACATCACCTTCCCGTCTTCTTCCGGTGTTCTTTCATGTAGGCGCTTCTCAATCAATCTTTGCATATCTGGATTCTGGGGCTGCTGGCAATTTTATGGATTGGAGAACTGCTTCCTCCATGAAGCTTACCCTTTCACCCCTCACTACGCCACTGGTAGTCTCGGCAATTGATGGCACTGTTCTCCCAGGGGGCCCTATCCGCTTCCCGACTTTACCTATTAAGATGTCTGTAGGGATTCTCCACCAGGAGTGGATATCCTTCCTCATTCTACCCAAGGCCTCTACCCCCATTGTATTGGGCCTTCTTTGGCTACAGCTCCACTTTCCACATGTGGACTGGGTCTCTGGGCAGATCCTGGCTTGGGGTCCCTCATGTTTCTCGTCCTGCCTTCTCAAGGTAGCCCCCAAGGAGAGACTTGCGGTTGCTACCACATCTTTATCGTCTGATCTTCCCGCTGCATACAGCAATTACCGGGATGTGTTCTGTAAGAAATCAGCTGCTGTGCTTCCTCCCCACAGGTTTTTTGACTGTGCTATTGACCTATTGTGCTATTGTTATTTGACTGTGCTATTGCTATTGGAGCAACTCTGCCCAGGGGTCGTACCTACCCTCTGTCCATCCCAGAGACCCGGGCCATGTCAGAGTATGTCACCGAGAATCTATAGAGAGGTTTCATTCGGAAATCCTCATCGCTTGCAGGCGCAGGGTTCTTTTTTGTTGCCAAAAATGATGGTACCTTGAGACCCTGCATCGACTATCAAGGTTTAAATGCAGTGACTATCAGGAATCGATACTGCTTACCCTTAATTTCTGAGCTATTCGACAGGTTGAAGGTGCCTCCATTTTCACAAAGTTGGATCTCAGAGGTGCATACACTCTGATTCGGATACGGGAGGTTGACGAATGGAAAACCACGTTTAACACTAGAGACTGGCATTACGAATACCTGGTTATGTCTTTTGGTTTGTGTAATGCCCCAGCTGTGTTCCAAAACTTTGTCAATGAAATCCTCAGGGATCTGTTGTACCAGTTTGTTGCCATCTATCTGGATGACATTCTCATCTTTTTGGAAAATCCGCTTGTCCACAGAAACCATGTCCGCACCGTACTTCAGTGCCTTACAGAATAATCTGTATGCCAAGCTGGAGAAATGTTCCTTTGAATGTTCTGAGGTCCTGTTTCTGGGATGCTTTGTCTCAAGTTTGGGTCTTCTTGGCCATTACCAACTGGCCTCTTCCTGCTAGCCTCAAGGCCACACAGCGCTTTCTTGGCTTCACAAATTATTATAGGCAGTTCATAAGGAATTATACTTCCATTGCTGCACCTATTATCGCTTTGACCAAGAAGGGTGCGAATGCCAAGTACTGGCCTCCTGAAGCTGTCTCTGCATTTAACGACCTGAAACAGGCCTTTGTTTCTGGACCTCTCTTGAGGAGACCTAATCCTGGGGACCTATTTTTTATTGAAGTGGACGCTTCTTCAGTGGGGGGGGGTGGGAGCTGTGCTTCTTCAATCCTTTGAGAAGAGACGTCAACCATGTGCGTTCTTCTCCAGAAAAAATTCTCAGGTAGAGAGAAATTATGCTATCGGTGATCGGGAACTTCTCGCAATTAAATTACGTTAGTGGAGTGGCGTTATCTCTTGGAGGGTTCCCCTCACTCCATAACGGTTTTTACTGATCACATGAATTTACAGTACCTTCACAAATTATTATAGGCAGTTCATAAGGAATTATACTTCCATTGCTGCACCTATTATCGCTTTGACCAAGAAGGGTGCGAATGCCAAGTACTGGCCTCCTGAAGCTGTCTCTGCATTTAACGACCTGAAACAGGCCTTTGTTTCTGGACCTCTCTTGAGGAGACCTAATCCTGGGGACCTATTTTTTATTGAAGTGGACGCTTCTTCAGTGGGGGGGGTGGGAGCTGTGCTTCTTCAATCCTTTGAGAAGAGACGTCAACCATGTGCGTTCTTCTCCAGAAAAAATTCTCAGGTAGAGAGAAATTATGCTATCGGTGATCGGGAACTTCTCGCAATTAAATTACGTTAGTGGAGTGGCGTTATCTCTTGGAGGGTTCCCCTCACTCCATAACGGTTTTTACTGATCACATGAATTTACAGTACCTACAGAATGCTAAACGTCTGAATCCCAGACAGGCCAAATGGAGTCTTTTATTTTCCCGTTTTAATTTCACGATTATGTACAAACCTGGTCCCTGCAACGGTCGGCTGATGCACTCTCTGGGTCGAGGAGTCCACCCCTGAACCTGAGCTGATCATTCCGACTTCATGCACTGTTGCCCATTCTACCACCCTGGAGTCAAAAATTCCTCCTGGCAAGACCTTCATCCCCACTGAGCTAAAAGCTAAGATCCTTTGTTGGGGACATGATTCCAAGGTGGCAGGTCATGCTGTGTTCCTTCCTGCTCATCAGTCATCACTACTAGTGGCTTAATCTCTGCTAGGATGTCAAAGACTACGTTAAGGCTTGTCATGTCTGTGCTCAGTCTAAATCCTCCACACAAGCCCCTGCTGGTCTTCTCATGCCCTTGCCCATTCCTAAGAAGCCCTGGTCTCACATTGGATTGGACATGGATTTTATCACCGATCTCCCACTGTCAGAAAAGAATACGGTCATTTGGGTGTAAATCAATCGGTTCTCCAAGATGGCTCATTTTGTTCCTCTTCTTGGTCTTCCTTCTGCTCCTGCCTTGGTTCCCATTTTTGTTTGAGAAATTTTCTGCCTCCATGGGGTTCCTTCTCATATTGTTTCCGATAGGGGCATTCAATTTACGTCTCGTTTTTGAAGAGCCTTGTGCAAATCCCTCAATATTGTCTTGGATTTTTCCTCTTCTTACCACCCTCAATCCAATAGACAGACTGAGTGGGTTAATCAGGAGTTAGAGGTCTTTCTTCACACCTTAGTCTCTGCTCATCATGACAATTGGTCCTCTCTACTCCCATGGGAGAATTCTCTCACAACGATCATGTAAATACCAGTTTGCAGAAGACACCCCTTTTCACAGTTTATGGAAAACACCCTCAACTCCTTCCTCCCATGACCTGCTCTCCAGATATTCCAGCTTTGGCTACAGCTCAGGAGTCTTTCAATTCTATTTGGGGTGATGTTCATGATTCCCTCCAGGCAGCTGCTGACAAATTCGAAGGCTTTGCCGACCGCCACAAGCATAAACCGCCTTCTCTTCAGCCAGAGGAAAAAAAAGTCTGGTGTTCCACCAGGAACATCAAGCTCCGAGTTGCTTCTCTGAAGTTTGCCCCAAGATTCATTGGTCCGTACACTATAACCTCTAAACTGAATCCGGTTTGTTTCAAACTCCAGATTCCTAAAAGCCTTAAAATCTCTAACTCCTTCCCTGTTGTTCTTCTGAAGTCTTTAGTCCTCAATAAGTTCTCTCTTCCTCTCCCTACCGTGGCCCCGGTCTCTGAGGATAATCAGTAGTACGAGGTTAGTCAAATTCTTGATTCCTGGCTCTGTAGATGCATTCTTCAGTACCTCGTGCTTTGGAAAGGGTTTGGTCCTGAGGAGAGGTCTTGGATCACTGCATCTGAGGTATTTGTGCCTCGTCTGTTGAGGAGGTTTCATCTAAAGTTTCACTCTAAGCCTGGTCCAGGCAGGGGAGGGGGAGGCCTCGTAAGAGGGGGGGTACTGTCATGGTTATGCAGTAATGTTTGTCTGTCAGCTTACCTCTCCATGTGTTCAGCTTTAGAGGCCAGTCACTCTCACCTGGCTGCTTAAGTAATTGCTCCTCAAAGCATGGCTCCACCCCAGCCCCTATCAGGGAACTCTATATTAACCTGTGCACTGCAAGCCAGCCCTGCTGATCAATTTTGTGTGTTTTGGCTTCCATGTGCTCATTGCTCTGTGTCCCACCTCTGATCCTGTTTACAGACCTTGGCTTGTTCTTGACTGTCCTCGTCTGCTTCATATCTCAACCTTTGGCTCCATCCACAGCAGTCAGCCGTAGGGTCCACTACCTTGCGGTGCACTCCAGACCCCAATGGGGTGCATCTGTCACCTGGACTCAGGTGACCTGACAGCCCAATTAGCCATTTTCCCTCCTCTGTGTCATGCGACTTGTTAGTGTTACAAGGTCTCAGGTATGAATGGGGAGCAGGTGTGTTAAATTTGGTGTTATCGCTCTCACTCTCTCATACTGGTCACTGGAAGTTCAACATGGTACCTCATGGTAAAGAACTCTCTGAGTATCTAAAAAAAAAAGAATTGTTGCTCTACATAAAGATGGCCTAGGCTATAAGAAGATTGCCAAGACCCTGAAACTGAGCTGCAGCATGATGGCCAAGACCATACAGCGGTTTAACAGGACAGGTTCCACTCAGAACAGACCTCGCCATGGTCGACTCATATCCAGAGGTTGTCTTTGAGAAATAGACATATGAGTGCTGCCAGCATTGCTGCAGAGGTGATGATGCACAAGAAAGCCCGCAAACAGTTTGCTGAAGACAAGCAGACTAAATACATGGTATTTCTAAAACCATGTCCTGTGGTCTGATGAGACCAAGGTAAACTTATTTGGTTCAGATGGTGTCAAGCATGTGTGATGGCAACCAGGTGAGGAGTACAAAGACAAGTGTGTCTTGCCTACAGTCAAGTATGGTGGTAAGAGTTTCATGATCTGGGGCTGCTTGAGTGCTTCCGACACTGGGGAGTTACAGTTCATTGAGGGAACCATGAATGCCAACATGTACTGTGACATACTGAAAAGATGATGATCCCCTCCCTTCAGAGACTGGGCTGTAGGGCAGTATTCCAACATGATAACGACCCTAAACACACCTCCAAGGCGACCACTGCCTTGCTAAAGAAGCTGAGGGTAAGGGTGATGGACTGCCCAGCATGTCTCCAGACATAAACCCTATTGAGCATCTGTGGGGCATCCTCAAATGGAAGGTGGAGGAGCGTACGGTCTCTCACGCCCCCCAGCTCCGTGATGTTGTCATGGAGGAGTGGAAGAGAACTCCAGTGGCAACCTGTGAAGCTCTGGTGAACTCCATGGCCAAGAGGGTTAAGGCAGTGCTGGAAAATAATGGTGGCCACACAAGATATTGACACTTTGGGCCCAATTTGGACATTTTCACTTAGGGGTGTACTCACTTTTGTTGCCAGTGGTTTAGACATTAATGGCTGTGTGTTGAGTTATTTTGAGGGACAGCAAGTTTACACTGTTAAACAACCTGTACACTCACTACTTTACATTGTAGCAAAGTGCCCTTTCTTCAGTGTTGTCACAACATGAAATGATATAATAAAATATTTACAAAAATGTGAGGGGTGTACTCATTTTTGTGAGATACTATATATATATATATATATATATATATATATATATATATATATATATATATATTTACAGTGGGGACGGAAAGTATTCAGACCCCCCTAAATTTTTCACTCTTTGTTATATTGCTAAAATCATTTAAGTTCATTTTTTTCCTCATTAATGTACACGCAGCACCCCATATTGACAGAAAAACACAGAATTGTTGACATTTTTGCAGCTTTATTAAAAAAACTGAAATATCACATGGTCCTAAGTATTCAGACCCTTTGCTCAGTAATTAGTAGAAGCACCCTTTTGATCTTATACAGCCATGAGTCTTTTTGGGAAAGATGCAACAAGTTTTTCACACCTGGATTTGGGGATCCTCTGCCATTCCTCCTTGCAGATCCTCTCCAGTTCTATCAGGTTGGATGGTAAACCTTGGTGGACAGCCATTTTTAGGTCTTTCCAGAGATGCTCAATTGGGTTTAAGTCAGGGCTCTGGCTGGGCCATTCAAGAACAGTCACAGAGTTGTTGTGAAGCCACTCCTTCGTTATTTTAGCTGTGTGCTTAGGGTCATTGTCTTGTTGGACGGTAAACCTTCGGCCCAGTCTGAGGTCCTGAACACTCTGGAGAAGGTTTTCGTCCAGGATATCCCTATACTTGGCCGCATTCATCATTCCCTCAATTGCAACCAGTTGTCCTGTCCCTGCAGCTGAAAAACACCCCCACAGCATGATGCTGCCACCACCATGCTTCACTGTTGGGACTGTATTGGACAGCTGATGAGCAGTGCCTGGTTTTCTCCACACATACCGCTTAGAATTAAGGCCAAAAAGTTCTATCTTGGTCTCATCAGACCAGAGAATCTTATTTCTCACCATCTTTGAGTCCTTCAGGTGTTTTTTAGCAAACTCCATGCGGGCTTTCATGTGTCTTGCACTGAGGAGAGGCTTCTGTCGGGCCACTCTGCCATAAAGCCCCGATTAGTGGAGGGCTACAGTGATGGTTGACTTTCTACAACTTTCTCCCATCTCCCGACTGCATCTCTGGAGCTCAGCCACAGTGATCTTTGGGTTCTTCTTTACCTCTCTCACCAAGGCTCTTCTCCCCGGATAGCTCAGTTTGGCCGGATGGTCAGCTCTAGGAAGGGTTCTGGTCGCCCCAAACGTCTTCCATTTCAGGATTATGGAGGCCACTGTGCTCTTAGGAACCTTAAGTGTGGCATACAATTTTTTGTAACCTTGGCCAGATCTGTGCCTTGCCACAATTCTGTCTCTGAGCTCTTCAGGCAGTTCCTTTGACCTCATGATTCTCATTTGCTCTGACATGCACTGTGAGCTGTAAGGTCTTATATAGACAGGTGTGTGGCTTTCCTAATCAAGTCCAATCAGTATAATCAAACACAGCTGGACTCAAATGAAGGTGTAGAACCAAGGATAATCAGAAGAAATGGACAGCACCTGAGTTAAATATATGAGTGTCACAGCAAAGGGTCTGAATACTTAGGACCATGTGATATTTCAGTTTTTCTTTTTTAATAAATCTGCAAAATTGTCAACAATTCTGTGTTTTTCTGTCAATATGGGGTGCTGTGTGTACATTAATGAGGAAAAAAATGAACTTAAAGCGGATCTCCACCCGATTTTACTACACTAGCTGCAGCGGATTACCGCAATGTCCTAATGACAAAACGGCACTTTTTTTTTTTTCCAGACTGTACCTTTCTTGTTGATAGTCTCTTTATGCCTTCTAGGAAGTACAGGCTGCGGAAAGGGGCGTGTTTTCTGCAGCTAATTCGTCACTTCCTCTTAGCCGCACTGGCTCCTGGGAGCTTGTGTCATTGTTCCCAGGAGTCAGTGCGGCGGCCTGTTACGAGAGTTATCTCGAGATTTCCATAGTGGGAGTGACGTCATTACGACAGTCACATTCGTAGGGCGGTTCCAAAACCGCCATTGTAATCGAGGGAAAACAGGTAATACTGACCAGTATACATGGTCAGTATTACCTGAACACACGTGTGAGACGGACAATTGGAGGACAGGCTGCAAAAATTCAAAGATAAACCTTCATATACTACCAAAAAAAAGGTCAGTCTCAGTAATTTTATAATAATTTTATTTTTTGTAATGAAATGTAAAAGTGGTAAGTGTATTTTATCTAGTATTCAAGCATTTGAACGTGTTAGTAATTTTTTTTTGTTTATGTTAATAATCGCTGCACATGTAAGTTTTAAACAGTATATTCTCTCTCTTTTCTCTCTCTTTTTTTATTTAATTGTATATTTTTAATAGTCTGCGATTAGTGTGTAGTTCGATTTTTTAATTATTACATTTTTAAATTGTCACGTCTAATTTTTTTATTTAAATCATTTTTTTATTTTTTTATTTTTATTATACGCTAAATTATAAAAATTATGTAATATGACTATATATTTTTTACACCTAACTTTTATAGAATATACATTTTCTAACTTGCATATTTTTTTTGTTATATTTACATTATTATGTTGGTTTATTTAATTAAAAAAAAGTTTTAATCATTTATATGTTACTGCTGTATATGAATTTTCTTTTTTTATTTTATTCAAAGAAGATTGTAATTATGTTATTTGATTATTAATCTGACATTTTAGTATCTATTTAATTTTTATTTTGTTTCCTTAGATTATATATTTATATTGAACGTTAAGCGTAAAGCAGAAATTTATATACATCAATGCTAGCTGCATTACATTTAAAGGTATGTAAAAAATAAAAATTAATAATTATATGATTTTTTGGAATTTAATGTTAGTTTTATATTAAATTAAATGTATATATTTTTATTTTCATTTATCCAAATAAGGAATTAAGTGAGGTACTAACATTAATTTTTTTTTTTAAGACATAAGTAATATTGAAGATCTTGTCTCAGACATCATGGGGAGCGGATCGTTTTAGTCTATTGCTTTTATTGCAGGTAATATATTAAATTTAAAATTAATTTAAATTTATATATATATCTCGATTATGAAGCATCTAAAAATATATATATATATATATATATATATATATATATATATATATATATATATATATATATATATATATATATATATTTGTGTTATATATATATATATATATATATATATATATATATATATATATATATATATACAATTTGATCAACATGTGTCTGTAAAATTTCTTTATTTATTTTATTTTCATTAATTTATGTATTTATATTTTTTTCCATAGATTGAAAAGACAAGTGGATTTGATTATTCAAAACCATGCCAAAATTGAACTTGATGTTAAAAAAAAATTTATAATGTGTTTTTTTATGTAATCTATCCCTCCTCCTTACTATCCTCTTCAGTGTTACCTCCCTCCCTCACTTACACCGTTCCTTCCTTTCTTCCTAACCCCCTCCCTCCCCTTCTCTTTCTCTCTCACCCTCTCCCTGTCCTTCACCCTCTCCCCCTCTCCCTACCTCTCTCCCTCATTTCTCTCTCTCTCTCTCTCTCTCTCTCTCTCTCTCTCTCTCCCCCTCCCTCCCTCTCTCTCTCTCTCTCCCTCCCTCCCTCCCTCTCTCTCCCCTCTCTCTCTCCCTCTCTCTCTCTCTCTCTCTCTCTCTCTCTCTCTCTCACCCCGACAATGAGTTTTCATTTTTATAAAAACCCTAAAAATTGTGAATTGTATGTAAATATTTATGTTTTGAATTGTATTATATTGTCTGTGTAGCGCTGGTAGATTTACAATCTACCGCAGATTAGGTAAAGTTAGTAAATTGTGTGTTAAGAAGGTTAAAAGTTTGCCTCTGTTCCAGCTTGGCTGACGTTGTGTGTGCTTTCGCGCTGACCGGTGGGTGTCGCTGTTACCACTGGTCAGTGTTGGAAAGGCAAAATTGTCAAAGTGTATAGATGCTCCTCTGTCTCAGAGACAAGCTCGGTGGAGGTGGTCCTCCGAGTTGCATTCTGGGAAGAGGGTATTTATGGGACAGACACCATGTTCTAGGGTTTTTTTTACAGCCACCTGCTGGCCCTCCTGGCCGACAGGTATGCGTTAAGGAGCTACCTCGTGGTCCTCCGATCGGGAGGCCCACGATGCTGCGGCGCAGGGGTGGGTCCAGAGTCTTGTCTGGGGCCTACCACCGCGGACGGGGAATGGTCCTGAGCTTTCGGTCCTGTGTGACGAAGCTGGACAGCCGAGGAGATACCAGGGGAGGACCCGTCTTGGAGAGGTCACGCAGTGTGCTGGTCTATAGAGGGGCCTGGTGACTCGGCTGGAGGACGTATCCAAAAGAAGTAACCATACAGCATAGTGTTGCCGGTTCGGCTTAAAGGTTCAGGCACTGTGACTGACTGTTCACTGCAGAGAATCTGATACATCCTGTGGCAGAGGATTGTGCAGATTTACCCCCCCAAACTAGCCTGTGGCAGAGATTTTAGATTCGTGCTGCGTACTGGCTGCTAGACCGGTGAGAGAGGCCTATCCAGACGAGCAAAGAGTGTGTCCCATGAGGGGAGCGCATTCCACATAATTATCTGAATTTTACCGGGACATTTGTCGCTAAGATTTTGCAAGAAAATATTTGAGTTTCTCCTGAGAGTTACCTTTTCTGCCTCTTTCCTGCTACTTCCTAAAGTTTGTCTGTTCAATAAAGCAATGAAAACGTACTCCAGTGTTGGTGCGTGTGTCGTCCAGAAGTAAACTCAATGGAACCCCTAGACTGGTGCCGGTGAAACAGAGGGGAGCAAGGTGAAGGTAACAGACACGCTTAAACCAGCAGCTCCACCGAGAGTAGTGCTACATCTGTTTCATTTTTCTTTCTTTTCTCTCCTCTTTCTCTCTCTCTCTCTCCCTCTCCCTCTCTCTCTCTCTCCCCCTCTCTCTCTCTCTCTCTCTCTTTTTCTCTCTCTCACCGGTGCCGGTGAAACAGAGGGAAGCAAGGTGAAGGTAATAGACCCGCTTAAACCAGCAGCTCCACTGAGAGTAGTGCTACATGTGGGGGCGTCGTCCGGGATTTGTTGACCGACAATTGTTGCAACCCAGTGGAGTGTTTTGCCGGGAGTTTACAGAGAGAGCTGGACTTTGAAAAAAAATCTTTTCAGGAAGAGGATAGGTTAAACTGCAGGACTTTGCTTTTAAGTGCGTAGACGCTGGGCGTCAGAAGAGGACCAGGAGCTACGTGACTAAAAGAACAAGTGGGAGGAGTTGTCCTACTTTCTACCGCGTGGGACGCATGTGTGTGCTTGGCGCCAGAGGAGAAGAGAGGCCTCGTGATCGTGCTGAAGGATCAGAGTGTGGCCATGTCTTTTCCGGCGTTGCAATCGGTTGTGGGACCCAGAGTGTTCCCTGCAAGCACCGTGATGAATACTGTGCAATCTGGAACTCTGCTCACGGATACTGGAGTTCGAATGAAGCCGCAGGGGAAGTTTGTCCTGTATACCTCAGGAGATGTTGAGGGACTGGGCATGACTTGCCATGGATGTGGAGGATTGGCCGTGCATCTTCGTCCATTCGGCCGATGTCCGCAGTGTGGAGAGTACTTGTTTGTGGTGGAGCCATCTACTATGCCACCCCGTGCCTATCGGATGGATTGGGTGACAGGTATCGCTACAGTGGAAGCTGCTACCGCTGCAGAGAGAGAGCGACGGGCCGCTACTTTGCCTGTTGCTACTGAAAATGTTTCAGAAAGAGACACTGCTGCTGCCGTCTCATCAGGAGACGTTACTTTGATTTCTGAGTCCACTACGCCTGTTCCTGTAGTACCTACTCAGAAGAAAGTGGGCTATGTGAAGGCTTCCCGCGGCCATGGTCGAGGCCTACCCCAGAGGTTACCTGAGCCGGAGCTACCAGAGTCTACGCCTGGGACGGGTAAACCACTGTTGGGGACTGTAAATAAGTATTTGCCAACGGAAGAATTGAGAGACTCGGAAATAGAATGTTGGATCTTTCCAGTGATGATGACTTGTTTGAAACCATGTCACAAGAGCTATTGTGGTCACAAGGCAAAGATGTTGCCTCCACAATGACCCTTCCTGAATGGACTGCCATGAGTTCTGGGAAGACGTCACCCTGTGTGGAGACGCACAGTGCTGTTGCTGGAACTTTGTTAAAAGTTATTGATTCACTACAGACACTGGCTGGGTCTATGGTGAAAAACTGGATTCCTGTGTGCCGCCTTGTATAGGAAAAGACAGACCTTTGCCAAAACTTGCTCGCTTGCAAAGGATGTTAAACAAGCGTGTGGCCGCAGAGTATGGATTGGAGTTCCCCTATGTGCCCCAGGATGTCATGCGGGAGATTGAAGCTAATCGGGAACTTTGGTACAGTGACGTTGTTTGGGACTACTTGTCTGTGCCTAAGCCCTTTAGAAAGACTGGATGTTCTCTCTGGATGGATGAACACTTTAACGGATGCTTTGTACATTGGAACTATGGTCGGCATATCTATGCTGATAAAGTGGTAATCTGCAGACCGGGAAAGGACAATGCTGTGTACTTTATTACCACTGTGGATAAAGAAGGAAAATATGTGACTTTACCAGATTCTCGGTATTACTGGTAATTATGGACACTATTACTTTGAAGTTACCTAGTTAGATAGCGACAGGGTAAAGAGATCTGCGTGGTCAAGATCTACAGATCCTGTTCTGTGTTAAATCCAAGGACTTATGTTTGCTAGCCGGATTTCTTTTTTAGAAAAAAAAAAAAGTTCTTACCCCGGGATGGACTCCTAAAGTATATTTTTTTCTTTTTCTAATATAAATCATAGGAAGAGAGTTTCATTTTAAATGAGGCTTTGCTCCTGGTGTTGCGCAGGTTGTATATATGTGTGTTTAAATATGTTTCTTTTTTTCGGGGATCATCGGATCATATGTATAGCTGGGAGGCTTTTCAGCTAATTAGTTAGTGAGATATAAAAAGAAAAAAACTGCGCTGAAAATAAGTAGATATGCTGCGGTTATAAGTGGGGTACACCAAATAGTAATAAAGGAAATAAAAAAACGCGCTTAACCTTTTACATGTGAATACCACTATGGTATAAAAAGAGTATTAAACAGTCCTATATAGTGCATTAAAGTCCACAAAGTAAATTCAAATCTTCAGTGATGAAAAATTGATGTATGCCCAGAAGGAGCAGCAAATAGTAAGTAGAATGCTTACCAGATGGCAAGCCAATTCAAACAAGTGGCTTAAACCCAGCCTGGGCCTTTAGGGAACCAATCCCAGTGTATATGAGCAAAACTTCCACTCGTGAAGGGTAAACGTGGATTTATGCGAATTCATCCCAAAAAAAATTGGATAGAAAACATAGTGTAATATTGTCAACAAATATAGAAAAGAAGAAAGAGAGGAGCCCTTACACAGTGATAAATCATAAAGGATCATACAAAAACATCCAGTGCCCATGGACACACACAGGGTCTCTGTGCAAGTGACATATGAAAATGTGAAATAGTGAAAATAAACCCAAAAATGAGTGAACACAAAAAACTTGCAGGGTTACTGCTTACCAGACGTTAGTGAATAAAAGTGAATATAGAACAAACACCGGATAGTTGAATGGCAGGAATAACACAACGTGCCGCAAAACACACCAATTCCCTGCTTACCAGACGGAAGCCTTAGATAGACACACTGACACAGCTTGGGAATCAGCCTCCTTCCACCGGACACTAGTACGCCAATCACGTCCGTCTTAACCAAAGCTCCATGGTATCCATATAATAAAGATATGGCAAGATAGTATAATACCTTTTAAACAGCTTTATTATAGAAAGAGATGCACTTACAAAACGAATAAAAGATTACAGCGATGCCAGCCGGCAAACAAACGAACTCCCGTCCTCAAAGGGGTGACACGGTGACGTCAGTACGTACCTCCCAGACGCGTTTCGTCATAGGATGACGTTTTCAATGGGAAACGGGCAGCATGCTGAACCACCGTCTAATATACATGTACCAAGCCTCGCATTGAGTTCTATTAAGAGGATGCCGAGGAGCCATCTTGAATAAGGGCACAGCCAGCACTTCCACCAACATTAAAGAAGAAAGGTCTGTGAACTCATACAGATGGCCTAAATTGAACGGGGCACAAAATCATACAACACCCAATAGGATGACCAACAAATTCATTAAAATATATGACATTCGGGCCCAATTAAACCTAGTAATACTTAAAATGAATATATTAACACCAATCAAGGAAATGTGGATCAAAATTAAATAATAATATGTCTAAATGAAAGAATATTAATAAAAAATAAAGATATAAAAAATAAAGATATAAAAAATAATAAAATAAAATAAAATAAAATAAAATAAAAATAAAGATAAAAATAAAAAAAATAAAAATAAAAAATAAAAGATAAAAAATAAAAAATAAAAAAATAAATAAAAATAAATGCCAATGGAAGTTGAATACAATTTCAAACCTGGGTACCAGCAGAGGAAATTTGGGAGACCCTCATAGCCGTGGGTATAACCAAATGCACTGGTCCTTACAAAAAGTGTCCATATAAATTAAAAAATGTGAATTAAAAAATGTACATAATGGACCCCATGGGGGAAATAAGGCCACTAAACTGAAACCAATATTTGTAGAAGAAACATTAATCGGCTCAGACAATTGGATAGGGCCCTCTGTAAGTTAAAACAATTGGATTCGATGACTCAAATAAAAATTAAAAATAGCACCGAACACAAGAGAGACCCAGAAAAATATGCTAGAATAGTATAACGAACCCATTCCCTACGGGATCTCAATGCACCGTTAATAGGAATGATAATCAAAAATTATTCAAAAAAATTGAAAAATATAAAAAATATGCTAAGGGGCATGGTAAGTAATTTACAACTCAGCTAGAACACAACCTCTGCTGGAATCCAAGGCTATATGGAAATCAAGAATTGTCAATAAAAGCATTAACATCCACCTCAATATTTAACCCATGAGGGGTATAAGTCCTGACCCTGTGTATCCAGGACATCTCTAGTCTGGAAATCTCCCGTACCATAGAGCTCCCACGCCAGTGTGGTTTGTACCTATCGATCCCCAAAAACAGGGTGTTGGAGGGGTCTCTGTTGTGCACTAACCTGTAGTGTTTGGAGACCGAATGATTCCTAAACCCTGTAAGAATATTGGTGATGTGTTCATTCAGTCTGACTGAAAGGGGGCGTTTAGTCCGCCCAATGTATTGCAAGCCACATGGGCATTGCAACAAATAAACCACTCCAAAAGTGGAGCAAGTAACGAATGGGGCAATAGTGTGGGTCTGTCCTGTGCTAGTGGAGATAAAGGACTGAGTTCTCCTATCATGGCAGCTATTAAGGGAACAGACACGACATTTACGACATTTGAAAAAACGGGTAAACTGATCAAAAAAAGTGGACTTATTCACTGGGGGGTCTAATACATTGGGGGCCAATCTATTCCTGAAAGACGGGGCCCCTTTAAAGACTACCTTGGGTTTGGATGGTAAAACAGTATTCAAAACCCTATAATTGGTGACAATGTGCCAATGCTTAGAAATCAGCTGCTTCACCTTCCGATGCTGGAGAGAATAAGTGGTAACAAAAGGTACCCCAAATTCTTGGCCTAGATTGTCAGCCTGAGATTTCTCACGCAACAATAGTCCCCTATCCATCTCCTGTACTTCTTTAAACGCTAATGACAAAGACTCACTGGCATATCCTTTTTCCAGGAATCTACCAGTGAGAACCTTGCCCTGCGTTATAAACTTTTGAGGATCCGAGCAATTCCTATGCAATCTCATATGCTGGCTTTTAGGGATTGAATTAAGCCAGGGCCTATAATGGCAGCTGTCTAATGAGATATAGGAATTGCGATCAGTATCCTTAAAGAAGGTGGATGTGGACAAAACACCACCTTCAATGGTCAAAGTGAGGTCTAGAAAATGAATCTGGGTCTGACTCATCTCAAAATTGAGATGGATACCCCTATCATTTTCATTAAGGGAGGCCATAAACTGCTGCAGCTCATGACCATCTCCATCCCATAGGAGGAGGATGTCATCTATATACCTAGCCCACAGGATGAGATGGGAACTTCTGTGGGCATAGATGACATCCTCCTCCCACTTGGCCATAAAAAGATTCGCCAAGCTGGGGGCATATTTAGCCCCCATAGCCACGCCTCGACTTTGGCGATAGAATTTATTGGAAAACCAAAAGTAATTGTGGGAGGCCGCGTATTCGAGAAGCTCCATAATAAAGGAAATCTGGCGCACAGGGAGTCCTGAGTCCCTCATCAAGGCACCCTCAACGGCTTCCAGACCAAGGTGATGAAGAATAATAGTATATAAGGAGGTGACATCAGCGGTCACCATCCATAGGCCAGGTCTGATATCAATCCCTGAAAGAAGGTTCAATACCTGCCGTGTATCCTTTATATAAGAGGGCATCTTTTGGACTAAGGGTTGCAAATAAAAATCTATGTAAAATCTATGTATCTGCCCACCCGGGAAGTGATGGAATCGATCCCACTCACAATGGGACATCCCGGGGGGCAGATAGGGTCCTTATGGACCTTGGGTAAATAGTATTTTGATTAATGTTTCTTCTACAAATATTGGTTTCAGTTTAGTGGCCTTATTTCCCCCATGGGGTCCATTATGTACATTTTTTTAATTCACATTTTTTAATTTATATGGACACTTTTTGTAAGGACCAGTGCATTTGGTTACACCCACAGCTATGAGGGTCTCCCAAATTTCCTCTGCTGGTACCCAGGTTTGAATTGTATTCAACTTCCATTGGCATTTATTTTTATTTATTTTTTATTTTTATTTTTTATTTTTTTATTTTTATTTTTATTTTTATCTTTATTTTTATTTTATTTTATTTTATTTTATTATTTTTTATATCTTTATTTTTTATATCTTTATTTTTTATTAATATTCTTTCATTTAGACATGTTATTATTTAATTTTGATCCACATTTCCTTGATTGGTGTTAATATATTCATTTTAAGGATTACTAGGTTTAATTGGGCCCGAATGTCATATATTTTAATGAATTTGTTGGTCATCCTATTGGGTGTTGTATGATTTTGTGCCCCGTTCAATTTAGGCCATCTGTATGAGTTCACAGACCTTTCTTCTTTAATGTTGGTGGAAGTGCTGGCTGTGCCCTTATTCAAGATGGCGCCTCGGCATCCTCTTAATAGAACTCAATGCGAGGCTTGGTACATGTATATTAGACGGTGGTTCAGCACGCTGCCCGTTCCCCATTGAAAACGTCATCCTATGACGAAACGCGTCTGGGAGGTACATGCTGACGTCACCGCATCGCCCCTTTGAGGACGGGAGTTTGTTTGTTTGCCGGCCGGCATCGCTGTAATCTTTTATTCGTTTTGTAAGTGCATCTCTTTCTATAATAAAGCTGTTTAAAAGGTATTATACTACCTTGCCATATCTTTATTATATGGATACCATGGAGCTTTGGTTAAGACGGACGTGATTGGCATACTAGTGTCCGGTGGAAGGAGGCTGATTCCCAAGCTGTGTCAGTGTGTCTAGCTAAGGCTTCCGTCTGGTAAGCAGGGAATTGGTGTGTTTTGCGGCACGTTGTGTTATTCCTGCCATTCAACTATCCGGTGTTTGTTCTATATTCACTTTTATTCACTAACATCTGGTAAGCAGTAACCCTGCAAGTTTTTTGTGTTCACTCATTTTTGGGTTTATTTTCACTATTTCACATTTTCATATGTCACTTGCACAGAGACCCTGTGTGTGTCCATGGGCACTGGGTGTTTTTGTATGATCCTTTATGATTTATCACTGTGTAAGGGCTCCTCTCTTTCTTCTTTTCTATATTTGTTGACAATATTACACTATGTTTTCTATCCAATTTTTTTTGGGATGAATTCGCATGAATCCACGTTTACCCTTCACGAGTGGAAGTTTTGCTCATATACACCGGGATTGGTTCCCTAAAGGCCCAGGCTGGGTTTAAGCCACTTGTTTGAATTGGCTTGCCATCTGGTAAGCATTCTACTTACTATTTGTCACTCCTTCTGGGCATACATCAATTTTTCATCACTGAAGATTTGAATTTACTTTGTGGACTTTAATGCACTATATAGGACTGTTTAATACTCTTTTTATACCATAGTGGTATTCACATGTAAAAGGTTAAGCGCGGTTTTTTATTTCCTTAATTAGTTAGTGAGGATGTATAAAATTGTATTGTGGTTTTGTTCGCGACTGTGAACATAATGTTTTATAAGATATAAGTCTCATAATGTCTTTAAACTGTCCTTTCTCTCTCTTTTCCTATCTAAAGTTATGAGAAACTCAAATGCTACTCTCAGGCTTGAGAGTTACTGTTACTGTGTTCAGGACAGACGTTGGGGACAACGTCTATTGTAGTGGGGGGAGTATGTAGCGCTGGTAGATTTACAATCTACCGCAGATTAGGTAAATTTAGTAAATTGTGTGTGTAAGAAGGTTAAAAGTTCGCCTCTGTTCCAGCTTGGCTGACGTTGTGTGTGCTTCCGTGCTGACCAGAGGGTGTCGCTGTTACCACTGGTCAGTGTTGGAAAGGCAACGTGTCAAAGTGTATAGATGCTCCTCTGTCTTGGAGACAAGCTCGGTGGAGGTGGTCCTCCGAGTTGCATTCTGGGAAGAGGGTATTTATGGGACAGACGCCATGTTCTAGGGTTTTTTACAGCCACCTGTTGGCTCTCCTGGCCCACAGGTATGCGTTAAGGAGCTACCTCGTGGTCCTCCGATCGGGAGGCCCACGATGCTGCGGTGCAGGAGTGGGTCCAGAGGCTTGTCTGGGGCCTACCACCGCGGCCGAGGAATGGTCCTGAGCTGTCGGTCCTGTGTGACAAAGCTGGACAGCCGAGGAGATCCCAGGGGAGGACCCGTCTTGGAGAGATCATGCAGTGTGCTGGTCTATAGAGGGGCCTAGTGACTCGGCTGGAGGATGTATCCAAAAGAAGTAACCATACAGCATAGTGTTGCCGGTTCGGCTTAAAGGTTCAGGCACTGTGACTGACTGTTCACTGCAGAGAATCTGATACATCCTGTGGCAGAGGATTGTGCAGATTTACCCCCCCAAACTAGTCTGTGGCAGAGACTTTAGATTCGTGCTGCGTACTGGCTGCCAGACTGGTGAGAGAGGCCTATCCAGACGAGCAAAGAGTGTGTCCCATGAGTGGAACGCATTCCACATAATTATCTGAATTTTACCGGGACATTTGTCGCTAAGATTTTGCAAGAAAATATTTGAGTTTCTCCTGAGAGTTTCCTTTTCCGCCTCTTTCCTGCTACTTCCTAAAGTGTCTGTTCAGTAAAGCATTGAAAACGTACTCCAGTGTTGGTGCGTGTGTCGTCCAGAAGTAAACTCAACGGAACCCCTAGACCGGTGCCGGTGAAACAGAGGAAAGCAAGGTGAAGGTAACAGACCCGCTTAAACCAGCAGCTCCACCGAGAGTAGTGCTACATCTGTTTCATTTTTTTTCTTTTCTCTCCTCCCTCTCTTTCTCTCTCTCTCTCTCCCTCTCTCTCTCTTTTTCTCTCTCACTCTCTCTCCCTCTCTGTCTCTCTCTCTCCCTCCCCGACAATGGGTTTTAATTTTTATAAAAACCCTAAAAATTGTGAATTGTATGTAAATATTTATGTTTTGAATTGTATTATATTGTCTGTTTCATTTTTTTTTTCTTTTCTCTCCTCCCTCTCTCTCTCTCTCTTTCTCTCTCTCTCTCTCTCTCCCTCTCTCTCTCTTTTTTTCTCTTTTTCTCCATCTCGTTATCTGTTTCTCTTTCTCTTTTTCTCTCTTCTCTTCTCCTCTCTCTCTCTCTCTCTCTCTCTCTCTCTCTCCCTCTCTCTCTCTTTCTCTTTTTCTCCATCTCGTTATCTGTTTCTCTTTCTCTTTTTCTCTCTTCTCCTCTCTCTCTCTCTCTCTCTCTCTCTCTCTCTCTCTCTCTCTCTCTCCCTCTCTCTCTCTCTCTTTTTCTCCATCTCGTTATCTGTTTCTCTTTCTATTTTTCTCTCTTCTCTTCTCTTCTCCTCTCTCTCTCTCTCTCTCTCTCTCTTTCTTTCTCTCTCTTTTCCCTCTCTTTTCTCTCTTTATCTCTTGCTCTCTCTTTCTCTATCTTTCTCTTTTCTCTATCTCTCCTCTCCCCCCCTCTCTCTCTCTCTCTCTCTCCTCTCTCTTTTCTCTCTTTATCTCTTTATCTCTTGCTCTCTCTTTCTCTCTCTTTCCCTTTCCCCCCTCTCTCCACTCTGTCTCTCTTCTTTCCCCTACCACTCCCTCTCTTGCTGTACGCTCTCTATTTCATTCTCTATCATTCTCTCTCCTTACCCCTCTCCCCTCCCCCCCCTATATGTCTCTCTCTATCTATGTCTATTTGTTTTTTAATATAAATAAAATTAGAAAATATTTTTGAAATATTATGCTTCATTTTCTTTTGTATAATATTAAAATATAATAATGTATTAATTAATAGCAAAAATGTTATTCTAAAAATTTTTATTTTTATATACAATCTAGAAATGAAGGTAAGTTAAAATAAATGTATTTAATATTAATAAAATGTAAATATTTTTTAAACTATTATTTACAACGATTATTAATTTATATATTATTTAGTTTTAATATAAATAATTTATTTAATTTTTACAATTTTTAATTATGAAATAAGGTAATTTATGTTACATTAGTTAATGTTATTCTTATTTATTCTATAGACATGCCTAGCTCTTTTGCCAAATTTTGCAGCCACAACTCAAATAATCCAAAACAACAGACCAATATCAGGTATTGCATATTTCCAAAGGATAGTAAAGAGATTAGAATTTGGCTTGAAAATGCTGGAATCGAGCCTGAAATGATTGATCAATTTATTCCATTAATACAAGAAGACTTGCGTGGAAACATTTTTCGGATGTGTTCTGCACACTTCAGCCTTACTTGTTTTATTGGTCAAGACAAACAAAGAAAATTAAGACCAGAATCAGTCCCTACTATTTTCATGGAAACTGCAACAGATATAGTCTCTGAAAATAAATGGGAAAAAAAACTGAACAAAATTAAACAAAAGATGTACATAATGCCGGAAACTTCACAATCGAAGCCTGACACCCCAAAATGTACATGCCAGTTACCGAGGTTGTTAATGAAAGATGCAGGCACACAAACAGAGCCATTCCACTTTTCAGTGTCTTAGTCAGAAGACAGTTATTGCAAAATAGCAAGTCAAAGAGTGACAAGTATGGACCATTCATACTGCAAATTGGATGAAGTACCTCTTGATGGGTCAACACCATTACGTCATGAAAAAACATTGAAACCACAATCCAGTATGGCACTATCACTCTCACCTATCGTGACACCAAATTTAGAAACGACAAAGAAGAAGAGGTCACGTTTTATGACAGAGGATGATAATCCAGAAAGCGCATCTAAAAGAAAATTGACATATTATGATGACCCTAGTTTCCACCTGTCGGATTGTGACACACCACAGAAAGGTGACATTAGTGACATTAGTTTCTGTGAGAGTGTTGAAGACACACATCCACAAAACACTCTGATATATCCACTTAATTTGGTTAAGGAAAAAAAAAAATATTATTTTTGAAAGCAATCTTGATCAATTACTATATCGAATGAGATGTCCTGATGAAGAATGTTTTTCAAAAATAAGAAAAATAGAAAAAAAAATTATAGGAACAATGGTATCTGTCTTTTCAACATGTTGTGCAGAACATCGAATGAAGCTATGGGAAAGCCAGCCAAAAATCAAACAGTATCCCACTGGTAACATTTTGCTGGCTGGATCCATCTGTGTTAGTGGAGGTAGCTATACCAAAGTTCGCGAAATGTTTAAACTTTGCGGAATTCAGATATTTGGCAAATCCTCTTACAATATAGCTCAAAACAAATACATTTTTAAATCCATTGACTACAGTTGGCAAGAAAACAATGTCAGTGTAATTAATGAATTGAAAGACAAACCATTGTTTCTTGTTGGGGACGGCCAATGTGACAGCCCAGGTTTTTCAGCAAAATACTCAACATACACCTTCAGGGATCTCTTTTCCAAAAAAATTGTGGTTTACGAGTTGGTGCAGGTGTCTCAAACAACTTCATCTGTTGCAATGGAGAAATTTGGCTTTGAAAAAAGTTTAGATCGTATAATTGGTAAAAAATTAGATGTTCAATTTGTGGGAACAGATCGACACACAGGCATACGTAAATTATTAACAAATGCAAAATATAAATCATCAATTTGACATTTGGCATTACGTAAAAAATTTGAAAGGAAAATTGATGGAAATTTAAAAAAAAAAATGTATCGTCCAATTTTGCCGTGGATTGGAGCCATACTGAACCATTTCTATTGGTGTAGTAGAGCTTGCCAAGGAAACGAGGAGCGTTTTACAGTTCTTTGGGAATCTCTACTACATCATATAGTTAATGTCCATGTATGGAAAATTGGAGATACAGAACACAAATGCTTGCACGATGAGATCGATGTGCATTCTCCGACTGTTCCCTGCTTAAGCCAACAGACACCTGCATTTCATGCATTATCCACAATTGTTTTGGATTCCCAATTGAGAAAGGACATGATACATTTCACTTTTTTTTGTCAGACCGGTGTCATTGAAACGTATCACAGTATGATTCTAAAATATCGTCCAAAAAGAATACATTATTGAATTGATTCTATGGATGCCAGAACTAAATTGGTGGCATTATGCCACAATCATAATGTGATACGGAAACCTGCTCTGACAAAAAAAAGGATGCTAGTGGTGAGGAGATTTTGGTTGAAAGGAAAAACTTGGAGTTTCCCAAGGGTAGGAAAAAAATGGATTGTGCGTAATGTTTTTGAAAAATGAATAATGAACATACGTAAATAATGCTGTCAAACATGATTTCCATTATAGAGGGGACCATAACAAGTTCTTGAACATCAAAAAATATTGATATGCCTAAAAACATTGCACCAGTGGAAAGGTCGGAAACTAGTGTTGCAGTGAGAAAACATATGACACGCTTTCCAACTGCTGCAAAATGAAGCATTAAATGTATTTCTAGTTTTATTATGTTAATAAACATTTATTCTTATTAAAAATTATATTAAAATAATTTGATATTATTTTAAGAGATAGTGATTGTTGTGATTAGTTTATCTTGAATACTGTTTTGTTTGGAAATTCATTTAAAATAAAATTATATTAATAAAATAAATTTGATTTGTGTATTTTTTAAATAATTCAAGAAGTTTATTATCTTTACTACAAAAATTAATCATGTCCAAATAAACGAAACGTTAGTTTTGTAAAACAATTTGTTTTTATTGCTAAGATTATAATTATTAAAAAAAAAATTTAAACAAATATTACAATAAACATTAAATTATAAATTATTTCTAACATTATAGATAATATTTAAATTTAATGAAATGCCATTTCTGATGCATCATAGTCGTCTGAGTATAGAAATCCTACGTATGTGCCATTAGGATCAGGAAAAATCTGACGCACAACTTTCACTGCGCATGATGGGATAACCCTTCTGTTACTCTTCCCTAAAAAACATAGATCCATGCTATGAAAGCACGATAGGCGGTCTTCCTTAATCTCCTGCAAAAAAAAAAAAGTAAAGTAATAAAAACAGAATTGTGTATAAGATGATAAAATTCACACAGTCATTATTATTATGAAAAATAATATCATTATATTCTATTGTATATTAATGTACTTATCGGTTGTTGTTGGCATCCACAACTGGTAGGCCATCTAAATGCAACATCGTAAACATTAGTCTTACGTGTTCCTCTGTAGCTATTTGAGAGCAGAACATGTCTGCTTCAATTATACATTTTCTTCCCTCTGGTATGCATCCTTGTACCTCTTCGATCTCTCTGCAACACACTGATTCCACTTGTGTTGGCATTGGTATACAGCACTGACACTGACACCAGTGTGTTTTGCCTATTCGGTCATCAGAAGTCTCTTGTGATTCAGAGGTTGAAGAAACAATACTGGAAGAGGGAACCGTTGGATTTCTTGGAAAGGCACGATCAATGTCTGGTGGCGGGTACCTGGCTAATAATTGTTGTATTAGCATATTGCGCTACAATAAATTAAAAAATGAAAATTTTAAATGATTTATTTTATTTTATTTTAAATTTTATAAATCAAAAATAATTATAACATGTTAAATATTATGCAGACAAAGTGAGATCTGTATAGGTGTTTTTTTTTAATATTTTTTGTTTTTTATGATCTAAATAGAAATACAAAAAAAATAAAGATGTATTTCTCTGTTATGATATATATATGATATATATCTATAAATCTCTCTCTTATTTTTTGATTATTTATAATTTTTGGACATTTTTTTTGTGTGAAAATACATTTATTTAAATTATTTAAATAATTAAGAACATTTTTTGGATATAGTTAAATTATTTTTATTTGAATGGTAATTCTTGTTTTTTAAATGCTGTTTAGTTTTAGCTTTTGAAAAAAAAAAAAAAAAAAAATCTTGACCTTTTTTTGTCAACACAATGCTTATCTGTGTTGCCTTAGCAAAGTGGCAGACAATGACTTATCTAAAAACCGGTGGTGGACTATTTTTCTACATAGTGTTATATATGTAAACACATGAGATGTAGCTTTCTATCACTATGTAGAAAAAAAGTCAACCACTGGTTTAGAGATAAGTCATTGTCTGCCACTTTGCTAAGGCAAGACAGATAAGCATTGTGTTGACAAGAAAAGGTCCAGATATAATTCTTTTTTTAAAAGGCAAAACTAAAGAGCTTTTAAAAAACAAAAATTAACATTAAAAAAATAAATAATTAGACTATGTCTATCACAAAAAAATTATAATTATTTTAAAAATGTAAAAAAAATCTATTTACATAAATAAAAATAAATCAATTGTAAAAAAATCAAAAAGTAAATAACTAATAAGAGATACAGAGAGAGAGAGAGAGAGAGAGAGAGAGAGAGAGAGAGAGAGAGAGAGAGAGAGAGCGAGCGATATCTACATATATATCTATAGATATAGATGGTTCTACACCTTCATTTGAGTCCAGCTGTGTTTGATTATACTGATTGGACTTGATTAGGAAAGCCACATACCTGTCTATATAAGACCTTACAGCTCACAGTGCATGTCAGAGCAAATGAGAATCATGAGGTCAAAGGAACTGCCTGAAGAGCTCAGAGTAAGAACTGTGGCAATGCACAGATCTGGCCAAGGTTACAAAGAAATTTCTGCTGCACTTAAGGTTCCTAAGAGCACAGTGTCCTCCATAATCCTTAAATGGACGAGTTTGGGACGACCAGAACCTTTCCTAGAGCTGGCTGTCTGGCCAAACTGAGCTATTGGGGGAGAAGAGCCTTGGTGAGAGAGGTAAAGAGAGGTAAGAGAGGTAAAGAAGAACCCAAAGATCCCTGTGGCTGAGCTCCAGAGATGCAGTCGGGAGATGGGAGAAAGTTGTAGAAAGTCAACCATCACTGCAGCCCTCCACCAGTCAGGGTTTTATGGCAGAGTGGCCCGATGGAAGCCTCTCCTCAGTGCAAGACACATGAAAGCCTGCATGGTGTTTGCTAAAAAACACCTGAAGGACTCCAAGATGGTGAGAAATAATCTTTGGTCTGATGAGACCAAGATAGAACTTTTTGGCCTTAATTCTAAGCGGTATGTGTGGAGAAAACCAGACACTGCTCATCACCTGTCCAATACAGTCCCAACAATGAAGCATGGTGGTGGGGGTGTTTTTCAGCTGCAGGACAAGACAACTGGTTGCAATCGAGGGAAAGATGAATGCGGCCAAGTACAGGGATATCCTGGATGAAAACCTTCTCCGGAGTGTTCAGGACCTCAGACTGGGCCGAAGGTTTACCTTCCAACAAGACAATGACCCTAAGCACAAAGCTAAAATAACGAAGGAGTGGCTTCACAACAACTCAGTGACTGTTCTTGAATGGACCAGCCAGAGCCCTGACTTATACCCAAATGAGCATCTCTGGAGAGACCTAAAAATGGCTGTCCACCAACGTTTACCATCAACCTGACAGAACTGGAGAGGATCTGCAAGGAGGAATGGCAGAGGATCCCCAAATACAGGTGTGAAAAACTTGTTGCATCTTTCCCAAAAAGACTCATGGCTGTATTAGATCAAAAGGGTGCTTCTACTAAATACCGAGCAAAGGGTCTGAATACTTAGGACCATGTGATATTTCAGTTTTTCTTTCTTAATAAATATGCAAAAATGTCAACAATTCTGTGTTTTTCTGTCAATATGGGGTGCTGTGTGTACATTAATGAGGAAAAAAATGAACTTAAATGATTTTAGGAAATGGCTGCAATATAACAAACTGTGAAAAATTTAAATCTCTATCTCTATATCAATATATATCTCTATCTCTCTCTCTCTCTCTCTCTCTCTCTCTATATATATATATATATATATATATATATATATATATATATATAGATAGATAGATAGATAGATAGATAGATAGATAGATAGATAGATAGATAGATACAGTCTCTCTCTCTCTCTCTCTCTCTCTCTCTCTCTCTCTCTCTCTCTCTCTCTCTCTCTCTCCCTCTCTCTCTCTCTCTCTATATATATATCTAGAGAGAGAGAAAGATATATATTAGGGAAGCCTTATTTTTTTAAAAATAATAGTTCTATATTAAAAATATTTGTGCCAAGAGAATGTATATGGAAAATTAGGATTTTAGCCGCATTGAACAAGATATTTTTATACTTACCTTTAATCTAACTCCAGCGCCGCTCTCTCCTCTAGGTTTCTCTGATCTGTCTTCTTTTTGTCTTTGATTATCTCCGTTGCCATCACAACGGGGCGGGACTTCCTACGACGCTGCTCGTTGTGATGGCAACCGGAGCTGTTGATGGCGCTCCGATTTCAGTCTACTGCGCATGCGCGAGATCAGGAAAAGAACGGGCGGTGCATGCTGGTCGATCAGCAGCACCGTATCCTGGAAGAGGATGCCTGACAACCGTCTAGATGTGATTTTATAATTTTCTTTATTAGGAGAAAACGGACAGCACTGTCACTTAAAAGTGGAACAAGTGAGTTCTCTTTTGATAGATCATAACAAAGAGTGAAAAATGTAAGGGGGTCTGAATACTTTCCGTCCCCTCTGTATGTATATATATATATATATATATATATATATATATATATGTATATAATTTTTTTATTATTATGACTACACTTAAGCTTTAAAGCGTGTGTGAAATGTAATATTGTGAAACAGACATAAATGACACTGTATCTGTAGGACAACCAATGTATAGTAAGTGATTCACTCCATATAGATGGCTTATTTAGGACTAGCCTCGTTTTGGATTCTAGGTGTTTACATGTTTAAAACAGTTTTTTTTGCTAGAAAATTACTTAGAACCCCCAAACATTATATATTGTTTTTTTTCTAACACCCTAGAGAATAAAATGGCGGTCATTGAAATACTTTTTTTTTTGCACCGTATTTGCGCAGCGGTCTTATAAGCACAATTTTTTTGGAAAAAATTCACTTTTTTGAATAAAAAAATAAGACAACAGTAAAGTTAGCCCATTTTTTTTTATATTGTGAAATATAATGTTAGGCCAAGTAAATTGATACCCAACATGACACAATTCAAAATTGCGCCCGCTCGTGGAATGGCGTCAAACTTTTACCCTCAAAAATCTCCATAGGCGACGTTTAAAAAATTCTACAGGTTGCATGTTTTGCGCTACAGAGGAAGTCTAGGGCTAGAATTATTACTCTTGCTCTACCGGTCGCGGCGATACCTCACATGTGTGGTTTGACCACCGTTTTCATATGCGGGCGCTACTCGCGTATGCGTTCACTTCTGTGCGCAAGCTCGTCGGGACGGGGGGTTTTAAAAATTTTTTTTTTATTTTTATTATTTATTTTACAATGTTTTATTTATTTTTACACTGTTTAAAAAAAAATGGTGTCACTTTTATTCCTATTACAAGGAATGTTAACATCCCCTGTAATAGAAAAAAGCATGACAGGTCCTCTTAAATATGAGACCTGGGGTCAAAAAGTACTCAGATCTCATATTTGGACTAAAATGCAAAAAAAAAAGTCGTTTGAAAAAATGACATAAAAAAAAAATATGCCTTTAAGAAAAGTGGGCGGAGCTGATGTAATGACGTCGCTTCTGCCATCCAATGGTATAGAGATGGGTGGCGGCCATCTTAGCCTCACTCGTCTCCATACCCAGGCACAGAAAGGTCCCGAACGCCTCCGCGGCTACCGACGGCTCCGGTAAGGGGCAGGGGGGGTGGCACCTGTCCCACCGCCGATAACGGTGATCTCACGGTGAACCCGCCGCAGAGACCACCATTATCGTACACAGAACCGGCTCCTTTAAAAATGGATACCTCGGTTGTGGCAGCAGCTGCTGCCATTACCGAGATATCCATCTTCAAAGTGCCGACGTATATGTACAGGAGCCGGTCGGTAAGTGGTTAAGATTACATTGTTGAACATCTTCATTGCAGTAAAAGAATAAGAATGGGAAAAGACACAGAGTTGCCTGTTTGTATGTCTGTATTATACTTTATAAGATTTATGTATTAGTACACAATGTGCTTTTTTGGTGTCTGATGTTTAAAAGATATGTCCTATTTATGTATTTTTTTTTTCTTTCCTGTATATGCTTATATGTTTTTGGTGTTTAAAACCAGTAAAAAAATTGATTATCGAAAAAAGGTGTCTAATTGATTTTCTAAATTAACATTGAGCTATGTGATCTTAAAGCATAACTGAACTCGCATAACTGAAAAATTAGTAAATAGTAAGGTATATTATATTTACTTGTTTTAAACTTTTTTTTTTACATTTCTTCAGTTGCTTCCTTTTTCTGGCCTAGGCTAAAATGATATACATACTGTACATCCCAGGAGTCTTCATGGCCATTTTTTCACTTTATTCTGGAGGGGAGGAGCGGGGGTTTCTCAGCTAAGCATAACCTCCTGCCTGCATATCTGACCTAAGGGTGGATGGGGTCCAGGAAGTACAATGCTACATGAACTATCTGCAGTTACTCAAGATGGCCACGGCTTTGGGGTGTTTATAAGTTAGGTTAAGTGGATGGATAGGTGGGTTTTCTTTAAATATTAAAAAATGAATTAAATAGCATTTTCAGTTTATGGCGCTCAGATGCAGTTAAGTTTCTCATTAATTGTAGCCTACACCAAATGTGTTAAAATCTTCCCCAGTGCAGAATTATTGTGGTTTTTATATTTCTCATGAATTGTGCCTGGTGTCTGTGTGTGGTTTTTTACATAATTGAGAATTGATTGTATCAGTGTTGAGGAGATTACAAAATGTTTACAGATATGCAGTAAGCAAGAATATTATTTTTGGCAGTATATGTCCCACTAATCTCCCCAATCTTAGATCGATGGCAGATATAGAATATTGTGATCAGTTAGCAATGAAAAGGAATAGGAAGTGCATAATGAAGAATTTCAACCTATTTTCAAATAATATGAAATCCCTTATATTTTAATATTTATGTTAGACCCTCATATCAAGGGACTATTTGTTCAACCACTATTCAGATTTTAGATCAGATCTGTTCCCCATGGGCCTATGTCAATGGGCTTTAATTGCAAAGTAAGCATACTTTTGACATCAGTTTGATATGCTTTTGAGATCATTCAGAATTCATTGCAGGTGCAGTTGATCTTCATTTGACCTGCTTTAGATGGCTTTGTGTTTCCATAGACTGGTATGGGAAGAGGATCAGTGTTGAAGGTAACAACCACCCATCATCACCTCTTCAGTCATGGCAGAATTATTTATTGTAAATTCACTTATTGTAAATTCATACAAGTTTCTGGCAGTGCACACAGATTTAATTACAAATACAACCTGAATGAATAAAAATCGATCCAATTCAGAGTTGTGATTGGGCAGGTATTGGTGCCAAACTGTAAAAGTCCCCGACTTCTTCTTGGATTGGGCAGTCACCTACAGAGGCATAGCTTAACCACTTAAGGACCAGCCTCGTTTTGGAATTTAGGTGTTTACATGTTTAAAACAGGTTTTTTTGCTAGAAAATTACTTGGAACCCCCCAAACATTATATATTGTTTTCTTTCGAACTCCCTAGAGAATAAAATGGCGGTCATCGCAATACTTTTTTTTCACACCGTATTTGCGCAGCGGTCTTACAAGCGTGCTTTTTTTGGGAAAAATTCACTTTTTTGAATAAAAAAATAAGACAACAGTAAAGCTAGCCCAATTTTTTTTATATTGTGAAAGATAGTGTTACGCCGAGTAAATTGATACTCAACATGTCACGCTTCAAAATTGCGCCCGCTCGTGAAATGGCGTCAAACTTTTACCCTCAAAAATCTCCATAGGCGACGTTTAAAAAATTCTACAGGTTGCATGTTTTGCGTTACAGAGGAGGTCTAGGGCTATAATTATTGCTCTCGCTCTAACGATTGCGGCGATACCTCACATGTGTGGTTTGACCACCGTTTTCATATGCGGGCGCTACTCACGTATGCGTTCGCTTCTGCGTGCAAGCTCGTCAGGACAGGGGGTTTTTTACATTTTTATTTTATTTTTATTACTTATTTTACATTATTTTATTTATTTTTACACTGTTTAAAAAAAAAAAAATGTGTCACTTTTATTCCTATTACAAGGAATGTAAACATCCCTTGTAATAGAAAAAAGCATGACAGGACCTCTTAATTATGAGATCTGGGGTCAAAAAGACCTCAGATCTCATATTTACACTAAAATGCAATAAAAAAAAAAAAGTCATTTAAAAAAATGACAATGAAAAAAATGTGCCTTTAAGACGTATGGGCGGAAGTGACGTTTTGACGTCGCTTCCACCCAGCAGTGTCATGGAGATGAGTGGGTGCCATCTTAGCCTCACTCGTCTCCAGGCACAGCACTGAGAAGGACGCGATCGCCTCCGTCACTACTGACGGCTCCGGTAAGCGGCGGAGGGCACTGGATCATGGCGGGAGGGGGGGCCCTCTTCCGCCACCGATAAAAGTGATCTCGTAGCGAATCCACCGCAGAGACCACTTTTATCTGAAAGCCGACCGCCGCACGAAAACGGGGATACCTGAGTTATGGCAGCTAGCTGCTGCCATAACAACAATATCCACCGGGAAACTTTGGACATACATCGGCGTGCGGCGGTCGGCAAGTGGTTAAAGCTTGTGGGCCCCGATGCAAAAGTTGACCTGGCCTATGCTTCAGTTATAAATGAGCACAGTGGGTGGTAGGCACTGATCACTCACTGTGTTCATTCAGAAAAGGAAGGGGCCAGTAAATTACATATTTACCACCCCCCTCCCCTGCTCTCCATCCTGAAATATCCCCCGCAGCAGCCGGCAGGGCTGTGGACTGCGGGGTGGGAGGATGGAGCTGGGGGACAAGGGGGCACACAGGTTCCAGGGGCTTGTTAGGGGCAACTTTTAAATAAGTTGCTTTAAGTTTATATTGCTTTGTCAAATTATTGCTTCATATAGGAATTAAGACACAGAGTCAGAAATCCGTGTATCAGTTCTTGAGCATAATGGACTGCTGCCTTTACTTCTTTCAAAGGCCTTTTATACAAACAATAGCATTAGCACAACCCCCCCACACAGGGCAAGGGTAAACAACAACAGGAGTCACCTGGGCTACGAACACAAGCTTCAACACCATGGCAATACAGTTACAAGAAAACAAAAGCAGCTTCAATTGAGTTCAACAGCCAAAAAGTTAAAAACAGATTTACATGTAGGCATCATATTAAGTGAGAACTCTAAATTAAATCCCTGACCTTATCAATTTCCCCCTTTGACATCATCCTCTCCTTCCCCCTGGGTCCTCATGAATAAGTTCTAGTCAGTTTTTCCCCAGAGTCCTTTCCCTGACCGCAAGTTGTCAGAGGGGTAGAACCCATCTCCCTAGGTATTACTAACATCTTAAATTCAAGAAGAGGAGTTTAGCAGGAGTGGGTGATGTCAATACACATTGATCAGTATGCCCTGTCTATTCTCCTAATTTTCCTATTTATTTTCCTGTATACACATATATTCGTGATTGTACCTGTGTCCTTTAACAGTGTAATTACCTACATCATAATACTTATTCATCTCATATCCTGAATCATTTGCTACTTTAGGATCATCTACAACCCATTTAAAATTTGCTGTTTCCTCTACCTCTATTACATTAATACCAGGAGTCCATGCATGTATTTGTAAAACAACAATCTGCAACAAACAATATGTAAGTAGATATTTCATCATGTTGTTTTCTCGGGTTGTTTCTTGCAGTGTGATGCGTGTATCCAGGTAGGCTTTCCTTCCAGCTTTACTGAAGTGGCTGTGGTCAGAAGCACTTGATAAGGACCTTCAAACCTTGGCTCCAATGTCTTTCTGGTGTGTTTCTTTACATATACATAATCCCCTGGTAGCAGCGTATGTGTACCTGTTATTGAATTAGGGTCTGGAAGAGAAGAATACACACTTTTGTGGATCTTAGTTAGACGTTGTTGTAATTGTATTACATATGCAGTCAAACTATCACATTGCAATTGCATACTCTGTGGAAAGTATAAACCTAATCTAGGTGCACTACCAAAAAGTATTTCGTATGGGGATAATCCCGTTTTCCCTGTAGGGGTGTACCTTATAGAGAATAAAGCCAAAGGCAAACATTCAGGCCATGGCTTGTTTAACTCCTGCATGGCTTTTTGTATTTTTAACTTTATTGTCCCATTTACTCTCTCCACCAATCCCGAACTCTGTGGGTGGTAAGGGGTGTGAAAACTTTGTTGAACCCCTAACATGGTCATTACATTCTGCATGATTTCTCCTGTAAAGTGTGTTCCCCTATCTGATTCTATGGTTTCAGGAAGACCAAACCTAGGTATTAACTCAGTGATCAGTTTCTTAGCTGTGGCTTTTGCTGTAGCTGTTTTTACTGGATAACTTTCAGGCCAACCTGAGAATAAATCGATACACACGAGAACAAATTCAAAGGGGCCGCTCTTAGGCATTTGTATGTAGTCAATTTGCAGTCTCTGGAAGGGGTATTGGGCCCGGACCTGGTGTTTTTGTGAGGTTTTTACTCTCTGTCCTGGGTTATTCAGGAGACAGATTTGGCAGGCTGCACAGTAGTTTCTTGCAGTGCTACTGAATCCGGGGGCGAGCCATCCTTGGTTCACAATCCTATACATGGAATTGGAACTGACATGTGTGGGTAGGTGAACTGCCGCTGCCATTGCTGGGTACAGAGAGGCAGGTAGGCATATTTTGCCCCCTTCCCTCCATACATTGTCAAGGTCTGGTGCTGCTCCCATTCTGACCCACTTATCTTTCTCGCTCTCCCCTGCTTGCTCCTGTAATTTACTCAGCTGCTGCCATGTTGGTTCTGGGATACTCACCTCTACCGCTGCTAAGGTCTCAGGGTTTCCTTCCCCTAGAGCTGCCTGTTTTGCAGTCAAATCTGCAAATGCATTTCCTTTTGCCTCAATTGTTTTTGCGCTCGTGTGTGCCGCTATCTTCATAATGGCTACTCGTTTAACCTTTTGAAGATTGTTCAGGACTCTCTTAATCCCTTCTCCATGTTTTACAGGTGTACCTGCTGCTGTCAGATAACCTCTAGCCTTCCATATGTGGCCATAATCGTGCGCTACACCATAAGCGTAGGCGGAGTCAGTGTAAATATTCCCTTCTCGTCCTTTTAAGTATTCTAGGGCTTGTTCTAAAGCTTTTAATTCTGCCTCTTGTGCTGACATGTGGGCTGGTAAGGGCTGTGCGTCAATTACCTGTGTATCAGTCACTACGGCATAACCTGTGTGATATTTACCCTTGTCATCAGCAAACCTACTGCCATCTATGTACAAAGTGTGCTCAGCGTTTAAAATTGGTGTATCTGTAACATGTGGAAATCCCATTGTCTCCTGTTCCATGAGCTGAAAACAATCGTGTTCATTTACTTCCTTAAACAAAAGAGTGTTAGGTACCTCATTTCCTTTCTCACTAGTACTATTAGCACTATCATTCCCCCTTGCCAAATCTGGTGACTGAAGAGGCAAAAAGGTGGCCAAATTTAAGGTTGTACAGCGCTGAAAAGTGACATTTGGAGGTAAAAGTAAAGTACACTGTAACCTTAATTGCCTAGCCATGGAAATGTGTTTGGGCTGTACCTGAGACAAGATTGCATGTATGTCATGTGTGGTATGCACTACGACTGGATTGTCTAGAACAATCTCTGATGACTTATCTATGATAATTGACACTGCAGCTACCGCCCGTACACAGGACGGTGAACCTCTAGATACTGGATCTAATGCTGCTGAAAAGTAAGCGACTGGTCTTTGTTTTACATGTGCCTGTGTCAGAACACCTGTGGCGTGTCCAGTGATCTCAGCAATGTACAGATTAAATATCTTAGTATAATCTAAAATGATAAACGACTCATAAGCTACTTCTGTAAGCATATACGGTACAATTTTCAAACAATCGTATAATGGCTGCATCAAAGCGCTAGCATGTGGTATCCACTGTCTACAATATGATACGATACCTAAAAATATACGCAATTGTTTGAAATTCCGTGGGGGTAACATTCCCTTTATCACTTGAACCCTCTCCTCAGTGGGATGTCTTGTACCTTGTGATATACAATGTCCCAAAAAGATAACTTTTTCCTGACACACTTGTAACTTTTTCTTATTAACCTTGCAACCTTTTTCTGCCAAAAATCGCAACAAATTAAGGGTGGTGTGCAAGCTTTCAGTCTTTCACTTATCTGTGGAATTAATCCTTCCATAAACTGTCTATTGAAGGCTCAGATCGTGACTGGCAGCTCTAAATCCATTCTCTCATCTGCCATCATACTTTCCATAGACAAGTAAAATTCTGATACAGTCTGTCCTGGCATTTGTTTCATGGGTGATATTGACCCCCTCTCTTGTTGTTTTGCCTGACAGAAAGCTTCTAATCTAACAATAAAAGGAGCCCTTGAGTCTATGTGTCTGTCTGTCTCCAGTATTGCCATCCCCCTCAGCTCGGTCTGCAGGTCAGTCATAAACTGGTTAAACAGGGTCAGAGTCATTTTATGTCTGCATAAATCCTCCCCATCCTGCCAGGTTGCTTCATGTGTATTCATTAACTGTGTCACAAATCTACAGAAAACAGCTGGCTTTACTATAATGCATGTATCAGTGCGTACGGGAGCTACAGTTTCTGAATGAAATTCTTATACTCCACAAACCTGAAAAAAAAAAAAAAAACATTCTCTACCCTTAAGTACAGGATATATCTTGTGTGATTTACGTTCTATGTCAGTATATGGGGGTGGGATGGTTCAACTAAAATTATTTAAAATTTCAACATTTTTTGTTCTTCTGTCTTTCATATCCCAACCATCACAATCTGGATTATATTTCCACCCCCTTTCTTTTTTCTCTATTTGAAACCTTAATTAAGCATTGAACCTGACTCATCCATTGCTTCTCTAACACCTCTCCTTGTCTGTCCCTTTTTATTTCACTTTTTTTTTTTTTTTTTTCACTATTTCACTCCATACATCCGGGTCTAAACCCGCTGCTCCTTTCACCTTAAATTTACGAAGGACATCCTTTAAGTCCCGTGCTTCATCTTCCCCACAGATGTTTTTAATTATCTGTGGCACCGTGTAATGCGCTACAATTCCCTGACGGGGTTTTGTGTTCCTCTGGCCCATTCTGACAGTCCAGCCTAGGTGGCGTGTGGGACACTTATGCCGCGTACACACGGTCGGACTTTTCGTCTACAAAAGTCCAACGGACGCTGACGGACTAAAGCTGGCTGGTAATCTGATCGTGTGTGGGCTTCTCCGGACTTTCAACGTACTTTTTTAGCCTCAAATCCGACGGACTTTAGATTTGAAGCATGCTTCAAATCTTTACGTCGTAACTACGATGGACCCCGAAGTCCGCTCGTCTGTATGCTAGTCCGACGGACAAAAAAACGACGCATGCTCATAAGCAAAAACTAAACGGAAGCACTCGGTCTAGTAAAACTAGTGTTCGTATTGTAGGTAGCACATTCATCACGCTGCAAAATCTGTGATCGTTGAATGCAGCGCATTTTATTTCTTCTTTACGAAGGCTCTAAAGAACGAAGGTGTTTTGCTGTTCATAATCAGAGTTCTCCCAAACTGATTTCTGGATTCTTTTTCTCTTTGATCTCATGAATGATATAGTATGCATTTTAAAAACAATGTTTCCATACTAATAATACTTTTTCCCCTTTTTTTTTTTTTTTTTTTTAGGTTTGTAAAGTTACCACAAAGAACCCATTATTCTGTTTTTTTTTTATAGTGATTATTTTTTAGTTTTTAGATAAAGTTAACCCAAAGCACCGTTTTTGGTTATGTAAATTTTTTTATTTTCAAGACTTACCACTTGAACATTATTAACATTAGTAATGTATTTTTGGTGTGTTTTTTCCAAACTCAATGAGATTGTTGTCCCTTGTTAATTTAACATTGTGTGTAAAATCAATGATTTCAAAGAAAACACATAAAGTCTTTTGCTAAACTCAAAAAAGATCCATTTATTCATGGTCAAAATAAAATAAAGAGGAAGTCAACGCTGGAAAAAGTAGGTGTACCAGAAAATTGGGATCTTGCGGAGTCCATATAAGAGGGAGCACAATCTGGTCCAAGAATCCCAGAGATCAACAGCACCAGCAGATGATCTAGATGTCCCCAGACTGTGGTCCTACAACAGCCTGCGTCTTCTGTCAGACCAGACTGAACCCAGGTCATCACTTTCTTCTCTTCCCTGCAGCCTTTCCTCCACGCTGCCCTGCAGCCTTCCCTGTAGCCTTCTTTTGAGGCTGTGGCTCTGGTGTTTCAGTTGTGGCAGGAGGAGGAGGAGGAGGAGGAGGGGGGGCTGCCTCATGTAGTTGGGTGTTTTGTGTTAGCGTGCCCTGCAGCCCCTTATGGATTGTTTCCCCAAATAGGCGCTCACAAATGAGGCGCTGCTCCCAATCCATCTGAAGAAGCCTGCTGGCTAAGTAGCAGCCATAGGATTCTTCCGCTTCGGGGGGGCTCCTTAAAAAACGGGTGGCCTCTTGCATGAGGCGCAGGGATGCGTCCTGTGTGACCATCCCCTTCCTGGCCCTTTTTTTGGGAAGGTGGAGGGGAGGCACTTGGGATTCGGTCAGGCTCCTACTGGGCCCAGCCACCTCACTTGGCCCAGCCACCTCACTGGGAGCAGCCACCTCACTGGGAGCAGCCACCTCACTGGGAGCAGCCACCTCCTGCCTGACACTGGGCCCAGCCTCCTCCAGGATGATGGTGAATCCGGCCTCCTCCAGGCTGTCCATGGGCCCGGTCTCCTCCTGCCTGCCACTTTCCCCACATTCCTCCTGGATGGACTCATCCTGTGTATAAAAAAAGGACAATAGTTTGAGTATATTTTTTTGGGTTCATCAATGACACACAGTTTGCTTCTCATGAATAGCAAATTCAATGTGAATACATCTCTTTAATAAAAGAGTCTAATCAGACACCCTAATTATTTCAAGCAGGTGCCAAACATATTTAGCCACTACTGTCAATTGATATGTATACACAATTTTGAGTGCCAAATTATTTTAGACAATTATAACATCCAGTTAACATCATTAATATTAGTACAGTAAATATTTGTTAAAATAATTTACCTGACTCCAGATGGTCATATCTGGTTCATCCAGGATGGAAGACCCAGCTTGCTCCTCATCAGCCTCTGCTGGGGTGGAGGGAAGGGTGGAGGGAAGGGTGGAGGGAAGGGTTGAAAGTGATGGCCTGGCTTCATTCTGGTCATCCAGAAAACGGAGTTGATTGTAGTACCACAGCCTGGGTACATAAACATCATCTGCTGATGCTCCTGATCTCCTTGATTCCTGGATCTTCTTATGCTCCCTCTTATACATGTTCCTCAAGACCCCAATTTTCTTGAGCAATGTCTCCATTGTTGCTTCCGGGATGGTCGCCTGGACAAAGGCCAGAAGTCTCTCCAGCGTTGACTTCCTCACATGCTTTGCATAATACTGAGGGTGTTTCACCTCCCACAAATTCCTCATCTCTCGATATTTCGAAATAAAAGCTGTAAGGAACTCTGGATCCTTAAATAGGGGATTCATTATATCTGGAAAAGATGAAGTCACAAGACAAAAAACACTTTTATTATAGGTTTCTGCTAACCCCTCATCATCTTCTCCCTATGTAGGCCTCATCAATCTATCAAGCCATATAGGCCGCTTGCTACAAAGTCATGACCATAAAACCCAAAAAATATATATCTAAAATTACCTTCGTTTTGTAACGTCCTGGTCCACTATCACCTACCACAGAACGTACGTACGACACGTGCGCAAGGGCCCTCTTTATACACTACGCATGTGTGAAACTCCGCCTGCGTCGCCCGCCCCTGACGTTCGAAATTAACTCATGTTCTCCGCCCCCTAATTCGACGCACAGAACGTACGTACGACACGTGCGCAAGGCTCTTTATACACTACGCATGTGTGAAACTCCGGCTGCGTCGCCCGCCCCTGACGTTCGAAATTAACTCATGTTCTCCGCCCCCTAATTCGACGCACAGAACGTACGTACGACACGTGCGCAAGGCCCCTCTTTATACACTACGCATGTGTGAAACTCCGCCTGCGTCGCCCGCCCCTGACGTTCGATTTTAACTCATGTTCTCCGCCCATTTTTTGTTACGGCGCGTAGTGGAGTTAAAGAATGGCGGAGACACCTGAAATGTTGACGACCTCAGGTAGTGGAGACAGCCCGGAGGCTGGAACGTCAACGAAATCTATGAGGCCTAGATTTAAGGCCTCTAATATGAGTTTTAAAGAGATGGTGGAGATGGTGGCCATTCTTCACAAAGACGACTATGATGGCAATTATGGGCCGTACGCACGGCCAAATTTGCGCAAGGCCAAAATAATGGCGAAGGTCGTGGAGACTTTGCAGGCATCTTTTGGGGTCCAGCGCTCCAAAGATCAATTGAGAAAAAGATGGTCTGACCTGAAACTCAGGGAGCCGGATCAATACCGACGTATCCGGAAAGTTCTTAAAAAAAGTAAGTACTTGTCGTGTTTTTCTCTTGTGTTTATTACCTTGTATACTGCTCCATGTGCTTTTCCTTCCTATACGATTTTTTGTTCATCGTTTTAAACGATCTTTTAATAAACCTCGTTACATATCTATAGATAGATCTATATATATATAGATATATAGAGATATATATATATAGATATATAGATATAGATATATATATAGATATAGATATAGATATAGATATATAGATATAGAGAGAGAGAGAGAGAGAGAGAGAGAGAGAGAAATATATAGAGAGAGAGAAATATAGAGATAGGTAGATAGATAGATATAGAAATGTAAAACATTCTTTTTGAATATTTGAAGTTATCTTAATTTTTTTGCTTTACATTTAGTTAGATATTTAGAGATTTTGTTTCAGATATAGAGAGAGATCAAAAGATTATTAACTATATTTTGAGATATTGATATCTATCTATCCGATATGTCTTTATAATTTTAAATATTGAGGTAAAATAGGAACTCTACACAAACCACTTCACTACCAATGTTGGAAAATTACTATGTACTAAAATATCTGTGTGCTAATTAGATTAATAATTTTTTGTTTCACATAGGGGAAAAATCACTCAGCCAACAACAAGAAGACAGTCCACCCCAAGCAAAACATGATTGGGAAATCAGCCCAAGTCCCATTGAGGATGTGGAGGAAGGAGAGGTGGGCGACATGGGCACCCCACCAGGTGAGTGTCTGACACACCAGCTTACGTTAATCTATGCATGGCTGCCTTTTGTTTAATGTAATTTGTCTACTCTATTTTAGGGGATCTGGTTGTGCTTCATTCAAGCAACAGTGCCACCCCCGAGGATGTGGAGGAATTAGGCTACATGGGCACCCCACCAGGTCAGTGTCTGAGACAACAGCTTTATTTATGGTAAGGTAAACTATGTATGTGTGCATATTTCTAAAGACATTTTTTGGTTTCATTCCACTTTAGGTACAACAACAAGAAGTGACTATTTCACCTCTGAAAGTGCCCAACGGCTAATTGGTCAAATAATGGCCTGGATTAAAGACATTGATGAAATGCGTAATCGGCTGGATCGTATGCAGCAGGAAATGAAGGACATGATTGATGTTTTGGGTCGAATCTAAATGCCCTTTTTTAAACCCCAAAACATCAATCATGTCCTTCATTTCCTGTTTTGCTGACCCCATTCTGGGCCTTCTCTTTCTTTTTTTGGCAGAACATAAATGGCTGTTTAACCTAATGTAAAAAAGGAGGGCTGTTTCTCGTAAATACCTCAAAAATCCACAAAAAAATAAAACTTGATTTTCTAAAAAACACAAAAAAAAAAAAAAAAAAGTGATTTTAAAAAACCAAAAAAAACTAAAAAAATTGATTTTAAAAAACCAAAAAAAAATAAAAAAATTGATTTTAAAAAACCAAAAAAAACTAAAAAAACTTGATTTTAAAAACCAAAAAAAAATAAAAAAACTTGATTTGCAAAAACCAAAAAAAACTAAAAAAACTTGATTTTAAAAAACCAAAAAAAAATAAAAAAACTTGATTAAAAAAAAAAATAAAATAAAAAAACTTGATTAAAAAAAAAAAATAAATAAAACAAACTTGCTTTTAAAAAAAAAAAAAAAAACAAAACTTGATTTTCCAAAAAAAAAAAAAAAAAGCCTGTTTGCGAAAATCAAAAAGCCAAAAATATTTTTTTGTGGATTAGGTAGAAATATTTAAATATAATTATATTTTGCTACATTATTAAGATATCATTATATTTTTGTCTATGAACATTTTATACTAAATGCAGAACTGAATGCATAACAACCATTAATAAAAACATCTCCTTATAGGATTTTAAAAAATGTGTGGTTTGTTATTTCAAGGCTCAGTATCAGTTTGGTTATAATTGTAAAAAAGTTGTTTACAGTGGCAATGGAGCTTATTTAGACATTTTTAAAATTAAAATACAGTTGGCACTACAACTGCTCGACCATAACCTAGGAGACAGCCCAAAAGAAAGGCAAGCAATAAATATAATGCCAGATTTCCGCAATATTTTTTTTATTGTAAAAAATTATATATCCTGGCCCATTGCAATGGCCCCCCTACCCATAAAATAATTAACATATTGCTGTCTAACTTGACGGGCACTTTGGGGGGCCAAGCCAGTACGGACAGTATCCAGGCCTGTAAGGTTGGCTTCTATTTGTCCGGCCTCAGGCCCAACTGTGCCTATATAATTGGTAGAATGCTTGTTTAAAAAGTTGTGCAGAATGCAGCACGATAAAATGATAAAATTAAGTTTGTATTCCGCCAAATTAATGGCTGTTTGAAACAGGCGGAACCGGCTGGCCAGAATTCCAAACGCATTCTCAACCACTCTTCTAGCTCTGGCCAGCTGGTAATTAAAAACCCTCCTCTCCGGGGTGAGGGTTCTTTGGGGGAATGGCCTCATGAGGTGCTTGCTGAGAGCGAAGGCTTCATCGGCAATGAAGACAAAGGGGAGTCCTTCCACGTTATCCTCATCAGGTGGCAATCCCAGGCCACCACTCTGGAGACGCTGGCAGAACTCCGTCTGGGCAAATACTCCTCCATCCGACATCCGGCCATTCTTCCCCACGTCCACATATAAAAAATCATAGTGTGCCGACACCACCGCCATTAAAACAATACTGTGGAACCCCTTATAATTAAAATAATATGACCCCGAATGGGGTGGTGGCACAATGTGGACATGTTTCCCATCTATAGCCCCTCCACAATTGGGAAAGTCCCAACGGCTGGCAAAATGGGATGCCACAGTCTGCCATTCCTGTGGCGTTGAAGGAAACTGGGGAATCAAACAAGAAAACCAAAATCAATTAATTTGAAAGCTAACATTGCAAGAAAATTAGACAATTAAAAACATTATTCCCCAGCATCAGTATAACATTCAATAATTTAATTCTTCTGGAATAACTAATATGGAAAGGCACACTTATCAGATTGCTCACCCCCTCTGATGGAACATTGATTACATTTTAGGGGGTTGTGAAATCCCTAAAAAAAATTACTTTTAGGACATGCAGGAATTTAGGGACTAAAAAGCCTACAAGACTGCAGTTGTCGCACTCTGCAGGTGCAGTTGCTAACCAGCTTACAGTAAATGAGGTAATGTAAAAAGGCATTCATGTTGCAAGGAGTACACAATCACAGGCAAGGGCAATTAATGAAAACACTTTGAGGCTTGCATATGATTTGATGATGGAAATCAGCAGAGCTTCTGCTCATTTACTAAAGCACTGGAACAAATGCACTTGTAGAGTGCACATGCATTTTGCAAACTGCAACATATATTTGCTTTAGACAAATCAACACCACAGAACATTCAAGCAAATTTTAACGAGGGTGGGGGTGGGGGGGTTGTGAAATCTAGATAATTGCTCATTAGCAGCACACTATTTGGAGTGAGTTTAGGTGGGGGGGGTGGGGGAGTTGTGAAATCTAGATAATTGCTCATTAGCAGCACACTATTTGGAGTGAGTTTAGGTGGGGGGGGTGGGGGGGTTGTGAAATCTAGATAATTGCTCATTAGCAGCACACTATTTGGAGTGAGTTTAGGTGGGGGGGGTGGGGGAGTTGTGAAATCTAGATAATTGCTAATTATAAGCACACTAAATACACTCAAACAAAATACATTCAAAATGAGTAGACTAGGTGGATATGTTCCCATCACTTCATGCTGGGAAGGTTATTGAAGGAAAATATACATGCATGACAAAAAATAACAGGAAAAAATTCCAGCATGTGTGAGGATAAAAAGGGGACATTCACACTATATTGCAATGATGGTAAGTAGTGTTTGAAGCAAGAAATACATCACATTATCAAAGATTACATAAAAGAACATGTGATGCTAATAAAAGAAAAATATCTTACCTTAATATAGTCCTTCTGCAGGACCTGTATGATGGCAGAACAGGTCTCTGGGATAATGATCCCCAGAGCCTGGGGGAGATGCCTGTCGAGAACTTAAGGTCCTGCAGGCTTCTCCCTGTGGCCAAATACCGCAAGGTAGCGACCAGCCTCTGCTCCGGAGTGATGGCTTGCCTCATGCAGGTATCCTGCCTGCTGATATAGGGGGTCAGCAAAGCCAACAAACGGTCAAAAACGGGGTCCGTCATCCGGAGAAAGTTCCTGAAATCCTCAGGATTATTCTCACGGATCTCACGGAGCAAAGGCATGTGACAGAACTGGTCACGCTGAAGCAACCAATTCTTGGTCCATGAACTCCTCCTCGCCCTGTTCATGGACTGGTCTTGGGCTGAAGAATAAACTACAGCACCAAGCACATACAATGCACGAGCTCTACGACGAGTACGTACAGGTAACATGGCTTCAAAACGGTCGGCTGGTCAGAACGCACTAAACAGAACGCACTGAAGAACAGCAAGGCCTGTGAAGAACGACCTGAAAATCAGGAACGAGCGGCCAATAAAACAAAGATTTCTCAATGCCAACTGACCAAACGCACTGAAAAGCAGATACAAACCTCACAAGCACAGACTGAACAACAGTTAAAACGAACTGAAAAATACGAGTCTCACAAGCGCGAATCGTCTCTCACCAAACTTCTACTAACACGAGATAAACACGAGATTAGCAGAAGGAGCCCAAAGGGTGTCGTACGGCTATTGAACTTCCGTTTTATAGTCTCGTCGGACTTGGTGTACGTCACCGCGTACTAGGCTGTCGTACTTTTGTGTGGTCGTGTGTGTGCAAGTCCGTTCGTAAGAAAGTCTGCTGCAAGTCCGCCGAAGGTACGTCGGAAGTATGTCGGACAGGCTGTCGGACTTTTGTAGGTGAAAAGTCCGACCGTGTGTACGCGGCATTAGTGTACAATATAAAACACTTAACCAAGTTACACTAGTTCCTCGTTGCCTTTTCCTCCTAGGATGCCAGAATACTAAAAACCTCTCCTAAATGAGATTCTTGAAACCGAATTACTTTATATGCTAGTCAACTGACAAAATATTGTGATCAGACTGACGACTACAACATATACAAGCATTCCTTGAAGTGACCAGGTATCCGACTAGATCTCCGGGCTTTATAGAGACCTCATTCCCCTCCCGTATCTGGGAATCCCTCTCATACACTCTTATCCCTGCTTTATGGAGCAGACAGGGCTTATGCGTTCAACCCGTCTATGGTTTATGAGTTAGATGTGAGGTTAAGCATAAGGGTCAGACCCCAAAGCTCACAAGCCCTCAAGTTCCCAATCGTGTGAGGTAAGGTGCATTCTGTTGCTTAGTTCGGCAATCCCCTTCTAACTCATACCATCCTTGACAAGGCTCATTCACTTTCTCAACAAGACAGACAAGACAAACACAGATAACAAAAACAAACAAATAATTCCAGCAATATAAACTAAAATATGCAGTAATTCTAGACTCACCACTACAGAGGCTGGTGTTTTAAAACCAGGAGAACCGTAACTGACAGAACGGATAGGCACAAATCAGGGGAGCACAGAATATAAGAAAAATAAAGCTTTTTCTTACCTGGCCAGGTTTTGATCTGTGGTTCCCGGAATGCCTATTCCTTTTTGTTCCGTCAGCCGCGTTCGTCCACCTCTTGTAGTATCATCGGTGAGTCCCTGTTCGAGCGCCAAAATGTTAGGGGCAACTTTTAAATAAGTTGCTTTAAGTTTATATTGCTTTGTCAAATTATTGCTTCATATAGGAATTAAGACACAGAGTCAGAAATCCGTGTATCAGTTCTTGAGCATAATGGACTGCTGCCTTTACTTCTTTCAAAGGCCTTTTATACAAACAATAGCATTAGCACAACCCCCCCCACACAGGGCAAGGGTAAACAACAACAGGAGTCACCTGGGCTACGAACACAAGCTTCAACACCATGGCAATACAGTTACAAGAAAACAAAAGCAGCTTCAATTGAGTTCAACAGCCAAAAAGTTAAAAACAGATTTACATGTAGGCATCATATTAAGTGAGAACTCTAAATTAAATCCCTGACCTTATCAGGCTGCAGGAGGAAATGGAGGGCATTGGTTCTATTGCTGCACAAGCCCCTGGAGCATGGGGCCAGGTTGCAATTGTTACTCTGTGACCCCTATAGCTTTGCAAGTGGTCATCTACGAGTTGAGAGAAACTCTCTGCCATACTGTATCATGCTCCATGCCAGAGGCCCGCTCATGACATCCCCAGCCAGAGGCCTAAATACTCAGAATAAAGGAATGTCCACATACAGATCTAGCACCTTAGCACTTAACTGCAACTTCACATCTTCATTTAAGCCCCTATGACATATCACATTTGACATACTAGATATGTGGGGTTAGACATTCTGTAGCAGTCACTGCAGAGCACAAGTACACATTGTTTAATTAAGCCATCTAATTAATTTCCTTTCCTCCTTGGGAGTACCATAGTATTGGGACCACCTTCCTACATATACTAAGTCCACAGCTTCAAGCTTCTATCACCAAGTCCCAGGACCCGCAACTGAGGATCAGGGGGAACAAGGTACTCCCGTTAGTATACCAGTCTGTTTTCAAATGTCCCGTCTATAGCTTTGCCTAGCCAGGCACTCTCCCAAATGACATACTCATTCTCAGGCTTTCACCGCGACTCACTTAGGAGGACACTGTACAGGCTTCCAAGACCTTACACACCCCACTGTAGGACCTGCAGAAGAAAGGCAGGTCAACTACAACTGATCTGTACCACCTTGCCTTGGAATTCAGCCAGTCCTGCAAAGGTGCCTTGGATCAGCTCTGTATAGGGCTACATGTTAGCAGCTCTAGGGTGTCCAGTTTCCATACCCTGGACACTTGGGCCCCACCTAAAGCTGGCATTTATGATGCTACCAATTACATCACAAATGGAGGAGTTTCTCTAAAAGGAGAGCTAACACCTGCTTATAACTTTCCCCTTACCTTGCAATAATGACAATGGAGCCATCTAGTGGCAGGCAAGTTAACTGCACTTGCTAACACAGCAGCTTCCATTGCCCATGCTCCCAACTTTCCCCTGCAGCAGCTGCTCCATGACATTTGGAGAGTCAGAGCTTCTGCATCTCGTGACCAGACCGGAGCAGATTGAAATACGTTTTTTTTTTTACCAGACCCATACAGCATAGGTAGATGGAGCGGGAAGAAGTGGTTTTAAGATAACGTATGTAGTCCCTACCAAGACAGTGGGCTTGTTTAGATCAGGTGGCTTTCCAGTTTGCTATACCAATATGTTGGAATAATGGGAAGGTGTTGCAATTATTAATACTATGACCACTTATGGGATATTGTGCTGCTCAAAGTCCTTGTCTCTAACTAACAGACATTCTTAATGTTGAAGTCCAGACAAATATAAAACATATACATGAATGGAGCTTTTTTATTAATCAATGCATCATTTATTTTTTTAATGCAAGTTGTATTAGTCCTCAAATTTAACTTGGTGACAGCTTTTTGCAGTTTTCTATCACAAAGCTGAGACATGGAGGATGAGAAGCAGCACAAGGAGCCAGCTGCTGTGGTGTGTAAATCTAAGAACTGAATAGACAGATAATGTACCTATTCTTTGATAGGTATGTACTTTATGTGTGTGTGTTTAGCTATTTGCCTGCAGTTGAGCTTTAAGGATTCATCACCCATCACATTTTTAATCTCTCCCTCTGTACCAGCATCTTTGCCACGTCTCTCAAACATGCCTACACTTAAAAATCCCTCACTGGACCCACCAGTTTAAACAACTTAAGACCCATTTCCCACTTGCTTCCAAAATTCATGAACGCTTTGTAAAAGTACAATCGCTTGTGCTGCTAGCTCATTGATAACAACCTTCCTGAGCCCCTACAGTCTGGCTTTTGGTGTGGGAACACATGACAACAGCTGCAGCAATCATTTATATTATTTATTGAATTTGGTTAACAATTTGCACGGTAGCGTGGGAAACTCTGGTATAATAGTCGGGCTTCCACCCACAACATTCCACTGAAACTGCCCTTCTAAAGCTTATTAACGGCTTACTGTTAAAATCAATGGCCACTACTCCATACTTATGCTCTTAGACCTTTCTACTGCCTTTGATACAGTTGACAACTAGCTTTTCCTTGGCATAGCAATTAATCCGTCTTCCTGGCTCCTAATCTAATGGCTCAAACATCTCTGCTCCTTCATTATTAACTATTTCAGATTAGATTTTTAGGTTGTATGAGTTGCTGGATGCAGTCACCTCTTGCTTTTAGGATTGCCATTAGTGGTGATTAAAATGATTGTAAAGGCAGAAGGTTTTTTATCTTAATGCATTAAGATAAAAAGCCTTATGTGTGCAGCAGCCCCCCTCAGTCCCCCTAATTCTTACCTGAGCCCCATCTCCATCCACTGCTGTACACGAGTGCCTTGGCTGTCCGGGACTTTCCCTTCTGATTGGCTGAGACACAGCAGCCGCGCCATTGGCTCCCGCTGCTGCCAAAGTCATTTAGCCAATCAGGAAAGAGAGGGGGTGGGGCCGAATTGCAGCTCCATGTCTGAATGGACACAGGGTGCTGCAGTTTGGCTCAGGTGCCCCCATAGCAAGCTGCTTGCTGTGGAGGCACTCAACAGGAGGGAGGGGCCAGGAGCTCCAGCCAGGGACCCGAGAAGAGGAGGATCCAGGCTGTCCTGTGCAAAACAACTGCAGAGAGCAGGTAAGTATAACATGTTTGTTATTTTAATAGAGAAAAAAACAAGACTTTACAAGTCTTTAAGCATAAATGACCTATGTACAGAGCTAGCACAGATTTTACAGATTGCACATTACATGTTGAACAGAATCTCACCCTTTTTTATAGGAGCCATATTTAGAAGCAGAGATTCTGCTTCTTCCATCCAGAAATATGAATAACAAATGTATTTTCAAAGGGATTGGCTAAAAAGAATTCCATCCATTTTATCTTGGAGACAGGGAACCCCAGCTCCCCAAAGCCTATGCTCATACCATACTTGCACAAGTACTCATTTATGATGCCTTTGCAGCCAATGCGGCATGGCCAACGTAGAGTTCCTCCAGGGGGGCATGTCACACATCAGGCGGTGTACAGGCAAACTGAGTTCCACTGAATTTCACCCAGCCACACATTAGCTGGGTATGACTGCCTAAAATGGCTACACACTCTTCTGGCCTGCCTAAGAAAGATCCTGTAAACCAGTGATAGGGATATTGCATATTTAAAGCAACGCGGTGCCGAATTGCAAAAAGTGCTCTGGTCAGGAAGGGGGTAATAAGGCAACATTTCTTATATATGATTGTTAACTCCGCGCTTAGGAAATATTCCTGGGCTGCTGCCTCCCCTGGAGATCCCTGGTAAGAGGGATCCAGATTGTGTAAAGTATGTTTGGTGTTGGGGTAGATGGTGCTGCCCTCCAATTAGATAAGAATGTGGGTAGAGATGTATTTATGTCCTACTATAGTTTAACTTGTGATACTGTGATTATTAGTTAGAATACACTCCCTATTGGAAGATTTTAAAATCCTCTCCCTGTTGGGTGATTATATCCAAAGTAATAGTGAACCCTCCAAAGTGGTAAAATTGTATTTAATAATTGTGTCAGGTTGAACCTGTTGATTTATGCCACCTATGAAGAGCAAATTACATTTGGGTCGCTCTTCCCAGGGGATGTGTGTACAATAAGTAGTTACTGCTAGGTCAAACCTCCCTATATAAGCTCTTATGAGGAGGATGATCCTTAGAATAGGCAGAATTGTGATAAATACCCTGAAAAATGATCCTAACTGCTGTCACCCTACTATGGGTGAGTTTGCAAATTTGTGATAAATAACCTAAAAAAGTGATCCGAAGTAGTGTCACCTTAAAATGAGTGATCTATATCCTAGGATTAATTATACATCCTAAAGTGCAATTGAGGCCAGTGTACAAGTGCACTTTAGGATGTATAATTAATCCTAGGATATAAATCACTCATTTTAAGGTGACACTACTTCGGATCACTTTTTTAGGTTATTTATCACAAATTTGCAAACTCACCCATAGTAGGGTGACAGCAGTTAGGATCACTTTTCAGGGTATTTATCACAACTCTGCCTACTCTAAGGATCATCCTCCTTATAAGAGCTTGTATAGGGAGGTTTGACTGAGCAGTAACTACTTATTGTACACACATCCCCTGTTTGCTGACCCCTGGGAAGAGCGACCAAAATGTGATTTGCTCTTCATAGGTGGAATAAAGCAATGGGCTCAACCTGACACAATTATCAAATACAATTTTACCACTTTGGAGGGTTCACTATCACTTTGGATATAATCACCCAATAGGGAGAGGATTTTAAAATCACCCAAGAGGGAGTGTATTCTAACTAATAATCACAGTATCACAAGTTAAACTATAGTAGGACATAAATACATCTCTACCAGGGGTGGACTGATAACTCATGGGGCCCCCGGGCAATAGGAGATTATGGGGCCCCCAGGCAATCAGAGATTATGGGGCCCCCAGGCAATCAGAGATTATGGGGCCACACAGTATACACACACACAGTATACAATCACACAGTATACACATACATGTACACACAGTATACACAGACAGATGTAAAAAAAAAAACAGATTTATACATACTGTCCCTGGTTTTACTGAGGCTGGCAACCCTGATGGGGCTCCCTAGTGGCCCAGGGCCCTCAGGCAGTGCCCAAGTGGCTCAATGGTCAGTCCGCCCCTGATCTCTACCCACATTCTTATCTAATTGGAGGGCAGCGCCATCTACCCCAACACCAAACATACTTTAGGCAACATTTATACATTCCCCTCATCTTTTCTCTTCATACGCCTTTTTTCAGAGCCTTTCTATGCAATCTCATGACTGTAAGCTCCGGCTCCACCACCATCTGCTGTGGCTGATGGGAGATAATACCGGCAGGTGATGTCACAGCTCTAAGAATTTCATCCTTGTTGTCGATCCTCCACATTACACAGAGGAGCCCGGAGCTTTGAGGTCATATGACATCATACATATACTCTGAAAAAAGATCTTTATGATTTATTATAAAAACATATGCAGGGCCATGGGGAGAAAAGAGGCTGGAACATTTCAATTTAATTTATTACTTAGCCTTTCCTTCTACTTTAAAGTATAACTAAACAAGCAAGAAAACTTTCTTAATTTTAGAGAGGAGAGTGGTTAGAACATCTGTTTTTATTGCTGTCTGTGCCCCCACTAGGGAGATTCATCTTAATTGAATTGTTGTCATTGAAAGTAAAAGTGATAGAAAATCCCAAATTTTGGGTTATCACCTGAACAGGAATAGAGGGGGAATTCTGTCAATGGGGACACTAGTGCCAGTGACCCCTGTGTTAACCGGGGATTCCCTCATTTTAGAGGCACTTCCTCCAACCTCCTTTTTTGGGAACAGGAAGTGAAGGAAAATTTCCCCACCGAGACACACAAGGCAAAAATAAAACTGACACAGGTTATAACCCTCCCTTCATCCAAAATGGAAAACAAATGTTTGCCTTTAGTTCTACTTTAAGGCTAAACGTCAGGCAGATAAAAACCATAAATTGATGTCCTTATTTGGAAAAAAAGTGCAAAAATTGTGTTGTAAGAACCTGGTTCTAAGCCAGTTAGGCTCTGCTGTACAGTGTGACTATCACATAATATTATTTATTGACATTCAGTAATGCCACCTGGTGTTCACTACAGTGGCGGCTGGTGATGTTTTAAGATAGTGGGGCGCCAGACCACACCCTTCCTTTTTGGCCACTCCCACTTCTCATAAGCCCCACCCCTTATAGACTCCACCCACTCCATCCCCTGTATTCCACTTGCTTCCACCCATAGTGTATAGTATAGTCATAGTGTATAGTATAGTACAGTGTAACACTATACACTATACTAAATACACACTATACTATACAATATACTATACACTATACTACATACACTATACTAACCATACACTATACTATAGGAGAGGGGCTGGCACTGTATATAGTATTGAAGCTGGCACAGTATTATAAGAGAGTAGAAAACTGTACTATAACACTGAACTATAGTAGTAGACTCTGCACTGTTCTATATAGCTCTTAACTTGTCGGTGGCGTTGAGGGGCTGGTAGTTCTCCTCCCCCCCGGAATGGTGGTGAACTATTGCAGTGAAAGCTCCGAGCATCATCCTGCCCTGCACACCCAGACCGCCTCCCATCACATACCAAACACCCTGCACGTGCCATTAGGTGTACTGTACAGCCGCATATCACAGGACAGGCAGGGATGGTACACAGTGGCATCACTAGGGTTGGTGTCACCCAGTGTGGTAAAACATGGTGTCACCCCCCTCCACCATCTATAGTCACCCCTCAGTACAGACCCCCCTTCCTAAGTACAGACCCCCTCCACTAAGTATAGACCCTCCTCCATCTGTACAGACCCCCCTCAGGACAAACCACCCCCTCCTCCATCAGTACAGACCCCCCCCCCAGGATAACCCCCCTCTATCAGTACATACCCCCCTCAGTATAAACCCCCCTCCATCACTACAGACCCCTTCTCAGGATAACCCCCCTCTATCACTACATACCCCCCTCAGTATAAACCCCCCTCCATCACTACAGACCCCCTCTCAGGACAAACTCCCCCCCCATCAGTACATACCCCCCTCAGGATAACCCCTCCCCTCATGCATCTGGGCGGAGGAGGATTCAGTGTGCAGCCGCCTGGAGAGTTGCTTGCTCAGACTGTCACTCTCCAGGTGGTGGGCTTGTGTATAGTGAAAAGAGGCAGCCGCAGCAGCATTGAGAGTCTCACTCAGGGCTAGCGTGGCGCTGGCACGTTTCTGGCTGGAGAGCCCTGTCTTCAGGACAGAGAACCTTTCGCCGTCCTCAGGATGGTGTCACTCCTCTGTGGGTGTCACCCAGGCTGCACCCCCCCCTCCCAGCTACGCCACTGGATGACACAGACAGAACTCCGCATGGTGAATCCTATCCTGGGGGCTGGACCTGCTGGATCTCCACCCCCCAGTGCAGGGAGCAAATTGGGGAGCTCAATAGGCGGGCCAGGTCGGCATATCGGCCGATCCTAATGAGCTCTATTGAACACAACAGAGTTCTGAAAAGGAGCAAATAAGCGTGGAGAAACGATTTCTCTGTGTTTTTACATTGCAGTTTTAATGATATTGAGGATGGACGGCCTATTGCTAGGCAGAGAGACAGAGATAAGTTAAAAATTACACAGAAAAAATAATTATATAATTTATTTTTATTTTTTTTTCCTGCAAACTGGTGGTGGGGGGGGGGGGTGTTGCCTGCTGTGTCTCAGCCAATCAGGAGGGTGCATCCCGGACAACCGAGTCTCTCTTACAATATCGCTGGATCGAGATGGGGCTCAGGTAAGTATTAGGGGGGCTGAGGGGGAAGCTGCACACAGAAGGATTTTTTATCTTAATGAATAGAATGCATTAAGGTAAAAAAACATTCTGCCTTTACAAGCAGTTTAATAAAAGAGCCAGTACAAGTAAGTGTCAAGTGAAAAGGATTTATTGCTGCCCAGTTTCAGACTGAGCAAAGCTGCTGGAAAGCATATAGTGAAGATAATCTATATATGATTACAGAGGATGCAAAAGAATAACAGAAGCGTGACATTTTATCATTTTTAGGATAACTAATTATACTATGTTAAGCTTAAACAAAAAAATGACGCTGTACTGTTTTTAATCATGTGATAAACTGTAGAAGAACAAGGAATTAAAGTGGTACTGAATGCTATGTTTTTTTGTTTGTTTTTTTTTTTAGCTTAAAGTGGTTGTAAACCTCTAACATGTAAAATAAACAAAGCATATCATTCTTTAGTGTATACTTGCCTCAATCCAAAGCACCGGGAGTCATTTCTCTCTGATCTCTGATTCCTCTGCTATCTGCATAAATAATTGATAATACTCTATGCCGACTCCACAGTCCCCTGGGGGATGTCCTGCCCCCCTCGGACACACGGGAGGTGACTGATAGCTCCAGTTGTGTATATTTCCCTATGACAGGGTTTAGAGGTGGGTGTGTTCATTCCCTCACTCAGGCTTCAGGTTTCACTGAGCTCTGTGCTCTAGCTCTGCAGTGTTTGTGATGTCACATCCCTGCCTCCCGCCTTCTACTGCTGAGAAATAGTCTTTTGATCTGGGTGTTTTAGGTGGATGTAGAGGAGAGATGGCCACAGATAAACCAGTACAACTTATATAGGATGATTTGTTTCATCTCTGTGTATCACCTAAGGCTAGTCACTGGGTATATGTAAAGGTTTACAACCACTTTAAAGTGAAGCAACTTTTTTTTTCTGGAAAAAAAAAGTTTTACCAATTTAGTTAAAGGGTTACTCCACTATAAATAGCAAATAAAAAATATAGCATATACAATTGCTACACATGTTGTATTTGAATGCTGTTAAAAAATGGCATTTCCTTTTCAATCCGCAGTGCTGTCATTTTCTGTAAAATTCAATGCAATATGGCAACCAATGGTGCATGGAACACCCCCAGAAATGTCATTTCCTGCATGTGTGATTGGCTCAGTAATTTCTCAAAATTCTGCTACAAAATACATGTCATATTTTAGGCACCCTCTGCAACAAAAATGTAATTTTTGGCAAGATACTTCTAAAGGGTTAATCACTTGTAAAGGGGTGCAAATCCTACATTTTCCTCTTTAGAACACTGCAAGTGTATCAGCTGAGTAATAACAATAGAAAAAAAAACACTCCCATTCAGATTCACTCTGCAGACAACAAACAGAAATGGATAAGTTTGTTAAAAATCCTTGCGGTGTACATTGATCACCCAGAGGGGATTGTTTTTTTCTCAACAAAAGTAAATTTACTCTTTAAATACTGCACATGGCAAAATTCAATGAAGAAGTTTCAATTTCTGTGAAAAATACAAAGCCAGTCGCATGAACAGGGGGTGATAATTCTGGACAGAGTACTGCAACCAATGGGCCGTACCTGAATCTCCCACTAGGGGAGGTGCGGGGATGAAAGGGGAGAGATTCCCCCTAGTGAGAGATTTGGGTACACCCCATTGTTTCACTATTGTCTCCTTGGGGATTGTGCTTTTCATTTTTTTGTTCTCCCACCCAATTTTTCTACTGTTGCATTGATTTCACAAAGCCAATAGTAGAATTTGTGGCAGTTTTAGAAAAACATAAGTGGCTGCTAATTGAAATGGAAAGGTAAAGGTATCAAACATTTACTAAAGATAGCATTTTTTTCTTTACGGCAAGCCACTCAGGTGTTTATATATCCAGCAAACGATCTTGCTATTCAAATCAGTAAAGACAGTTGGACTTTCAGTAATACCACATACACGCGCGCCAAAAGATACGACACCCCGCAGCATTCTGTTGCAGATCAGTGGTCCACCAGAGTCTCCCTGTCAAAAAAAATATAGATATAAAATAAGGTGACTATCTATACATAACAGACGACTAGCTTTTCATGACCAATTCTATGGACAGCAATGACTGTGTAGACACTGTAAAAACCACAGAAGATTAAAAAAAAAGTTGTTCCTGTTTTACTTGGTGACCACAGTATGTAGATATCATTAAGACAAAGAGTAATTGATGATTTAAGTGGTTTGGTAATTCAGCAAAAAGCAGACTATGGTTCATACAGTAAACATAATACAGCCAACACTGACTAGTCAGAAGATTTAGAGATATAACAAGATCTCATATAGATCCCCATTACTCTGGGACCCGTTTGCAGCTGAATTCTGGGCAGATGGAAAAAATACTAAATACATTGATGTATTGGATAAACAATGTAGCCAGGTGCTGCTTTGCTGGCAACAGGAGCAATTTGTGTTTCTCCCCCGCTCTCTTGCCGCCCCCATGTGTATGTGTGCAGCTGCTGGCTTTCTTCTTTCTACCTCTCTGCTGCTGCAAGAAAGGGCAGAGGGGCTGTGTGTGATTCCCCCACTCGCTCCCCCTACTCCTCTTTCCTGGCAAGCAGCGGAGCGGACCAAACTGAAATGGCTGGTGGAGGATCATGGGACATGTAGTCCCATTGAAAGTGATTGTAAAGGCATCATTTTTTTATCTTAATTCATTATGATATAAGAAACCTTCTCTGTGCAGCAGCCCCCCATCAGTCCCCCTATTACTTGTCTGAGCCCATCTCTATCCAGCGATGTTGCAGGAGAGACTCGGCTGCCTGGGACTCTCCTCCTCATTGGCTGAGATAGCAGTGGAGCGCTATTGGCTCCCACTGCTGTCAATCAAAGTCAGTGAGCCAATAAGGCAAGAGAGGGGACGGGGCCTAGCCAGGGCTCCGTGTCTGAATGGACACACAGAGTTTTGGCTCGGCTCGAGTGCCCCCATAGCAAGCTGCTGACTGTGGGGGCACTTGAAAGGAGGGAGGGGCCAGGAGAGCTGAAAAGGGCCCCGAGAAGAGGAGGATCTGGGCTGCTCTGTGCAAAACCACTGCACAGGGCAGGTAAGTATAACATGTTTGTTATTTTTAAGCAAAAAAAAAACTGAGGCTTTAGTATCACTTGGAGTGAAGAGATGTGATCAGCACACCAAGGATTCCTCAAGAAGGGTCCAAAGCTTTATTCTCGTGGTCACATGGTACACATAAGGCAATGTTTTGGAGCCACGCAAGGCCCTATCTTCAGGCAAGTGTTTGACTAGACAGTTGCCTAGTAGTCTTATTGCTGCCAGCAGGTATGCCTGGGACTGTTCCTAATGTGCACAATGGTACAACTGGGCCCCAACGCTAACCAACTGATGAGCCAGCACTGAAGACTGCTTCCTTATAGTTGCTACACAGAGACCTTCGCCCATTGCTTAGTGTAAGAGGTACCGCTCAGGAAATATTGCATAGAACCCTAGACATTATTTTAATAATGCACTCTAAACCATTTACAGTATCCTTATCCACACTGTAATTAATGTTTATATACATTGTTTATTGCTGATCTTGCTGATTTATGAGTTGATGACAGTCTAATGGTACATAACTCTATTCTAAGTTACTTTGGAATAGAGATTACATTGTCTAGCGGACTGTGTCTGAATCTATCCTCTGTGTTTTCATTATGCTCATACCATCATCACAAAAAAACTTGTGTCTTGTGTCTATGTATCTATGCTTTTTTTTTACATTTTGGCGCAGGTTTCCCCTTAATATCCATACCAGACCTGAAAGGCCTGGTATGGATTTTGGGGGGACCCCCATGCAATCTTTTAAACATTTTTGGTTCGGGGTTCCTCTTAATATTCTTACCAGACCCAAGGGGCCTGGTAATGGACTGGGGGGAACCCATGCCGTTTTTTCAATGAGTTTTATCTATATTGCCGAGACCTGACAATTACAGCCGCGATCAGTTTAAAATTACTTTTTTCCTTTAGAAATGTAATTTTGCTGTGGTACTGTTCTAAACACGGGAAAAATGTGCCAATTTACAGGCATACCATAGACACCCCGCAGGCACGATATTTAAAGGAATATTTCATTTTTATTGTTTCACTTTAAGCATTAATAAAATCACTGCTCCCGAAAAAACATCAGTTTTTAAACCTTTTTTTTGCATTGATGCATGTTCTCTGGGGGCAGGACACGGGTCCCCAAACACTTTTTATGACAATAACTTGGATATAAGCCTTTAAAATTAGCACTATTGATTTCTCATGTCGTGTCCCATAGATTTCAATGGAGGAAGAGGAGGAGGAGGAAATAAAATACCTCCAAATATACTATCCTATACCCACAGTTGATCCAGAGGAAGGAGAAAAACACAATAAAGCATGATCTAATATGATCTAACAGGATAAAAAAGTTAATTCCTGACCCCCCCCAGGAGGCAAGTGGGTATTACCTGGATCAACTAATAAGGTGTTATTAGCTATAAATGGAAATATTCAGTTATAGTTTGTACATTTAGGAATGAATCCAGCTCTTTTTTTTTAAATAAGAGCTACTAAGCTGGCAAGAACTAGCTCTTGAAGCTCTTGTAATTTCACAGCTCTTACTGTGAAGAAACCTTTCTGCATGTAGAGGTTAAATATCTTTTCCTCCAGAAGTAAAGAGGTAAAGAGGAGCTCCAGGCTCCTTCAGAAAAAAATAAAGTCAACAGCTACAAATACTTTTACTATAAGGACACTTACCTGTCCAGGGATCGAGTGATGTCCTCACTCGATCTGCTTCTTTGGGTGCAGGCGCTGGCTTCTCTAGTAAGGGCTTCACAGAATGTTTCCTATTGTGCATGTGCAAGTTACGCTGTGCCTTGCGAATGGTCCTGTAGTCTTCTGGGACCTGTGATGTGTCCCAGAAGGCTGCGGGGAAAGGAGGAGGAGCGGGTGCCCATCAAAAGCAGGTACCTGCCCGCCCCCCAAAAAAGGGGCCAAAATGTGAGTGCAAACGAGTGGAGCTTCCACTTTTGGGTGGAACTCCGCTTTAAGATTAACTTTGCTTACAGAGAGAAAAAACACCCTAGTGTATTATTATTTGATCCATTTAATTTTTTTAAAGGCCTTTAATAGGTCTGCTGTTTAACCACTTGCTCTCTGGAAGGTTTACCCCCTTTCATGACCAGGCCATTTTTCACAATATGGCACTGCATTACTTTAACTGACAATTGTGCGGTCGTGCAGCGCTGTCCCCAAATAAAATTAAGTACTTTTTTTCCCACAAATAGAGCTTTTTTTTATGCTATTTGCGTTTTTGCGTTTTTTATGTTTTGCGCTATAAATAAAAAAATACAGACAATTTTGAAAAAAAAACCCAAAACTATATTTCTAACTTTCTGCTGTAGAACATATCCATTATCCAATAAAAAAAATTTAAAAAATCAAATTTCTTCATCAATCAATTTAGGCCAATATGTATTCTGCTACATATTTTGGTAAAAAATCCCAATAAGCGTATATTGATTGGTTTGTGCAAAAGTTAGTGTCTACAAACTATGGAATAGATTTATGGAATTTTAATTTTTACAATTTTTGTTTACTAGTAATGGCGGCGATCAGCGACTTATAGTGGGACTGCGACATTGCGGCGGAAAAATCAGGTACTAAGGGGTTGATTTACTAAAGGCAAAAAAACTGTGCACTTTGCAGAGCGCAGTTGCCCTCTACAAGTGTAATTGCTCCAGAGCTTAGTAAATGAGGTAAGGCTTCACTTTGCAAAGAGTACCCAATGGAAAATTAAAAAAACTGCATTTTTGCTTGCACGTGATTGGATGATGGAAGTCAGCAGAGCTTCTGCTCATTTACCAAGCTCTGGAGCAACTGCTCCTGAAGAGGGCAACTGCACTTTCCAAAGTGCACAGTCTTTTTCCCTTTAGTAAATCAACCCCTAAGTGACACTTTGTGGGAACCAGTAACACCAATACAGTGATCAGTGCTAAAAAAAAAAAATGCACCTTGCCGCTGTATATATACAGTATAGGGTCGGCAAGCGGTTAAGCAGCAAAATATGTGATTTTGTCAAGCAAACGTCTGAAGACCATTAAGCTGCAGTATGGCATATTTTATTTCTTGGGTTTAGCTAACGTTTTTATCAGGCTGTTGAGAATGCAGAAAATTCAGATTAAAATGACATTTTCTTGATTATGTAACTTTATTATCATTCCAGATTATCTTTAACCCTGGGTTCACATATGTGCGATGCGGGAACCAGTGCGATTATAGCGCTGGTTCCCGCATCGCATCCCTCCCACAGGTAGTTCACACTGCATTCTGTGAACCACTGCGGGTGTCATTAATTAATGACACCCCCAGTTTAGTTCACAGATCGCAGTGCGAACTGTGAACTCGCACATGAATCAGATCGCATGAGAACACCCATGTGATCCGATTCTAGTGTGGGGAAAAACAAGTCTCTGCACTATTTTCTGTGCAAAAAAGAGATTGCATGTGATCGGCACCTGTGGTACGGGTGTGATGACCACGCCCCCTTATGCCGTCACAGTCCCAGCATGCCCAGAGACTGTGACGGCATAAGGGGGCGGGGTCACCGCCTATATAAGTCAGAGCAGAGCTCACAGAGAGCATTCCAGCCGGGGAGAGCGTCGTGTCAACATCGGAAGAAGAGATGAAGAGAAGAAGCGGCGAGACAGCGGCGACAAGACAGCGGCAGCAGACCGGGCCCCTCGCTGGCAATAGAGCTGGAAGAAGATAGCGGCGGGGCCCGGGAGAAGAGGCGGAACACCGGGAAAAGTCGGAAGAAGATACCGGAGCTACCCAATAAATTAATTTTGAAACCTGTGTACTGTGGTTTTTTTTATTGACACTTCCCTAGGTGAATGGGTAGGGGTACCATGTACCCCATACTCATTCACATAGGGTGGGGGGCCGGGATCTGGGGGCCCCCTTATTAAAGGGGGCTCCTGGATTCCGATAAGCCCTCCGCCCGCAGACCCCGACAACCAACGGCCAGGGTTGTCGGGAAGAGGCCCTTGTCCTCATCAACATGGGGTCAAGGTGCTTTGGGGTGGGGGGCTGCAGCGCGCCCCCTCCCCCAAGGCACCAACCCCCCATGTTGAGGGCATGCGGCCTGGTACGGTTCAGGAGGGGGGGGGCGCTCGCTCGTCCCCACCCCCATTCCTGTCCGGCCGGGCTGCGTGCTCGGATAAGGGTCTGGTATGGATTGGGGGGGACCCCCACGCCGTCTTTATCGGCGTAGGGGGTTCCCCTCAAGGTCCATACCAGACCCAAGGGCCTGGCATGCTCCTGGAGGGGGAACCCATGCCGGTTTTTTATTTAAAATTTGGCGCGGAGTTCCCCCTCAAGAACATCTGAGCACAAGTCGCGTGCCGAAGTCGGATCATGCAAGACGGCAATCCGACTTTGATCCGACTTCAATGATAGTCAATAGGCTGAAGTAGGATCAAAGTCGGACCAAAGTAGTACAGGGAGCATTTCTAAAGTCGGAACGACTTGTGTCGGACCAGTTAGGACGGCTCCCATAGGGAAACATTAAATTTCACACGTCATGCGACATGAGCTCCCAATGTCGGAGCGTTTGTCGGACCAGTGTGAACCCAGCCTAACAGTGCTGATAATATCTAACATACTTTAAAGTGACAGTGCTTGTGCTAACATACTAATATTAGTGATAGATCCACATGTGACCAACAACATGCGGAGGGTAGTAACAGTGAATATTCCCAATTAATAAATGAAATGCAAATAATTAAACTAAATCTTAAACTGGGTAGGTAAAGAAATGCAGATAATGTGCACACCAGGCACACATCAAGCAAACGAATGGACAAAGTGACTAGTACAACCAGGCAAAAATGTTTGTGACAAATGTCTAAAAAATGTCCACAGATAAAAGTGCACATATAATAGTCCTCTTGAAAGGAGTGAGGTGACTGGAACAAATATAACATAGTGATGTTTTCCTCTTCTTGCAACACAATACACACTTATAAGTAGTGGCCCCTTACCTGCAGGTAATGGGGTAACAGCATAAGCCAATATTAGGAATGACGATCCTTTCTCCTGGTGCAGGGGCTAAATCCTTCCAGGTGGCGGGGTACCAGCGTAAGACCAGTAATGGGGGCGACAACCTTTGGTCCTATACACGATAGCCTCATGCGGGAACTCAGTCCCTCCACGGATATAGAGGGGGTCACCAATGAGAAAGAACAAAGGAAGGTCCCAGATAGTGTAATATTGTTGGCAACAAGCTGGGTTTTATTAGCATACAAAAGGTACTCACATTAAAAACAGATAAACAATTCCTTACTCGGACGAGCGGCGAGCTCGTATCACCAATCAAAATAGAGTGCCTGTCCCGTCCCTACACGTGACGTCACGGACCATGTGACTTCATCAGGGGATGCAGGGAGGCACGATAGATGTCTTTATATAGCTCACCCATAGACTCTAATGGGCGGCCATTTTCTTGGAGTCTATGAATAATAGTATAGCGGCCATTTTCCCGGAGATGGACGGGCGCGGCCATATTGTTGATAACCAACAGAGCGGCCGGACACACATCAGGTGAAATGGAGGGCGGTGTTAATTTTAGACAGCTGAGAGTCAGACAACCAATTAGTAAACACACTGACAGCAACTGTCAGCAGAAAGGGAAAGAACCCGGGATGGTGACAACAGCCTTCGCTCTGTATATAAAGTATTAAGTGGAATAATCACAAAGGCGGATATAATTAAAAATAAAAACATCTATAAGGCCAACTACATTAATATAAAAGGGTTATTTAATTAATTAAAATCTCTATAACCGATCGGCAGGGAGAGACATCTATGCTGACCGGGATTGGGAAGAAGCGAAAGTAAAAAATATGAAGATAAAAAGTATGGCTATTTGGGGGACGGATATCCCCCAATAGCCAATGCATATTGATGGCATAAAAGGGACAATCCCATAACTCAATTATCAAAATGTATAGACAGAGTAATAATGGTCTTGAAGGGGAGTATACAACCAGAGAGCTGTTAGTAAATAAAAATAAAACATGTACACAATAAAATTAATAAAAAATAATGTAAGACGGAAATATAACAGCCTCCTAACTGGTGGATGATATATATGGACTCGTTAGTGAGAAAGGGTCGTCATTCCTAATATTGGTTTATGCTGTTACCCCATTACCTGCAGGTAAGGGGCCACTACTTATAAGTGTGTGTTGTGTTGCAAGAAGAGGAAAACATCACTGTGTGATATTTGTTCCAGTCACCTCACTCCTTTCAAGAGGACTATTATATGCGCACTTTTATCTGTGGACATTTTTTAGACATTTGTCACAAACATTTTTGCCTGGTTGCACTAGTCACTTTGTCCATTCATTTGCTTGATGTGTGCCTGGTGTGCACATTATCTGCATTTCTTTACCTACCCAGTTTAAGATTTAGTTTACTTATTTGCATTTAATTTATTAATTGGGAATATTCACTGTTATTACCCTGCACATGTTGTTGGTCACATGTGGATCTATCTCTAATATTAGTACGTTAGCACAAGCACTGTCACTTTAAAGTATTTTAGATATTATCAGCACATTCTGACAACAAAATCCTAGGATGTTGGCTCAAACTTGTCTTGCATACACACGGTCACACAAAGTTGTCAGAAAATCCGATCCTTCTGAACGTGGTGACGTAAAACACGTACGTTGGGACTTTAAACGGGGCAGTAGCCAATAGCTTTCAATAGCTTTCATCTCTTTGTGCGTCGGATTTGTGTACACACGATCGGAAATTCTGACGGATTTTGTTGTCGGAAAATTTTATAGCCTGCTCTCAAACTTTGTGTGTCGGAAAATCCGATGGAAAATGTGTGATGGAGCCTACACACAGTCGGAATTTCCGACAACAAGGTCCTATCACACATTTTCTGTCGGAAAATCCGACCATGTGTACGGGGCATTAATCTGGTTTTATATTTTCACATTTTTATGTATTATGCTCTTGTTGGATTAGCGCAGCACCACATTTTTTATTTTTGTGTCATTAACCAATAGGGGCAAGGTGTACCCTATCCAGTGAAGGCAGCTTTTCCAGTTAGTTTTTTCTCTTCCACACATGGTAGCGCAGGAATATTGATATACTTTTGACTCATGCCGATAGCAAAGGAATGAAGCAGCAGACAGAAATGACACTAGTGATCTTAAAGTGGAGTTCCACCCACTTTTACAACTCTTCAGCATCGCTCACTAAACTGTGCACTGTAAACGAATTGGATATTTTTTTTTTTTTTTCTCAGCACCTACGGTATATCTGCTGTATTCATTTTTCACGTCCTCCTCCCTCGCCGTGGCCCATCGCATCATTTCCTGTTTGCAATGCCTTCTGGGAAGGGGCGGCAACTTCCTCTGACACTGCCGTTGCTATGAAAACCTAACCTGAAACCCATTACACTGCTTGTGCTGCACTGAGCATGTGCAAGATCTGCAAGGATTAGATCCAGGAAGAAATATAGTCTGGCTTCAGCTGTCCACACTTAAGATGGCCACGGCCTGCTGTAAGTTTATAAAATAACAAACTACTGCTATAAACTAACAAAACAGACCTTAGTTTACAGACTAACTTTACTCGAATACATTAGGCTTGTGTATTATAGGGGTATTTTTATTTAAAAAGTATAATTTCGGCCGGAACACCACTTTAACCACTTCAGCTCCGGAAGGTTTACCCCTCTTCATGACCAGGCCATTTTTTGCGATAACTGCATAACTTTAACTGACAATTGCACGGTCATGCAACGCTGTACCTAAACAAAATTGATGTCCTTTTTTTTCCCACAAATAGAGCTTTCTTTTGGTTTTATTTGATCACCTTTGTGGTTTTTATTTAATTTTTGCACTATAAACCAAAAAAGACAATTTTGCCTTGTTTACATAGGCAGAACGCCGTTCTGCCTGTGTACCGAAGCATCGGCGGGTGCCAGCGGACATCGAGTCTGCAGTACCTGCCAGTCTAATCACTACGTTGAAGCTACGTGACATTGCAAATCGCGTCGACGTAACTGCAATGCATGGACGCCGCTCCAGTGATTCCCCGAACATCCCAGGAAGCGGTGAAGCGGAGAAGCTCCCTACTAAATGTCTCCACCCACACAGTTGAAGCTATCGCGAGTAAAGCCACCAGCGGTTGCAGGACTCCGCCGCGGCGCGGCCGACTCACGCGCAGAGAGCGGGTGGATACCCAGGACGTTAGATCCACTGGCGCCAACTTACCTACCCCCCACAGACGGATGGGAATGTGATGAGCCCGCTTTACCTCTGAAGCGCCTGCTCTCATACCAACAAGGAAGGCGGTAACGTTACACTGCAACACTTTTGTACTCATTGTATTTCTACTTTGGAACTTTGCTAGTCAGTAACTGAGTGCCACGGGGATTGACCCAGATCCCGTGACAGTCTGCTCTGATGGACATGCAATTAGGGCACACTTAGTGTTGATGACGTCCGAAAAGCTATATGGCATAATACTACTTTGAACTTTTTCTGGTATTAGCAACTCGTCCAACAATCACTGTTACTTTGGCATGCCTGACAAATAACTGACTAGATTCACGCCTATGGTTATGTGAACATCATTGCAATAGGAGCCTTGCTTTTTGAACTTTGTTATCCCTAGGATATGCATTTACAATATGCAACCAGTGTGACTTTGTACAACCACAGCATGTACTAAAGGACCCCCTTTTAGCGCTATCTGTCATCCTAATACTATTCATTCTTAGTGGCCCTATTTTTCATGATGTTATCCTACTAGCCAGATTCAGCTTCATTGCTCCCCCGGGGGCCACACATGCATAGTCACCCCTATGTACTCTTTCATTAATATTGGTTAATTACGTTTATTGGCGTTTAGCCATTGGAGTTTCTATGTATGTGTGGATCACTGTAGGCGCCTGCACTGCATGTTTTCTTTGTCTGTTATTTAATGTGTACGGTTTGTCTTGTTAGTCCTTGTCAGTTTATCTGTTCCATCGGTGCACCATCTGTGATTGTTTCTCCTGGTGTACCATTTTATGGTTGGTGACGGGGGACCGAGAATCTTTGGCTTCCATTGAGAAGCAACATGTTTTTATACATCATGTGGTTTTGGTAAACTAATAAAATTTGGCATTGTTTTTTACCCACTCCTCTCCTATTGCCCTCTCTGACCATTAGTAGCCATCTTTATCCCTGGGTTACCCACTCTGGTGTTTTTCCCAGGGACAGTTTCAATATTTGTATGCAGGCTACGGTTAGAACCTCTCAATCAGAGGAGTGGCAGGAAGTAAGTAACCACCATTTATCAGCGGTGAGAGCTTAATAGTGTGGTCACCCTGGTCGTGTTGCATTATGAATGGTCCTGCAGCCTTCTAGGACCTGTGACGTGTCCTAGAAAGTTGCTGGCAAGGGGGTGTGGGGGAGGAAAACTTCCACATAGATTGCCTAGGGAATTCAAGTGGAAGTGGGTATCTGTCAAAATTAGGTACCTGCTCCCCCCCCAAAAAAAAACCAATATGCTCCAAATATTGCAGAAGAATGGGGTAGGAGGAGAAGGAGGAAGAAGAGTGGAACTCCCCTTTTGGGTGAAGTTCCCGCTTTAACCATTATTAAAATTGCTGCCACCCACCACTCTGTTTTTTTTTTTGTTTTGTTTTTTGCTAGAGGCCCCTTTCACATGGGCTTTCCGATCAGGTCCGCCTGTTAGTTTTTCATCGAATGCTCCATTCACTCCTAGCAGCGGATGTCAACGGTGACATGTTCGCTGACACCCACTGCTATCCGATCCTGTCTGTGAAATCCAGACAGATAGTGACCCTATTTTCCATCTGTCTGGAGGATTGGATGGGATCGGAGGAAAACAGGCAGGCGGATGCGTTTTCATCCAATCTCCCTATAGAGGAGAGCGGGGCTCTGAGAGGTCCGTCTCTGCACAGTGAGCGGAGATGGACCTGTCATCCTCTGGCTCAGTGGGGATCAGCGGATTGATCCCCCGCTGAGCAAAGCAGAGTCCTCCGGGCAGATCGCCGCGTGGAAGAACCCTTAGTACACATCTTTTTTTTTTTTCTTTTTCTATGGCCTTTTTTATTTTCTAAAAATTCGAAAGCCATTGTTGGTGCCAAATTCTGTCATTACTGCTGCTGATAATATTGTATTGACCATTTAATCACCAGAAGAATTATAAATTACTTTTACCTGCAGAAGAGCAACATCATAGTTAAATGATCCATCCTTATAAAGCTCATGTGTAATCACTCTGTCCAGTTTTAGAAATGGCTTTTCTTCTTCTACAGCAGAAATTGAATGGGCACCAAGTGTAATGTTTGCTGTATGATTACTGTGTGGAAAAAAACATGTTTATAAAAGGTTTTCAATTATTTAACAAAGGACGAAAAATGTGTTTTTAAAAAAACAAATACAATTATAAAATTATATTAACCACTTCCGCCCTGGAAGATTTTCCTGCTTAACAAACAGGTCATTTTATTGCGATACGGCACTGCATCACTTTAACTGACAATTGTGCGGTCATGCGACGTTGTACCCAAACAAAATTGATGTCCTTTTTTTCCCACAATAGAGCTTTCTTTTAGTGGTATTTGATCACATCTGCGGTTTTTATTTTTGGTGCTATAAACAAAAAAAGTGTGACAATTTTGAAATAAAACAATATTTTTTACTTTTTGCTATAATAAATATTCCCAAAAATGTTTTTAAAAAATGAATTTCTTCATCAGTTTATGCCAATATGTATTCTTTTACATATATATTTGCAATAAGCGTATATTGATTGGTTTGTGCAAATGTTATAGCGTCTACAAAATAGGGAATAGATTTATATCATTTTTATGGCATTTTTATTTTTTTTTACTAGTAATGGCATTGTTCTGCGATTTTTAGTGGGACTGCGACATTGCACCGGACAGATCGGACACTTTTGACATCTCTTTGGGACCATTGACATTTATACAGCGATAAGTGCTATAAAAATGCACTGATTACTGTGTAAATGTCACTGGCAGGGAAGGGGTTAATACTAGGGGGGCGATCAAGGGGTTAAATATCTTCCCTAGGTGTGTTTCTAACTGTGAGGGGATAGGACTGACTAGAGGAGGAGCCAAATCATTGTTCCTACTTAATAGGAACAGACAATCGGTCTCTCCTCCCCTGTCGGAAACAGGGATTTGTGTGTTTACCCACACCCTATTCTAGCTCTAGTGCCCGCGATCGTGGGTGGCAGGCGGCAATCGCACCCGCTGGCCACGGGCATTGGGTTTTCCACTGTGCAGCGGGTGTGTGCGCCTGCTATGGCTCTTAAAGGAGCTGCCGTTCATATACGGCAATTCGCGGGAACATGGCACTTTGCCGACGTATATCTGCGTGAGCTTGTCGGCAATTGGTTAAAGCTGAACTACACTGCATCTGAGCACCACAAACCAAAATTGCTATTTAATTCATTTTTCATATTCAAAGCAAACTCAACCATCCATCCATGTCTCCATGCTCTATTTTGATGAGAAATCACTTTGAACAACACCCCCTAGCATTTCTAGTCACAGCCATCTTGAGTAAGGGCAGATGATTCATGTAGCGTTTACTTCCTGAAATGCATCTGCCCTTAGCTCAGGCATGCAGGCAGGAGGGTATGCTTAGCTGAGAAAACCCCTCCTCCTTGCCTGAAGACTCTTGGGTGTATACTCAGCTTAAGAGTGATGTGACAACTTCCAATTTGCATTTTTGTTCCAGGTCTGTGACTATAAATTTACTGAAGCCACTGGATCAGCATTACAGCCTGACAACTATTTTCAGAAAATGACTACAATCACAGCCTTGCTCTTAGTACGTTTTCTTTTTACATTCAAAGCCAGTGTACACCAGTCCTAATACTCTGTAGAACTGAAGAAGTCTCTTGGCTTAGTGCTGAAATGTCTTTAAGAAAAATGAGCCAATTACTCGCAAATATGTAGTTAAAGAGAAATGTTTGTAGCACCCTCCTACATAGGTGTTAGGATTAGTTAGATTTAGTTCTGACTCACCGTGTGTGTGTGTGTTTTTTTATATTCCCAATTCAAAGATTTTTATTGGACTTTTCAGATATTTAACAAAAATAGTAGATTAATATTTTGGTTCGATAATGTCACCATAAAACAGATGTAAGACTTCTGTAAGCAAACAAAATACATTATCAGTATCTTTTTTGATTTGCTCTAGACTAAGTGAAACCAACGTTGTATTATTCTTTAATAATAAAATAATCCTTGTTTATCCCAAAGGAGAACACTCTGTAAACAAGGATAGGTTGCTAAACTATAAGAAAGGAGGAAAGGAAAGAAAGAGAGAGGAAGTTACCGTATGAGTTTTATAGCTTTGTCTTGAGTTATGTTGGAAACACAAGTTTAGTAGTTCTTGTTATCTATCAAAAAATCTGAAGCTCTAGGATGTAATGTCCATGCAAGCCAAACTATTGTAAATTTAGCTATGGAGCCATTTTTGTGAGTTAACATTAATTCAAAATGGGCTATGGAATTGAATCTTCCCGCCCGCCCTATAGCGGATTGACGTCCGGGAAGTGGTTGTGTTATCCTGACTGGACGTCATATGACGTCCAGCAGGATAACATGCCGCAGCGCGCCCCCGGGGGCGCGCATCGCGGCGATCGGTGGAGCGGTGTGTCAGTCTGACACACCGCTACACTGATCTTGGTAAAAAGCCTCCGGCGGAGGCTCTTTACCACGTGATCAGCCGTGTCCAATCACGGCTGATCACGCTGTCAATAGGAAGAGCCGTTGATCGGCTCTTCCTCACTCGCGTCTGACAGACGCAAGTAGAGGAGAGCTGATCGGCGGCTCTCCTGGCAGGTGGGGTCTGCGCTGATTGTTTATCAGCGCAGCCCCCCCGCAGATCACCCCACTGGACTACCAGGGATGCCACTAGGACCACCAGGGAAGGGGCAACGTGGATGGCCAGGTATGTACCCCATGGCCATCCACATGTGCCCAATCTGTGCCAATCAGTGCCCACAAATGGGCACTGATTGGCACTATTATGCCAAAGATCTGCCCAGCAATGACCAGATCTGCCCAGCAATGCTATATCAGTGCCACCTGTCATTGCCCATCTGTGCCACCTGTCATTGCCCATCGGTGCCACCTGTCAGTGCCCATCGGTGCCACCTGTCAGTGCCCATCTGTGCCCATCAGTGCCCACCTATCAGTGCCCATCAGTGCCACACATCAGTGCCACACATAAGTACCCATCAGTGCCACCCATATATGCCAATCAATGCCACCTACGAGTGCCCATCAGTGCCGCCTATGTGTGCCCATCAGTGCCACCTATGAGTGCCCATCAGTGCTGCATACCAGTGCCACCTATCAGTGCCCATCAGTGCCACCTATCAGTGCCCATCAGTGCCGCCTATCAGTGCCCATCATCAGTGCCCGTTAGTGCCACCTCATCAGTGCCACCTCATTGGTGCCACCTCATCGGTGCCCATCAGTGCCGCCGTATCAGTGCCCATCAGTGCAGCTATATCAGTACCCATTATTGAAGGAGAAAGCGTACTTATTTACAAAAAAATTTAACAGAAACAAAGAAAAACTTGTTTTTTTTCGAAATTTTCGGTCTTTTTTTATTTGTTGCGCAAAAAATAAAAACCGCAGAGGTGATCAAATACCACCAAAAGAAAGCTCTATTTGTGGGAACAAAATGATAAAAAAATTGTTTGGGTACAGTGTAGCATGGCCGCGCAATTGTCATTCAAATTGCAACAGCGCTGAAAGGTGAAAATTGGGCTGGGCGGGAAGGTGTCTAAGTGCCTGGTATTGAAGTGGTTAAATGACATCAGAGAGATTAGGAGCTAAAGTGGATTTCCATAATTTAGTTATGGTGAGTCCCGAGGCTAATAATATATTGGCTACTATAGTCCTATAATTGAGCAGGTATAAATCTAAGTTTAACCCTAGTAAGGCCATTGCTGGTGTGAGTGCTGTTAGATTACCTGTAAGAGACGCAACAAAGGAGGAAATTGTCTTCCAAAAGCTGGACAAAGCTTTACATCCCCAAAGTGTATGTAATAAATTACCTATCTAGGTGTTACATCTCCAACACAGGGAAGATGAAGATGGGAATATTTTAGAAAGTCTGTATGGGGTCAAATACCAACGGTTTAATCATTTTTGGGAGTTTTCCCAGTGTTCCATGCATGAAGATGCTGAGCTATTAATCCTTATGGCTTTATGCCATGTTTCCCATGAGAAAGATTGAGAAAGATCGTTCTCCCATTTAATCATATTAGATGTTTTGGTTTTTGGGGGAAAAGAGGAGATGAGTTTATAAAACAGTGATATGCCTCTTTTTTTTTACTTTGCTAGAGGTGAAGAAATCCTAGATAACCCTAGGAATCTCCATTTTCATTTTGGGATTAAAAATCGTTGAGGTGAGGTTTGTAATTAAGCTTATTCGAGAATCGGGTCTTTTGGCAGGTTAAGAAAAAAATGTAAGCCTTGCTTAGTCCAGGGCGTTACATTAAGCCATGCTTTGCAATAGTCAATAGTTCTTATTGGTAATGGAACATGGGCTGGATAGCTTATAGGTTGTAGTTTGGTTAAAATAAACGTCCAGGCTGTTAAGGTAGATTTAAGTGTTAGGTAGTTAGGCATATTCACTTTTTGGATTAGGTAATAAGTGAAGGCTAAGGAAAAGATTGTTACCTTTAACTATTTCACGTTCAATATTCAACCATAGTATATGATTAGAATATACAAACCAGTGTTTCATCTGATCTAGTAATGATGCACAATAGTAGAGATGAACATCAGGGAGAGAGTAATATAAAATTTTAGGTAGTGTTTGCATTTTAAATGCTGCTATTCTACCGATCCAGGATAAATGATTTTTTTGGATGGATTGGAGGTCTTGAGTGATTTGTTCTAATAAAATAAGGTAATTTACCTCATACAGCTTATGTGGATTTTTATGAGCATGAACACCCCCAAATAATTTAATGGCACCACATCCCAAAATTTAGAAAGTAGAAAACACGAAAATGGGACTTTAAAGGTGCAAGTAATTAGACACAATATCAAATATAGTATAAAAAAATTATTTTATTTTGATGAACAAAATAAGAATTTATGTATTTAAAAGAAAGGGAACAAGGGAAAAAGGAGATATAGTACTGGCTAGTACAATGGTATATATGCAACAATAAAGCAATAATGGATTCCCAACATGTTTCGCCCATAGGACTTCCTCAGGGGACACTGGTCATGTGCAGCTTACAGAGCCTTCTATCAAAAAACAGATAATTTGAATATATTATTATAATTCAAAAGTGCCATTATTGATCTCAAAAATAACAAAAACAACAACAAACAAAAACAGCCACTTGAATTAGTAACCCTCTGGCATATGCCTTGTGAGCGCACCATAAGCTGAGAGCAGAAACATAATCATTATCGTTAATATTAAACATTTCTTCTAGTCTTTCTTTCATCACTGATAGTTTTCTCCTGCAATAGGATATATGTATTATTTCTCCAGAGTGAGGAGTTAGGAGATTGTTGTCCTAGATTAATGCTCATCGAAATTGGAGCATGGTTGGACCATGTTATGTTGTGTATCTGGGCATTCTTAATTTTTTGCAGGAGAAATCTATCAGTGATGAAAAAAATCGATCCTTGTATAAGACTAGTGCACATTAGAGTAAAAAGTATGGTCCTTTTCTGTTGAATAGGGATGAGCTTCGAGTTTGAGTCGAACTCATGTTCGACTGGAACATCGGCTGTTCGCAAGTTCGCCAAACAGCGAACAATTTGGGGTGTTCGCAGCAAATTCAAATGCCGCGGAACACCCTTTAAAAGTCTATGGGAGAAATCAAAAGTGCTAATTTTAAAGGCTTATATGCATGGTATTGTCATAAAAAGTTTTTGGGGACCTGGGTCCTGCCCCAGGGGACATGGATCAATGCAAAAAAAAGTTTTAAAAACGGCCGTTTTTTCAGGTGCAGTGATTTTAATAATGCTTAAAGTGAAACAATAAAAGTGTAATATCCCTTTAAATTTCGTAGCTGGGGGTGTCTATAGTATACCTGTAAAGGGGCGCATGTTTCCCGTGTTTAGAACAGTCTGACAGCAAAACGACATTTCAAAGGAAAAAAAGTCATTTAAAACTATTCGCGGCTATTAATGCATTGCCGGTCCGACAATACACATAGAAGTTCATTGATAAAAACGGCATGGGAATTCCCCACAGGGGAACCCCGAACCAAAATTTAAAAAAAAAAATGACGTGGGGGTTCCCCCTAAATTCCATACCAGGCCCTTCAGGTCTGGTATGGATATTAAGGGGAACCCAGCGCCAAAATTAAAAATAAAACTGCGTGGGGTCCCCCCAAAAATCCATACCAGACCCTTATCCGAGCACGCAACCTGGCAGGCCGCAGGAAAAGAGGGGGGGCGAGAGAGTGCACCCCCTGAACCGTACCAGGTCACATGCCCTCAACATTGGGAGGGTGCTTTGGGGTAGCCCCCCAAAATACCTTGTCTCCATGTTGATGAGGACAAGGGCCTCATCCCCACAACCCTGGCCGGTAGTTGTGGGGGTCTGCGGGCGGGGGGCTTATCGGAATCTGGAAGCCCCCTTTAACAAGGGGACCCCCAGATCCCGGCCCTCCCCCCTGTGTGAAATGGTACCCCTACCATTTGATTAAAAAAGTGTCAGAAATGTTAAAAATGACAAGAGACAGTTTTTGACAATTCCTTTATTTAAATGCTTCTTCTTTCTTCTTTCTTCTATCTTCCTTCATCTTCTTCTTCTTCTTCTGGTTCTTCTGGTTCTTCCTCCGGTGTTCTCATCCAGCATCTCCTCCTCGGCGTCTTCTTCCCTTCTTCTCCTCAGGCCACTCCGCATCCATTGCATGGAGGGAGGCTCCCGCTCTTCTCTTCATCTTCTTCTCTTCTTCAACTTCTTCTCTTCTTCGGGACGGGATTTCCCTGTGGCATTCCCCATGACATCACAGGGAAGTCCCGTCAAGTCACCGTGCGTCAGAGGGGGGTGGGGTCACCCGGTGGCCCCGCCCCCCATTATTTAAGAACCATCAGAAGAGGAGAAGCATCACACAGCGGGAGCCTCCCTCCATGCCATGGATGCGGAGCGGCCCGGAGAAGAAGATGAAGAAGAGAAGAAGATGAAGAGGAGAAGAAGATGAAGAGATGAGCGGGAGCCTCCCTCCATGCCATGAATGCGGAACGGCCTGAGGAGAAGAAGGGAAGAAGACGCCGTGGAGGAGATGCTGGACGAGAACACCGGAGGAAGAACCAGAAGAACCAGAAGAAGAAGAAGAAGAAGATGAAGGAAGATAGAAGAAAGAAGAAAGAAAAAGCATTTAAATAAAGGAATTGTCAAAAACTGTCTCTTGTCATTTTTAACATTTTTGACACTTTAGTGAAATGTTGGGGTACCATTTCACACAGGGGGGAGGGCCGGGATCTGGGGGTCCCCTTGTTAAAGGGGGCTTCCATATTCCAATAAGCCCCCCGCCCGCAGACCCCCACAACCACCGGCCAAGGTTGTGGGGATGAGGCCCTTGTCCTCATCAACATGGGGACAAGGTGCTTTAGGGGGCTACCCCAAAGCACCCTCCCAATGTTGAGGGCATGTGGCCTGGTACGGTTCAGGAGGGGGGGCGCTCTCTTGTCCCCCCCTTTTTTCTTGCGGCCTGCCAGGTTGCGTGCTCAGATAAGGGTCTGGTATGGATTTTTGAGGGGACCCCACGCCTTTTTTTTTTTAAATTTTGGCGCGGGGTTCCACTTAAAATCCATACCAGACCTGAAGGGTCTGGTATGGAATTTAGGGGGACCCCCAACGTCATTTTTTTTTAAATTTTGGTTCGGGGTTCCCCTGTGTGCTGTTTTTATCAATGAACATGTGTATTGTCGGACTGGCAATGCATTAATAGCCGCGAGTAGTTTTAAATGACTTTTTTTCCTTTGAAATGTCATTTTGCTGTTCTAAACACGGGAAACATGCGCCCCTTTACATTCATACTATAGACACCCCCCAGGTACAAATTTAAAGGGATATTACACTTTTATTGTTTCACTTTAAGCATTATTAAAATCACTGCTCCCGAAAAAAGGTCCGTTTTTAAAACGTTTTTTTGCATTGATCCATGTCCCCTGGGGCAGGACCCAGGTCCCCAAACACTTTTTATGACAATAACTTGCATATAAGCCTTTAAAATTAGCACTTTTGATTATTCATGTTCGTGTCCCATAGACTTTAACGGTGTTCGCGAGTTCGAACAAACTTTTTTCCTGTTCGCATGTTCTGGTGCGAACCGAACAGGGGAGTGTTCGGCTCATCCCTACTGTTGAATGAAGGCATCTCCATGGGTCATGAAGGTCTTCCTGAGAAAAGATATTTTTCAAACCATTTCTTGTAGAGTGAATTCCCTTAGGGGTATCTATGGATGGGTCCATCGGGGCATTAAAGTCTCCACAAATTATAAAATTTTCCTTTTTGAATTTTCTTAACAATTTTAGGGACCTTTGGGAGGTATTGATGAGGGGCAATGTGTGTGTTTTTTTGATAAATTTGGTAAATTTAGCTTGTCACACTGTAATGTGTGTGGCTGCAATTGCTGGGTCAGGTAAAATTAGCTGGCTCACTGTATTCATTGCAGCTGTGTGTGTGATTACTTAGGTCTGCTCAGTGTTTCAGTAGCTACTGCTGGGTTTAATTGTTTCCCCTATTATCCAGAAGGTTGGAGTAGCCTATTTCAACCAGAGTGCCTTGAGGCTTCTTCAGGGCTGCCTTAGCAAAATGCCTACAAATTAATCAAAAATTGTATACAAGCCAGCAGATAAAGCCTGCCTTTTAGTTACACAAAGCCATGGGTTTTCATTTTGCAATATTACGACTTTGTAGACACTGGCATCCTAACAACCAATGATGTCATCAGTTGATAAGGAGGATGTCTGTAACCACTTGCCGCCAGTATAACATACTTATGCTGTGGCAAGGTGGCACTGCTGCGCCAGACCATGTACCTAGTACGTGATCCAACACTTTGGGTCTGGGGCATGCATGTGCGCTGCCGGCAACCTGCTCCCATTGTGAATATACACAGCAGGAGCTGATCTGCAGGTACCAGGGACTCGATGTCCATTGGCACCTGCCGATCGTTAGGCAGAGAGCCAGAACAGCGATCTGCCTTTGTAAACAAGGCAGATTGCTGTTCTGTCAATAGGGAAGGCATTGATCCTGTGTTCCTGCAAAGCAGAGACATGGATCCATGCCTTCCCCTAGTAAAAGCCCCTCCCACAGCACACAAACACACTAGCTAGGCACACAGTTAACCCTTTGATCACCCTTGATGTTCCCAGCCAGTGTCATTAGTACAGTGACAGTGCATATTTTTAGCACTGATCACTGTATTAGGCTGGATTCATACCTATGCATTTCTAATGTTTATTGCATTTTGCAGATTTGCACTACAGAACATGTTCCATAGGAAACAATGTTAAATGGATTGTAGTGCAAATCTGCAAAATGCAAAAAGCACTAAAACTGCATAGATGTGAATCCAGCCTTAGTGTCACTGGTCACCAAAAAGTGTCAAAAGTGTCAGTTAGTGTCCGATTATCCGGACACTAACTAGCAGTCCCGCTATAAGTTGCTGAGTTTGTAGACTCTATAACTTGTGCACAAACCAATCAATATACGCTTATTGGGATTTTTTTTACCAAAAATAGACATGCAATTAATTTCTTTCCAAATTAGTTTTTTAATGAATTTCGCAAACTTTGTTAATTCAAAAATATCCAAATTTAAAAAAAACCTGTTTAATGAATTTTTCCGGAAATTTGTAAATTCGAAGATTCGGAAATTCGAAATTCGAAAATCCGAAAATTCAAAAATCTGAAATAATAACTAACAATAACTTAACTATTACTAACTATTAAATTCTAGCTATTGGAATATCCTTTCAAATTTGGCTGTTAGTGAACATAACAAATACGAATTTATGGGACGTTACGAATTATCCGAAATAATGAATGCCGTAGCTAAACGAATGGAACGTAACAAATTCATAATAATAAATAACAATAATAATAAAAACTTTTTATTATTGCTATTTATTATTAATTTGTTCCATTCTATTTGTTTAGATGCGGCATTCATAATTTCGGATAATTCGTAACTTCAGATAAATTCGTATTCGTTACGTTCACTATCAGCCAAATTTGAAAAAGGAAATTCCAATACCAACAATTTAATAGTTAGTTATTAGTTAGTTAGTTAGTTAGTTAATTATCATTTAGAGCAGTGGTCATCAACCCTGTTCTCAGGGCCCACCAACAGGCCAGGTTTTATGTATTACCTTTGGGAGATGCAGACTAGAATACTGCAATCACTGAGCAGCAAATGATATCACCTGTGATGTATTTCAGTTATCTTGCAAACCTGGCCTGTTAGTGGGTCCTGAGGAAAGGATGGATGACCACTGATTTAGAGTTTTCGAATTTTCGGATTTTCGAATTTATGAATCGCGATCATAACGAATGACCCGAAAAATAAAAAGAAAAAAAAACGAATGAAACAAAAACGTAAACAAACAAATTTTTTGGCAGTGCACATGTCTAAATATGTAGCATATTGGCCTAAATTGATAAAGAAATAATTTTTTTCAGTTTTTTTTTTATTGGATATGTTTTATAGCAGAAAGTAAAAAAAGGTTTTGTTTTTTTTTTCAAAATTATCGCTCTTTTTTTGTTTATAGCACAAAAAATAAAAGCCACAGAGGTGATCAAATACCACCAAAAGAAATCTCAATTTGTGGGGAAAAGGACAGACATTCTATTTGGGTACTGTGGCGCACGACCGCACAATTGTCAGTTAAAATAACGCAGTGCCGTATTGCAAAAAATGGCCCGGTCATGAAGGGGGGTAAATCTTCCAAAGGTCAAGGGGTTAATGAACACATCTGCTGCCAAATTAAAGTCTTATCTGGGGTGGACTACAAAAGTTAAAAGTTATAAAGGTGCAAAACAAGCTCCTATGAAATAAAATATAATGCTCTGAGACATTGGAAAAGGTGAGTACTTACAAGTTGCAGTGTGCTGCAGTTAACACCCAGTGAGGTTTAATCAGGATTACTCCACAGATCCAGGACTCCTGTTTTATGTGCACCATGTAAGGTCGTGAATGAGGTTTTGCCTCTTTTCCTCTAATAATTTTCATACAAGCTCCTAAAATGTGAATTAAAATAACATAAGCAGGCTGTTTAAAATGACCAAGTAGACAAAAATGCTGTAGGTAAATTTAAAAAACAGATTGGTAAGTCGGTACATTCAATTACTGGCTGGAAAAATAGAAACCCCGTCCCCTTCCAAATTTGGGCCTGCTTGCCATTGTAAATATGGAACATCATCAACAGAGACATGCAATAACAACTTCTGTGTTTGCTGTGCATGTGTACTGAATACTGACAAGCTGACATAAAATCCATTAAAGCAGAACTAAACTCACTCAATCAACATTAAAGAGGAACTGCAGTCTGCTCACATAATTTGTAAAAAAAAAACATCTTTGCCATTCTGAAGCTTCCCTCCAACCACTTTGCATATTATTTTCTATATAAGCTCCATGCACACTGGATGTTAGAATAACGTTATAAAAACGCCAGTACAGTGAGTCTTTCAACGTTTTTTAACGTTTTTGCAATAGCGTTTTTTAGGTTTGTTTTTTTAATGGATCAAAAAGTTTAAAAAATGCTGGTGAGCCACGTTTTTGAGCGTTTATCGACGTTCATCAGCATTTAATGAGCGTTTGGCAATTCCTGAACGCGATTTTATGGCGTTCAGAAAACAGCCCATAAACTCCACTGCTGATAAACGTCCATGTGTAACATAGAGGGGAGATTATGGGCTGTTAAAAAAATGCTCAACCTCCCAAAAACGGACGTTTATGATCTTCAGTGTGCATGGAGCCATACTGTGATTCTGTACTTGCCAAATATGCTGCAGAAATCTCCCTTCACTGAGCCTGGCTGCATCCATTTTAAGGCTCGATTCACACCTATGCATGTTGCTTTTGAGCGTTTTTGGAGGTTTTTTTTTCATGCTTGCCGCGTTTTTGAGCCGCGTTTTTGCCGCGTTTTAGCGGCGTTTTTGCCGCGTTTTTGCCGCGATTTGCGTTTTGCGTTTTTTTTTTTTTTTTTTTTTTTTTTTCATTTTTTTTTACAGTCTTACAAAAAAATTACAAAAAAAAAAAAAAAAAAAAAAAAAAAAAAAAAACGGCAAAAACGCACCAAAAACGCACCAAAAACGCATCAAAAACGCTGCAAAAAAGGTGCACTTGCGTTTTTGATGCTTGTCCATTGAAAACCATTACATGCAAAACGCTGCATTTTGCATGAGAAAAAGTCCCCGACCCTTTCCAAAAACGCGGAGATACAAAAAAGCATTGATGTGAACATGTTCCATAGGAACCCATGTTAAAAAATTCCCGTGCATTTCTGCAAAATGCAAAATGCATCAAAAAACGCGCTAGTGTGAATGGGGCCTAACTGTGGGCAGATGAAGCTGCTGCCTGTTCACTTCCTGGATTTACACAGACACACAGAGACACACACATACACACACGCATACACAAATGTATATAGACAGACAGACACACTCACACCACTGCTTGTTTCTTCTCTCTCTATGAATACACATGGATCTCTGCAGTCTTCTATTATCTCTGCACTCATCCAGCCCTCTCCAGCTCTGCAGCTCTCCTTGGCTCTCCTATGACTCATCTCTCCTCCACTCTCAACACCCCGTGCTGGCAAACTCTCACAAGATTGAGAGAGAGAACTGTGCATGATGTCATAAGCCTAGGCTATTGACCAGACAAGAAATAGGAAGTGGGCTGTATAAGGTATTTACGGGCAGAAAAAAAAATGTTTTACTATCCAAAGTTAAAACAACAAGGGCAGAAGATCTACTAGATGGAAAGATGAAAAAATGACTGAAGGTCTGCTTTAACTACTTTTAATCATTTTGCTGCTAGCCTTAGTAAATAGGTAGGAAGGTTTATTATATTTACTTGTTTAAACTTTTTTTTTTTTCATTTCAATTGCTGGTTTCTGGCCCAAGCAGAGAGGAGGAGGGGTTTTCTCAGCTAAGCACACCCTCCTGCCTGCATGCCCGAGCTAAGGGATTCCAGGAAGTAAATGCTACATGAATTATCTGCCCTTACTCAAGATGGCCAAGGGTGGAAATGCTGGGTGGGGGTGACTTCTCCCCTACCTAGTAAGAATCCAGTGGCATCATGTATTATATCACTTCTGGGTTTGGCTGTCACTTTCCTCAGCTGCTTATTAGGAGCTAATAGAGCATAATCATAAGAGAACCTGTCCCCAAAAAATAGTATCATATAGAAGGTTTTTTGTCCCCATGTAATAACAAATAAAGTTTAGTGAAATTTTTTTTTTTAAAAAGTGTTATATCTAACCATATAAATCTCTCCTCCTTAAAAAAATTTGAGCCCCCCCCATTAACACACAAACCAATCTAAACACAAACATTTTGATTGTGCTATACATGTTACATATGTGCTCTCAGGCCCCTTTCACACTGGGGTGGTGGGGGTGTAGGCGGTACAACAGCGCTATTTTTAGCGCTGCTGTACTGTCGTTCTTGCAGCTGTATTCGGCCGCTAGCGGTGCGGTTTTAACCCCCGCTGGCGGCCCAAAAAGGGTTAAAATCCCTCATACAGCGTGGCTATAGCCGCGGTATTGCCGCGGTATAGCCGCGCTGTCCCATTGATTTTAATGGGCAGGAGCGGTGAAGGAGCGGTGAATACATCGCTCCTTCACCGCTCCAAAGAAGCGGTTTGCAGGACTTTTTTCACCGTCCTGCCAGCGCACCCCTTCAGTGTGAAAGCCCTCGGGCTTTCACACTGAACAAACAGCGGAGGCTGTTTAGGGGCGGTTTGCAGGCGGTATTTTTAGCGCAATACCGCCTGCAAACCGCCCCAGTGTGAAAGGGGCCTCAAGGATGATACAAATGATTCTAGCGCTATTATTCACAGTTAACTATAAACTGATGACCTATAAAGGCTTTTAAAGCATTGTGAATGGAAAATTTAGGGTACCAACGTTTTTCCTGATTTCTTGAGTGCATACAATTTTAACGCTCTACATACGTATTGGGTATCAAGTTACTCAGAAGTGAAAAGATTTGGTGCCAGTCACTTTTTGTAAAGATGAACAAAGAGAGTTTTAGTTCTCTTAACAAGAACATTGGGGAGAGAGGGTTTAGGGCACAGGACAGCCTTAGGCAAATGCAATAGCAATTAAGGCAAATTCCGCAGACAAAAATAGAACTAGGCAGACAGCAATACAGAAAGAGGGCCTTTAAGCTGAATGCAGCAAATCTGTATCTTGTAGCAGCTGCTGTCTCCTATGGCAAACACTTCTCTCACAGTATCCTACTGTAGATCCTCCAGCTGACTCACAGTATCCCACTGTAGATCCTTAAGCTCAGCTCGCTGTCTCTCTCACTAGTCTTCTTGGACTCTCAGCTACCTGCTGGATTCCCAGGCTTCACCCACAGCTAACCATTGTACTTTATCGTCAAGCTTTACTTGCAGCTACCCGCCGTACTCCTTCAAACTTTACTCACAGCTACCCCCTGCCTAACTGGATGAGTCTCCTCTGAAGCTTTCCCACTACTTCACTGTCCCCGGCTAGTGAAGCATCTGCTCTGGTACTCCTTCAGAACTTCATCCCTCTTAAACTTGCTTCCAGTAACAGAAGTGTTCATCCCTTTGTGGCAACTGCTTCTCCTTTACCACCGACAACAATCAGGCACCCTTTCGGCTGAGCCTTTAACATATTTGGTTCCGCCCCAGGCTTTGTGCTTAACCTTGGCTGCTCCTCCTTTGCGCAAACCCTGAACTGCTGGATAGGCCTTAAGTGGACCTAGCAGCCAGCATGACTCCTGGATAAGCCTCTGGCTTCAGGCCTAGCAACCAGGCGCTCCTCAACACACACACACACAGCCAGGCTGAAGCCCCGGGCAGGAAGAACCCCCATCACCTGACTCCTCCCAAATAAATAGCCTATCCCAGCATACACAGTGGTTAAAGAAACTCCTGCTGATTGGCTGAGACAACCTAATTATCCATTCCCTGAATTTATGGCAGTCCATCATTCCAATGCCAAATGCAACAATGCCATGAAGAGAGAGACTACACCAAACTCAGACTTAGGACAGGAATCAGTGGACTAACCTACCAATTTAGCCAGGCTAGTTACCACCTAGCACAACTAGATTTATTAGCAGCCCTGTTTAGGACCAGGGTGCTACATAGACAATATACTTACGTCCATCAAGAAGAAGAATTACCAATATTGATGATAGTTGCAGAGACAGGAAACGTTTCATTGTAATGGTTATTTCACAGTAAGCCTTACCGAGGAAGGCAGAAGTGTTAAGCTTTACTGCAAAGTGGGTGACAACGTAGGCTCTCACAGATCAGATAACAGATATTTTAGGCAAGACCACAAGTTCCCATCTGATTGTGCAAAAAAACACATTTATTAATTGATTATCTAGATATTAGGGCCCATTCACTCCATTTGCATTGGCCTGCGGTATTCATTGCAGTCCGAATGTATAGACAAGGCAGTCTGCCTTATGTACTATTTTTTAAGTTCGCAGTTCATTTTGTAATATTTCAATAAATCTAAAAAAGAAAAGGAGTCAACAGTGTAATGCATTGCAACAATGCATCACGCCTCCCTGAAGAATGAACGCTCCCTACTAGCGAGGAAGACGGGGACACCGCAGGCTTCTCCTGCAGGTAAGTGTCACATAATGGGCTACTATAAAATGCATAGTAGCCCATTATGCTTTACCTTTGCAGGGAAACAAAGAGGAAGTAACACCCATCAGGGTTTACATCTTCTTTAAGCTTTACTACAAAGTGGGTGACAATGTTGGTTTTCAGAGATCAGATAACAGATATTTTAGGCAAGTTCCCATCTGATTTTGCAAATAAACACATTTATTTTGCAAATAAACACATTTATTAACTGATTGTTTATCTAGATATTAGGGCCCATTCACTCCGTGTGCATTGGCCTGCAGTGTTCATTACAGTCCGAACGTATAGACAAGGCAGTCTGCCTTGTGTACAGTTTTTTTAGTTCGCAGTTCATTTTGTGAAATTTCAATAATTCTAAAAAAGAAAAAAAGAAAAGAAGTCAACAGTGTAATGCATTGTAACAATGCATCACACCGCCCTTACACAATGCATTTTAATGCATTTCAAATGGATTTCAAATAAAAAAATGCCTATCCTGTTTCTTCAGAAACAAGTGGTGAAGAAGCTTGGAGTGGTCCACCCTAACTACCAGATTTTCTTGGACAGGGAGCTGGTCACATAAGGGGCCTGAACAGTAAGGCTAGGTTCAAACCTGAGATTTTTAGCACATTGGCCCACTTTTTAGTAAAAAAAAAAAAAAATGTATGCTTTCTGCTTTTTTTTTTTTTGCTTAGACAATGAAAGTCAAATAAAGTAGAGGTTGTTAGGAGTGGGGAATTGTTGCCATGCACGAAAACGCACAGAATTGTTACATATGTTTTTTTTGCTCTCTGCTTTTGGGTCGTGTGTTGATGCACCCAAGAATGCACCTGTACTATTTTTCCTAACACCTTAGGGCCTAATGCCGCGTACACACGGTATGTCTTTACGTCTACAAAAGTCCGGCGGACGCCGACGGACTGAAGCTGGCTGACAATCCGATCGTGTGTGGGCTTCCCCGGACTTTCAGCGGACTCAAATCTGACGGACTTTAGATTTGAAACATGCTTCAAATCTTTATGTCGTAACTATGCCGGACCCAGAAATCCGCTCGTCTGTATGCTAGTCCGACGGACAAAAAAACGACGCATGCTCCTAAGCAAAAACTAAACGGAAGCACTCGGTCTAGTAAAACTAGTGTTCGTATTGTAGGTAGCACATTCCTCACGCTGCAAAATCTGTGATCGTTGAATGCAGCGCATTAATGTCTTCTTTACTTAATGCTATAAAGCATGAAGATGTTTTGCTGTTCATATTCAAACAGAGTTCTCCCAAACTGATTTCTGGATTCTTTTTCTCTTTGATCTCATGAATGATATAGTATGCTTTTTAAAAACCATTTTGGTTTTTTTTTATTGTGATTTTTTCTTTTTTGTATATAAAGTTAACACAAAGAACCGTTTTTGGTTATGTATCATTTTTTTTTTTACTTACCACTAGAACATTATTAACATTATTAATGTATTTTTTGTGTGTTTTTGCAAACTCAATGAGATTGTTGTTCCTTGTTAATTTGACATTGTGTCTAAAATCAATGATTTAAAATAAAACACATAAAGTCTTTTCATAAACTCAAATATCCATTTATTCATGGTCTAAATAAAATAAAGAGGAAGTCAACGCTGGAAAAAGTCTGTGTACAAGAAAATTGGGAGCTTGAGGAGTCCATATAAGAGGGAGCACAATCTGGTCCAGGAATCCCAGACATCAACAGCAGCAGATGACATATATGTCCCCAGACTGTGGTACTACAACAGCCTGCGTCTTCTGTCAGACCAGACTGAACCCAGGTCATCACTTTCTTCTCTTCCCTGCAGCCTTTCCTCCACGCTGCCCTGCACCCTTCCCTGCAGCCTTCCCTGCAGCCTTCTTTGGAGGCTGTGGCTCTGGTGTTTGAGTTGTGGCAGGAGGAGAAGGAGGAGGAGGAGGAGGAGGAGGAGGAGGAGGGGGGCTGCCTCATGTAATTGTGTGTTGCTGGTTAGCGCGCCCTGCAGGCCCTTGTGTATTGTTTCCCCAAACAGTCTCTCACAAATGAGGCGTTGGCCCCACTCCATTTTATACAGCCTGCTGGCTAAGTAGCACCCATAGGCCTCTTCAGCTTCGGGGGGCTCGTTAAAAAATGGGTGGCCTCTCTCATGAGGCGCAGGGATGCCTCCTGTGTCACCGTCCCCTTCCTGGCCCTTTTTTTTGGAATGCGGAGGGGAGGCACTTGTGATTGTGTCAGGCTCCTACTGGGCCCAGCCACCTCCTGCCTGACACTGGGCCCAGCCACCTCACTGGGCCCAGCCACCGCCTGTCTGACACTGGGTCTGGCCTCCTCCTGCCTGACACTGGGTCCGGCCTCCTCCTGCCTGACACTGGGTCCGGCCTCCTCCAGGATTATGCTGAATCCGGCCTCCTCCAGGCTGTCCATGGGCCCGGTCTCCTCCTGCCTGCCACTTTCCCCACATTCCTCCTGGCTGGCCTCATCCTGTGTAAAAAAAAAGGACATAGTTTTAGTATTTATTTTTGGGTTCATCAATGACACACAATTTGCTTCTCATGACTAGCAAATTCAATGTGAATACATCTCTTAATAAAATAGAAATCAGACACCCTAATTTTTTGAAGCAGGTGACAAACATATTTAGCCACTAATGTCAATTGATATGTATACATCATTTTTAGGGGAAAATTATTTGAATCAATTATAACATCCAGTTAACATCATTAATATTAGGACAGTAAATATTTTTGAAATTAATTTACCTGACTCCAGATGGTCATATCCGGTTCATCCAGGATGGAAGACCCAGCTTGGTCCTCATCAGCCTCTGCTGGGGTGGAGGGAAGGGTGCATGGAAGAGTGCATGGAAGGGTGGAGGGAAGGGTGGAGGGAAGGGTTGAAAGTGATGCCCTGGCTTCAGTCTGGTCATCAAGAAACCGTAGTTTATTGTAGTACCACAGCCTGGGTACATATACATTATCTGCTGATGCTCCTGATCTCATGGATTCCTGGATCTTGTTATGCTCCCTCTTATACATGTTCCTCAAGATCCCAATTTTCTTTAACAACGTCTCCATTGTTGCTTCTGGGATGGTCGTCTGGACAAATGTCAGAAGTCTCTCCAGCGTTGACTTCCTGACATGCTTCAAATAATATTGAGGGTGTTTCACCTCCCACAGATTCCTCATCTCTCTATATCTGTCGATGAAAGCCAACAAAAATTCAGGCTCCTTAAATTTGGCATTCATAATGTCTGTAAAAGATAAAGACACAAGACAAAAAACACTTTATTATGTTTCTGCTAAACCCTCATCATCTTATCCCTATGTATATATATTGATATATTTATATATTATATAAAAAATATTGATCTCTCTCTCTCTATATATATCTACAAATATAAATTTATATATATATATATATATATATATATATATATATATATATATATATATATAAAAAAATAAATATATATATAAATAAATATATATATATATATATATATATATATATATATATATATATATATATATATATAGCACAACCAGATCACCTAAAATAGAGTAGAAAAATTACATAAAATAAAAGGCAGCCATGCATAGATTACCGTAAGCTGGTGTGTCAGACACTCACCTGGTGGGATGCCCATGTCGCCCACCTCTCCTTCCTTCACATCCTCAGTGGGGCTTGGGCTGATTTCCCAAGTATGTTCTTTTGGTTGGGGGGGACTGGGTTCTTCTTGGCTGAGTGTTTTTTCCCCTATGTGAACCAAAAAATTAATATACTTAGCACACAGATATTTTAGTACATAGTAATCTTCAAACATTGTAGTGAAGTGGTGTACAAATTGTCTGTTTGTGTAGAGTTCTTAGTTTACTAAAGATTTTAATTTTCTAAAGACATATCGAGAGAGATAGATATATCAATATCTAGATATCAATATCTAAATATATCTAAAAATATTGATCTCTCTCTCTCTATATATATCTATATCTATAAATATAAATTTAAATATATATTTATATTTATTTATATATATATATATATATATATATATATATTTAAATTTATATTTATAGATATAGATATAGAGAGAGAGATCAATATTTTTAGATATATTTAGATATTGATATCTAGATATTGATATATCTATCTCTCTCGATATGTCTTTAGAAAATTAAAATCTTTAGTAAACTAGGAACTCTACACAAACAGACAATTTGTACACCACTTCACTACAATGTTTGAAGATTACTATGTACTAAAATATCTGTGTGCTAAGTATATTAATTTTTTGGTTCACATAGGGGAAAAAACACTCAGCCAAGAAGAACCCAGCCCCCCCCAACCAAAAGAACATACTTGGGAAATCAGCCCAAGCCCCACTGAGGATGTGGAGGAAGGAGAGGTGGGCGACATGGGCATCCCACCAGGTGAGTGTCTGACACACCAGCTTACGGTAATCTATGCATGGCTGCCTTTTATTTTATGTAATTTTTCTACTCTATTTTAGGTTATCTGGTTGTGCTTGACTCAAGCAACAGTGCCACCCCCGAGGATGTTCATGAAGTATGCAACATGGGCACCCCACCAGGTCAGTGTCTGAGACACCAGCTTACGGTAAGGTAAACTATGTATGTCTGCATATTTCTAAACACATCTTTTTTTCATTCAATTTTAGGTCCAAGTGATTATTTCACCACAGACAGTGCCCAATGACTCATAGCTCAAATAATGGCCTGGAATGGCGAGATAGATCAAATGCGGAATCGGCTGGATCGTATGCAGCAGGAAATGAAGGACATGATTGATGTTTTGGGTCGAATCTAAATGCCCTTTTTCAACCCAAAAAACATCAATCATGTCCTTCATTTCCTGGTTTGCTGACCCCATTCTGGGCCTTCTCTTTATTATTTTGTGTAAATGATATGCCTGTTTAACAACATAAACAAACATCATTTTATAAAAAAAGGAGGCCTGTTTTGAAAAAAAAACACATAATAATAGAGGCCTGTTAAACTAAAAATAAAAAAGCCTGTTTTTCTCAAAACAAAAAAAAAAAAACAAAAAAACTTTTTTTTAAAAACCCCCCAAAAAATAAATAAAAAGCCTGTTTTTAAAAAAACCTAAAAAAAAAAAAAAAAACCCTTTTTTAAAAAAACAAAAAAAAGCCTGTTTTTAAAAAACCTAAAAAAAATTAAAAAGGCTGTTTTTCAAAAAAACACCAAAAAATTTTGCAAAAATGAGGCCTGTTTTGTCCAAAAAAAATATATATATAAAAAAAAAAAGGCCTGTTTGGTAAAATCAAAATGTCAAAAAATGTATATTTTAAATTATCACAAAATATAACTAATTATATTATTCTAAATTTGTAAATATATCAAGATATTTTTGACTATGAACATTTTATACTAATGCATAAGTGAATGTATACCAAATATTAAAACATCTGTTTAGGAATTAAATAAATGTGTGGTTTGTTATTTCAATGCTCAGTATCAGTTTGTTTAAATTTAAAATAGTTGTTTACAGTGACAATGGAGCTTATTTAGAAATTTACAAGGGAAATACACTTGGCACTACAACTGCTCTACCATAACCTAGGAGAAAGCCCAAAAGAAAGGCAAGCAATAAATATAATTCAATATTTCATCAAGATTTTTTATTTTGATTATTTAGATATCCTGGCCCATGGCAATGGCCCCCCTACTCATAAAATAATTTACATATTGCTGTTGAACTTGTCGGGCACTTTGGGGGGCCAAGCCAGTACGGACAGTATCCAGGCCCGTAAGATTGTCACTGCTAATAAGTCCGGCCTCAGGCCCAACTGGCACAATATAATTAGAGGAATGTTTGTGCAAAAAGTTGTGCAGGATGCAGCATGATAAAATGATAAAATTAAGTTTGTATTCCGCCAAATTAATGGAGGTTTGAAACAGGCGGAACCGGCTGGCCAGAATCCCAAACGCATTCTCAACAACTCTTCTAGCTCTGGCCAGCCGGAAATTAAAAACCCTCCTCTCCGGGGTGAGGGTTCTTTGGGGGAATGGCCTCATGAGGTGCTTGCTCAGAGCGAAGGCTTCATCGGCAATGAAAACAAAGGGGAGTCCTTCCACGTTATCTGCATCAGGTGGCAATCCCAGGCCACCACTCTGGAGACGCTGGCAGAACTCCATCTGGGCAAATACTCCTCCATCCGACATCTGGCCATTCTTCCCCACATCCACATATAGAAATTCATAGTGTGCCGACACCACCGCCATTAAAACAATACTATGGAACCCCTTATAATTAAAATAGTATGACCCCGAATGGGGTGGTGGCACGATGTGGACATGTTTCCCATCTATAGCCCCTCCACAATTGGGAAAGTCCCAACGGGTGGCAAAATGGGATGCCACAGTCTGCCATTCCTGTGGCATTGAAGGAAACGGGGGAATCAAACAAGAAAAAAAAACTCAGTAATTTAGAAAATAACATTGCAAGAAAATTATACAATTCAAACATTATTGCCCAGCATCAGTATAACATTAAATAATTGAAATCTTCTTGAATAAATAATATGGAAAGGCACACTTATTAGATTGCTCACCCCCTCTGATGGCACATTGATTATGTTTTAGGGGGTGGTGAAATTAGAAAAAAAAAAAGTTTAAGGACATGCAGGGATTTATTGACTAAAAGGCTACAAGACTGTGCAGTTGTCGCACTCTGCAAGTGCAGTTGCTCCACAGCTTAAGTAAATGAGGTAAGGTAAAAAGGTTTTCATGTTGCAAGGAGTACACAATCACATGCAAGTGCAATTTATCAAAACACTTTGTGGCTTGCATATGATTGGATGATGGAAATCAGCAGAGCTTCTGCTCATTTACTAAAGCACTGGAGCAAATGCACTTGCAGAGTGCAAATGCATTTTGCAAAGTGCAAAATATATTTGCTTTGTAAAAATCAACACCACAGAACATTATAGCAAATTATTAGGGGGGGTTGGAAATCAAGTTAATTACATGCACACTATTTGGATTGAGTTTAGGTGGGGGGGTTGTTATTCAAGCTAATTACATGCACACTATTTGGATTTTGGATTGAGTTTAGGTGGGGGGGGGGGTGTTAATCAAGCTAATGACATGCACACTATTTGGATTGAGTTTAGGTGGGGGGGGGTGTTAATCAAGCTAATTACATGCACACTATTTGGATTGAGTTTAGGTGGGGGGGTTGTTAATCAAGCTAATTACATGCACACTATTTGGATTGAGTTTAGGTGGGGGGGTGGTTGTTAATCAAGCTAATGACATGCACACTATTTGGATTGAGTTTAGGTGGGGGGGTGTTAATCAAGCTAATTACATGTACACTATTTGGATTGAGTTTAGGTGGGGGGGGTTGTTAATCAAGCTAATTACATGCACACTATTTGGATTGAGTTTAGGTGGGGGGGTGTTAATCAAGCTAATTATATGCACACTATTTGGATTGAGTTTAGGTGGGGGGTTGTTAATCAAGCTAATTACATGCACACTATTTGGATTGAGTTTAGGTGGGGGGGTTGTTAATCAAGCTAATTACATGCACACTATTTGGATTGAGTTTAGGTGGGGGGGTTGATAATCAAGCTAATTACATGCACACTATTTGGATTGAGTTTAGGTGGGGGGGGGTTGGTAATCAAGCTAATTACATGCACACTATTTGGATTGAGTTTAGGTGGGGGGGGTTGTTAATCAAGCTAATTACATGCACATTATTTGGATAGAGTTTAGGTGGGGGGGGTTGTTAATCAAGCTAATTACATGCACACTATTTGGATAGAGTTTAGGTGTGGGGGTTGTTAATCAAGCTAATTACATGTACACTATTTGGATTGAGTTTAGGTGGGGGGGGGGTTGTTAATCAAGCTAATTACATGCACACTATTTGGATTGAGTTTAGGTGGGGGGGTTGTTAATCAAGCTAATTACATGCACACTATTTGGATTGAGTTTAGGTGGGGGGGTTGTTAATCAAGCTAATTACATGCACACTATTTGGATTGAGTTTAGGTGGGGGGGGTTGTTAATCAAGCTAATGACATGCACACTATTTGGATTGAGTTTAGGTGGGGGGGGGTTGTTAATCAAGCTAATTACATGTACACTATTTGGATTGAGTTTAGGTGGGGGGGTTGTTAATCAAGCTAATTACATGCACACTATTTGGATTGAGTTTAGGTGGGGGGGTGTTAATCAAGCTAATTATATGCACACTATTTGGATTGAGTTTAGGTGGGGGGGGTTGTTAATCAAGCTAATTACATGCACACTATTTGGATTGAGTTTAGGTGGGGGGGGTTGTTAATCAAGCTAATTACATGCACACTATTTGGATTGAGTTTAGGTGGGGGGGTTGTTAATCAAGCTAATTACATGCACACTATTTGGATTGAGTTTAGGTGGGGAGGTTGTTAATCAAGCTAATTACATGCACACTATTTGGATTGAGTATAGGTGGGGGGGTTGTTAATCAAGCTAATTACATGCACACTATTTGGATTGAGTTTAGGTGGAGGGGGGGTTGTTAATCAAGCTAATTACATGCACACTATTTGGATAGAGTTTAGGTGGGGGGGTTGTTAATCAAGCTAATTACATGCACACTATTTGGATAGAGTTTAGGTTTGGGGGGGTTGTTAATCAAGCTAATTACATGCACACTATTTGGATTGAGTTTAGGTGGGGGGGTGTTAATCAAGCTAATTACATGCACACTATTTGGATTGAGTTTAGGTGGGGGGGGGTTGTTAATCAAGCTAATTACATGCACACTATTTGGATTGAGTTTAGGTGGGGGGGTTGTTAATCAAGCTAATTACATGCACACTATTTGGATTGAGTTTAGGTGGGGGGGGTTGTTAATCAAGCTAATTACATGCGCACTTTTTGTATTGAGTTTAGGTGGGGGGGGTTGTTAATCAAGCTAATTACATGCACACTATTTGGATGGAGTTTAGGGGAAACAAAATACAATGCAGCTGACTAAATACATTCAAACTGAGTAGACTAGGTGGATATGTGCCCAGCATTGTATGCTGGGGAGGTTATTAAAGCCAAATATACATGCATGACAAAAAAGAACAGGAAAAAAGTCCAGCATGCATGAGGAGAAAAAGGGGACATTCACACTATATTGCAATGATGGTAAGTAGTGTTTGAGTTAAGAAATACATTACATTATCAAAGATTAAATAAAAGAACATGTGATGCTAATAAAAGAAAAAATTCTTACCTTAATATAGTCCTTCTGCAGGACCTGGATGATGGCAGAACAGGTCTCTGGGATAATGATCCCCAGAGCCTGGGGGGAGATGCCTGTCGAGAACTTGAGGTCCTGCAGGCTTCTCCCTGTCGCCAAGTACCGCAACGTGGCAACTAGCCTCTGCTCCGGAGTGATGGCTTGCCTCATGCAGGTATCCTGCCTGCTGATATAGGGGGTCAGCAAAGCCAACAAACAGTCAAAAACGAGGTCCGTCATCCGGAGAATGTTCCTGAAATCTTCAGGATTATTCTCACGGATCTCACGGAGCAATGGCATGTGACAGAACTGGTCACGCTGGAGCAACCAATTCTTGGTCCATGAACTCCTCCTCGCCCTGTTCATGGACAGGTCTTGGGCTGAAGAATGATCTACAGCACCAAGCACATACAATGCACGAGCTTGACGACGAGTATGTACAGGTAACATGGCTTCAAAACGGTCGGCTGGTCAGAACGCACTTAACAGAACGCACTGAAGAACAGCAAGGCCTGTGAAGAGCGACCTGAAAATCAGGAATGAGCGGACAATAAAACAAAGATTTCTCAATGCCAACTGACCAAATGCACTGAAAAGCAGATACAAACCTCACAAGCACAGACTGGACAACAGTTAAAACGACCTGAAAAATACGAGTCTCACAAGCGCGAATCATCTCTCACCAAACTTCTACTAACACGAGATAAACACGAGATTAGCAGAAGGAGCCCAAAGGGTGTCGTACGGGCTATTGAACTTCCGTTTTATAGTCTCGCCGGACTTGGTGTACGTCACCGCATACTAGGCTGTAGAACTTTTGTGTGATCGTGTGTAGCCAAGTCCGTTCGTTAGAAAGTCTGCCGCAAGTCCGCCGCAAGTCCGCCAAAAGTCCGCCGAAAGTCTGTCGGACGGGCTGTAGGACTTTTGTAGACGAAAAGTCCGACCGTGTGTACGCAGCATTACACTTGTGTAGAGAGCAGGGTCTGCAAGGTGATTTTAAGAAGATCCTAGCCTCTATGACCTGAAATTAATACCTGTGGCTATAGATCAGTCAAATACAGGTGTCATTAGAACTGTATCCAATCCTAGGAGGGCATCTGGGAAATGGGAACACCTGAGTGGACAGCTGTGAGCTAAGAGTGGTTGCAATAAGGTGAGCTGGGTTCTCCTCAGAACTTTTCCTGTAGAATATGCTTAAACACTTATGTATCCTTGAAACCACTGTGGGACCTGAGCCTTTCTCTCTGCAACCTGGATGCTGGCAACCTCTGGATCCTCTCACTTCCCTACAGTGTTTACGTAGTGGAGTGCCCTTATACTCACCATGCTAAGATGCATAGCCAGGCCAGTTTAACCCCTTTTCCCAAAACTCCCTGGGTTCCTCAACAGGCCCAGGTTAGATACGTTTCTCTGCTTTTCCCTCTTAGTAGTTTAGAGAGGTCACACTTGATGAGGCAGAAACAGCTGGGAAAGTGATCTGCAGCCAAGTTGAAGGCCCTCCACTGTAAGAAGTTGTTTGTGAGCAGTCGCGACAAAGCCTCTATAGCATGCGGCTTCTCAAGAAGACTCAGCTAATGTGAAAGAGGATGACCTCACTAGAGTACAGACATTCCAATGGGATGGCTGCCCTGTGTAGCCTGGCATCCCTCCAGCTGCTTGTCTTTGTTACCACAGCCACCCGGTACTCCACTGATCGGAGTTCAATGCTTTGCAGGCTCAAATGAAAAATAATAAATGCACACTTTGTTACCACAGCCACCCGGTACTCCATTGATCGGAGTTCAATGCTTTGCAGGCTCAAATGAAAAATAATAAATGCACACTTGCTTTTTTGCAAAAGGTGGAATTCAGATGAAGTGCTTGCTTAAAGCACGAAACGCGTCGACATAGCTATGCCATAGATGCTGGCAGCCCCCCTTTTTCCCTGAGCGGCTCCATACTGTTAACGGCAAGGTCATTCCTTGCACTGGAATACCGAAGGCAAAAGTTCTGGTACGGACTTAATAGAGGGTGCCCTCTGCTGGCTGAACGTAGCTGAGCGACCTGTACAGCGAACCGGATGCAATTAGATCTACTGCTCTCCATGCAGACAAGTGGTCACTCTGCCGGATACACGGAACTTACTCCGACCGCAACCTGTCTCTGTCTGCTGGATCTGTCTAAATCTGACTTGTGAAAGACGCCTTTTGGCCAAGCAGCTACAGTAAAGACAAGGGTAAGAACCCCATGTGGACTGGTATATTCTCTCTACACAAGCTTCCACATCTGTCTATATGCTATAGACTAACGGTCGTTATGTGCACTAATTGACATGAGATGGCTCCGGGGCTCATATAATCAGCATTTATCCTTGCAGTTTTTTGCACCAACTGAACCAAAGTTCGTTTGTCCGGGTGTGCTCTGCTTTATCACTGAATAATTGGAGATCTTTATGCTTGATTATGCACAGATGAACTGGTTTTTAATATATACCCATGCCGGCAGGATCATTATTACCATCCTTATATTGTTTCAACAACATGAGAGCAGTTGCATCGAGCATTAGCTAGCTCCCTGTGTGTTCCTGTTGACACTTCTATTTAGATTTCCTAGTTAGGGCACAAATCTTTAAGTGGTCTGGAACAATTATAAGCTGTTTGTTACATACAGAGGACATTACTTTCTATAACCAGGCTCGAGGTTCTTATTGGCTCAAGGAAGTTTTAAGCTCGGGAGCGATAGGGGGAGGTTTCATTGTCAGCATATATTTTTAATGAACAACGTTGTTTTTTTTCTTTCTCTACAGTTTGTAATTTTTTACCATTGTCAGTAGGCATCATGGAGGAACGGGTCCCACTTTGTGCCACATATGTGGGATTCTTTTCAATTATTGTGCATTTTTCAATAAAGTTAATCATATAATTGATCATATTACGTTGTTGATTCTCCCTTTTGATTGCATTCCTGGGACTGCTGTGGTCTCATCCTTTCCTTTTTCTACATATACATTTTTGCTACGTGGGAGATAGCCCATCATATTGACGAATCATTTGATCTTTTATTTTTTGGCATTATACACAAGTGGATTCAAGTGGGTTTTTTCTTTTAAATTGTCACATAACATGGTGGCCGGGTGATAATTTTGTTAACTTATGACCAATAAGTTAACAAAATCAGCACCCAGCAGCCATGTTATTATGCCAGAGAGACAGACACAGTGCAATGTAGTCTATTCAGACTCCCCCAAAGCACACCTTTGTTGAAGCCTTGAAGGCACTGGCAGCCCTACGATCAGATCCGCTTACCCTCTGTTCCTGCTGGACACTGTCAGCTGAGCTCAGCTGCCTCTCTCTCTGCCTGTCGCCACTGCTGCCCGCCTCACAGCGTCTTGAGTCTCACTCTCCGGGCCCCAGGCTACTACTGGATGGGGAGCGGAGCTGAGCGGAGGAAGATCACTCCACCAGGGAAGCAGGCAGGCGGCTGTCCGGGACTTGAGCCAAGGCATGGGAACGTGGGAATGGGCATGTGCCCGAAACTGAAGAAATAGTCCCTCCGCTCCAACCAGCACATGATCATCAGAAAGGGGCACAGATAATGGAGTAGAAGCAGCGAAGCGGTGGTGTGTAACTTTTTTTTTTATTCTGCACTGACTGTCTTTGAAATTGCCCGGGCCTCTGTTCAAATCCAATCCAGGGACAAAACCGGGGACAGACTTGGATACAGGGATGGTGTCCTCAGTCCGAGGACGTCTGGTCACCCTAGCCTGAGCATTAAGGCTAGGTTCACACCTGAGATTTTTAGCACATTTTTCATGCAGTCTGCTTTTTTTTTTTGTTTAGCAAATGAATGTTATATAAAGTAAAGACTGTGAGGGGTGGGGATTTGTTTCCATACACGAGAACACAAAAAACATTACATGTGCTTTTCGTGAGCTGCCTTAGAAGACTTTGGGTCCAAAAACGTAATGTACCAGTATTGTTTTTCCCAACAAGCAGCAGTGAAGTGCAGAAGTGTGATTGGGGCCTAAGGGTTACATTTGTGTAGAGAGCAGGGTCTGCAAGGTGATTTTAACCACTGGGCACTTTTACCCCCTTCCTGCCCAGGCCAATTTTCAGCTTTCACAATTTGAATGACAATTGCATGGTCATGCAATACTGTACCCATAAGAAATTTTTGTCATTTTTTTAAACACCAATAGAGCTTTCTTTTGGTGGTATTTAACCGCTTCAGCCCTGGAAGATTTTACCCCCTTCCTGACCAGAGCACCTTTTCCCACAAATAGAGCTTTCTTTTGGTGGTATTTGATCAGCTCTGCATTTTTAATTTTTTGACCTATAAACAAAAAAGAGCGACAATTTAGAAAAAAAAAGCAATATTTTTTACTTTTTGCTATAATAAATATCCCCAAAAAATATATATAAAAAAAAATATTTTCCTCAGTTTAGGCCAATATGTATTCTTCTACATATTTTTGGTAAAAAAAAATCGCTATAAGCGTATATTGATTGTTTTGCGCAAAAGTTATAGCGTCTACAAAATAGGGGATAGATTTATGGCATTTTTATTATGAACTTTTTTTTATTTGTAATGGCGGCGATCAGCAATTTTTATCATGACTGCGATATTATGGCAGACACATTGGACACTTATGACACTATTTCGGGACCATTGTCATTCATACAGTGATCAGTCCTATAAAAATGCACTGATTACTGTGTAAATGACATTGGCAGGGAAGGGGTTAAACACTAGGGGGCGATCAAGGGGTTAAGTGTGTTTTATGGAGTGAGTCTAACTGTGGGGGGGATGGGCCACCACTGAGATGACAGCGATCACTGCTCCTGATGACAGTGAGCAGTAGATCCCTGTCATGTCACACTAGGCAGAACAGGGAAATGCCTTGTTTACATCTCCCCGTTCTGGGGCTCTGTGACACGATCGCGGGACACTGGCAGATATCGAGTCCGCAGGACCCGCGGGCATGGTCACGCTGTACGCGGTGGGCGCGCGCGCCTACTAGGCTCGCAAATTAAGGGGGACGTACAGGCAGACATAGACAATATACTTACATCCACCAAGAAGAAGAATTACCAATATTGCTGATAGTTGCAGAGACCGGAAAAGTTTCATTGTAATGGTTATTTCACAATAAGTCTTACTGTGGAAGGCAGAAGTGCTAGGGTACTTTCACACTAAGGGGTGCGGGCGCTGGCGGTACAGCGGCGCTAAATATAGCTTACATTTCTTATCTAGCTTTATGTTTAGACGTTGCCCATTAGGTTGTCTGTTAATTGTTTGTCATCCACATGTACAAATATTTAAACATAAGATAGTTATGCAACTCTTTACAGTTATGCGTACATATGGGTGATCTCTCTCTTTTTTCTTACAGCAACCTACAAGAATTATATTATTTATTTGCATATTAATTGGGTTATGAGTGCTGTGGTATTGAATGTGGGATTATCTGACACATTGGTCTTCTTTCTTTTTTGCTTTCTTTGAATATGGACTAGAACGTTGTGTATGACGAGTACTTAGCACCACACACTAAAATCATCTATTTAGGTATAATTGCCTATGATGTCCTGTACACTGAGATCTCAGCACTTGTTGCTTGGCATTGCTTGTCTTGCACTCATAACACATATCAACGTACCAATAAACACTATTCCATATGATTCAATTTTTTAGGTAATCAGATTACACCATCATCATGATACTATCGTCTCTTTTGACAGTTCTATATATACATTAACTGATAATGTCCTGCTTTGTCTTTCATTCCAATGTCGATGTAGTACACATGTTTATGTGGGACAATGTCTTAGTATGAACACTTCATTTATGGGATTTATTGTTCCATTTCGGTCATTCCAGCTTTGTGTCTATATTTAACACGTACATTCATACAGAACAATGTTACACTACTGATAATTTATCCATAGTACACATCTATTTTCACCTTAGTTGTATCTTTTATGTTTTATATATTTATTTATTTATTTCCCAATTTTTTAGCAATTTTTAAAATTTCCCTTCCCCCGATTTTTTGGTCTCTAGGGCATTCATTTCACTCACCATATACCATCACAAGCATCACCATATTAACCTTTCTATTCATTATAACAGTTTTTTGAAACCGTAGTCACCACACACATAGTGATTATTCTCCTTTGCACAAAAAAATAAAAAAACAAAAACTTTAGTCCTCCTAGTCTTATTATACACATATCTTTTTATTGTGTTTCGTTTCTTCGTATTCATTTCATTTAACTCAATTCATGTATAGTCCTGACTAGGTCATCTTGATTCATTTATTTCATTTACCAGTAATCTTTTTTCTTTTTCACTTTTTTATTCTGTTGCTTACACACTATATCATCTTGAGAATTCCCTCACTTCACAATTTACCACTCAGCAGCATGTGCGGAGATCTCAGCTGGCCGGTTCACAGCTGTTCTGAGTTCCTATATAATCGTATGGTCACATGTTTGATTACATATGAGTAAGCACTTGGTATAAGTGTGAAACGCGTCAGCTGTCTTTCTGTACCACTCCGCTTTGGTGTCATGTATACTTTGTGATCCTGGTTCACAAATAAAGGCGTAAGAAACTTTTATCGGTGTGCGGCTGTCCAGAATTTCTCCTTCTATCCTAATCTACACATGCAATAGCCAGCACTTGGGGCTCTATTTCTTTCCGGAGATAAAGGACTCTTTGTTGGTGGACCTGCCTGAGCAGTGGGGCTTTCTCCGGCGCTAAATATAGCGCCGCTTTACCGTCCTTTTAGCGGCGCTATTCGGCCGCTAGCAGGGCGGTTTTAACCCCCGCTAGCGGCCGAAAAAGGGTTAAAACTGCCCGCAAAGCGCCGCTGCAGCGGCGCTTTGCTGGCGGGTTTGCAGCGCTGCCCCATTGTTTTCAATGGGAAGGGGAGCTTTAGGAGCGGTAAATACACCACTCCTACAGCGATCCAAAGGACTTTTTTGACCGCCCTGCAAGCGCACCCTCGGGGCTTTCACATTGAAGTGCATTGAGCGGCTCTTTCAGGGAGCTTTGCAGGTGCTATTTTTAGCACTTTAGTGCCTGCAAAGCGCCTCAATGTGAAAGCAGCCTTAAAGTGGTTGTAAACCCTTTACAACCACTTTAACCTACAGGTAAGCCTAGATTAAGGCTTATCTGTAGGTGCTTGAAATATCTCCCAGACCTACACGGTCTAGGATATATTTGCAAATCGCCGTAGGGCGATTTATTCTGCGCATGCGCTGGAGTTAGAAAGGGCATGCTGTGCCGTTTCTAGCTCGGGTCATGCCGTTAAAGGCGGCTCCCGAGCGTATGTGCGGGAGTAACGTCACGCGACTCCAGCCAGTCACAAAGACGGAGTTTGCAGCCCCGGAAGGAAGAGGAGTGAAGAATGGACGCTCGCTACTAGCGAGAAAGATGGGACATTGCGGGCTTCTCCTGCAGGTACGTGTCACATAATGGGCTACTATGCAATGCATAGTAGCCCATTATGCTTTACCTTTGCAGGGAAACAAAGAAGAAGTAACACCCATCAGGGTTTACTTCCTCTTTAAGCTTTACTGCAAAGTGGGTGACAACGTAGGTTTTCACAGATCAGATAACAGATATTTTAGGCAAGACCGCAAGTTTCTATTTGATTTTGCAAATAAACACATTTATTAACTGTAGATTGTTTAGCTAGATATTAGGGCCCATTCACTCCATGTGCATTGGCCTGCGGTGTTCATTGCAATCCGAACGTATAGACAAGCCAGTCTGCCTTATTACTATTTTTTTAGTTTGCAGTTCATTTTGTGACATTTCAATAAAGCTAATAAAAAAGAAGTCAACAGTGTAATGTATTGCAACAATGCATCACGCTGCCCTTACACAATGCACAGCGTGTTCATATTATAGAGATCATAACATGCATCTCCTGGTGTAAATGAGCCCTTAATCACCTGGAGTAAACACTTGCCTATTTCATTTTCATTTAAGGGGATTTCAAATTTAAAAAATGCAAATCCTGTTTCTTCAGAAACAAGTGGTGAAGTAGCTTGAAGTGGTCCACCCTAACTACCAGACTTTCTTGGACAGAGAGCTGGTCACTTAAGAGACCTGAACAGTAAGGCTAGGTTCAAACCTGAGATTTTTAGCACATTTGCCCACTTTTTAGTAAACTTTTTTTTTTTTTAATGCTTTCTGCTTTTTTTTTTGCTTGGACAAAGAAAGTTAAATAAAGTAGAGGTTGTGAGGAGTGGGGATTTGTTGCCATGCACGAAAACGCACAGAATTGTTACATGTGTTTCTTGTGCGCTGCCCTAAAAGTTTTTGGGTCGTGTGTTGATGCACCAAAGAATGCACCTGTACTATTTTTCCTAACACGCAGGGGTGCAGTGCACAGGTGTGATTAGGGCCTAGGGGTTACACTTGTGTAGAGAGCAGGGTCTGCAAAGTGATTTTAAGAAGATCCTAGCCTCTATGTCCTGAGACTAATACCTGTGGATATAGAGCAGTCAAATACAGGTGTCCCTAGAACCTCACCCAATCCTAGGAGGGCATCTGTGAAGTGGGAACACCTGAGTGGACAGCTGTGAGCTAAGAGTGGTTGCAATGAGGTGAGCTGGGTTCTCCTCAGAACTTTTCCTGTAAAATATGCTTAAACGCTCATGTATCCTTGAAACCACTGTGGGACCTGAGCCTTTCTCTCTGCAACCTGGGATGCTGACAACCTCTGGATCCTCTCGCAGGCAAGTTTAACCCCTTTTCCCAAAACTCCCTGGGTTCCTCAACAGGTCCAGGGGAGATAAGTTTCCCTGCTTTTCCATCTTAGTAGTTTAGAGAGGCCACACTTGATGAGGCAGAAACAGCTGGTAAAGTGATCTGCTGCCAAGTTGAAGGCCCTCCACTGTCAGAAGCTGCATATGAGCAGTCGCGACAAAGCCTCTATAGCATGCAGCTTCTCAAGAAGACTCAGCTAATGTGAGAGAGGATGACCTCACTAGAGTACGGAAATTCCAATGCGATGGCTGCCCTGTGTAGCCTGGCATTCCTCCAGCTGCTTGCCTTTGTAACCACAGCCACCCGGTAGTCCACTGATCGGAGTTCAGTGCTTTGCAGGCTCAAATGAAAAATAATAAATGCACACTTGCTTTTTTTTGCAAAAGGTGGAATTCTCCTTTAACCTCTTTTATTCATTAGCAGAAGAATATTTTAACAATAAATATAGACAAGGGGGGCTATTTACTAAAAAAAAAAAAATCCACTTTGGACTTTCAGTGCACTTGAAAGTGCATTAAAAGTGCACTTGGAAGTAAAGTCACTGTAGATCCGAGGGGGACATGCAAGGAAAGTAAAAACAGCATTTTAGCTTGCAAATGATTGGATGATAAAATCAGCAGAGCTTCTACTTATTTCAGATCTACCCCTTAGATTTAGAGCGACTGCACTTCCAAGTGTACTTTCAGTGCACTTGCAGTGCAAAGTGGATTTGCCTTTCGTAAATAACCCCAAATATGCTTAAGTCCATCAAGAATAAGAATTACCAATATTGCCGATAGTTGCAGACAGGTAAAGTTTTATTGTAATAGCTATTTCACATTAATGCCCCGTACACACGGTCGGATTTTCCAACGGAAAATGTTCGATGGGAGCCATTTGTCGGAAATTGCGACCGTGTGTAGGCTCTATCGGACAGTTTCCATTGGAATTTCTGTCACACAAAATTTGAGATCTGGTTCTCAAATTTTCTGACAACAAAATCCGTTCGCGTAAATTCCGATCGTGTGTACACAGTTCCGACGCACAAAGTGCCATGCATGCTTATAATCAAGCAGAAGAGCCGCACTGGCTTTTGAACTTAATTTTTCTCGGCTCTTCGTGCGTGTTGTACATCACCGCATTCTTGACGTTCGGAATTTCCGACCAACCTTGTGTGACCGTGTGTATGCAAGACAAGTTTGAGCCAACATTTGTCAGAAAAAAACATGGATTTTGTTGTCGGAATGTGCGAGGGAGGCAGAAGTGTTAAGCTATACTGCAAAGTTGATAACAATTTAGGTCCTCACAGATCAGATAACAGATATTTTAGACAAAACCGCAAGTTCCCATCTGATTTTGCAAATGGGCGCATTTGTTAGCTGTAGATTGTTTAGCTATATATTAGGCCCCATTCACTCCATGTACATTAGCCCTTCGATCATTGCTGTTCAAACGTATAGACAAGGCAGTTTGACTTATGTACTGTTGTTTCAGCTCACAGTTCATTTTGTGACATTTCAATAAAGCTAAAAAAAATAAAATAAAAAAACAAAAAAACAGTGCGATGCATTTCAACAATGCATTACGCCACCCTTACACAATGCACACCAGTGTGTGCATGTTATAGAGAGCATAACGCGCATCTCCAGGTGTAAATGAGCTTTTAATCACCTGGAGTAAACACTTGCCTATTTCATTATCAATTAAGAAGATTTCAAATAAAAAACAGAAAAGGAAATCCTGTTTCTTTAGAAACAAGTGGTAAAGTAGCTTGAAATGGTTCACCTTTAAAGGCTAAGGCCACCTTTTTTCCCCTAAATTTCAGCCCCCCTATGCAGCAATATTGTACCTCTTTTGCAAAAATAAAACAGCTTCCCATTTATTCTACACACGCTTACCTCATTCTCTTCATAGTCATTTACAAACACTGATCCATTACTTTTGCCTTACTTCCTGGACAGACTTTAGGTCATGACACAGAAAGGTGTTAACCAGCTGAGGGTAGATGATGCAGGGTGTGTGCTAATGAGATCAGCTGGTCAACTCCTTCCTGTCTCATGACCTAAAATCTGTCCAGGAAGTAAGGCAGAAGTAATGGAGCAGTGTTTTTAAACAGCTGTGAAGAGAGTGAGGTAAGCGTGTGTAGAATAAATGGAAAGTTGTTTTTATTTTCCAAAAGAAGTACATTGATGCTATATTGGTATATAGGGGGGCTGGAATTTAGAAAAAAAAAAGATGAAACAGCTTTTAACTACTAGATTTTCTTGGACAGGGAGCTTGTCACATAAAAGGCCTGAACTAAAGTGACAAGATTTTTCAAATTAAATCCGGGGGCATATAATTTTTTTTACGTAATGGCAGCAATCAGCGACTTATAGTGGGACTGCGATATTGTGGCAGACAAATCGGACACTAAATTACACTTTTGACACTTTGTAGGAACCAGTGGCACTAATACAGTGATCAGTGCTAAAAATATGCACTGTCACTGTACAAAAGACACTGGCTGGGAAGGGGTTAACATCTAGGGCAATCAAAGGGTTAAATGTGTGCCTAACAAGTGTTTTCTCACTGTGGGGGAGGTGCTTTTTACTAAGGGAAGGCATAGATCCCTGTCCTTGCTTTGCAGGAACACAGGATCAATGTCTTCCATACTGACAGAATGGCGATCTGCCTTGTTTACATAGGCAGACTGCCATTCTGCCTGTGTACAGAATGATCGGCTCCAATACCCAGAAATGCAGGATCACGTATATATACATGATTCTGTGCAGCGCAACCGCCCTGTAGCAGTAAATCTGCTATGGTGTGGTCGGCAACTGGTTAAGATCAGCAGCATTATGATAACACACAGGCAGCAGGCACTCTATCATGGCTCTGGATGGCTCTGTCACAGTGTGTCACATAACATGGCTGCTGGGTGCTAATTTTGTTAACTTATGACCAATAAGTTAACAAAATCAGCAACCAGCAGCCATGTTATTATGCCAGAGAGATAGACACAGTGCAATGTAGTCTATTCAGACACCCCCAAAGCACACCTGTGTTGAAGCCTTGAAGGCACTGGCAGCCCCACGATCAGATCCGCTTACCCTCTGTTCCTGCTGGACACTGTCAGCTGAGCTCAGCTGCCTCTCTCTGCCTGTCGCCGCTGCCTCCCGGCTCACAGCGTCTCTAGTCTCACTCTCCGGGCCGCGGATACTACTGGATGGGGAGACGTATCCTTGCAGAGTTGAATCATCCACAAAGTCCTCATGACTAGGGATGAGCCGAACACTCCCTGGTTCAGTTCGCATTCAGAACATGCGAACGGACCAAAAGTTTGCACGAACATTCAAACACCGTTACAGTCTATGGGACTTGAACATGAGAAATCAAAAGTGTGAATTTTAAAGGCTAATATGCAAGTTATTGTCCTAAAAAGGGTTTGGGGACCCGGGTCCTGCCCCAGGGGACATGTATTAATGCAAAAGAAAGTTTTAAAAACGGCCATTTTTCCGGGAGCAGTGATTTTAATGATGCTTAAAGTGAAAAAATAAAAGTGAAATATTCCTTTAAATATCGTACCTGGGGGTGTCTATAGTATGCCTGTAAAGTGGCACGTATTTCCTGTGTTTAGAACAGTCCCTGCACAAAATGACATTTCTAAAGGAATAAAAGTCATTTAAAAATGCTTGCGGCTGTAATGTAATGTCCGGTCCCGGCAATATGGATGAAAATTATTGAGAAAAACGGCATGGGTGACCCCCCAGCCCATTACCGGGCCCTTTGGGTCTTGTATGGATATTAAGAGGAACCCCACACCCAAAAAAAAAAGAAAGGGCGTGGGGCCCCCAGGCCCTATATACTCTGAACAGCAGTATACGGACAGTCCCCGGGTTACAAACAAGATAGGGACTGTAGGTTTGTTCTTATGTTGAATCTGTTTGTAATTTGGAACAGGTAGATTTTTTAAGTGTAGCTCCAGCCAAAAAATCTATTTTTAAGCTTTTTGGATAACATAGGGAAAGGTTATCATCACCCCTGTAACATTTGTTTTGCTGTCTGTGCCCCTGTTCAGAAGATTTCACCTCACTTTCTGTCAATAGGATTTTGAAAATTTGAGGTTTTTAGGGAAACAAGGATTGGTGATAAAGCATCAGTGGAGACACCTTTTTCCCAACTCTTACAGGAGAGAATTTCCCTTCCTAGGTGTAGATTTCCTCTTACTTCCTGTTGTCTGCCTCCGTTTGTAAGTAGGAGTCATTTGTAAGTCAGATGTTTGAAAGTAGGGGACCGCCTGTATATACTATACGGCCTGCCCTATATACTTTGCAGAGATTTGAGCCTTAGGTGTTGGTGGTACCAGAACACTGCAAGCCCTCACAGTTACTCTTGGTGGGCGCTGGAACTGGCCCTGCTGTGAAATATTATATCAAGAATTGTAATTACATGCCCCTGTTAAACAGGGGCAGAAAAATTGGGCCTTTGGTTATGGTGTTGCCACAACACTATAAACCCTCACAGTTACTCTTGGTGGGCGCAGGAACGGGCCCTGCTGTGAAATATTAGATCAAAAATTGTAATTACACGTGTTAAACGGGGCAGAAAAATTGGGTCTTAGGCAGTGATGGTGGTGCCACAACACTGTAACCCCTCACAGATTCTGTTGAGCGCAGGAATGAGCCCTGCTGTGAAATATTAGATCAAAAATTGGAATTACGCGCCACTGTTAAACCGGGGCAGAAAAATGGGGCCTTTGGTGGTGGTGGTGGTGCCACAACACTGTAAGCCCTCACAGTTTCTGTTGTTGAGCCCAGGAACGAGCCCTGCTGTGAAATATTAGATCAAAATTTGTAATTATGCACCCCTGTTAAACAGGGGCAGAAAAATTGGGCCTTAGGCGGTGGTGGTGGTGGTGGTGACACAACACTGTAAAGCCTCACAGATACTCTTGTTGAGCGCAGGAACAGGCTCTGCTGTGAAATATTACAGCAAAAATTGTAATTACATGCCCCTGTTAAACTGGGGCAGAAAAATTAGGCTTTAGGCACTGGTGCTGGTGCCACTATACTGCAACCCCTCACAGATACTCTAGTTGAGTGCAGGAACATGCCCTGCTGCAAAATATTACAGCAAAAATTGTAATTACGTGCCCCTGTTATACAGGGGCAGAACAATTGGGCCTTAGGCGGCGGTGGTGGTGGTGCCACAATACTGCAACCTCTCACAGATAATCTAGTTGAGAGCAGGAACGAGCCCTGCTGCAAAATATTACAGCAAAAATTGTAATTACACTCCCCTGTTATACAGGGGCTGAAAAATTGGGCTTTAGGCACTGGTGCTGGTGCCCAGAACCAAAATGTTCTTAGAAGCTATCAACATGAACATTGAGGAGGAATAGGATAGTCACTCAGCATAACAGGATAGTCACTCAGCATCAGCGTAGACAGTCTTCAAGGGATCTCACATTCATAAAAAAGTTAATCAGTTACATCAGCATCAGGTGCTTGGTAGCTGGTGATCCAAGACTGATTCATTTTTATGAAGGTGAGCTGATCAACCGAGTCTGTGGACAGGCGCACTCTGTGATCAGTTACAAAGCCTCCAGCAGCACTGAATGTGCGTTTAGATAGAACTCTGGATGCAGGACAGGCCAGTAGCTCAATTGCATACTGTGCAAGCTCTGGCCAGTGATCCATCCTCAAGACCCAGTAACCCAGTGGATGTTCGGTTGGAAAGGTCTCCAAGTCTGATCTTGCCCCAAGGTATTCCTGCACCATGTAAATCAGATGCTGGCAATGGTTGCTGGAACCGATCAGACCTTGGGGCTGCAGACTAAAAAATTGTCTGAATGCATCGGTCAGACGGCCACCTTCATGCTCCTTCTGTGACTGACCAAAGCCTCAGCAACACGTTGTCCAGGAGGACCAGGAAATTGTAACCTCCCAGGCTCTGGAAACGCATTGCACAAACCTTTCTGCAAGCCCTCCCAAAGATGTTTCATCCTCTGCTCCCTCTGCGACGGCTGGATAAGTTCTGCAATCTTACCCATGTAACGTGGATCAAGAAGGGTTGCCAGCCAGTACTGATCCCTCTCCTTGATACCACAAATCCAAGGGTTCTTTCGCAGGCTTTGCAGGATCAGGGAGGCCATGCAGCGTAGGTTTGCTGAGGCATTTGGTCCAGAGTCCTCTGGGTCACTAAAGGCGACATGATCCGCAGCCACCTCCTCCCAGCCACGTACAAGTCCATGGGTTTCTTGGGACTGAAAACGATCCCTTGAAGACTGCTGCTGATGCTGAGTGCCAGGCTCCAACTCCATGCTGACACAATCCTCCTCCTGTTTGATAGGTGGGCTCACAGGAATACTGTCTGGATAAAGGGGGCCTTGAGAGGTAAAGAAGGCCTCCTTTTCCTCCCTCTGTTCTGCCTCAAGTGCCCTGTCCATTATTCCACGTAGCGTATGCTCCAACTGGATGACAAGAGGGACAGTATCACTGATGCATGCACTGTCACTGCTCAGCATCCTCGTGGCCTCCTCAAATGGTGGCAGGACAGTGCATGCATCCTTGATCATTAGCCACTGGCGTAGCGAAAAAAAGCCAAGCTCCCCTGACCCTGTCCTGGTGCCATACTCGCACAGATACTCAGTGATGGCATTGCATTCCTTTTGAAGGTCAGCCAGCTGAGCACACAGACTTTCCTGGCCTGCCTCAGGAGATCCAGTAAGCCTGGGTACCTGCACAAGAACCACTGCACCACCAAATTAAGAACGCGAGCCAAACAGGGAACATGGTTCAAGTGTCCCTGACGGAAGGCAGAGAGGAGATTGGTGCCATTGTCACAAACCACCATTCCTGGCTGAAGGTGGTGTGATGTCAACCACCTCTGAACTTGCCCCTGCAGAGCTGCCAGAATCTCTGCCCCAGTGTGTCTCCTCTCCCCTAAGCAGACCAACTCAAGCACCGCATGAATCTTTTTGCCTGAGTGCTTGCGTAGCCCCTAGTACGCCTACGGAGCACTGCTGGTTCTGATGACAAATCTGCACAGAAACAGGGCCATAGAGGAAGAAGAATAGGAGGGGGTGGAGGAGAGAGGTGTGGCAGAATCACCACTACCAGCATTTTGGAGGCGTGGTGGCAGAACAAGATCCAACATTACTGCACCGTGTCCTGCATCCTTCCCAGCTACCAGCAGGGTTACCCAGGTAACGAAAAAAGGTAACGTCCCTGTCCATGCCTGCCAGACCATGAGTCAGCGGTAATATGCACCTTACCGCTGACCGTCCTGACCAACGAGGCCAAGACATTGCCTTCCACATGCCAGTAGAGAGCCGGAATGGCCTTGCGAGAAAAAAATGGCGTTTGGGAACCTGCCACTGAGGTACCACACTTTCCACAAATTCTCGAAAGGGGGCAGAGTCTACCAGCTGAAAAGGCAGCAGTTGGACTGCTAGCAATTTAGCCAAACTAGCATTCAGCCGCTGAGCATGTGGATGGCTGGGACTGAATTTCTTTCGCCGGTTTAGCAACTGGGGTAGGGAAATTTGTCTGCTACAATAGGATTTAGGTGTACCGCTAGCAGATTGGCCGCAAGTGCTTGGGACACCTAATTCTACACCTTCATTCCTCTCAGTGCAGGTCTCTGAGAGGACTGAAGGTATAGTGGGGTTGGAGATCCCAACTGATGAGGAGCAAGGAGAGGTCCGCCTTGTTCTTTGGTGTGGGTCTTTTAAGTACTGTTGCCAACAGACTGCATGGGAGCTCGACATATGTCTGGTCAAGCATGTGGTGCCCAAGTGGCTGCTGTTTTGGCCACGCTTAATACGCTTTAGACATATGTTGCGAACAGCAATGGTTCGATCTGCTCTCAAAAATAGCCCACACCAAAGAACTTTTGAAAAAATGCGCGGAGTCAGCAGCGCCCTGCACATGCGGAGCTCTGCGGTGTGATGCAGTCGGTTGGCTGTCCTTAAGCTGGCCCATGGAGGGCATCCTGCCTCATTGGAGATGTGCCTCCTCCTCCTCCTCCTCTCTGCTATCAGGCACCCACGTAGAGTCAGTGACCTCATCATCCCCTCCCTCTTCGCCACTGGAGCCTGGCAGTGTGCTGCAGCTGGGGGAACATGACTGCCAGTTTCTTGTCCTTGGGCACCCCCTCTCTCTGGGCTCATGTTACTGCCTTCATCCTCAACCTGGGTACTATCATCGGAGCCTTCAAAACGCTGCGCATCCTCCTGCAGCATGTACCTGACACTGTGGTCGAACAGTTCGGGGGACTCCTCAGGACATGATGGTGGGGCTAGGGAAGGAGTGACTGATGCCATTGAGCCGATGGAATAGGCCACTTTGGCAGCTGCATTGGCAGCCAAACTTCTCTTAGCCTGGGTGACAGAAGATGAGGAGGATGAGGACGGCTTTGTCATCCACTCTACCAACTCTTCTGCATGTTGTTTCTCAACACGGCCAGCTGCTGAAAAAAAGGACAAGTGTGCCCCATGGCCACGTGTTGAGGATGCACCGTGTCCACGACCAGCACTGTTGGCTGTAGACACAGAGCCTGCTTGCCCTCTTTTAGTGACCTGTGAGCGTCTGCCTTTCCTTGGTGGCCTTCCAGACATGCTGTAAAATTGGATTAGCAAAACACAGCCTGAAATTTACTAGAAAAATTACACCAGGAATGGCCTGCAGTCAAGTATGGCTCGACTAGAATGCAGTGGATATATATGTAGGAGACTGTATATATATCTTTATGCACTGCAGATCACTGAATCACCTGCCTGCCTGCCTGAAAATGTATTTGAAAATGTACACCAGGAATAGCCTGTAGACAGGTATAGGCATGGCTAGACTAGAATGCAGTGGATATATATGTAGGAGACTGTATATATATTTTATGCATTGCAGATCACTGAATCACCTGCATGCCTGAAAGTGTATTTGAAAACATACACCAGGAACTACCTGCAGTCAGATATAGGCTTGGCTAGACTAGAATGCAGTGGATATATATATATATATAGGAGACTGTATGTATATTTTATGCACTGCAGATCACTGAATAACCTGCCTGCCTGAAAGTGTATTTGAATACGTACACCAGGAATGGCCTGCAGTGAGATCTAGCTATACAGGATACAGTGTATATATATATACAAAGCCGGGGTGTATATATATATATATATATATATATATATATATATATATATATACTAAATACACTGCTGGATACAGTGTGTATATGTGTATATATATATATATATATATATATATATATATATATATATATATATATATATATACAAAGCCGGGATGTATATATATATATATATATATATATATATATATATACTGTATATATATACAAAATACACTGCAGCTAACTGAATCAACTGCCTGCCTGAAGTAGAAGAAACAGTACAGCAGGAACGGTCTGCAGTGAGATCTAGCTAAACTGGATACAGTATATATATATATATATATATATATATATATATATAGTGGGGCAAAAAAGTATTTAGTCAGCCACCAATTGTGCAAGTTCTCCCACTTAAAAAGATGAGAAGATGAGAGAGGCCTGTAATTGTCATCATAGGTATACCTCAACTATGAGAGACAAAATTTGGAAACAAATCCAGACAATCACATTGTCTGATTTTTGAAAGAATTTATTTGCAAATTATGGTGGAAAATAAGTATTTGGTCAATATCAAAAGTTCATCTCAATACTTTGTTATATATCCTTTGTTGGCAATGACAGAGGTAAAATGTTTTCTGTAAGTCTTCACAAGATTGTGAAGACACTGTTGCTGGTATGTTGGCCCATTTACAAGTTTACTAGAAAAATTACACCAGGAATGGCCTGCAGTCAGGTATAGGCTTGGCTAGACTAGAATGCAATGGATATATATGTAGGAGACTGTATATATATCTTTATGCACTGCAGATCACTGAATAACCCACCTGGCCTGCCTGCCTGAAAGTGTCATTGAAAACGTACACCAGGAATGGCCTGTAGTCAGGTATAGGCTTGGCTAGACTAGAATGCAGTGGATATATATGTAGGAGACAGTATACATATTTGATGCACTGCAGATCACTGAATCACCTGCCTGCCTGAAATTGTATTTGAAAATGTACACCAGGAATGGCCTGTAGTCACGTATAGGCTTGGCTAGACTTTAATGCAGTGGGTATATATGTAGGAGACAGTATATATATTTTATGCACTGCAGATCACTGAATCGTCTGCCTGCCTGAAAGTGTATTTGAAAACGTACACCAGGAACTACCTGCAGTCAGAAATAGGCTTGGCTAGACTAGAATGCAGTGTATATATATATATATGTAGGAGACTGTATATATATTTAATGCACTGCAGATCACTGAATCACCTGCCTGCCTGAAATTTTATTTGAAAACGTACACCAGCAATGGCCTGCAGTCAGATATAGGCTTGGCTAGACCAGAATGCAGTGGATATATATGTAGGAGACAGTATATATATTTTATGCACTGCAGATCACTGAATCACCTGCCTGCCTGCCTGAAAGTGTATTTGAAAATGTACTCCAGGAATGGCCTGTAGACAGGTATACTTTCCATCCCCACTGTATGTAGAAGACTGTATATACATTTAATGAACTGCAGATCACTGAATCACCTGCATGCCTGAAAGTGTATATGAAAACATACACCAGGAACTACCTGCAGTCAGATATAGGCTTGGCTAGACTAGAATGCAGTGGATATATATGTAGGAGACAGTATGTATATTTTATGCACTGCAGATCACTGAATAGCCTGCCTGGCCCGCCTGCCTGAAAGTGTATTTGAATAGGTACACCAGGAATGGCCTGCAGTGAGATCTAGCTACACAGGATACAGTGTGTATATATATATATATATATATATATATATATATATATATATATATAAAGCCGGGATGTATATATATATACTAAATACACTGTAGATTAGAAACAGTACACCAGGAACAGTCTGCAGTGAGATCTAGCTAAACTGGATACAGTGTGTATATATATATATATATATATACACAGTGGAGCAAAAAAGTATTTAGTCAGCCCCCGATTGTGCAAGTTCTCCAAATTAAAAAGATGAGAGAGGCCTGTAATTGTCATCATAGGTATACCTCAACAATGAGAGACAAAATTTGGAAACAAATCCAGACAATCACATTTTTAAAGAATTAATTTGCAAATTATGGTGGAAAATAAGTATTTGGTCAATATCAAAAGTTCATCTCAATACTCTGTTATATATCCTTTGTTGGCAATGACAGAGGTCAAACGTTTTCTGTAAGTCTTCACAAGGTTGTCCCACACTGTTGCTGGTATGTTGGCCCATTCCTCCATGCAGATCTCCTCTAGAGCAGTGATGTTTTGGGGCTGTTGCTGGGCAACACAAACTTTCAACTCCCTCCAATGGTTTTCTGTGGGGATGAGATCTGGAGACTGGCTAGGCCACTCTAGGACCTTGAAATGCTTCTTACAAAGCCACTCCTTCATTGCCCGGGCAGTGTGTTTGGGATCATTGTCATGCTGAAAGACCCAGCCACGTTTCATCTTCAATGCCCTTGCTGATGGGAGGAGGTTTGCACCCAAGATCTCACGATACTTGGCCCCATTCATTCTTTCATGTACACTGATCAGTCGTCCTGTTCCCTTTGCAGAGAAACAGCCCCAAAGCATGATGTTGCCACCCCGAGTTGTGTTTCTACCAAACAGTTCTACTTCGGTTTCATCTGACCATATGACATTCTCCCAATCCTCTTCTGGATCATCCAAATGCTCTCTAGCAAACCTCAGATGGGCCCAGACATGTACTGGCTTAAGCAGGGGGACACGTCTGGCACTGCAGGATCTGAGTCTCTGGCGGCGTAGTGTGTTACTGATGGTAGCCTTTGTTACGTTGGTTTCAGCTCTCTGCAGGTCATTCACTAGGTCCCCCCGTGTGGTTCTGGGATTTTTGCTCACCGTTCTTGTGATCATTTTGACCCCATGGGGTGAGATCTTGCGTGGAGCCCCAGATCGAGGGAGATTATCAGTGGTCTTGTATGTCTTCCATTTTCTAATTATTGCTCCCACAGTTGATTTCTTCACACCAAGCTGCTTCCCTAAAGCAGATCAGTCTTCCCAGCCTGGTGCAGGTCTACAATTTTGTTTCTGGTGTCCTTCGACAGCTCTTTGGTCTTCACCATAGTGGAGTTTGGAGTGTGACTGTGTGAGGTTGTGGACAGGTGTCTTTTATACTGATAACAAGTTCAAACAGGTGCCATTAATACAGGTAATGAGTGGAGGACAGAGGAGCCTCTAAAAGAAGAAGATACAGGTCTGTGAGAGCCAGAAATCTTGCTTGTTTGTAGGTGACCGCATACTTATTTTCCACCATAATTTGCAAAAAAATTCTTTCAAAAATCAGACAATGTGATTGTCTGGATTTGTTTCCACATTTCTTCTCTCATAGTTGAGGTATACCTATGATGACAATTGCAGGCCTCTCTCATCTTTTTAAGTGGGAGAACTTGCACAATTGGTGGCTGACTAAATACTTTTTTGCCTCACTGTATATACAAAGCCGGGATGTATATATATATATACAAAATACACTGCAGCTAACTGAATCAGCTGCCTCACTGAAGTAGATTAGAGACAGTACCATTCAGTTCATTGATGTGACAGGCGGGGTGTAGCAGCTGAGCCTCCTTAATTAGGCACAGAGTGATGTTAAGTCTAGTCCTTATGATATCGCTATAATTATGAAACAGTACGGAGAGTTCACCTTACATAGGTACTTATCTCTCCTGGGTTGTTTGTAGTTTATGACAGTGATTTCCACAGGAGTCTCTATAAAGTTGCTCTGCGTGATTTCACTTTCACAACTGTAGATGAATCATTTCCTTATAAACGGGATTCTTATTTTCCTTACATCCATATATGACGAAGAGCCTTCACTGTTTAGTTATAAAGAAATGAGCTGTAATAGGCAATGCATTTGTCGGGAACCGTTCTCAGTAGTGATCCAATTCATTGAGGCAAACTATGGAAGCTGAGTGTCATCATGTCCCATGATGGAAAGCCCCAGGAGTTGCCTTATGGGTAAGTGAGAGGGACTGGAAGGGAGAGCAGGGGTGAGCCGACATCAGCCGCGTCAACGCTTGCGTTTCGTGAAGCTCATCTGCACTTCATCTGGACGCCCAACAGAGGTTGCTGTAGACTATTTGTAGGGGCTTGTGCCCAATCAAACCTCACCTTTGTTGTTAATACTTTATACTGCCATCTTGTGGTAAATTGAATGTGTTACAGATCCAAATATTGAACTACCCAGACAGACAAAGCCTTCCCGTGAGGGAAAGCATGGATACAGTATTTTTCAATTAAAACTAACTTCAATTAGAGATCCATTGTCACCACTTTTTACCTTGACTTAAATATTATCAGATATATAGAGCTGATCATATGTGGAATCGTTTGAGCGTACCAAATGTCTCTAGAGAAGCTTAGCAAGATATATATATATATATTCTTTTTACCAATGTTACCATTGTTCTGCAAATAAATCAAATCAAAGATATTTAACCCCGGATAGTTAAAGGAAGGAAAATGATAGGGGAATTAGAGAGGCAAAAAGAAGCAATATGGCCAAAATATCGAGCAGCAGAAAGGTAAGTATTGCACCTTACCCAAATCTTAAGGTTCAAGGAAAATCTTCAGGCTCAGTTCGTTATTCAAGCCAGACAGCTGGAGCATGTTGAGCCTGAATATCCAGAATTTTTCCTTGCGGAGGAGTATCGTATCAAAGTCCCCTCTACGGTCACTAAGTTTAAGAGAGTAAAATCCCTTGACTTTTAGCCCTTGAGCATTTCCCTTGTGGTATTCTGCAAAGTGATTAGCTATCGGGGTATCTTCATTGAATTTAACACTTTTCAAGTGCTCATTATCATACATGTAGCTGGCGTTTGGTTTTACCTACGTATAATGTCCTGCACGGTCATTCCAGAATATACAGGACCCTAGTTGTGGCACAGTTAATAAACAAATTGATTTTATATTCACGTACGCCTCCAGAATCTCTGAATGTTTGTGAACAATCTACATGTTTACATGTGCCACACTGGCCACATGGGAACATCCCATTGATTCTTGGCATTTCAGTAAGCCAATTCCTATTTTGGGGTCTTTGGTATTCTGACTGGACAAGTCTATCTCTTAAATTTTTAGCTAGTCTGGCTACCATGGAGGGCCTATCCCCAACAATCTTTCTTAGGTGTTCTGGCCAAGTCAAAATCTGCCAATGGCTAAGGAGTATAGAATTCACTTGGTGCCAATGGGTACCATAGGGGGTTATAAACCTCACCAGTGAATCTTTCTGGGGTTGATTTTTAGCTATTTTAGGTTGCAGAAGTTCCTTTCTTGATCAAAGACTTGCAATTTTTTTAGCTTTTCTAAGTGTACAGTGAGAGTATCCCCTCTCCCTAAACCTTTGATAGAGTTCCAAAGACTCTGTAATCTTCTTCAGTGGAACTGTCCCACTGGGATTCCCTTTATTAGGGAGTGGGGATGATGTTATCTGCTCGTCGCAGCGTATTGACTGCTGTGTCCTTCCTAAAGGTTTTGGTTATGAGTTGGCCATCTAGGAGCCTAAAGGAGAGATCCAAGAACGAAATCTCATGTGGATCAGCGTAAAGTTTAGCATGGCCAAGGTACATCGACGAGGCATAGACAACCTCCTCCTCCCACCAGCCCAGATGGAGACAGGCATAGGCGGGGGCCCACGGTGCCCCCATCGAGGTACCTTGAAGTTGTTGATAATTTGTTCCTGAGAATTGAAAGAAGTTGTTCTTGAGCGCAATCTCCAAGAGCTCAATTATGAACTCATTTTGTGTCTCCATTTCTGGAAATTGCTGCTCAAGAAAGTGGTAAACCGCAGCGATCCCCCATTCATGGGGATAGACATGGAGAGTGTCTCCACGTCTATCCCTACCAAGAGGGAGTCCTCTGGAAAGGTCAAGTCCGCAATTTTATTTAACATGTCACCTGTGTCACGCACATAAGAAGGCAAGAATCTAACCAGATCTTTAATCAGGGAATCAATGTACTTCCCCACTCTCTCAAGTGGTCCCTTGATCGCGGATACAATTGGCCTTCCCGGAGGATTGTCCCTATTTTTATGAATTTTGGGGATTATGTATAATGTTGGAAAATTGTAATAATTCACAGACAAATATTCCATTTCCTTTTTTGATAAGTGGTCGACATCAAATGCCCAGCGGACGTACCTCTCTCTCATACATATCAGCATTAAAAGAATTACAAGAAGCCGGCGATGTCATTAAACAAAGTAGGGAATGTAGTTTTAATGTCTGCTGATATGTATGAGAGAGAGGTACGTCGCCTCCTCTCAGATGGACAGACATATAAAAAACTTAACTACAACCCCTTTGTCCCTTTGGTTCAGCTTATTAATGATAAACTCCGCTGGGCATTTGATGTCACATCAATGAACTGAATGGTGCGGAGGAATGGTATGAGCTAATGAAGAGACTTCTTTCCATACATTACCTGTAACTCACATCTCTGAATTTTAAACCTGGCTTGGGGTGTCAGTGCAAAAGAAGTAATTGTAATCATGTACCTATACAAGACCTACCCTTCACCAAACTATGCAGTCAGTCAACAGTGCAAAGTGGTAATTCCTTACAGCTGTAAGCGCAAGCATTACCATCATTATAAGGTTTCATTACGGAACTGTTTCTTTATGAATCCTATGATTTAAGTTGATTAAGGCAAGCAGTGGAACATTATTACCAGGACCCTTGCTGTAGATATCAGTGGTTGGCCCTCAACCAATGGGAATTGATGACTATACATGACATGTTCAGTAATAAAACACTTGCCAGATTTCACCACTGGACAGCACTGAAACACCTGTAAAACCTTTTTGCTACACGGACGGTTCATCAGCACTCCCCTTTTCTCGTGAGGGTGGAATCTGGAGTGGATAGTGGAGCTAATGGGGAGAATTTTTGAGTTTAGTGGTTTTTAAGATTTTATGTCTTTGTGTGTTTCAGTGTATGAATTGTTGTCCGATACTGTGAGAGCATACTACATCGGTGGTTGAGCACCCAATTGTGCCGCCTCTGATGTATCTTACGCTTTTTAACATTTTTTTATCAATAAAGTCTAACATTTTGTGCAACAGACTGTGGTTGACCCTCCGAATTTTTACCATTCTGGGGACATTTCTGTGTTCTCAATCTTTTAGAATTGTTCAATCATTGGTACATATGAGGTATTTTTTTGGCTTTAAGACAAATCAGCCATTGCTCATTAATTGATTGATTAGCGGTTCAACAGGGTTTTTTTTTTTTTTTTTTTTATTCTTATTAGTTTAAGAGATTGCAGGGCCTGATCTGCTCATGTGGGATTCTGTCCACTCTGCAGGCAGAACTAGCCATGCCTTAGTGGGGGGAAGCAAGGAGGTTAATCCTGCTGCTCCCAGCAGAAAACCAGGATTCCTTTGACAAGATAGTTAACCTCTTAGAAGCAGTGAAAAACCGAGAGACTACATTAGGAGACCTTAGGGCCCACTTCATTGGCGGAAAGTAGAGAGTGGGTTAATGCTGGAAAAAGCAACAGCATGTAATGTACTGTGTACTGTGAACTATATAGATGCATTATAGCTATCTATCCAGCAGGTGGCACTGCAGTGTTATGCCTGCATACACACGGTCAGATTTTCTGACGGGAAATGTTCGATGTGAGCTTGTTGTCAGAAATTCCGACCGTGTGTAGGCTCCATTGGACATTTTTCGTCGGAATTTCCGAAAAACAAAATTTGAGATCTGGATCTCAAATTTTACGACAACAAAATCCGTTGTCAGAAATTCCAATCGTGTGTACACAATTCTGACGCACAAAATTCCACGCATGCTCGGAATCTAGCAGAAGAGCCGCAATAGCTATTGAACTTCATTTTTCTCGACTCGTCATACGTGTTGTACGTGACCGCGTTCTTGACGATCGGAATTTCCGACAAGATTTGTGTGACTGTGTGTATGCAAGACAAGTATGAGCCAACATCCAAAGGAAAAAAAACATGGATTTTGTTGTCAGAATGTGCGATTGTGTGCATGCGGCATTATAGTGTTATGTGGATGGAAAATCTATTGTAATGCAATAAGAGGAAGTATTGTCTTTCCTCTGTTCTGTGTACTCGTTTGTTGTTTTTTCTCTTCCTGTTTCTCATGATGTAAAGGCATGTTCTGATATTCTCCATAAAAGCAATGCTATTGCTTCAAACAAGAAGCTCCCAGCGCATAATTTCAATACCTTGCTAACAGTTTATCCATTCTGCAATTTGCACTGGAACTGAAAGACATGGCAGCAGAGATATGCCATAGGGAAAGTGACGCAGTGGGACGATCAAGGCTAGGGTAATTGTGCAAAATAGAGGAATCCAGTCCACTGTGCAGATCTTCAGAAATGAAAATCAGTATATGACTGTGAGTGGAACCAAACTTCTATTAACGGCCTCCTGCCCGCTGTATAGGCAATTGATGGCAGAGCGAGATGGCTCTTGTTCTGGGATGATGTCATATGAGGACGCCCTGCCTTGGCGCGACCCCGATCTCCGCAAAGAGCCATGGCCGCGGCTTTTTACCCATGTGATCGGCTCTGTCCAATCACAGCTGATCACATGTAAACAAGAAGATGCTTTTTGTCAGCCCTCCTCGCCTTACACTGACAGAGTGTGAGGAGAGGAGAGCCGATCAGCGGCATTTCCTCATAGAGGAGATGTGTATAGGTAATCAGGGCACTGATCATCAGTGTCCTAATTATAATGCAGCTCCAACAGTGCCCATCAGTGATGCCACTCTGTGCCCATTATTGACACCACTCTATGCCCATCAGTGAGGCCAATCTGTGCACAGTGATACCAATCAGTGCGCATCAGTGCTGCCCATCTGTGCTACCTATCATTGCCCATAATTGCCGCCTATCATTGCGCATCAGTGACACCTATCAGTGCCCATCAGTACCACCTATTAGTGCCCATCAGTGCCGCCTATTGGTGCTGCATATCAGTGCCCATCGGTGCTGCATATTAGTGCCTCCTCATTAGTGCCACCCCATCAGTGCTGCCTCATCAGCGCACATCAGTGAAGGAGAAAAATTACTTATTTACATATTTCACATTTCACAACAGAAACTAAGAAAAACTTTTTTTTTTTTCAAAAATTGTGATCTTAGTGTTTTTTTAGCAAAAAATAAAAAACCCAGTGGTGATTAAATACAACCAGAAGAAAGCTCTAGTTTTGGGAAGAAAATTCTAAAAATGAATTTGAGTACAGTTTAGCATGACCTCTCAATTGTCACTCAAAATGCGACAGCACTGAAAGCTGAAAATTGCACTGGGCAGGAAGGGGTTGAAAGTGCCCAGTATTGAAGTGGTTACATTTTTAGAACTAGTGATTTTTAGGGAGCCTAAAAGGCTTTATACCAAGACCTTTTTTGGTCACTGACCAGAATGGTTTGCCACCATCCATCTTGGCTGAAAGCCATTCCTGGGGGGTAGTTTAAAAGAAGTAGGCATAATTGCACTCATATCAGAGGGTACATACCAGATTGTGTCCAATATGGAACGGGACACATTATTGGTGCCTAAGAATAAGATTTTACAAGCCACCAATGTTTTTAAATGCGCATTTTTGACCACCTTTTCTACCCAGCACAGGTGAGTCAGTAGGACCTTGCAAAAGCATTGGTGTATACATAAGAATGAGCGAATATTAGGGCCACATCTTCCAGATAAACCTCAAGTGATTTTCAAAAAAGCATGCACTTTAGGGTACACTGTTGTTCCCAATTTGGTAGAAAACTTCCCAGTTTGGAAATGTTTGGGAATCTTAAAGGATGTTTCCCTTGCAGGAGAGGCAATATATGTAGGAAGTGTAAAATGGTCATCTTAAAGGAATACAATATACAGGGATTCATTACTTGTTCCACCAAAGGAGTCATTCACTTCTTGGAATGTCCATGCTACTTACAGTATGTAGGACGCACTACATGGGCACTTAACGTTAGCATGGGGGAACACTTAAATAATATCAAGAATGGCTTAAAGGGTCTCTCTAAACATTTATGTAATTGCCATAATAGGGACCCTCGTTATTAAAAATTGATAGGTATTGAAAACTATTCCCAGCACTGGCGAGGTAGCAACCTTTGCAGGCAGATATCCAGACATGAAACTTGCTGGATATTTGATTTAAAATCCTTTGCTCCCTCAGGTTTAAATATAGAATGGGACATCAACTGTTATATTAACAGTAGTTAGGTTATTATAGTTGCTTGTCAGTTTTATGTTGTAAATGTTTGTTTTTAAATAACTGATATGTGTAATAAGGGTATGAGTGGAGTAAATGGCTGCTTTTTTTTTACCACTAGATGGCACCTATTACCTTTTATACGCTTTCTGTCTTTTTTTATTTTTCTTGTATATTTTTACTAAGGATCAATCCTTAGTGTATTCTTTGTGCTATTTTTGGGCATGTTTTTGTACCCAGTGCTATTTTTAATGTGGATTGGTCAGCAGCGGTTTGCTCTGTCCTTAGCTTGGCTATTTACATTGTAACTTAATGTCTTAGGATCAGTCTCTATCCCTGAAGATGCCCTACTGGGGGAAATGCATTGGGCAGAGGCGATCGTGTGACGTCACTGCAGGCCATTTGATTTTGTGGTGGGGTTCTTATCTGTGATCTTACTGCTATGATTGATTGCGTCTATGTATGTACATCTATTTTTAAATACATTTTTTTTATATAGGACTTTACTACACTATGGAGCTCTCCTGTTTTATGTTTTAACTGGCTACCCTGGAATGTGAGGAGGGATTGAGTTTCATGTTGGCGATCCAAGTGGAGATAGTTGCGTTTTAACCCGGCTGGAAGAGTTTCTCATGCATATATGCCAGTGTTGCCAACTGTCAGTATTTTTACAGGCAGCCAGTAAAAAACAGGCACATTTCTCCTGCCAGTAAATGCCAGTGACAGGAAAAGGTTGGCAGTAAAAAATATGGCTGTGATGCTTGGCTCGGAACTGCACATCCGGAGCCAGCCGAGACCATCCGAGTGGCTGCTACCAGGGGCGTAACTAGAAATAGCAGGGCCCCATAGCAAAATGTTGTATGGGGCCCCCCTGCAAACAGCCCCCCCCCCCACAGCTGCCCTAGTGTCAATGCAGCATGACCTGTGCCACATACAACGTGACCTGTGCCCAATGCAGCGTGACCTGTGTCCAATACAGCGTGACCTGTGCCCCATACAGCCCCACCTATACAGAGGAAGAGGCAAGCCACCCGGATCAGCAGAGAGTGGGATTGCCCGCTGTAATAGCTTTCATTTGAATTTCCTGTCTTCCCGGGGCTCATTGTCACATAGCCCCACCTCTTGGCCCGACGCCTTTGATGACGTCACATGTCCCGCATTGGATCGGCGTTCTGTCTATCAAAGGCACCGGGCCAAAAGGTGGAGCTATGTGACGTGAGCCCCAGGAACACTGGAAGTTCTAATGAAAGCTCTTACATCGGGCAATTCAGCTCTCTGCTGATACGGACAGCTCACCTCTTCCTTTCCTCTCTCTTCCCCTGGCTGGGAGACTGTGCCGGCGGTACTCTTATCCTCACTGGGCCCCACTCAGCTGCGGGCCCCATAGCGCCCGCATGGGTCGCTATGGTGGTAGTTACGCCCCTGGCTGCTACAGAGTGTTTGGGTGGTGCCTGTGGGGGGGGGGTCTGGCGGAGGCGGTGCCTGAGTGTGACGTATGATGTCATGGTGCAAGGGAGTGGAGCAGCCGGAGCTTCATGTACGGGTCTGCAGGATGGGAGCAAGGCAAGCCGGAAACAGGACTGTCAGTGCTGTTTGGATTTAACAAATGTTGTGACGCTCATAGGCCATCATCCGTAAATGTATACATAAATGAACAAAAGGAAAATGATATGGGACTGTACAGGCCAGAAAGGAGCATACGCTGAAATGATATAAAAGTTACATATTTATTAAAGTATCATACATGTATTATTCCAGTGTATGCTCGGTTCTGGCCTGTACAGGCTGATATCTTTTTCCTCGTTTTCATTTATGAGTGCTATTTGGACTGGAGTGACTGAAGGGGCCACCTGGCGTGGTGAGAGACTGTCACTGTGACTGGAGGGGGGGTGTCATCATCATCTATCCTGTCCTGTAGCTACTTACTTAGACCCCTTTCACACTGCCAGCGGGCCACATTAGTGGTAAAGCACCGCTAGTTTTAGCGATGCTTTACCATCGTTTTAGCATTGCTTTTCGGCTGCTAGTGGGGCGCTTTTAACCCCTGCTAGCAGCCAAAGAAAGGGTTAAATGTGCCAGTAAAGTGGCGCTGACAAAGCGCTTTGCAATGGACAGGGGCGTTGGAGGAGTGGTGTATACAGCTCTCCCACACCACCTGAAAGATGCTGCTTGCAAGACTTTTTCTAATGTCCTGCAAACGCACCTCTCCAGTGTGAAAGCACTCGGGCTCTCACACTGGGGCTGCAGGGGAGGTGTTTTTCAGGTGCTTTACAGGCGCTATTTTTAGCCCTTTAGCACCTGAAAAATGCCTCAGTGTGAAAGGGATCTTACTATATTGAAAATAAAATAAGAAATATGTTTTTTGCCTTAAATATCAACCTTAAATCACATTGCTAATTACATACCGTACTTGTTTGTAGCCTAAATACTGAAATTTTCACTTAAAATTTTTGGAAATGCCATTAAAAACTTGGCGGTGCCAGTAAAAATGTTTGTGTCATATCAGTAAATTTCAATCTGGTAGGTTGGCAACGCTAATGCAGACTCTGCTAGTTTGTGCTGTTGGTAAGCTGCTATATTTTGCATACAAGCACTGGAGCACAGCTGTCATCAATTTCATGCACAGAGAACATTTTACATCACAGTCATGTACCATACCTCCCAACATTTTGAGATGGGAATGAGGGACACCTACTAACAAACGTATGTAGGCATAGGACATGCCCCCTGCCACACCCCCTTAAAGGAGAATTAACCCAAAAAAAAGGTTAATTAAATCAACAAGGGTTTTTTTTTTTTTACAACAACTATTCCTTTATATTGGCTTTTAAAATTTACAAATGCAGCAATTTAGAAATTGGATGAAAGGTTTAGCACTGGAAAACACTTATTGATAGATAAAAGGTGAATTTTATATACATCTATATAGATCAATTCAAAATGAGGGACAAATGAGGGGGGGAGAGGGACAGAGGGACATTGTTCCAAATCAGGGGCAGTCCCTCCAAACCAGGGACAGTTGGGAGCTATGCATGTATTGTGCATGGCTCCACCCACGCAGCCACATCATTCATTCTCAGTTGTGAATGAAATAGGTACAAGTCCCATCTTCCACCATGGCAGAGGCAATTGTAGTTCTCAATGGAGCACAAGTGTGGTGATGTCACCTCACTTGTAGTCCATTGATACTCTCGCCAGCTCTGTAGCTGAAGTCCTGTATCTTGGTATGGACCCGTGGCTGGAGAAAAAGTTTGAAGGAGTCAGAGCATTGCACCCACTGATTGGAGTGCAATGCTCTGCAGGCCAAAATAAAAAAAAATGCACACTTACTTTTTGCAAAAATGGGTGCATTTATTACTTTTTTTCTAAAGGTGGAATTCTAGTCTAACCTTTATTATTCATTAGCAGAAGAATATTTTAACAATAAATGTAGATAATATACTTACGTCCATCAAGAAGAAGAATTATCATTATTGCTGATAGTTGCAGAGACAGGAAAAGTTTCACTGTAATAGCTATTTCACAGTAAGCCTTACTGAGGAAGGCAGAAGTGTTAGGCTTTACTGCAAAGTGGGTGGCAATTTAGGTCCTCACAGATCAGATAACAGATATTTTAGGTAAAACCGCAAATTCCCATCTGATTTTGCAAATAAACACATCTATTGACTGTAGATTGTTTAGCTAGATATTAAGGCCCATTTACACCATGTATATTGGCCTGCATTGATCATTGCAGTCCGAATGTATGGACAAGGCATTTTGCCCTATGTACTATTGTTTCAGTTCACAGTTCATTTGGTGACATTTCAATAAAGCAAAAAAAAAAAAAAAAAAAAAAAAGTAAATAGTGCAATGCATTCCAACAATGCATCACACTGCTCTTACACAATACACACCAGTGTTTGCATTTTATAGAGATTATAACGCTCTTATAAAGCAGATCTCTTGTGTACATGGGCACTTAGTCACCCTAAGTACACTCCTGCCTCTTTTGTTATTATTTAAGGAAGTTTCAAATGTAAAAAATGGAAATCCTGTTTCTTCAGAAACAAGTGGTGAAGTAGCTTGAAGGGGTCCACCTTAACTCCCAGATTTTCTTGTACAGGGAGCTGGTCCCATAAGGGGCCTGTAACCTGTAACAGTAAGGCTGGGTTCAAACCTGAGATTTGTAACACATTGGGCTCCATTCACAAATTGGTATCTTACTACATCTGAGTATGTAGTAAGATACCACACAGCGTTTTCCAAAAAAATGTTAAATTCACTAAGAAACTGCTACGAAAATACTGCAAGGTTATAAGGTAGACAGTCTGGGGTACTTAGTAAGAGGCATTATATGTTTTTTTAACTTTGTAATTTTTTGTTACATTTTTTGGAAAATTAAGAAATTAAGTCAAGTTTTTTTTGTTCACATTTTGTTTTTTCATACTGTCATGCAGTATAACCTCATCATATTACTGGTGTGACAGTGATCAGGGATACTGACTGGTGAGAGTATGTAGAAAGAAAAATGACTTTGTTTAAACTTTTTTTTTACCTTTTTTTCAGTGACACTGTACCACTCTGGGGGATAATCAGGGGTGTTTTCATTTTTTACACTGTGATTGCTGCTACAGTGATTATCACTGTGACAGCAATCATTTGAACTACCCGACACTATTGTTGACATGTTGGGATTGGCTACAGATATTCACATGGTACAGGGTGATGTGCTACGCCCAGGTACCATGTACTAGCTGTGGGCAAACCACAGCAGTACTATACAGGAATCACAGCTGATATGAATGAAATTCATTCATAACAGCTTTGATGACATTGTGATCATGTGATTTAATAGCGATCACGTGATCCCCCGGCTGCTCAAAGGGGCTGGGTACCGGGAAACATAATCTGCTGTGCTCTGTGGACAAAGCGGTTGTGGGAGTGGCACCAGGGATGGACTGGGCCGTGGGGCAAGGGGGGAAATTGCTCCCTGGGCCTCTCTGATACCCTGTAAAAAGGCTACACCGGCTCCGATCCAGGGGGATATAACAGTGTTGAGGTCAGTTGGCATGGTAACTGCACTGCACACAAGTAACTTTAGTTTTGTTAGCAGTGGGACTCAGGCTGAGAGGACAACAGTCCGGCGGCATGTTCTGCTTGCCATCCCCAAGCTGTCACCTGAGCCTTCGATCATTGCTGAATGCTGGTCTTGGCCATGGCTGGGAGCGGGTGCACAGTGCACTGTGCGAACTGTGGCTGCTTGTGCCAATCCTGTTACTCAAAATCTCATTCACACAAATCCTGTGAGATATTGAGAGACAGGATTTAGTGAACAGTGCAGGGTGCTGAAGGGGCCCATCATTTCTGGCCCACCTCTTTGTGATCTAGCCAATCCTATCTGTGCCTGCGCCAGCAGCCCCACCCATACTCCACCCCCTGATGTGGAAGTATGGAAGGTGTGTGTGCAGCAGGCGACAAATTGGAGGACACACACTAGAGGCTGAAAAATTGGTGAGTCCACTGTCCAAACATCCCCCCCTTGACATTGCATATTGTCTTCTTTGCTTCTGTTTCTCTGAGTCTCTGATTGCATAAGACTGCCACTCCTCTGAAGAGAAATCTGCACAGGGATGTGCAGATCCCTGTGCAGACTGCTTTTCAGACGCATTTGACAGTTGTTGAAGAGACACTATGTCACCTCCTCACCACCTATTTTAACACCCTAAATGCTGCATCATCCCCACCACAACCACGCGCATTGAATGCTATTGTGGGGAAGTTGCAACTCTCTCTCTCTGGTAGGGGCCCCAGTGCATTACTTTGTCCAGATGCCCATGATGCTGTTAAGGTGACAATGCCTAAAGGCTTTCTGGTGAAAAGGAGTAAAAAGTCCCCGAAAGGTATCCTATTGAGTGTGGGATGAGGACAGATTGCAGACAAGCCCCTCCGCATGAATGTTGTATGCTGTGTCCAAACAGAGGCTGGCACCGTGCCCCACCGGGGCTCCCCTCCCCCGGCCAGCCCTGACTAAACTGCCCCAGCTCTCCTTTGCTGCCTTTGGCTGCCCCCTGCTGGCCAGTTTAGGAACCCAGAGTCAGTGTAACATGTGCTGTCCAGCCTGACCCATGCTCTGAATACAGAGCACATGGATTGGAGCTTCAGTCTGGGAGGGGGTTCGGGAGGAGGCAGGGTAGAGAGAAAGTGGGAGGGGAATCTTTTGATCTGTTTCTACACTGTTTTTTGCTGTGCGTAAAGTACAGTATAGAGCGCCCCATTGCGAGGTAAAGAAAACTAGTTGCCATTAAAAGTCCCCACTACAGTTCTCAGATCAGCAGATGACCTTGCTCAAGAGCACCATAGTTGGCTGATCAGAACTCCCCCAGTGCTGCCACGGATCCCATCCCCCCCCCCCCCGCACTGCCACTCATCCCATTCCCCCTACCAAGGAGTAAGACAAGGAATAAAAATAGAGAATTCATGGAAGGGAGAGGAAGGAGGGAAAGAAACAAAGAAAAAGGATGAGAAAGAAGGTGTTAGGTGGCATGGATAACAAGTTCAAGGCATGAAAAGTTCATAGCTGTTTTTCAAGTTAAATTCAAGGAAAAGGGCACATTTTTTGGGTTATTATTATATACAATTACCTTTCACTTGTTCAAGTATTTTATTAAAGATTATCAGAGAACATCGCATATATGAGTAACGAGAGAAATTTTATTTCATAACATTAAGATAAACTTATTACAGGAAAATATATCTCTAGTCGCATATGACATCATATAATTGTTTAGTTAAGAATTAAATTAAGACAGATCAATGCAGTCAATTAATAGTTATCTATCTAAACAAGAATCCACCTTGTATATACAAATTTATGTAGAGTCGCCAGTATATTTGGTGCTCTTTTCAGTAGTGGAACATTATTGTTAATCTACCACTGATTTGGGGCCTAATATCAGCATAATATTATGGCATGTCAACGAACTATAGTGGCGTTTACCTGAGTTAAAAAGGTAGTATGAATAATAAGCAGGAGAAGGGGTTTACAATTACCTTTCTAACTGTTAACTAAGACTCCTTTCACACTGGGGCTGCATTCGCGTTAAAGCAGCGCTCGCTATAGCGCCGCTTTACTGCTGTTTGCGCCGCTTTTCGGCCTCTAGCGGGGCGCTTTTAACCCCCCAAAAATGTTAAAAACTGCTGTGTTGCAGCGCTTCTGAAGCACTTCTCAGCCGCTTCAGAAACGCTGCCTATTAATTGCAATGGGGGGGGGGGGAGTTTTGTGAGCGCTGTATACAGCGCTCCCAACCCGCCCCAAAGATGCTAATTGCAGGACTTTTTTTTCTGTCCTGCAAGCACACCACTTGGGTGTGAAAGCACAAGTTGCACAGAATGGAAGGCCTAAAAACTTCCTCAGTGTGAAAGGGGTCTAAGTGAACAAATCTTCACTTTCTGAATTCACATTCATCTAAAAATGTATTCATTATATAGAAGAATGAAACATTAGAATATTGTTTATCATATTTATCATACTTTTTTTTTAAATCTTATCAAATAACTAATAAAGACACGAAATACAGCATTTGAATATGTTGAGGAAGTTGATGAGTGAAATAGAAGAAAACATAAAAACTGAAGCCATATAAATGTATGGCATGCAGTTATAGGGCATGCATGCAGTCACAGGTAATTTAAGGGCCACCCCGTAGTTTTTTCTTTATCCAGGTTTTGATTTCCCTGTTGAGATAACTGTACACACTTCAAATAAAAATATATGTGGCGCTATCCTATCCTTGTGTACCAACTCCAAATCTGTGAACTAGATGATCACAGAGTGCTAAAAAATGTATCCTAATCATAAAAGTGCAATGTGCATATACAATTAGGGTGAATAATCAAGTGCACTACGATAATGCCCCGTGATCACAACATGAAGTCTATCACAATATATGGACTATGACTGATCAACATGAATCCAAATAATAATAATACATCAAAATGTCATGTATTGCGATACCTATTGCTCATATATTCAAATTCTTCTAAACTAATACACATAAAAAACGAATAAAGTGTCAAGTGCGCAGTTGATAAACTGGTGCAAAAAATGCAGCTCCTAGTGCGACTGCTGTGACGTAGACATAAAAGTGAAAATGTGTGCAAAATGACCGCAAGGTGCATACATGCGACTGATAATGCAACTTGAGGTCTCACATAAAACCATTAAGCAATAAAAAACATTAACAAATTGACAATAGTGCAATAAAGTTCAGAAAAATTGAAAAATTCCAGTACAGTGCGACTCCTAATGTGACAGCAATGTCCGCAAGGGGGCATCTTCTATTAAAAAAGTGCAGATACAGTGGTGGCAAGTGTCTTGTGATAAATGCATCCGATTCTGTTCCGGTGCGTGACGGTTGTTTCCCCCAGCCTCTCACCTGAAGTAGCGGCCCCCAATGGGCCGAGTCAAACGAAAATACACAGGTGGATGATGCTATGTGCAGAGGATGGGTCTTCAAAGATAGTCACAGCTCCCGGGAGGATGTCCGTGGATATGGTTAACTGCAACTCTCACCACCGCTCACAATGGCAATCCCAGGATGAAGGTAGAGAAGAAGAAATAACCTCCATGGTGTAGGATTTCGAATAAAATTTATTAAACAAACGTAGCAACTTACATATGAAAAAAGCAGCAAACAGTAAGGAACGGAAAACTTCCGGGTTCGGCCGTACCCGGAAGCGACGGCACCTGGCTCCTCCTACTCTGACGCGTTGCGTCACACCACGTGACTTTTTCAAAGGGATGAGGAGTCCGATGCCTGGTCGTCAGTATAAATAATAGCCGCTGTCATGGCAACAGCACTAAACAAACACTAACAGACGATCCCTGTGCATACTAGGGAATAGATGATATCTTCAATGAATATGCTAGATGTCAATTTTTTCAAGACGAGTAAAGCATAAAAAATAGGTCAATTCTAATCCTCTCTTAAGGATGTAGTATCAAAGTAAAATGTATAAGATATATTAAAAACATAAAATGCAAGTGTTTAAAATTGACGAGACAAATGTCGCAACACCTACGCCATCTAGTGGTGAGTAAGAAACAAGCACCTATTGAGCAGGATATATCTAGGGAAAGGACTGAAAACGCCATCCCATGGTATAACAGAAAGTGCTTAAAATTCCAACTCCTCGACTCTCTGCTGGCACCAAATGGGCCCACAATGTCAAATAAGAAATATATAAAATATGTTGAAAGAAATAATGTAGATATTTAAAATAATTAAAATAAACAAGACAAATCTCACAACACCTACGCCATCTAGTGGTACATAAGGATGAAGCAACTACTGAGTAGAATGTATCTAAAGAAAGGAAAAAAATATTATATATCTGTCTTGGAGACTCTCCAATGGTATATCAGAGAGTACTTTATATTCAAACTCCTAGAATCTCTGCTGGCATCTAATGGACCCACAATATGGCTGAAAGAAACATTCCTTGAACAAGCAAAATTGATCGGGGAGAGGTTTGTCCAGAAGGGTTACGATGCAAAGTTTATTAAAGAGAAAATAAATGACGTCACACTACTTGATAGAGGAAAATTAATACAAGATGGGGAAAAAAATCCAACCCAACAAGATAATGTACCTATTATTATGGATTATAATATCCGACATAAACAAATTGAAAAAATTATTAGAAGACACTGGGACATTATTAAAACAGATCGTCATTTAGGTACCATTCTGTCGAATCAACCGAAATTCGTATATAGAAGAGCCCCCACTCTAAGGGATCGCTTGGCAAAAAATGTTTTAGACCCCCCCAAGAAAGAAAAAAATGTCCTTCTTTGAAGGTAAGGGGTTTTATCCGTGCAAAAATTGTTACACCTGCAGGCATACGAAAGAAGATAAAAAGAAGAAAATAAGTTTTACTTTGTGGGCGTGGCCTGACCTGGCTTGAAGATGGCTGCTTAAACCAGTAGCTCCTGCTATCCAAGACCTGCTACCTATCTATCGGTGGTTTTAACGCCCTTTACTCGGCCAAAACATGGGGACTGCGTCCCGGAACACCTCGACCTCTCGGTCCCGCTCACACAGAGAGCAACCGGGCAACGCTGGACACAATATCCCAGAAATGTTCCGGACAGGCAGGGGCAACATGGTGCCTTCCCCCCTCAGCAACTCAGAGGCCGCACCTTCCTCACAAACGGGAGCTCCAACACACAATCTCCCGCTCGCCCAGGCAAACGGAACCGAGGACCGGACACCACCTCAACGAAACATCCAAGACCTGCGGATAAAAGCCGCAGACATCAAAGATACCCTGTCAGCAGCGATCTCAGAGCTCCGTATCGACATCCGCGCCCTCTCTGACAGAGTGCAGGCGGCTGAAAAAATGGCGGATCGTCAGGACCTACAACTGCGCAAAACGACTATGCATGTCGGCACTCACACGCTCCAGATGAGAGACATGCAAAGACACCTTGAGGACCTTGACAACCGTGGCAGACGCCACAATCTGCGGATCAGAGGACTGCCCGAATCAATAGAAGGCGAACAGGTTGAGCATTCTGCCATAAGCCTGTTTAATGGTCTTCTCCACAGACCACTCCAGACACCTATTAAATTAGAAAGGATCCATAGGGCACTGCGACCTAAAGGCAAAGACACAGATCCACCGAGGGATATCATCTGCTGTCTCACAGATTTTCGGATCAAGGAAGAAATACTCAAACAAGCCAGAGCTGTCCCACAAATAGTGCACGAAGGAAAAACTGTCCAAATCTATCAAGACCTATCAGGCATAACCCTTCAACACCGTAGGGACCTGAAACCCCTGCTGGACACTCTGCGCGCTAAAAGTATTACCTACAAATGGAAATTCCCTTTTTGTTTAGCCGCTACCTCACAAGGCCGCACGGCTTTTCTTAGAGTACCTGAAGATCTACCTCTCTTCTGTGACACCCTGCACATCCCGAGGATAGAAGTACCCAACTGGTATGCGGAATTCCGCCGCTCCGCAGTGCGCAGAGAACACCCACCTGAAGAACCCATGGAGGCTTCTCATACAAGCCAAAGGAGGAGAAGATCCCCGTCCATCACACCACCTCATGAAGCACACCGCACTAACCGCCACAACCACAGTCCGAACTCTCCCAACTCAAGGAGGGCCAGGCGGGAACGCTAACACTAACCGCACGCGTTAGTGATTTTCGGGATACGGTATCTCTGTTTTTGCCAGGTCAGACTTTCAAACCTACTGGCCCGGACAAAGTTACTTTTATTTCGGTTATGTTTCTGTTTCAACTGTTTATACACGCTGAAGATTTCGCCTGACCACCACCAAGCGGCAAACACAGACTGTGAAATAGCTGTTGTAAATTACATCTACAGGATGCTTGCAGACAGTTATCACCTTCCTATACATGGATTCCAGAAAGTTGCTGAGTATACTACAATCCCCAGAATGCAAGGCGACAGCTCCCTGGATACAAGTAATTGATCTCCACAACAACGCAGCCTGCTCCCGGCATTCCACATTCTGATACTATCGGTGCGCCGGAAACAGCAAGTAAAGAATGTACTCCAACGTCATCAAATAGCGTCCTCCAGCCCAACAGAAGACGCCTTCAGGGATCGCTCCGATAGTACGGAACTCACGGTTGTAGTCGGATACTTGTCGGCACAGGATGCCAAGCGGTAACACATCTCGATCGGCCTCCCCCGGGTTAAGCGATCCCCGGAGAATCTTCCATGGACCGGAGGCTCGCCTACGTCTCTTGCAATGGAATGACTACGAGAAGAGCGCACTCATTCTTCAGAACAAGGAATCGCAGACGAGACTGACAAAGAACCCGAGACCAATACCTGCAGGAACATATAGACTCCGGCTGTTTTAGAATCCACGAATAACTACGGGAGGTATAATACAGCCGATTCTTCATCCCGCTCAGGTATTTTCCTTCTGCAGCCTGCAGCCAATACTTGGCTTCCCGGTTATAGTTTCGCTGGGTTAAGCATCAATGACTCACCCTTTCTATATACATATCTGTAAAACTGCTATGCTTGTCCAGATACTCAGTGTTGTTATATATACGCATTGGTTCATATTTGGCAAATATATGGTTTTCATGGTTCAAGTTCATGCATAACTAAACAGATAATTTCATGACTGTAATGATCTGATGTTTAATCTGATAGATCTCCTTCTAACTATGCAACCTAGAACGTACTGTTTTCTCGCTTTGCACTCTGGATCCTCTACTGCACCTCCAGGGGGATGCGGTGAGGTTTTCGGAGAGCCGAGAATACTTCTCTATGAGTGTGGCTTGGTGGCTGGACCTCAAGCCGCTCTCATACAGGCATACAGTTCGTGCATATTCGGTCACTTTACATATAAGCTTATTTTCAGTAAAGTGGCCTTCACTTCGACACTCTATTCGTATGGGCTCACGACCTGCCCTGCCATGTCATACCCAACACTCACTACATTATCCTCCTCGCCGAGAAATTATAAATTATAAACTTGCGCACACCACCTTAATCAGAGACCAATAGTCGCAGGATAGTAGGACACACAGGTTTCATTACTTCTCCACACCACAAACTAACTCGTGTCAAGTCTTCACCAACCCTCACACAGCTGCAGTGCAGTGTAACAACCCGGGCTTCTCGGATTGGGGACTGTTATTGCGCTGTATCTTACAGATTTTTCCATTAGTAACGAGACAGCAGGATTGATCAATATCACTGCTACCTCATCGGTCTACTACGTGAACGCTACACACCTTACCATAAGCCACCATCATACACACTTAGCGCACTTTCCCAGAACTTCTTCACCTGATACGTTACCTTCCCCCGACCCTGACGGAGGTCATGGATCCCACTAACTTATCTAATACAAAGACTTCAACATACTCAGCTCTTAACCTACGCTCCATGAACATCCGCGGCCTAAACACACCTGAAAAACGTTCTCTCTTGCTTGCTTCATTACAAAAAAACCAAAACCCACATTGCACTTATCCAAGAGACACACTTTAGATCAGATGCAATCCCCAAACTACAGAACAAACACTTTCCAACTATAGGACTCCTCAGTCTGGGAAGGAGACAGGACTTCTCTGCTAGAGATAAAGACCTTCAGGACAGGTTCCGGGCCCCCCATGCAAGGAGGATACCTTCCGGTGCACAACCCATCTTTACACTGTCATTCATGGTGAGACAGTACAAGCTCTTTTGACTCACCGCCCACGGCTTGTGAGTCCACCGAAGTTGGTAAGAGTATTCTACCTTTCACTTTGATTTGGAGTCTCTTTACTGTGAGGATATCTGCCTTGGGTTCCATTTTGTTTCAACTGCACTATGCAACATATGGACTAAATTATTAAGTCTTTATTATTCACTTGGGATTTACACTTCCCCACCATCATTGTGGACATTTTTTATATTTCTTCACTATCAAAAATGTGGACTTTTGAGAATAGTATTTGTTGATATATTTCACTTTATTTTCACTTTCATGTATATCTGCATCTTTCCTAAAAGAAAGAGCATTGCACCTTTTTATTTAGGTGGTGATATTGTTTGTTTACACACCTATTTGGTTTTGGCCTGGATGGGGTTACGTGCCACTTCAAATGTGGATTGACCTCCCCCTGCTCTAAAACCCCTTTTTTCCACAGCATATACTTTAGCGCTACACTTTTTTGTTTATTTTTTCCAACTATATACCATGCATCCGATACTGAAGCCAAATCGAAAGGTGTATGCATCCTTGTATCAAAGCACTGCCCAATGGTCGAAACTGATGTAAAACAAGACCCTCAGTGTAGATTCCTTTTCATCAAAGGCTCTATCCACAAACAAACATTCACCATCGCCAATCTATACGCGCCAAACACACATCAGGTGACCTTCTTTCGAAACACACTGCAACTTCTCATGACTTTTAGCGCAGGCACTCTTATAGTAGGTGGTGATTTCAATAACCCTCTCAATCCTCCCCTCAATACATCAATAGGGGTTCTCATCCTCTACTTATAGGGCACTACGCCCTATAAAACACAACTCAGAGACTTATTATTACACGACACATGGCGCACACTTAACCCAAATGGCAAAGACTTTACCTTTTTCTCCCCACCGCACTCCAAATACTCACGCATAGATTACTTCTTTATCTCTCAAAATGACCTGCCAATGCTTCAGACGTCCACTATTGACCCGATGATACTCTCAGACCACAACCCTATCACCATGACCCTACACATTCCCAACATGAGAAAACACTCTCCCATCTAGCGTTTAGATACCTCGCTACTGACAGACACTGAAATCGTGCACACCATTTCCCAACAACTGAATAACTATTTCACTGAAAACGGACAGAGCGAATCCTCTCCAGAGGTAGTATGGGCTGCACATAAATGTGTTATAAGAGGAACGTTCTTGTCCCAGGCCGCCCATAGAAACAGACAAAGGAAAGCGAGACTGGAGGTACTGACTAACCGCATATCACAACTGGAACGGAAACACAAAGCATCTCTGGCCTCAGACACCTTGGCTGAACTGACGCAATTGAGAAACGACCTCTTAGATGAATTACACAAAAACGTTAAACGCAAATATATGCTGACAAAAAAATGCTTCTACGAGTTTGGTAACAAGTCAGGAAAGATGCTAGCCAGAGCATTACAGGCTAAAAAGGCTGCCCACACTATTCACTCAATTGTAGACCCCTCGGGTAAAACAATAGTCGCGTCAGAAGACATAGCGAAACAATTTGTACGCTACTTCACAGACCTATACAATCTTCACACCCACCAGACTTCTCCTACCCTAACAGATAGGAATACTGCAATTCAAAATTTCCTATCCCAATACTCTCCCTCACCCCTCAAGGCTGAAGAGGCGGCATCTCTAGATACACCTCTGACAACGGAAGAGATAACACTGGCTTTAAAACATATGAAACAGGGCAAAAGCCCCGGTCCGGATGGACTACCAGTCGGTTACTACAAAGCCTTCCCTGAACTGCTAACACCTCACCTTGTCAAGGCGTTTAACAACCTTACGCCCACTAGTACAACTTCCAAGGACATATTAGAAGCACATATTACTCTCATCCCCAAACCAGGAAAAGATAACAAGATGGTCTCTAATTACCGCCCCATTTCTCTAGTAAATGTAGACATAAAATTATATGCCAAAGCCATAGCCAACTGTCTTTTACCCCTGATTCCTAATTTAATTGCCACTGACCAAGTAGGTTTTGTCCCTGGTAGAGAAGCTAAAGACAACACTTCTAAAGCTTTAAGCATACACTATTGGTTAACCTCCAATGCTACTCAGGGCTTCTTTCTGTCGTTGGACGCTGAGAAGGCGTTCGACAGGGTGGCTTGGGACTTTATGGAAGCAACCCTGCACTCAATAGGCCTTCCGACACGATTAATCAAAATGATTTTGACTCTCTATTCCTCTCCCACAGCCAAAGTAAGAGTAAATGGTGGCTTGTCGGACGCCTTCTCCGTGTCCAACGGAACTAGACAGGGATGCCCTCTATCCCCCCTGATCTTTATCCTGACTATGGAACCCATGCTGCGCAGAATTAGAGAGAACCCAGATATCAAAGGCATTGCAATTAACCAAAAACAATACAAAGTAGCGGCATACACGGACAACGTCTTACTCTTTCTTAAGGAACCGATCACTGCCATCCCGAACCTTCTTAGAGACTTCGCACTCTTCAAAACCCTTTCAAACTTACAAATACATTTTTCTAAATCCAAAGCCCTTAATGTATCGCTACCTAATGAGACAGTTACACAATGCAAACAAAACTTCCCGTTTGGTTGGGAATCACAGGCCATAACGTACCTAGGCATCAAAATCCCAACCAAATTAACGGATTTATTCCGGCTAAACTTCCTACTCATTTTACAAACCATCCAGACTGACCTGCAGAAATGGCAAGCTGGTCCATTTTCGTGGTTCGGGAGGATAGCTATTTTAAAAATGAACGTATTACCTAGGTTACTATACCTACTCCAAACCAACCCGATACTGCTCCCACTCTCTTTCTTCGCTACTTACAAAAAGATCTGTAGGAAGTTCATCTGGCTCTCCAAACAGCCCAGATTGAACTGGCACAGACTGACGATCCCCAAAATACAAGGAGGATTACAGGTTCCGGACTTACAAACATATTACCGGGTTTGCCACCTAGCCAGAATTGTTGACTGGCACGTACACAGCAAAGAAAAAGAGTGGGTACATATTGAAAATGCTTTTACCAAGATCCCGTTGAAACTTCTTCCTTGGATTAACCCAAAACATATCCCGAAAACAGCCACATTAAATCCCCTGATTAACTCCACACTCTTAAATTTTAAAGCGGCGTGCAAAATACTGAAGCTACAACCCACACCAGGACCAATGACCCCTATAGAAGATAACCCGGACTTTAAGCCAAGAGTGTCACTACTCCACCCGACAAATGACCCACAAAGACCCCGTCTCACAGCACAACACATGTTCCTACAAGGATCCCTCCTGACACACCAGGCTATGAATAACAAATTCCCAGAATATAACATTCCTTTCTACAAATACCTTCAGATCCATCACTTTATCCATGGCCTCCAACCCACCGCAAATTTACACAGGGAACTCTCACCCTTCGAACTCCTATGCAACAGTCATGAACCCCAAAGACACCTCATCTCAACCATTCATACACTCTTTTACTCATCATATGACATCAAAGGGGATAAATTACTAAAACAATGGGAAACGGAATTGAACCAAGTCTTTACTCCGGACGAGTGGAGAAATGTACACAATCACATCCATAAAGGTTCAATCAATGTAGCGATACAGGAGTGCAAATTCAAAATATACACAAAATGGTATAGGACTCCCGACAAAATTAACAAATTTATACCAAACATATCCCCTAAATGCTGGAGATGTAACGCAGCTAGAGGCACACTCCTCCACATTTGGTGGGAATGTCCCCTCATTCAACCCTATTGGGCTGATATACATCACTTAATCACTCAAATTACAACATATACCCCAGACTTTACCCCGGCACAATTTCTACTTCATCACACATCCATTCCTCAACGCTTATACAAGAAGTCTTTAGTTCTCCATCTCATAAATGCAGCAAAATTGTGCATCCCCGTTCATTGGAGAAGCACGTCCCCTCCCTCAATCACAGAATGGATTCGGAGAGTGGACAGAGTGGCCGAGATAGAAAATCTCATAACATCAAACTTCTGACACAACATCTAAATTTAGAGAAACTTGGGCCTGTTGGAATCATTTTAAGGAATCACAACTGAAGCAAACACAGGACAATCCTTCCATCTTGGACTCTGAGGGTAATGTAGGCTCGCTCTTGAATGATCATATAACTGTATGAATATATGCCCCATCCTAAACCTCCGTCTTCCCATCATTCCCCTCTCTCCCAATCGCAACTTCCCGGCAAAGTACAGATCCCAAGCACGTAAAGCTCGCAATAGTTCTTGGCGAGAGAGGTACCCCACCATATCCTACATCTAGAGCCGACATGCCACACAATTACACTAATGTATACACTCTCACTGGGCACAGATAGTACCCATTAGGGGTGCCCAGGGGAGAGGGTTGAACTACTATGGTTGGCATTAACAATGAATATTGCACCTACCCCTTATTACTTTACTTTTCTATGTGATAAGTGAAGTACAACCTCACATGGTTAGTCACAAGATCAATGTTATCTTATTCTGCACGGTTTACATGACAATCCTAGCTAACAACTATAAGTGTTTTCACCGTATTCCGAAACTTCTCAAATCAAATGAAAAGAAATGCTAATAACCAAAATGTGGTATTAAAAACATTCTTCAGTTCTGTTCTTTAATAATTTCTCAAAGATACCGTGTTGCTCATTTTTTGAGATAAATGTCTACTATGGATAACACTTTTCTGTATCAATACACTGAGCTTTGTATATCTGTGAAAATTCAATAAAAATATTTAAAAAAAAAAAAAAAAACGTTTTACTTCAACTGTAACTTCACAAAACTATCTAGTAGAAGACTTTATTTCATGCCAGAGTGAAGGGGTGGTCTATCTATTGGAGTGCCCCTGCCACATTCAATATATTGGTAGGACAAAGAGAGCACTATGGATGAGATTAAAAGAACATGTACGAAACATCAAAAAAAGCTTTGATAAGCATAGTCTATCAAAACACTATGCAGAGCATCATAATAGCGACCCTTCGTCACTGAAAGTCTGTGGTATAGAAAAGTATAAACCCCATTGGAGGGGCGATAATAAAATCATTAAGATTAATCAAGCAGAATCAAGATGGATCCACGAATTACGTACTTTATCGCCTCTAGGACATAACGTAGAATTTGACCTGAATTGTTTTATTTCTAATTTGTAAATATTTTGCTAATTGGTTATTTGAGGCTTAGTATACCATTGTGTTTTAAATACCCCCAATAAGAATTCTATGTTGGTTAGCTGGTGCGTACTATTAGTCGGATTGTGTTTTTCTCCCCTTCTATGTAGAATTGGATTATATCATATTATTTTAGATGTTATTAATTTGTTCGAGAAACACCTAGATTCATCTCCGTTTCCCCTGGACACTGGTTCAGCCATATTGTGGGTCCATTAGATGCCAGCAGAGATTCTAGGAGTTTGAATATAAAGTACTCTCTGATATACCATTGGAGAGTCTCCAAGACAGATATATAATATTTTTTTCCTTTCTTTAGATACATTCTACTCAGTAATTGCTTCATCCTTATGCACCACTAGATGGCGTAGGTGTTGTGAGATTTGTCTCGTTTATTTTAATTATTTTAAATATCTACATTATTTCTTTCAACATATTTTATATATTTCTTATTTGACATTGTGGGCCCATTTGGTGCCAACAGAGAGTCGAGGAGTTGGAATATTAAGCACTTTCTGTTATACCATGGGATGGCGTTTTCAGTCCTTTCCTTAGCTATATCCTGCTCAATAGGTGCTTGTTTATTACTCACCACTAGATGACGTAGGTGTTGCAACATTTGTCTCGTCAATTTTAAACACTTGCATTTTATGTTTTTAATATATCTTATACATTTTACTTTGATACTACATCCTTAAGAGATGATTAGAATTGACCTATTTTTTATGCTTTACTCGTCTTGAAAAAATTGACATCTAGCATATTCACTGAAGATATCGTCTATTGCCTAGTATGCACAGGGATCGTCTGTTAGTGTTTGTTTAGTGCTGTTGCCATGACAGCGGCTATTATTTATACTGACGACCAGGCACCGGACTCCTCATCCCTTTGAAAAACTCACGTGGTGTGACGCAATGCTTCATTGTAGGAGGAGCCAGGTGCCGCCGCTTCTGGGTACAGCCGAACCCGGAAGTTTTCCGTTCCTTACTGTTTGCTGCTTTTTTCATATGTAAGTTGCTACGTTTGTTTAATAAATTTTATTCGAAATCCTACACCATGGAGGTTATTTCTTCTTCTCTACCTTCATCCTGGGATTACCATTGTGAGCGGTGGTGAGAGTTGCAGTTAACCGTATCCATGGACATCCTCCCGGGAGCTGTGACTATCTTTGAAGACCCATCCTCTGCACATAGCATCATCCACCTGTGTATTTTCGTTTGACTCGGCCCATTGGGGGCCGCTACTTCAGGTGAGAGGCTGGGGGAAACAACCGTCACGCACCGGAACAGAATCGGATGCATTTATCACAAGACACTTGCCACCACTGTATCTGCACTTTTTTAATAGAAGATCCCCCCTTGCAGACATTGCTGTCACATTAGGAGTTGCACTGTACTGGAATTTTTCCATTTTTCTGAACATTATTGCACTATTGTCACTTTGTTAATGTTTTTTATTGCTTAATGGTTTTATGCGAGACCTCAAGTTGCATTATCAGTCGCATGTATGCACCTTGCGGTCATTTTGCACACATTTTCACTTTTATGTCTATGTCACAGCAGTCGCACTAGGAGCTGCATTTTTTGCACCAGTTTATCAACTGCACACTTGACACTTTATTCTTTTTTATGTGTATTAGTTTAGAAGAATTTGAATATATGAGCAATAGGCATCGCAATACATGACATTTTGATGTATTATTATTATTTGGATTCATGTTGATCAGTCATAGTCCATATATTGTGATAGACTTCATGTTGTGATCACGGGGCATTATCGTATGGCACTTGATTATTCGCCCTAATTGTATATGCACATTGCACTTTTATGATTAGGATACATTTTTTAGCACTTTGTGATCATCTTAGTTCACAGATTTGGAGTTGGTACACAAGGATAGGATAGCGCCACATATATTTTTATTTGATTTATTCTCTGTCAGGGTTGTGTGAGTACACTGATTTATGTTGGCAGCTCCTTATCTGGTACAACTAGTAGTGTGGTTTTTGCGCATTAGTTCTCACTCATTTTGCATCTTTTTGTTTATTCTCACCTTCACTAGTGCTGCACACCATGGAAGTTTTTCATTTCTTAGATAATAGAACTCTAGACATAGATCTAGTTTTTTCCAAACAGGAAACTAACCAGGTAGGAGACATTGAGAATGGTTTCAGAAAGATAGGACACCTAATGGAGAAAAAAAATTAATGCATGGTGGGACATGGTAACACATGAAAAGTACATTAAAGATAAAATAGTACCCAGGAGACTCCGCTGGGATGTACCCATAAATGATGGCTTAGTAGATAAAGAATCTACAGACGAATGGTTCCATTTCTTCAATGGTAAAGGCCTAGAGCTACTTGAGTTCCTTAGAAAAAGAAAACAAAAAAAGATTAGACTTTTGAACAAAACCATTGAAGAAATTAAGGCTACTCTGGAACCTTCTAAAGAACTACCAGAATTCATTGCATTATCCAAACAACTAAACCGTGATATGGAATAAAGGGATAAAGAAACAGCTGCACAAAAAAGAAAACAATATCAGAGAGATATAAAAGATTTTAATGATGACCTTGTTTTTAAATGGCAAAATAAAATTGAAGAGACAATCATCAATTCCAACAATAGTACCCCTGTAAAAGAAGTAAAGATGATTGAGAATTGAAATGAAAGAAAAATTGAGGGGACTCTGCCAGTAAACAGGACCCAAGGAAATGATAACACCTATAATACTCCCCATCAAAAACAGAGGTGGAAAGGTAACAACTGGAAAAAACCCTTCTGGAGGAATAATGGATATACCAACAATTATCAAGGAAGACTCTACCATCAGCGGTAGAAGATCGCCCCATCCCATTTGGAAGGACTATGTGAATAATGGAGAGAGAAACAACTACTATTCAGATAGAATAAGAAGAGATGAAAGACCATTCAGAGATGACAGATATTTCCAATATGATGATAGGAGAGGAAGGTCTCCCCCATACAATGATCATTATACTGTCCCGACACAAAATAGATTTGAACAGCTACGAAGATATGATGATGGAGGGAGATCTCCCTGGCATCCAAAACATCAACCTGACAGATATGAACGAGAAAGAACACCTCATCGTTTTTTAGAACAACACCATCAGGATTCTCCGAGACGTCAATATCGAGAAGATCCTCTGCGGAGACATGACAGACGTACCTCAAACCCCAGTCCGGACAGAAGAAGAAGGGAGGACAAGAAACAAGAAGGACAGAGGGACCAAGACAGGGGGGGATATCAAAGAAATACACCGAGAAGATCTGTAGAAAAAAGGAAAGGAAAAAAACGAAAAACGAGAAGAGGATGCCGAGCAGGAATCAAAAAACAAAAGGAAAAGAGAACACTAGGTGAAGGTATCATTAATATCAGTGGGATGGAACTAACACAGGAAGAAATCAAAGTGTTGGATAAGGGATTCAAATTTGCCCCAAAGAAGAATCTTAATAAATTGAATGCATATGTGGATATTAATAAATTCATCAGGAGTCTTAACATAAAAAAATATATGCTCAGCAACCCAGGAGAAAGAAGAAGAAGTGCAAATATGTCTGAAAACAATGGGATTTTATTTAGTAATTTGCGGAACAAATCTCTTTTTAATCCACCTACTGGGAAGGATGGACATATAGAAGTTTTTAAAAAAATGATTTTAAGAGATTTACAAGATTTAAAAATAAAAAACGTATGTGATTCAAGAAGTATAAAAAGTGGGATAAAAAATTAGAAGCAAGAAAAAGACATCGTAATAAGACAAGCGGATAAGGGAGGAGCCATAGTTATCCAATCCAAAGTCGACTATAATGAAGAACTTAATCGACAATTAAATGATATTGGAACATACCAGCTACTACCAAGTGATCCAACGTTAAGAGACAAAAAAGAATTGGCTAAGGTAAAGAAAGGATTTGACAAAGGCCCCCTGAATAAAAAAAGAAGCCACATATCTACAGCCGAAAACCTGTAAGGTACCTATGATCTATACGCTACCAAAGATCCATAAGGATAAGTGCAAACCCCCAGGGAGGCCCATAGTGAATGGCATCAACTCGGTGGGGGCACGAATTGGAGAATATATTGACTGTTTTTTACAACCAGTAGTGAAGACTACGAGATCATACTTGAGAGACACTAAACATCTCATCCAACTCCTCAATGACGTTACCCTGGGTGATGGTCCCGTATATCTGGCAACCGCCGATGTCTCATCCCTGTATACAATCATCAATCACGATGAAGCTGTACAGGCAACTAAATGGGCTCTAAGAAATCTGAGCAATCTGAAATGCAAACAAAGGAGATTCATATTAGATTGTCTAAGATACAGCCTAGACTCTAACTATTTCTGGCATAATAACAACTACTACAAACAAATCTGTGGAATTGCGATGGGCGCGGAGTATTTGCCCAGTGTCGCTAATCTGTATATGTAGAAATGGGAGGAGGAAGCACTTTACAATAATCTACCACACCAGCTGACATTTTTTAAATGTTTTATAGATGATATTTTTATAATCTAGAGTGGAAATAGAGAAAGCCTCACTGATTTTTGTTTTAATCTGAACACTAATAATACAAATATTAAATTAACCTGGGAAATTAGTGATGAGAAAATCAATTTTTTAGATCTCCTAATAAAGAAAGAAGGAACAAAGTTATCCACCCAGACTTATTTTAAATCTGTAGACAGGAACAGCTATCTGCCTTTGGATAGCTGTCACCACTCGGTGTAGTTAGATAATATAACAAAAAGGCAACTAATTAGACTAAGGCGAAACTGTACCAAGAAAGAAACATTCCTTGAACAAGCAAAAATGATCGGGGAGAGGTTTGTCCAGAAGGGTTACGATGTGAAGTTTATTGAAGAGAAAATAAATGACGTCGCACTACTTGATAGAGGAAAATTAATACAAGATGGGGAAAAAATCCAACCCAACAAGATAATGTACCTATTATTATGGATTATAATATCCAACATAAACAAATTGAAAAAATTATTAGAAGACACTGGGACATTATTAAAACAGATCGTCATTTAGGTACCATTCTGTCGAATCAACCGAAATTCGTATATAGAAGAGCCCCCACTCTAAGGGATCGCTTGGCAAAAAATGTTTTAGACCCCCCAAGAAAGAAAAAATTTTCCTTCTTTGAAGGTAAGGGGTTTTATCCGTGCAAAAATTGTTACACCTGCAGGCATACGAAAGAAGATAAAAAGAAGAAAATAAGTTTTACTTCAACTGTAACATCACAAAACTATCTAATATAAGACTTTATTTCATGCCGGAGTGAAGGAGTGGTCTATCTATTGGAGTGCCCCTGCCACATTCAATATATTAGTAGGACAAAGAGAGCACTATGGATGAGATTAAAAGAACATGTACAGAACATCAAAAAAAGCTTTGATAAGCATAGTCTATCAAAACACTATGCAGAGCATCATAATAGCGACCCTTCGTCACTGAAAGTCTGCGGTATAGAAAAGTATAAACCCCATTGGAGGGGCGATAATAAAATCATTAAGATTAGTCAAGCAGAATCAAGATGGATCCATGAATTTCGTACTTTATCGCCTCTAGGACATAACGTAGAATTTGACCTGAACTGTTTTATTTCTAATTTGTAAATATTTTGCTAATTGGTTATTTGAGGCTTAGTATACCATTGTGTTTTAAATACCCCCAATAAGAATTCTATGTTGGTTAGCTGGTGCGTACTATTAGTCGGATTGTGTTTTTCTCCCCTTCTATGTAGAATTGGATTATATCATATTATTTTAGATGTTATTAATTTGTTCGAGAAACACCTAGATTCATCTCCGTTTCCCCTGGACACTGGTTCAGCCATATTGTGGGTCCATTAGATGCCAGCAGTGATTCTAGGAGTTTGAATATAAAGTACTCTCTGATATACCATTGGAGAGTCTCCAAGACAGATATATAATATTTTTTTCCTTTCTTTAGATACATTCTACTCAGTAGTTGCTTCATCTTTATGCACCACTAGATGGCGTAGGTGTTGTGAGATTTGTCTCATTTATTTTAATTATTTTAAATATCTACATTATTTCTTTCAACATATTTTATATATTTCTTATTTGACATTGTGGGCCCATTTGGTGCCAGCAGAGAGTCGAGGAGTTGGAATATTAAGCACTTTCTGTTATACCATGGGATGGCGTTTTCAGTCCTTTCCTTAGATATATCCTGCTCAATAGGTGCTTGTTTATTACTCACCACTAGATGGCGTAGGTGTTGCAACATTTGTCTCGTCAATTTTAAACACTTGCATTTTATGTTTTTAATATATCTTATACATTTTACTTTGATACTACATCCTTAAGAGATGATTAGAATTGACCTATTTTTTATGCTTTACTCGTCTTGAAAAAATTTACATCTAGCATATTCACTGAAGATATCGTCTATTGCCTAGTATGCACAGGGATCGTCTGTTGGTGTTTGTTTAGTGCTGTTGTCATGACAGCGGCTATTATTTATACTGACGACCAGGCACCGGACTCCTCATCCCTTGAAAAAGTCACGTGATGTGACGCAACGCGTCAGAGTAGGAGAAGCCAGGTGCCGTTGCTTCCCAGTACGGCCAAACCCTGAAGTTTTCCGTTCTTTACTGTTTGCTGCTTTTTTCATATGTAAGTTGCTACGTTGGTTTAATAAATTTTATTCAAAATACTACACCATGGAGGTTATTCCTTCTTCTCTACCTTCAAACTGGGATTACCATTGTGAGCGGTGGTGAGAGTTGCAGTTAACCATATCCACAGACATCCTCCCGGGAGCTGTGACTATCTTTGAAGACCCATCCTCTGCACATAGCATCATCCACCTGTGTATTTTCATTTGACTCGGCCCATTGGGGGCCGCTACATCAGGTGAGAGGCTGGGGGAAACAACCGTCACGCACCGGAACAGAATCGGATGCATTTATCACAAAACACTTGCCACCACTGTATCTGCACTTTTTTTAATAGAAGATCCCCCTTGCGGACATTGCTGTCACAATAGGAGTCGCACTGTACTGGATTTTTTCAATTTTTCTGAACTTTATTGCACTATTGTCACTTTGTTAATGTTTTTATATTGCTTAATGGTTTTATGCGAGACCTCAAATTGCATTATCAGTCACATGTATGCACCTTGCGGTCATTTTGCACACATTTTCACTTTTATGTCTATGTCACAGCAGTTGCACTAGGAGCTGCATTTTTTGCACCAGTTTATCAACTGCACACTTGACACTTTATTCGTTTTTTATGTGTATTAGTTTAGAAGAATTTGAATATATGAGCAATAGGTATCGCAATACATGACATTTTGATGTATTATTATTATTTGGATTCATGTTGATCAGTCATAGTTCATATATTGTGATAGACTTCATGTTGTGATCACGGGGCATTATCGTAGTGCACTTGATTATTCGCCCTAATTGTATATGCACATTGCACTTTTATGATTAGGATACATTTTTTAGCACTTTGTGATCATCTTAGTTCACAGATTTGGAGTTGGTACACAAGGATAGGATAGCGCCACATATATTTTTATTTGATTTATTCTCTGTCAGGGTTGTGTGAGTACACTGATTTATGTTGGCAGCTCCTTATCTGGTACAACTAGTAGTGTGGTTTTTGCGCATTAGTTCTCACTCATTTTGCAACTGTACACACTTGCATCTCCAGGAACACCACATTCAGCTGCACCAAAAGATGTTACTCCTCTGACTGTTCCATTGCAGACTAATGGTCCACCAGAATCTCCCTGAAAAACATTATTTAAAACATTGTATAAACTTCAAAAAGGAACTCAGAGGAGAAGAGTATAAACCATTGGGAATTTTGTAAAGAAGGTAAAACAAAACAAAAGGATCAGTCATTAAAAATGATGAATGTCTTATTCGTCAAAAGTCTGACATTTGCTGAAAGTGAAATAAAGTATAGATGTAGAACTGTAACTGATTTTAGGATTCAGTAAGAAGATACTGCAAACTAGAAGCGAACTTAAATTCTCCTCCAGGCTTAGCAGTGACTAAAATGTTAAAAAATACTTTCAATTGAAGAAATAATGACAAATACACAGATCTTCACAGGTTACACTGTAGTAAAGCTCTTTGTGCCTCTCATGCTGCATCTTTACTTAGCCTTCCCTATCTCTATCCTTTCTTTACAAGGGACTTGGTTCTCCACCCTTCTTTGTATCACACTGATTGTTCCCTTCCCTCTCTCCCTTTAGATTGCTTTTAGTAGGCCTGTTCTAATTTGTATCTCCCTTTCCCTGCATTTAAAAATTAGAGCATAATCTTCTTCAACCCCCCAACTGTGAACTGGTTGATCTTGGTTGAACACACTATGTTTGTCTGTCATTTCTGCCCTGAGATCAAGAATTATTTATCCCTGACGTCAGCATTTATCTTACAAACACTTCTGTTTTTTGATGACCACTTTTTCTGTTGGTCTAAGTTTTTCCTTCATACCTTTTTCCCTGTGGTGTTTGCTGGGTTGTCCTTCACATTTTTTTGTTGAGGTCCATTATGATTTCAGATAACAGTTTTCCTCTAGTGGTGGTATTTGTCCTGCTTTAGAATGCATTTCTGGTACTTTTCCTTATAGCAGAATATTTCTGTATTGCTCCCTATTTTCTCATTGGCTTTTAAACTGGCCAATAATTTCTTTAGGTATGCTTCTACTAAGATTTCCACTTTTGTGGGGTCTCTCAGTAGCTGTTTCCCAACCCTCAGTTGCATGCTTTTGGATGCTCCAGTCATCTAAGATTTACTATATCCCTGTGTCCCTTAATCGAAAATTAAGAAAATAAGAATTTTGTAGCTAGGTTTAGAACAAATTTTACATGTTCGGAGTTTGGCAAATGGCTGGAGTCAAACCTCCAGAGGCAGTGGAAAGTGAATCCTTTAGGACAAGTATTACTATCACTGCTACACGTGACAACCTCCCCGCAGGCTGGTTTAATAAAGCCTAGGATTTTTTGTTTACTTTTAGTGGCAAGGGCCCTGGGAGATGTCACTTAGGAAGAGCGGATTACATCGATGGTCACTGGATTTTTTACTTTCATCAGGAGTCATTCTATGATTGATGTGGATCTTCATTGCTGGATAACTTAATTGATGATGGGTTTACATTGTGGGCCTTTTTTTTTCTTTCTTTCTTTATTTTTAGCTCTTATTTACCTCTTATTTAAAACTGTCAAAAATTGTCAGTGTTTATTTACTTTTTACCTCTTACTCATTCACATGGGGAAGTATACTATTCCTCTAAGCCCTCCACCTGCAGACCCCCACAATCACTGGTCCAGGATTATGGGTAGGGATGAGCCGAACACCCCCCTGTTCGGTTCGCACCAGAACATGCGAACAGGAAAAAAGTTTGTTCGAACATGCGAACACCGTTAAAGTCTATGGGACACGAACATGAATAATCAAAAGTGCTAATTTTAAAGGCTTATATAAAGTTATTGTCATAAAAAGTGTTTGGGGACCTGGGTCCTGCCCCAGGGGACATGGATCAATGCAAAAAAAAGTTTTAAAAACGGCCATTTTTTCAGGAGCAGTGATTTTAATAATGCTTAAAGTCAAACAATAAAAGTGTAATATCCCTTTAAATTTCGTACCTGGGGGGTGTCTATAGTATGCCTGTAAAGGGGCGCATGTTTCCTGTGTTTAGAACAGTCTGACAGCAAAATGACATTTTGAAGGAAAAAACTCATTTAAAACTACTCGCGGCTATTGCATTGCCGACAATACACATAGAAGTTCATTGATAAAAACGGCATGGGAATTCCCCAAAGGGGAACCCCGAACCAAAATTAAAAAAAAAAAAAAAAGAACGTGGGAGTCCCCCTAAATTCCATACCAGGCCCTTCAGGTCTGGTATGGATATTAAGGGGAACCCCGGCCAAAATTAAAAAAAAAAAATGACGTGGGGTTCCCCCTAAATTCCATACCAGACCCTTCAGGTCTGGTATGGATTTTAAGGGGAACCCCGCACCAAAAAAAAAAAAAAAAACGGCGTGGGGTCCCCCCAAAAATCCATACCAGACCCTTATCCGAGCACGCAACCTGGCAGGCCGCAGGAAAAGAGGGGGGGACGAGAGTGCGGCCCCCCCTCCCTCCTGAACCGTACCAGACCACATGCCCTCAACATTGGGAGGGTGCTTTGGGGTAGCCCCCCAAAACACCTTGTCCCCATGTTGATGAGGACAAGGGCCTCATCCCCACAACCCTGGCCGGTGGTTGTGGGGGTCTGCGGGCGGGGGGCTTATCGGAATCTGGAAGCCCCCTTTAACAAGGTGACCCCCAGATCCCAGCCCCCCCCCTGTGTGAAATGGTAAGGGGGTACATAAGTACCCCTACCATTTCACGAAGAAAGTGTCAAAAATGTTAAAAATGACAAGAGACAGTTTTTGACAATTCCTTTATTTAAATGCTTCTTCTTTCTTCTATCTTCCTTCATCTTCTGGTTCTTCTGGTTCTTCTGGCTCTTCTGGTTCTTCCTCCGGCGTTCTCGTCCAGCATCTCCTCCGCGGCGTCTTCTGTCTTCTTCTCCTCGGGCCGCTCCGCACCCATGGCATGGGGGGGAGGCTCCCGCTCTTCTCTTCTTCTTTTCTTCTCTTCTCTTCTTCATTTTCTTCTCCGGGCCGCTCCGCAATCCATGCTGGCATGGAGGGAGGCTCCCGCTGTGTGACGGCGCTCCTCGTCTGACAGTTCTTAAATAAGGGGGGGGGGCGGGGCCACCCGGTGACCCCGCCCCCCTCTGACGCACGGTGACTTGACGGGACTTCCCTGTGGCATTCCCCGTGACGTCACAGGGAAGTCCCGTCAAGTCACCGTGCGTCAGAGGGGGGCGGGGTCACCGGGTGGCCCCGCCCCCCCCTTATTTAAGAACTGTCAGACGAGGAGCGCCGTCACACAGCGGGAGCCTCCCTCCATGCCAGCATGGATTGCGGAGCGGCCCGGAGAAGAAAAGAAGAAAAGAAGAAGAGAAGAAGAGAAGAAAAGAAGAAGAGAAGAGCGGGAGCCTCCCCCCTATGCCATGGGTGCAGAGCGGCCCGAGGAGAAGAAGATAGAAGACGCCGCGGAGGAGATGCTGGACGAGAACGCCGGAGGAAGAACCAGAAGAGCCAGAAGAACCAGAAGAACCAGAAGATGAAGGAAGATAGAAGAAAGAAGAAGCATTTAAATAAAGGAATTGTCAAAAACTGTCTCTTGTCATTTTTAACATTTTTGACACTTTTTTCGTGAAATGGTAGGGGTACTTATGTACCCCCTTACCATTTCACACAGGGGGGGGGCCGGGATCTGGGGGTCACCTTGTTAAAGGGGGCTTCCAGATTCCGATAAGCCCTCCGCCCGCAGACCCCCACAACCACCGGCCAGGGTTGTGGGGATGAGGCCCTTGTCCTCATCAACATGGGGACAAGGTGTTTTGGGGGGCTACCCCAAAGCACCCTCCCAATGTTGAGGGCATGTGGCCTGGTACGGTTCAGGAGGGAGGGGGGGCCGCACTCTCGTCCCCCCCTCTTTTCCTGCGGCCTGCCAGGTTGCGTGCTCGGATAAGGGTCTGGTATGGATTTTTGGGGGGACCCCACGCCGTTTTTTTTTTTTTTTTTGGCGCGGGGTTCCCCTTAAAATCCATACCAGACCTGAAGGGTCTGGTATGGAATTTAGGGGGAACCCCACGTCATTTTTTTAAAAAAATTTTGGCCGGGGTTCCCCTTAATATCCATACCAGACCTGAAGGGCCTGGTATGGAATTTAGGGGGACTCCCACGTCATTTTTTTTTTTTAATTTTGGTTCGGGGTTCCCCTTTGGGGAATTCCCATGCCGTTTTTATCAATGAACTTCTATGTGTATTGTCGGCAATGCAATAGCCGCGAGTAGTTTTAAATGAGTTTTTTTCCTTCAAAATGTCATTTTGCTGTCAGACTGTTCTAAACACAGGAAACATGCGCCCCTTTACAGGCACACTATAGACACCCCCCAGGTACGAAATTTAAAGGGATATTACACTTTTATTGATTGACTTTAAGCATTATTAAAATCACTGCTCCTGAAAAAACGGCCGTTTTTAAAACTTTTTTTTGCATTGATCCATGTCCCCTGGGGCAGGACCCAGGTCCCCAAACACTTTTTATGACAATAACTTGCATATTAGCCTTTAAAATTAGCACTTTTGATTTCTCCCATAGACTTTTAAAGGGTGTTCCGCGGCATTTGAATTTGCCGCGAACACCCCAAATTGTTCGCTGTTCGGTGAACTTGCGAACAGCCAATGTTCGAGTCGAACATGAGTTCGACTCGAACTCGAAGCTCATCACTAATTATGGGGAAAAGGCTTTTGTGCTCATCAACATAGGGCTAAGGTATCTCCCAAATTGAGGGCATGTGGCCTGGTATGGTTTGGGGGATGGGCACACACTGGTCCCCCCTCTTCCCCAGCCTACCAGACCGAATGATAAGATATGTGTCTGATATTGGGGGGTGGACCTCATACTTTTTTTCTTGTTTTTTTGTATTGGCCTTTGAAATTCATACCAGATCCAAAGGTTATCAACAGATGCTTTGTTTACAAACAGAAGGAAGCAGATGGGAGTTATCATTTGCTGGCAATTTAAATGCCATTTTTATTTTCTTTGTGAATGTCAGTTTTGCTATAGTAGGTTCATGCACTGTACAGATGCGCCACTTTACCAGCAGGTTCAGGGCATCCCTCAGTCATGTTATTTAGAGAAATTATGAATTTTTAATGTTTCAGTATTATTAAAATTGTTGCTCATCACCAAATGGAATTTGAGAAAAATATTTTGCTTTGGTACATGTTCCAAAGAGCAGTGCCCAGCCCTCTATATAATTTTTTTGCCTATTAGCTTAGAAAATGGCCTTTCTGCTCCTATTGACTTCAGTATGGTTCGGATTCGGCACTTAACCGCTTCAATACTGGGCACTTTTTCAGGCCAATTAAGCGGTCATGCAACGCTGTATCCAAATTAAATTTGTATCATTTTTTTCACACAAATAGAGCTTTCTTTTGGTGGTATTAAATCACAGCTGGGTTTTTTATTTTTTGCTAAAAAAAATGAAAAATGGGCAAAAAATATTTTTTCTTAGTTTCTTTCAGAAACTTTTGTAAATAAGTAATTTTTCTCCTTCACTGATGTGCGCTGATGAGGTAGCACTGATGGGCACTGATGGGGTGGCACTTATGGGCACTGATGAAATGGCACTGAAGGGCACACTGATGGACACTTATGGATGGCAATGATGGGCACTGATGGTGCACTGATGAGCAGGCACTGAAAGGCAGCACTGATGGGCACAAATTTACATCACAGATGGTCACTGACTGACATCACTCCTGGGGCTTCACTGATAGGGAACTTCCTGTACAGGTCTCCCCTGCGAGGAGATGCCGCTGATCGGCTGTCCTCTCCTTGCCTCACACTCTGTCAGTGAGAGGCGGGGTGAGCTGATAAGCGGCACTTCCGTGTTTACATGTGATCAGCTGTTATTGGACACAGCCGATCACATGGGTAAAGAGCCGCATCATCAGCTCTTTACGGAGATCAGGGTTGCGCCATATCCTAGGGATGCGGCGTACCCGCGATTTCCGTGATGTGCGCCCCCCACAGGAGCAGTGACGCTGGGGAGACGTCATATGACGTCGTCCCCGAATGAGAGGGGATCCTGCTCACCATCATTTTACTATATGGCTGGTGGTAGATGGTTAATCTTTAGCAATATTTGCCAAACCCACCTGGAGCCGAACCCGGTTACATTCAGCTCATCTTTTTTTTTTTTCACTAGCTGAAATACTTTCTGTCTACCAGTTCCAGTTAGAGAAACTATAGCCCAAGAGTACACTATTACAAACCAAAAACTCTTTTTTTCTAATGGCAACTAAAATTGAACAAGTGCTCTTTTACTCACTCAGGAAACCTTATGCTGAAGCTGTTAAGTTTTTTATTTGTGGCAGCCCACATTCTGAAACAGATGGGCAAAATGTGCTCTATAGATTTGCTGTGTAAATGCTAATATGACATGTTGTGCTGTCTGATGAGGTTTTAGGGACCCCACATTTTCTGCCATCTGACTGACTAAGTGACATGCTCAGCAAGTTCATTTTAAAAGTATAAACTTCAGAGGATTTTCTGTGAAAAAAAAAAACTTCAGAGGACATGTCCTGACAAGATAGGATATCTGCAGGAAATAGTTGGTCTGAGTGAGATTTACAGAAAACATGTAAGGTTTGGACTTCACCAGCAATGAGATGCAAACCACAACTTTACAGGAAACCTAGAAATATGCACAGTTCTCATTACTGCACCAGGATGGAAATATTGCTCTGTTGTCCATGACAAAATTATAACCCAGGGACTATTTAATATAATGAATTTGCGAATGGGTGTAACATTCAAAACAGGGAGGGGTAGGAAATACTGTAGTTTATTGCAGGTTGATGGATGGATTAGGGTTAGGTGAACATGGCAGTTATAGGGTAGGCAGAGGACACTCACATTTTAATGTCACACCTAACTTACAGGTAAAGGTCTCTGCGTGTTCCCCTAGTATGGATCGGAATGAAAATCCCTTTTTACAGTTTCATTTTGCATAGAATGGGGAAGCATTAACATTTTCTTGCAGATACAGTAACTTAATTCCTGAACTTATTTGTTTTTGGTGTCTTTGTATGTATGGATTACATGGGTTGTTAGCGAGATGTGGTAAAAATGTCATGTCAATAGCACCTTTAGAAATATATTTACCTAGAAAAATGGTGACGTGCTCAATACTTATTTTACCCGCTGTAACTATTGCTTAATGAATTTGGCATATACTGTATGCACGCTCACCTGTTGTAGTAAACTATGTTTTGAAAATAATATATTTATATAGGATTGTTTTTATGTATGTTAAGGGAGGACCCAGCCTATTTAAAAAAATGTAAATAGGAATTTTAGCTCCTTAGCCCTATTGGTAAAGATCATATACTGTTTAGTTATATTCAACCCATTTTATTTATGTACAAAGGATATTTAAATACACACTTATGTAGCACCCTGCTAGATAGGTGCTAGGTTATGTAAATTAGTTCTTAGCTCACTGTAATCAGATGAGCTGTGTGTGATTATTTTGGTCTGTGTTTCAGTGGCTGCATGGTTGACTGCTCTCCCCTGTCTGTCTGGAAGAAGTCTAGAAGATAGTGGGCTGAAAGAGTCAAACCAGCAGCTGCATATGTTTGCAGCCATGGCCAATCTCTGGGAAGAGTGTGCCTGGGTGGTGGCTGGGAGGGTGTATAAATACTCTGAGACCTGGAGCAGAGGGGTCTTGTCCTAGAGAAGGAGATCTCAGCCCTGAGGTTGTGAACTGTTTGCCCTCCTGGGCAGGTCGGCCATATGACTGCTGATCAGTAAGGTCCCAGCTAGGCTAGCTGGGGGCCTATTCTGCTTAAAGTTGCTGGAGCTGACTGAGGGACTGTCATCTGGGGATCTGGTCTGGTATTACTGGAGAGGTGTCTGGAAGATATTGGAAGGAGGCATCCAATTATCCAAGGACATTAGTGAGTGCAGACGATACAAGTGAAGAATCCCTCTTGTGCTAGAGTCAGCGTGGGTCAAAGGGGACATTGTTTATGGTGTCCTGGTATAGCTCAGTCCTATATTTGCTTGTGCAACAACTTTTTTTTAGATTTCTAGGAGGAAGATTATTGTCTTTAAGTTGCTGTTAAAGTTACTGGAGTATCCCACAGTTACCCTGAACCAACGCTGTATCTTGGCCTAGACCGACAAGGCCCAGGCCTAGGGCAGCACTTTGCAGGGGGGCAGCACGGAAAGAGTCCCCGCCAGCTGTTAGTGTAGCGCCAGTCTTATGGGGCGGACTGGGCTGAGAGGCAAATTAGTCTAGCGCCCCCATAAAGCGGCCACACTGCTTCCGGTATGCGGGCCGCCGGCAATCCGCAACTGGGGAGGGGGGGCACCGCTTCTATTTTTGACTGTCCTATCATCCTGGACCACAAACCTTCCTTACTGTGCTATATGTTTTCTGCTGCATCATTGGCAAGGTTATATCTTCTTAGTCCTCTCCATAAAATTATCAGAAATGTATGCTTAAAGTAGAACTATGGGCAACACTTTTTTTTTTCATTTTGGAAAGAGTAAGGGAGGGTTAAAGCCCCTGTCAGTTTATTTTTTTACCATCCCTGTCCCATTGGAGAGATTTCCCTTTACTTCCTGCTCCATAACCAAACAGGAAGTGAGAGGAAATCTATGCAAATTAAGGGAATCCATTGCCCCTCCCCCCAGGCCCTCAGAACTAGTGTACCCACTCAAAAATTTCAGAGCAGGTCTTAAACAGCAAGGGGTGGGTCATATTTAAATTAGGGGTGCACGAGTTTAGTCAGGCCTGGGGCAGCACAAAGCCTGAATACACTACTGCCCTGAACCTATCCAAGTTCAAGTTCTGCAATAAAGCATTAGAAAAGCATGCCCCTAGACTGTTCATTGAGCCAAAGGAGTGACTGTGAGGGTGTTCCTGGCTGTGGGTACAACTAAGGGGACCCTAAACTGTGGGCTCCTGCGGGAGTGAGCACGACATCAATCCATTTGAATAAAATATATTGTACTGTAATTGTTAATATTTTAATACTGATATATCAACAAGACCCTGCTGCAACTCAGATGCTAAGGCTTTCACTTAATCTCTAAGGTGTGTTGCTTTAAAGCATTTTTTCCCCATTAAAATGTGCTGTTTTAGGCAGCCCTTTCAAAATGAATGAGCTGCCAATGCACCTCAACAACCCAAAGAAAATGTGCTTGTGCCTTTGCTTGCAGTGCACAACACCACTAGGCATGTTAGTCCATCAGAATGACTGGAACCACATTGCACCAACACAAGTAGAGTGCTGTGCTGTGCAATGCGGGAATGTGGAGGGGACACCTGTGTTCTTGCAACACAAAATGTGAATGCAGCTATATGTTGCATGCATGCAATATCGTGCCACATTTTTACAAGTTTGCGTGAGTTCTTTCAGCATTTGTATAGGGCAGCTTATTGATTTCAATGAACTGCCCTATATACAACAAGCACAACAAAGTAGCTCATGTACCTTTTTGACTGTCAAGCTTTGTGCATTTTTTTACCCTGTGTTGACACATGTTTTTTTCATGTGAAAAAAAAACACTTTTTATGCCCTGTGTGGGAGCAACACAAGAACAACAGGCATTTTTAAACATTTCATAAATGTAAAAATGTGAATTGAGGCTATCCTGGAAACTCGCACTTGTTATCTGCTGGCTAACGTGGTATGCAAATAATAATTATTTATATTTAATAGGTCACATTTAGCTGGCTAAAAATAAATAACACAAACACAGAAAATCCAAAGCAGCTCTGTATGCTGTCAAGCCAAATTCCAAACCCTGTATGCTCCTAGAGATTGTATAACAATAAGAAAAAAACTCACCCCACAGGTTCCCTTGCTGGTCTCCTCTTGGGTGCAGATCAAATTGCGAGTTATGTTTGTACTTTCTTCTTTTTTCATTTGCCAGATATGAGCACATGCTCGTCTGCCCATGACTGTTACATTGACTTCCATTAATTTGTCTGACATTTTGTTATCACAATTTGATGTAAAACCCCAACCAGCTGTTTAACAAATACTCCTAGGTCTTAAAAATGTCTGCTTTTTAGGCAATGGCAAGACATTCACATATGTTCCAAATTTTGCTTTTTCGGTTAACTGAAAAAATAGGTAATAACAATTGTAGCAATAAATTATCTTTGTAAATACATCAGAATCAAATAGCTTAAAAGGTAACTCCACTTGCATTGAAAAAATTATAGCAAATAAAAAAAAAATAATACAGCATATGCAATTGCGATACAAGGCATATTGAATGTTATTAAAAATTACCTTTCCTTTTCAATCTGCAGAGCTGTAGTTTACTATAAAATGCAATGCAATATGGCAACCTGGCAGTGTTCTGTACACAGAATGTGTACAGAACACCCCCCAAATATGTAATTTCCTGCTTGTGTGATTGGCTCACTGATTTTCCCAGAAGTCTGCATTATTATTATTATTATTATTATTATTATTATTATTATTATTATTATAATACAGGATTTATATAGCGCCAACAGTTTGTGCAGCGCTTTACAACGTTAGGGCAGACAGTACAGTTACAATACAAATATAAGATACAAGTCAGATTTTTGGCATTCCTGCACCAAAAAGTAATTTTTGGTGAGATATTCCCAATAGGAAATCATGTCTAAATGGATGCAGATCCTGCCACTTTCCTTATTAGAGCCCTGCAAGTGCAGCAGCTGATTGATCATTATAAAACCACTCCCATTATATTGCACATGGACACAGACAAACAAACATCTCTTTCTTTAGAATAACAAAAGGTAGGACTCTGCAACAAAGTTTGTTAACATGCTTGAAATGTATATAGATCACCCAGAGGGGAATGTTTCTTTCTCAACAAAAGTGGAGTTACTCTTTAAATGGATACAGCAGTAAAGCAGAAAAATGTATTTATTGTGACCGCTGTGTTTAGTTTTTTTTCTCTTGAAAAAACAAACTCCCATTCATTAAGGACACAATGAAGTTTGACCTACCTGTCTCAGCCATTTCAAATGTTTGTGTCCTGAGCACCTTTTTCTACCAAAAGCTCAGTGCATACAGTAGAGAAAGCTAGTTCGACAGCTTGGCCAATGTCTCATGGCCAATGTTTTGGCAAAAGCTCAGATGGTGTGTTGAGGAGTAGGGGTGAGCTCAGGGATGTTTATACATTTATTTCAGGTACTTTACATATACATTGTACATTGACATAAGTCCCTACTCTCAAGGAGTTTACAATCTAAAGTCCCTAACTCACACTCATACATACTAGGGCCAATTTAGACAGGATCCAATTAACCTACCAGCATGTCTTTGGAGTGTGGGAGGAAACCGGAGTACCCGGAGAAAACCCACGCAGGCACAGGGAGAACATACAAACTCCAGACAGGTAGTGTTGTGGTTGGGATTTGAACCAACGACCCTTTTGCTGCTAGGAGAAATGTTTGAACAGTAACCCAAACCCATCTGAGATATGCCGCCATGAAGCTGTCACTGTGGACCACCAATCATAAGCTTTGAAGACATTCCCTGCTCTATACCTGCATGTATACAAGGGACATGTATTCACTAAGCTGCAAGGTGGGCAATACCACCGCCGCTTATGACTGGTGGTCCACAATGACAGAAGATAGCTCAGGCAGGGTAGGACCAGCATCCAAACACATTTGAGCTTATACCTACTAAGGATTAGTGAGATGGTGTGTTCAGGGTGATGTGCCGTGTTAGTTGTCTGCCACACATAGCGTTTTGCTTTTAGGCCAAAAAGTTTGATTTTGGACTCATCTGACCAAAGCACCTTCCACGTGGCTTCTTGCAAACTGCAAACAGGACTCCTTATGGCTTTCTTTCATCAATGGCTTTCTTCTTGCCACTCTTCCATAAAGGCCAGATTTGTGGAGTGCACAACTAATAGTTGTCCTGTGGACAGATTCTCCCACCTGAGCTGTGGATCTCTACTGCTCCTCCAGAGTTACCATGGGCCTCTTGGCTGCTTCTCTGAATAATGCTCTCCTTGTCTGACCTGTCAGTTTAGGTGGCCGGCCATGTCTTGGTAGGTTTGCAGTTGCGCCATACTCTTTCCATTTTTGGATGATGGGTTGAACAGTGCTCTGTGAGGAGAGATGGTGTGTTCTGGGGAGATGGTGTGTTCAGGGTGATGTGCCATGTTAGTTGTCTGCCACACATAGCGTTTTGCTTTTAGGCCAAAAAGTTTGATTTTTGGACTCATCTGACCAAAGCAACCTTCAACGTGGCTTCTTGCAAACTGCAAACGGGACTCCTTATGGCTTTCTTTCAACAATGGCTTTCTTCTTGCCACTCTTCCATAAAGGCCAGATTTGTGGAGTGCACGACTAAGTGCAGTTGTCCTGTGGACAGATTCTCCCACCTGAGCTGTGGATCTCTACTGCTCCTCCAGAGTTACCATGGGCCTCTTGGCTGCTTCTCTGAATAATGCTCTCCTTGTTGGACCTGTCAGTTTAGGTAACCGCCCATGTCTTGGTAGGTTTGCAGTTGCGCCATACTCTTTCCATTTTTGGATGTTGGATTGAACAGTGCTCTGTGAGATGTTCAAAGCTTGGAATATTATTTTATAACCTAAAAAATGCTTTAAACTTCTCCTCAACTTTATCCCTGACCTGTCTGGTGTGTTCCTTGGCCTTCATGATGCTGTTTGTTCACTAAGGTTCTCTAAAAAACCTATGAGGGACTCACGGAACAGCTGTATTTATACTGAGATTAAATTACACACAGGTGGACTCTATTTACTAATTAGGTGTTTTCTGAAGGCAATTGGTTCCACTAGATTTATGTTAGGGGTATCAGAATACAGGGGGCTGCATACAAATGCACCCCCCACTTTCCAGATATTTATTTGTAGAAAATTTTGATAATAATTTATTATATTCCTTATACTTCACAACTGTGTGCCACTTTGTTTTGGTCTATCACATAAAATCCCAATAAAATACATTTACGTTCTTGGTTGGAACATGACAAAATGTGAAACATTTCAAAGGGTATGAATACTTTTTAAGGCACCTTATTTTTGGATATTTCTTTTTCCATATCTGTTCCTCTCCAATGCGGGATTATTTTTTTCTATCCCATAAAATTTTAAAACACTCAAGTCTCTATTATGTTTTAATTTAACATGCCTTGATATGCTATGATTTTTCTAGAAATTTATTAATATTATTGACATGCTCCCCAATATATTGCTTGTAGCAAGGACATTCCAAAATGTATACTACACCAGTGGAATCGCATGTAATACATTGTTTTATGTCATATTCTTTACCTGACTGTGTGGATGTAAATTTCATTTTCTTTTTCTCTTTTTTTGTTAACTTACAAACTTTACACCATTACACCTATGAAAACCATTTAATTTAAAAAACATTTTTGGATTTTGGGGTGCTCTATGACATTGTGTACTATCTTGTTTCTTAAAGTTCTGTTTTTAAGTGTTCTTGCATAGCAAGACCACTTACTGTTATCTCACATATATATTATTCTTATTATTATAGCCAAATTTACCACCCTAACTCCTCCCACAGTTTTTACACTACATAGACAAGTAATATACCGAAACGTGCGGATTGTTCCCGAATGGTGTGCTATTACTTTGTGGAACGTTTCGCCGAATGGTTCACGAAATATCGTCGTTTTTGCGGCGAAATTGGTCCCATAGGAATGAATGGGGAAACTAGAGTGGGAGATGACAAAAGCTGGAAAATCAGAACATGATTTCTAAACTGCCGCCACTCCCTCATTTTCAAGCCCACCTACACAAATCTTATATCAAAACGTTCAGCTATCCCTGCTGCCACTAAACATGTCCACGGCTAAGCCATAGACCTGATAGTTTTCACAATATGACCATTTGTTTGCAACTCACGCCGTCCATTGACATTCATTGAAACTACACTCTAGCCCCCTCCAAATTTGAAGGGCAATTTCTAAACTGCGACTGTGCCTTCATTTTTAATATTTCAGAGACATACTATGTATCAAAATCTAGGTCTGGGTCTTGTGATTCTCACAATATAAAGATCTTCACTGTAGGATGTATAGTTTTTAAAATACGGCCATTTGTTTAGAGGTCATTTCAGGAAATTTTAGCCATTAATCAGAGTGTACTGTTAGTGTTTGTTTTGTTGCCATGGTTACCAAAGCTTCTGTTATACACAGGGGGGAAGGTGGCTGGAGCATCTCAGCTGATTACAGAGCCTGGGGGAGGGGACAGACACACCATGTACAGATTTATAATAGAGGAATATGATGGGACAGTTTTGATGGGGTAATTCTGATGGGGCAGTTTTGATGAAGCAGTATTTGGGAAGCATAAACAGGGCATGAGCGTTGCTAGGAAACAGTGGTTGTAAACACAAGATGCTGAGACACTCCAAATGCATGTGACTTCATCTGCTAGACTTGATAATGCTTGTAGACCCCTCCCACAGTTTTCACACTACAGAGACAAATAATATACCGAAACGAGCGGATTGTTCCCGATTGGTGTGTTATTACTTTGTGGAATGTTTTGCCGAATGGTCCACGAAATGACGTTTTTGCGGCGAAATTGGTCCCATAGGAATGAATGGCTAAATGTTCAAAACTAGAGTGGGAAGTGACAAAAGCTGACAACCCCATGATCAGCCAAAACATTATGACCACCCCATGATCAGCCAAAACATTATGACCGCCCCATGTAAAAAAAAAAATATTTTTGAAAAAAAAAAATATTTTTGAAAAAAGTAAAAAAATTATTTTTGAAAAAAGTAAAAAAATAATTTTTGAAAAAAAAAAAAAATATTTTTGAAAAAAAAAATATTTTTGAAAAAAAAAAATTATTTTTGAAAAAAAAAATATTTTTGAAAAAAAAATTACTTTTAAAAAAAAAATTATTTTTGAAAAAAAAATATATTTGAAAAAAAAAAATATTTTTGAAAAAAAAAATTATTTTTGAAAAAAAAATTACTTTAAAAAAATAATAATTTCGAAAAAAAAAATATTTTTGAAATAAAAAAATTCATTTTTGAAAAAAAAAATTACCTTTGAAAAAAAAAATTACTTTTGAAAAAAAAAATCATTTTTGAAGAAAAAAAAATCTTTTGATTAAAAAAAATTCATTTTTGAAAAAAAAAAATTACTTTTGAAAAAAAATGTTCAGCTCTTTCAGCGAATGATGGAACTTTTTTACTACTATTTATACTTTTTACAATATTAAGCTTTTTAACACTTTTCACAGTTACTCAAGCCACTCCACCCCACCCAGTTACCCCGCCCACTCCAGTTGTAGAGGCAAGAACACTTTCACAATTTCCCCAGAAATTGTACCTTTTCTAGTTTCTATATGTAATACCAGGTTGGGCAGGCAAAATCTTTTTCAGTACTTTATCCTTCAAAATAATTGGCCAATATTTTTTCAGCATTTCTCTACTTGTTTATATTCTATAATTTAGTTATAGCAACTTTTTAATTTTAATCTTTGAATATGCACTGTCGCTCTGAATATTCTGCTATGTTGAGACACATGTATTTTAAAAAAAAATAATGACAAAACACGAACTTAATGAGGTATGAAATAGGAGATAAGTATTTTAATGTATACAGTATATGAGAAGGTTTTTGTGGGTTATGAATAGCCAAGAGAAAGCAGACTGTATTTAGAGCTGTAGTAAAAGCCGCCTGGTAATTTTTACCTACAGGTAAGCCTATGATAAGACTTACCTGTAGGTAAATGAATACCTCCTAAACGTGCACCATTTAGGATATATTCACCCTGTATGCAGCCAGTGACATCACCGATGCATGCTCCCTGAAGGTCCTGTATACCTTGCTGGAACTTCAGAGCTGTGTGCCGGAAATGGAGTGCTCCCACGCGCATGTGCAGGAGATACGTCATAGCGGCTCCGGCCAATCATATAGCTGTATGAAGCTGCACATTGGAACATACTTGAACATTCCAAAATGACAATGATCCAAAACACAAGGCCAAGTCGACCTGTCATTGGCTACAGCAGAATAAAGTGAAGGTATTGGAGAGGCCATCTCAGTCTCCTGACCTCAATATCATTGAGCCACTCTGGGGAGATCTCAAATGTGCAGTTCATGCAAGACAGACCAAGAATTTACAAGAACTGGAGGATTTTTGCCAAGAGGAATGGGCAGCTTTACCATCTGAGAAGATAAAGAGCCTCATCCACAATTACCACAAAAGACTTCAAGCTGTTATTGATGTTATAGGGCGCAATAAACGGTATTAAGAACTGGGTTGTGCAAACTTTTGATCAGGGTCATATGGGTAGTTTCTGTTGTGAATATGATTTAAAAAAGAGTAAACACAGTTGATTGATAATAAAGGGCTTCAGCCAAACACTAACCATGAGTGAAAAGAAAGGTTTTTGTGTTATTGTTCTGTCCACCAGATGTTTTATACTGGCTATTTGTACCTGTGTTGTTAAATTTACATGAAAAATGTGTAATTTACTTAAGACAATCATATGTGGTGTGCAGGCTTCATCTAGCGTTTCTTTTTGGTATTGCTGCAGTTCTGTTTATTTCTTTAATGTATGTGTAATTAAGGAAGTTGTCAGCAAGTAGGGAATTTTGGGTAGAATCTTAACAGGAAGTGAACCAGCCACTATTCTTTCCAGCACATTGCAGGAAGCAAATCATGTCTTTCTCAATCTATCGTCATCACCCCTTCGAGAACTTAAAAAGTGAGTTTTTATTATCTCATCTTGTACTGTATATCGTTGTTTATCGTTGCAATGTATGCAATGTATGCTGTATTGTATTTGATATTGTACTTATTGAAGTCTATTTCTGTTATTTTGTAGTTTCACCTGGCTTGTTCTAATAAAATTGAGATCAAAGAGATATGGTATCTGAAGTTATTAGGATAGGAAGGTTTATCTATCTGTCCAGAGACAGAACATTCATATTCTCTGAAAAATGGGCAAGAAATCATAAATTCTGCCATGATATGTAAACTTATGAGCACAACTGTGTATGTATATATATGTATATATACATATATATATATATATATATATATATATATAGATATATATCTATATATATAGATCTATATATATATATACATATATAGATTTAGATATAGATATATATATATATCTATAGCTATGTATATATAGATAGATATATATTTACACAATCATACAGTATATATATATATATATATATATATTTTTTTTTTTTGAGGAGTCTACACTATATTCACCATTTTTGATATCATCAAATAACATAATGATTTAACTTGCTTAGCACTTTAGCACTTTAAAATGAAAGAGGCTCTGTACTTTGCAGGGGGAGGGGGCTTTGTAATGTAAAGGGGGCTGTGTACTGTGCAGAGAAAGGGGTCTGTGTAATGTAAAGGGTGGTGCAAAATGTGCAGGGGGTCTGTGTAATGTGCAGGGGGTCTGTGTAATGTGCAGGGGATCTGTTTAATGTAAAGGGGGCTGCGTAATGTGCAGGGGGTCTGTGTAATGTAAAGGGGGCTGCATAATGTAAAGGGGGTCTGTGTAATGTGCAGGAGGTCTGTGTAATGTAAAGGGGGCTGTGTAATATGCAGGGGTCTGTGTAATGTGCAGGGAGCTGTGTAATGTGCAGGGGGTCAGTGTAATGCACAAGGGGTCTGTGTAATGTGCAAGGTGTTTGTGTAATGTGGAGGGGGGTCTGTGTAAAGGGGGCTGTGTAATGTGCAGGGGGGCTGTGTAATGTAAAGGGGGTTGTGTAATGTGCTGGGGGTTGTGTAATGTGCAGGGGCTGTGTAATGTGCAGGGGTCAGTGTAATGTGAAGGGGACTGTGTAATGTGCAGGGGGTCAGTGTAATGTGCAGGGGGCTGTGGACATTTTTTCTGAAACCTCCCTCCTAAAATTAATAATAGTGCGTGTTATACGCCGATAAATACAGGGTCATTTTTGGTTTTGAATTTAATACCACTTTGAGCTGAATTTTATCTGTTTGCCTAGACTTGAAAGTAATCAGTGGACCATGAGCTAGTAGCCTCACCTGTAACAGCTGGATGTCATAATCAAATGTCATTGCATTAAAAAGCTCATGCATGCTCATGACATTTAGAACACCAAACTTCTGTTTTTTCTGGTTCAGCGTTCCTAATGGAATGGGCTCCAAGAGTCACTTTTGCTTTACTATTACTGGAAATAAAATGCATATACATAAATGTAAACATTATATGTTATGTTACTTAACTAGAACAGTATTGCATATTAATAATGCATTCTTCATTTGAGGTATAAGGGCAGCTTCACACTACCGCACTTGACTTTGGGCAAAGAGCAGCTAACCCACAGTTTTCGTGTGGATCAGTTGCACTTTCCTGTAGATTTTACCTATGTCCCGTGGTTTTGGTGTCTATGGGAAAGCGCAGCTAACCCGCATAAAAAACATGGGTTATCTGCGCTTTGGCCAAAACACAGTGGGGCAGTGTGAAGCCGTCCTTATGCCGCGTACACACGACCGGTTTTACCGTCGGAATAAACTCTGAAGGTTTCTCCGACGGAACTCCGACGGAATTCCATTCAAGCGGTCTTGCCTACACACGGTCAAACCAAAGTCGACCGTCCAGAACGAGGTGATGTAAAACATGTATGACGGGACTAGAAAAAGGACGTTCAATAGCCAGTAGGCAATAGCTTACATCTCGTACTTGCTTCAGAGCATGCGTCTTTTTGGTCCATCGGAACAGCATACAGACGAGCGGTTTTCCCGATAAGAATTGGTTCCGTCAGAAATATTTAGAACATGTTCCATTTCTAGGTCCGTCAGAACACACGATCAGAATAGACGATGAAAAGACTCCGTCTGACTTTTTCTGCCAGACATCCCGCTCGTATGTACACGGCTTAAGACATCTTTGGACAAATAAAGCTGAGCATACTTTCAAATTAAATTCAAATTAATTGCATCAGATTTTAATTCAGCATACTACAAACTTCAAATTTGTTAATGAAAACTGAATACTGTGCAGAAAAATTAGACAATCAGATTCAAGGCTACACTACGCTGTTAATTAAAAATCACATATCTTAGCCGCCCTAATTGTGCCCTTACATATCTTGTTGCATTCTTTGTAAAGTCTGAATGCTTATGATGATCCCTCAGCCTTGTATTTTTTTGAAGGCCTTCTCTTTTGCTTTTATATGAATTTTTACATTAGAGTTAAGCCATCCAGGACTTTTGTTCGCTCTTTTAAATTTATTTCCCAATGGGATGCACTGGCTAATGCCCTTATTTAATATGCTCTTAAAGCAAACCCATCTCTCCTCCGTGTTCTTTGTTTCTAAGATTTCATCCTAATTTATATCTTCTAGCAAGGTTCATAGTTTAGGGAAGTTGGCTCTTTTGAAATTCAGTGTCTTTGTGTTCCCCTTGTGTTTCCTATTTGTGTGATTTATACTGAAGCCAATTGACCTGTGATAGCTGTTTCCTAAATTGCCCCGTATTTCCACATCCATGATCAGGTCTGTATTGTTGGTAATCAGTAGATCTAGAAATGCCTTGTTTCTAGTTGGTGCGTCTACCATCTGGCCCATGAAATTGTCCTGCAAGACATTTAGGAACTGGCGAAACTTAGACGAATGCGTGGTTCCCTACGCTCAGTCTGGATAATTAAAATCCCCCATTATGATAACACTTCCCATCCTTGCTGCTAATCCAAATTGTGATAAGAGGTCCATCTCCCCCACTCCCCCAGGTTAGGGAGCCCTATAGCATAATCCCAGTATTATTTTCCCCTGAGCTTCAACCCTTTGGAGCTCTACCCATAAGGATTCCACTGTAAGGTACCTGGTAGGAGAGCCTGACTGTAGGAGAAGACCTCTCATACAACGCTGGTTCAAGAGCCACTGGAGTGGGGACAGTGGTCTCCTGAGCGCAGTGGGGTAGGAGTGCCTGTATAGTCTCTGATGTGGAGGCAGAGATCCCTCCTGGGATGGCCGAGCTGCAGGTGAGTGGAGACTGGAATAGCAGTAACTTGACTCACTGGGTTGCAGGTGAGAGGAGACTGGAACGGCAGCAGGCTTGACACACTGGATGGCTGAGTTGCAGGTGAGAGCAGACTGGAGCGGCAGCAGGCTTGACACGCTGGAGGGAGAGATCACTGAAGCTGAAGCTGAAGGTGCAACAGCAAGTGAACAGTAGGCACAAGCAGAGTCAGACAGTCCGGGTCGGCAGGTAGCTGGCACAGGTAATAACGGCAGACTAGGCAGAGTCGGTGAACAGGCAGGGTTCGGCAACGGTAGCAAATACGGACAGAAGAGTAGTCAGACAAGCCGGATCGGGATAGGAGCAGGTCGGGTGGTCAAACAAGCCGGGTCAAGATCAGGTAGCAGACAATCAGGATACGGGTCAACAGATTCACAGAGCTGAGACGAAGCAGCGACGTCCTCATGGAACAGGGGAACTTTTATGTGCTAAGATGGCGCCAAACCGGCGCTAACGCGAACGCGCGCGCGCCCGCGCACGTGCACGCGCGCACGCGCGCGCACCCGCGCCGCGCACCCGCGCGCGCCCGAGCGCCGTGCTGATGCACAGCAGTTTGATGCTGTGTCCGAATGGGAGCGCGCCGACGCATAGGCGAACGCAAGTGTGCTGGACTGGTGCTGGTGGATCCCTGACATTGCCCCCCCCAAGGGGCAGCCTCCGGATGCCCAACAACCTCTTCTTCTCAGGATGAGTAGAAAAATAAGCGCGCACTAGACGCCTGGCATGCACATTACTGTCCGGTTCCCATGAGTTACTTTCTGGGCCGTAGCCCTTCCACTTGATTAAGAACTGGTTTTGCCCTTGCCTTCTTCTACAATCAAGGATAGCCTCGACCTCAAATTCCTCACTGCCATCAACTACAACAGGTTCAGGGGGTCTTGTGCCCCTAGCAGGAAAGGGATCAGGTACAGCAGGTTTAAGCAGAGATACATGGAATACTGGATGAATTTTAAATGAATCAGGTAACGTCAACTCATAAGATACCTCATTGATTTTCCTTCTGACTGGAAAAGGTCCCATGAATCTAGGTGCCAACTTCTTGGAAGGACATGCTAATTTGATGTTAACAGTAGAAAGCCATACCTGGTCGCCAATTTGCAAGTTCAGCTCCCCCCTTCTTTTCCGGTCGAAGATTCTCTTACCATCAGCCTGAGCCTTGGATACCGTTTCCTGTAGCAACCGGCTGTTGTGACTGAGGAACTCCACCGTACTTTGTACTGCTGGAACCGAAGACTCTGAAAGGAAATCAGGTAGAAAGGTTAGGTGAAAGCCATAATTGGCGTAAAAGGGAGATTGACCGGTGGCAGAATGTTTGGCATTGTTATAGGCAAATTCTGCTAAGGGTAATAGAGATACCCAATCATCTTGTGTGAATGATGTGAAGCATCTGATGTATTGTTCCAGGGTCTGATTAGTCCTCTCTGTCTGACCGTTTGTCTGAGGATGGTATGCCGAGGACAAAGCCAATTCAATCTTTAAGGTTTCACACAGGGATCTCCAGAAACGTGAAGTGAATTGAACCCCTCTATCAGAAACTATGTTTGCCGGTACTCCATGAAGTCTGATGATCTCCTTGGTAAATATGCGAGCAGTTTCGGAGGCAGACGGGGTTCCCCTTAAAGGTAGAAAATGAGCCATTTTGGTTAGACGGTCTACAACTACAAAGATAGCTGAACATCCTTCGGAACATGGAAGTTCCACAATAAAGTCCATAGAAATCATTTTCCACGGTCTGTCGGGTACGGGCAATGGTTTCAATAGACCCCAAGCTCGATTCCTGGACGACTTATTCTGGATACAGGTGGGACAGGAACTAACATACTTTTCGCAAAAGTCTTTCAGATTGGGCCACCAGAAAGTACGCTGCACTAGTTCCAAGGTCTTGCGGACCCCAAAGTGGCCTGCCAATGGGTGGTCGTGGAGAAGTGTTAAAACCCTGACCCGAATGTCTTCAGGAACAAAAATTTGGCTTCCTTTCCAGAACAGACCATCTCTACTTACTAAAGAAATTCCAGTAGGCCTGGCTGATTCAGAGGATGCTTCCTTAATCAGGGAAAGTAAATCTTTTTGCAGCAGTAAAAAACTGTTTGAGGGTAATATGGTGTCCGGAGTGGATAAGTCCTTAGGATTGTCATGCATACGTGATAATGCATCTGGTTTGATATTTTTAGAGCCTGGACGGTACGTGATGTGGAAGGAGAAACGTGAGAAAAACAGAGCCCAGCGGGCTTGTCGAGGCTTCAGACGTTTGGCAGATCGTAAGTACTCTAGGTTTTTATGGTCAGTATAAATTAGTACTGGATGCATAGCCCCTTCCAACAGGTACCTCCATTCTTCTAGAGCAGCTTTTATAGCGAGAAGTTCACGGTCACCGACGTCATAATTCTTCTCCGCGGGGGAGAGTTTACGGGAGAAGAACCCTACAGGATGCATTATCTCTTTGCTACCTTTGCGCTGTGAAAGAATCGCACCTACCGCAATCTCGGAGGCATCAACCTCTAAAATAAACGGTAGGGATGGTTCAGGATGACTGAGGATAGGTGCTGAAGTAAACAGCTTCTTGAGATTTTCGAAGGCATCTTGGGCAAGTTGGTTCCAGGAAAAACGGATATTTTGTTTGGTTAACTGCGTGATGGGTGCAATTATGGCTGAGAACCCCCTGATGAATTTCCTGTAGAAGTTTGCAAACCCCACAAACCGTTGAACTCCTTTCTTGTCCAAGGGTACCGGCCAGTCCAGCACAGCGGACACTTTTTGTGGGTCCATCTTGATGCCTGTTGCGGAGATGATTAACCCCAAGAATTGGATGCTCTGTTGTTCAAACTCACATTTCTCCGCTTTCGCGTACAGACTGTGTAAGCGAAGACGACCCAACACCCTGCGGACATGTTCCTGATGCAATTCACGGGACTCCGAAAAAATCAAGATATCGTCCAGGTATGCAATTACAAACACATCTAGAAAGTCCCTGAGGACGTCGTTAATCAGGTGTTGAAAAGTTGCAGGGGCGTTGCAGAGCCCAAAGGGCATGACCCGGTATTCATAATGCCCGAATCGGGTTCGGAATGCTGTCTTCCACTCATGTCCAGCCCGGATGCGGACTAGATTATATGCCCCTCTTAGGTCAAGCTTGGTGAAGATGACGGCAGTCCTTAATTTTTGAAAAAGTTCAGGTATCAAGGGTAGGGGATACCGATTTTTGACCGTGATCTTGTTTAGCTCACGATAATCGATACACGGCCGGAGCGACTTGTCCTTTTTGGTCACAAAAAATATTCCGGCACCAGCTGGAGAGGTAGAGTGACGTATAAAACCTTTGGCCAGATTCTCATCTATATATGTTTTTAGTACTTCCTGTTCCTTCTCGGATAAAGGAAAAATGCGTCCGAATGGTATCTCGGATCCAGGCAGCAAATCAATGGGGCAATCGTAGGGCCGATGAGGTGGAAGAGAGTCTGCCCCCTTTTTACTAAAAACATCGATGAATTCATGATATTGTTTAGGTATGACCTGGCAGAGTTTCTGGTCGGTGTCTAGACAAAGTAGAGTAGATGAAGAATCCGAATCTTCCTTTACACAGTGTTCAAGACAGTAAGAAGATGAGAATTTCACTTCTCCAGATGTCCAATGAATGTAAGGGTTGTGGGCCTGCAGCCAAGGAATGCCCAGGATGATGGGAAACATAGGGGAGGAGATGACATCAAGAACCAGCAGTTCCTTGTGTAGGGAGGAAGTAGAAGCAGGCAGAGGCAGGGTTTCTTGGGTTACTTGTCCCGATCTGATGCGGGAACCATCAGCTAGAAACACAGCGAGTCCATGGGTCTTGGTTTGTAATGGAATGTTATGCTGGCTGGCAAAGTTTGAGTCAATAAAGCAGCTGCATGCTCCGGAATCAATGATGGCGTTGGTCGTTATTGTCCCTTCTTGCAGCTGTAAAGACAGAGGAATGGCAATGTGGGTAGAGTTCGCAGACAGAGCAGAAAGACTGGTATACACAGAGAATGGGCACTTACTTAATTTGACTGGACAGTTCAGGACATAGTGCCCAGTCCCACCACAGTAGAGGCACAGATTGAGTTGCCGGCGCCGGGCCCGTTCTTCAGGCGATAAGGCGGGTCGCATCAGTCCCAATTGCATAGGCTCCACAGGATCAGGCATAGCATTAGCTGGATTAGAGCTGGATGGGGGTAAGTAGCGTGTTGCCGGGAGTGGTGCTCTGGCTGTCATCCACATCGGGCGGGATTGTAAAGTGGATCGTTCAGAACGACGTTCCCGGATTCGCCGGTCAATTTGGATAGTCAGATTAATTAATGCTTCAAGAGTGTCTGGTACACCCACTCGGGCAAGTTCATCCTTTAAACCTTCAGACAGACCTAAGCGGAACTGATGACGCAGAGCCGCGTCATTCCACTGAGTGTCTGCACTCCAACGTCTAAAGTTCATGACATAATCTTCCGCAGGTCTGCCACCTTGCTGGAGCGTGAGCAGTGCTGATTCAGCTGTTGCAGTCTGTTGAGGGTCCTCATAAATTTGTGCCATGGCTTCAAAGAAAGAGGATAAAGACTGGGTTAGGACGGAGTCCCCCTCAAGTAGCCGATGAGCCCAGATCTGAGGTTCCCCTTGTAGGAGGGAGATCACAAACCCCACTTTGGTGGCCTCCAGTGAAAAGGTTCGGGGCTGTAACGCAAAGAAGAGCTTGCAGGCGTTGCGAAAGGCCCGGAACTTGGACCGGTCTCCAGAGAATCTATCAGGAGTAGGAACCTTTGGTTCAGGTGGAAGCATTACAACAGAAGGTCCAGGAGCCGTCTGTGCTGGGGTTGTGGCTGAAGAGGAGGCCAAGGGGTTAGGGCCTGCTAGGTTCTGGACTTGTCCCTCCAATCTGTTGTAGTTATCCTGAAGGGATTGTACGGCTTGAGTGAGGGCCGCAAGGTGGGTGCATATTTCTTTCAAAGGAGAGGTATCTCCTGCAGGCTCAGTCATGGCTGCTTCGTACTGTAAGGTACCTGGTAGGAGAGCCTGACTGTAGGAGAAGACCTCTCATACAACGCTGGTTCAGGAGCCACTGGAGTGGGGACAGTGGTCTCCTGAGCGCAGTGGGGTAGGAGTGCCTGTATAGTCTCTGATGTGGAGGCAGAGATCCCTCCTGGGATGGCCGAGCTGCAGGTGAGTGGAGACTGGAATAGCAGTAACTTGACTCACTGGGTTGCAGGTGAGAGGAGACTGTAACGGCAGCAGGCTTGACACACTGGATGGCTGAGTTGCAGGTGAGAGCAGACTGGAGCGGCAGCAGGCTTGACACGCTGGAGGGAGAGATCACTGAAGCTGAAGCTGAAGGTGCAACAGCAAGTGAACAGTAGGCACAAGCAGAGTCAGACAGTCCGGGTCGGCAGGTAGCTGGCACAGGTAATAACGGCAGACTAGGCAGAGTCGGTGAACAGGCAGGGTTCGGCAACGGTAGCAAATACGGACAGAAGAGTAATCAGACAAGCCGGATCGGGATAGGAGCAGGTCGGGTGGTCAAACAAGCCGGGTCAAGATCAGGTAGCAGACAATCATGATACGGGTCAACAGATTCACAGAGCTGAGACGAAGCAGCGACGTCCTCATGGAACAGGGGAACTTTTATGTGCTAAGATGGCGCCAAACCGGCGCTAACGCGAACGCGCGCGCGCCCGCGCACGTGCACGCGCGCACGCGCGCGCGCACCCGCGGCGCGCGCCCGAGCGCCGCGCTGATGCACAGCAGTTTGATGCTGTGTCCGATTGGGAGCGCGCCGACGCATAGGCGAACGCAAGTGTGCTGGACTGGTGCTGGTGGATCCCTGACATCCACATCCTCCCTAGCTCCCTTATTGATGTCATCTCTCACATTCACTTGTACATTATCCTTGATATATAGGCATACCCCTCTCCCTTTTTTACCCTCTCTATCCCTGTGATAAAGGGAATACCCTTGAATGGTTGCCAACCAATCATGAGAGCTGCTGAACCAGGTCTCTGAAATTCCCACGTCTAAATCCTCTTCTTTCAACAGTATCTCTAGTTCACCCATCTTGTCTACCAGGCTCCTGGCATTGGTGAACATGCCATGTAGTTTAGACCGGTCGCATACTGTCCTTTTATTGGGTGTTATCTGTCAGAAACCTTGAAATCGGACCGAGACAGAAGTACAGTTAAATCACACTTGTTTAATAATAAAAGTAAAAAGTACAAACGTAGTCAAAACATAGCCAAAGTTCAGTAACCGGAACGGATCATCAGCCAAGCCAGGAGTCAGGGATCAAAGTAGTGGAACAGCAAGCAAGATCTGTAGCCTGAAGGGATGTCAGCAAAACCAGTCTTTAAACAGGAACGCAGGAGATAATTTCTTGTGATGTGACCAAGGGGGAGGCAGAGCTCCTCTGGATTGGACAGCTTAAGTAGGCAGGACTGACGAGCAGGATCAACAACAGCTGGGTAACTGTGGAGAGAGATGGGAGGACCACCAGGCTTGGGGGGAAACGTCTTTGGAAATCACAGAGGAAGACAGGGGCATGTACATCCGAGGATGAGACCCAAAAGCGTTCTGCCAGACTGTACCCTTTCCAATGCACTAGGTACTGTATGCGCTCATGGAACCTACGGGAGTCAACAATGGACTGTAGTTCATACTCCTCATGGTTCTCAACCTGTACAGGGTGAGGACATGGCACCGAGGTGGTAAAGTGGTTGCAGATCAAAGGTTTTAATAAGGAGACATGAAATATATTCGAAATACGCATATTAGAAGGAAGGTCTAATGCGTAAGCCACTGGATTAATCCTGCAAAGAATACGGAAAGGCCCAATAAACCGAGGTGCGAACTTCAGTGAGGGAACACGAAGTCGAAGGTTGCAAGATGACAGCCAGGCCCTGTCCCCAACCTGGTAGGAAGGCACAGGCAGGCGTGTCATGTACCAGATAAGACCAGAACTGTGTGGACTGCAACAGAGGAAACCCAGACGTGTATAAGTGAAAAGATAAATGATTTATTAAGGATAAGTGAATAAATATAACACAACCACCTCCAATATCACTTAGTGCACAACATCCAATACCAAACAGAACCCCACAAATAATAATTATAACAGAACAAATATATACAAGTAAGGGAAATACCGAGATCATAAACAGAGTCAGGCCAGGGTCATCAACGGGAGGTCAGCAGCTGGGGAAGGGAAACAAACAGGACAAAGAGAGGATGGATGGCTCACAGGAGGCATGGGTCAGATACAAGGCTCAGGGTCCAGGGTTCATTAAACAGACAGGGAACAGAATAAACAGGTTCCAGGAATCAGTAACCCCCCTTGAAGGAGCGACCTCCGGACGCTCCAACTAGCCGTTGCTGGGGAAAGTCCATGGTGCCCAACCAGGCAGCGCGCACTTCAAGCTGGACAGCGGGCACTTCAAGCTGGGCAGCAGACAGCGGCACATCAGGCTGGATAGCAGACTGGAACACACCAGGCTGGGCAGCGGACAGGAACACATCAGGCTGGGCAGCGGACAGGAAAACACCAGGATGGGCAACAGATAGGAACACATCAGGCTGGACAGCAGACAGGAACACACCAAGCTGGGCAGCAGACAGGAACACATCAGGCTGGGCAGCAGACAGGAACACATCAGGCTGGGCAGCAGACAGGAACATGTCAGGCTCAGTAGCAGACAGGAACACGTCAGGCTGGGCAGCGGACAGGAACACGTCAGGCTGAGTAGTGGACAGGAACCCGTCAGGCTGGGCAGCGGACAGGAACACGTCAGGCTGGGCAGCGGACAGGAACACGTCAGGCTGGGCAGCGGACAGGAACGCGTCAGGCTGGAAGGTGGGCACATCAGGCTGGAAGGCGGGCACATCAGGCTGGAAAGCGGCCCATTAGGCTGAAAGGCGGGCACATCAGGCTGAAAAGCGGGCACATCAGGCTGAAAAGCGGGCACATCGGGCTAGAAGGCGGGCACATCGGGCTGGAAAGCGGGCACATCAGGCTGGAAAGCGGGCAAATCAGACTGGAAGGTAGGCACTGGCTCTTCGGGCTGGAACACTGGCACCTCCGGCTGGAACTCTGGCACCTCCGGCTGGAACTCTGGCACCTCAGGCTGGAACACTGGTATCTCAGGCTGGAACTCTGGCACCTCAGGCTGGAACTCTGGCACTTCAGGCTGGAACTCTGGCACTTCAGGCTGGATAGCAGACAGGAACACACCAGGCTGAGCAGCGGACAGGAACACATTAGGCTGGGCAGCGGACAGGAACACACCAGGATGGGCAACGGATAGGAACACATAAGGCTGGACAGCAGACAGGAACACACCAAGCTGGGCAGCAGACAGGAACGCATCAGGCTGGGCAGCAGATAGGAACACATCAGGCTGGGCAGCAGACAGGAACACGTCAGGCTCGGCAGCAGACAGGAACACATCAGGCTGGGCAGCGGACAGGAACACGTCAGGCTGGGCAGCGGACAGGAACACGTCAGGCTGGGCAGCGGACAGGAACACATCAGGCTGGGCAGCGGACAGGAACACGTCAGGCTGGGCAGCGGACAGGAACACATCAGGCTGGGCAGCAGAAAGGAACACGTCAGGCTGGGCAGCAGACAGGAACATGTCAGGCTCAGTAGCAGACAGGAACACGTCAGGCTGGGCAGCGGACAGGAACACGTCAGGCTGAGTAGTGGACAGGAACCCGTCAGGCTGGGCAGCGGACAGGAACACGTCAGGCTGGGCAGCGGACAGGAACACGTCAGGCTGGGCAGCGGACAGGAACACGTCAGGCTGGAAGGTGGGCACATCAGGCTGGAAGGCGGGCACATCAGGCTGGAAAGCGGCCCATTAGGCTGAAAGGCGGGCACATCAGGCTGAAAAGTGGGCACATCAGGCTGAAAAGCGGGCACATCAGGTTGAAAAGCGGGCACATCGGGCTAGAAGGCGGGCACATCGGGCTGGAAAGCGGGCACATCAGGCTGGAAAGCGGGCAAATCAGACTGGAAGGTAGGCACTGGCTCTTCGGGCTGGAACACTGGCACCTCCGGCTGGAACTCTGGCACCTCCGGCTGGAACTCTGGCACCTCAGGCTGGAACACTGGTATCTCAGGCTGGAACTCTGGCACCTCAGGCTGGAACTCTGGCACTTCAGGCTGGAACTCTGGCACTTCAGGCTGGATAGCAGACAGGAACACACCAGGCTGAGCAGCGGACAGGAACACATTAGGCTGGGCAGCGGACAGGAACACACCAGGATGGGCAACGGATAGGAACACATAAGGCTGGACAGCAGACAGGAACACACCAAGCTGGGCAGCAGACAGGAACGCATCAGGCTGGGCAGCAGACAGGAACACATCAGGCTGGGCAGCAGACAGGAACACGTCAGGCTCGGCAGCAGACAGGAACACATCAGGCTGGGCAGCGGACAGGAACACGTCAGGCTGGGCAGCGGACAGGAACATGTCAGGCTGGGCAGCGGACAGGAACACATCAGGCTGGGCAGCGGACAGGAACACGTCAGGCTGGGCAGCGGACAGGAACACATCAGGCTGGGCAGCAGACAGGAACACGTCAGGCTGGAAGGCGGGCACATCAGGCTGGAAAGCGGGCACATCAGGCTGGAAAGCGGGCCCATCAGGCTAAAAGGCGGGCACATCAGGCTGAAAAGCGGACACATCAGGCTGAAAAGTGGGCACATCAGGCTGGAAGGCGGGCACAGCAGGCTGGAAAGCAGGCACATCAGACTGGAAGGTAGGCACTGGCTCTTCAGGCTGGAACACTGGCACCTCCGGCTGGAACTCTGGCACCTCCGGCTGGAACTCTGGCACCTCCAGCTGGAACTCTGGCACCTCAGGCTGGAACACTGGTATCTCAGGCTGGAACTCTGGCACCTCAGGCTGGAACTCTGGCACTTCAGGCTGGAACTCTGGCACTTCAGGCTGGATAGCAGACAGGAACACACCAGGCTGGGCAGCGGACAGGAACACATCAGGCTGGGCAGTGGACAGGAACACACCAGGATGGGCAACGGATAGGAACACATCAGGCTGGACAGCAGACAGGAACACACCAGGCTGGACAGCAGACAGGAACACACCAAGCTGGGCAGCAGACAGGAACACATCAGGCTGGGCATTAGACAGGAACACGTCAGGCTTGGCAGCAGACAGGAACACGTCAGGCTGGGCAGCGGACAGGAACACGTCAGGCTGGGCAGCGGACAGGAACACATCAGGCTGGGCAGCGGACAGGAACAAGTCATGCTGGGCAGCGGACAGGAACACATCAGGCTGGGCAGCAGACAGGAACACGTCAGGCTGGAAGGCGGGCACATCAGGCTGGAAAGCGGGCACATCAGGCTGGAAAGCGGGCCCATCAGGCTGAAAGGCGGGCACATCAGGCTGAAAAGCGGGCACATCAAGCTGAAAAGCGGGCACATCTGGCTGGAAGGCGGGCACATCGGGCTGGAAAGCGGGCACATCAGGCTGGAAAGCGGGCACATCAGACTGGAAGGTAGGCACTGGCTCTTCAGGCTGGAACACTGGCACCTCCAACTGGAACTCTGGTACCTCCGGCTGGAACTCTGGCACCTGCGGCTGGACCACTGGTATCTCAGGCTGGAACTCTGGCACCTCAGGCTGGAACTCTGGCATCTCAGGCTGGAACTCTGGCACTTCAGGCTGGAACTCTGGCATTTCAGGCTGGGACAGATTTGTGGGTATGGAGGCAGGTTGGGTTAATGGCAGGATCGCCTTGGTTGGGAAAAACTTTCATTTTTTCTTGGGTTTAGTCACTGAGGCTCTGTAGGTGGGGGGTGCAGCAGGTTGGAAAGGAGGATTGGGATATGGCAGAGAAGAGGTAACAGTAGCTGGGGGAAGTTTTTGTGGATTAGTGGGCAGCTGAGAAGAGGCAGGTGGATGGAATGCAGGATAGGTACAGGGAGCAGAGATCGCATATGAGTATCTGGTTGGGAGCAATGTATACTGAGCTGCAACTGAGTTTGGCATGGGTAATGGGGAGACAGACTTGTGGGTAGGTAGGTGTCTGATGGCAGAGGTGGTTTGTTGTGGATTGGTTGGGGCTGGTTTTAACATATCAGACCATGCTGAAAGTATTGGTTGGACAAAGGACGGATCACATGCTACCTGTCTAACAAGGGTCTGTACTGAGTGAATACACTCCAAAAGCTTCTGCTTAGAACAGATGGAATAGTGCTCAAAAAAGCATACGGAATCATCCTCTAACAGCCACAGCCACACCAGAGACTCCAATTGATCAGCACTGAAAGGGGGAGAAAAATCATCACTGGTCTTAGGAACACAGGACAGGGCTAGCTCAGCACATATTTGGATCAAAGGCTGCACATCCCTAAACAACATACAGCCCTGGTCAACCATTGAGTGGGCCAAACGGATGATCTCAAGCAGCTGGTCATTGGTCCACTCTTTTAGTGTCTGGTGGAGATACTCGCCACTTTCTGACGCCAGCAGAGCATAGTATAGAATCACATTGGGATTCATTCCAGCAAAGCCAGCAGAACCAAGATGGTTCCCCTGCGCAGCCACTTCTGGTCAGGGATGGCCTTGGTATTATGTCATGTATCAGATAAGACCAGAACTGTGTGGACTGCAACAGAGGAAACCCAGACATGTATATGTGAAAAGATAAATGATTTGTTAAGGATAAGTGAAAAAATATAACACAACCACCTCCAATATCACTCAGTGCACAACAACCAATACCAAACAGAACCCCACAAATAATAATTATAACAGAACAAATGTATACAAGTAAGGGAAATACCGAGATCATAAACAGAGCCAGGCCAGGGTCGTCAAGGGGAGGTCAGCAGCTGGGGAAGGGAAACAAACAGGACAAAGAGAGGATGGATGGATCACAGGAGGGATGGGTCAGATACAAGGCTCAGGGTCCAGGGTTCAGGAAACAGACAGGGAACAGGATAAACAGGTTCCAGGAATCAGGTTTCAGGTACAGGAATCAGGTTTTCAGGATCAGGGTAACAGGATGCAGGCTGCAGGTCAGGGCTCAAGGACAATACCAAAGCAAGATGTGTGTGCACTTGCCAGGTATTTATACTACAGCTGCTAATTAAAGTCAGGTGATGCCTGTCTGCAGAGGGTAATACCTGCTCCATACTGCCCGGATCCCTCCGCTTGTGGACGCCAGTATTGCGGCCCAAAGATGACAAAATACCAACAGGAAAAAAGCTCTCCTGACAGCTCCAAACTGCCAGGAGACACCTGCTGGTGGACCTCAGTACTGCACGCCAAATGATCGATATTACCAGCGGAGGGGACCTTTCCTGACAAGGCGTCTGCGGTCAGCGAAGAGTCTGTACCTATCATTAGCATGGCGCAAAGCCTCCTGGATTTGTGCGCAAGTGAAACGAAGACCACGGAGATGCTCCTCTAACGCAGGAATACTCTGCGGAGCAAACAAGTCAGGCAACATGAAAGGTTGGAAACCTTGCCCCTGTTCAAATCATTAGTAAGACCTCATCTGGAATATGCAGTTCAGTTTTGGGCACCAGTTCTCAAAAAGGATACCGGGGAACTGGAGAAAGTGCAAAGAAGGGCAACCAAACTGATAAGAGGCATGGGGGAGCTCAGCTATGAGGAAAGATTAGAGGAACTGAATTTGTTCACTCTTGAGAAGAGGAGAATAAGGGGGGATATGATCAACATGTTCAAATATATAAGGTGTCCATATAGTGAACTTGGTGTTGAGTTATTCACTTTACGGTCAACACAGAGGACAAGGGGGCACTCTTTACGACTGGAGGAAAAGAGATTTCATCTCCAAATACGGAAAGGTTTCTTCACAGTAAGAGCTGTGAAAATGTGGAATAGACTCCCTCCAGAGGTGGTTCTGGCCAGCTCAGTAGATTGCTTTAAGAAAGGCCTGGATACTTTCCTAAATGTACATAATATAACTGGATACTGACATTTATAGATAAAGTTGATCCAGGGAAAATCCGATTGCCTCTCTGGGATCAGGAAGGAATTTTTTCCCCTGCTGTAGCAAATTGGAGCATGCTCTGCTGGGGTTTTTTGCCTTCCTCTGGATCAACTGTGGGTATAGTATTGGGTATATTGGATTGTACGATTTTTTTTTTTATGGTTGAACTGGATGGACTTGTGTCTTTTTTCAACCTGACTAACTATGTAACCATGTAACTATTATTCACCATAAACAGGGACAATCGGGAAGCAGAATTCAAGGCACTGTTATGAGCAAACTCTGCCCACAGTAATAGGTCTGACCAGTTGTTATGATAACCAAGAAAATCCCGGACTGCTGCACTCTGAAGAACGATCCTCTTTATTCCATGATAAAATCAACAAGAGTCATCAAATGCAGACAGGAGATAGCAATAGCTAACGCGTTTCACATGCAGAGATGCTTACTCATAGCTATGAGTAAGCATCTCTGCATGTGAAACGCATTAGTATTGCTATCTCCCATCTGCATTTGATGACTCTTGTTGATTTTATCATGGAATAAAGAGGATCGTTCTTCAGAGTGCAGCAGTCCGGGATTTTCTTGGTTACATAGACTTGTGCACAATCTGCACCTGATTTTCATCAAGGGTGGAAGAACCTCTAATCCTTGGTCCGCAGGGCTTGAAGAGCGGCATTCCCTTTGCAGTTGTTATGATGGTCAGAAATATAGCAATGTAGGAATTGCTCCAAGAACTGATTGGCTCGTTCTGTGGCCTCATTAGACTGCGGGGGATACGCAGAGGAGAAAGCAAGCTGAATTCCCAACTGTGCGCAAAAGGCTCGCCAGAACCGGGACACTGACTACCCCTGTCCGAGACAATCACCTTGGGTAGCCCATGTAAGCGAAAGATCTCCCGAGCAAAAATGGAAGCCAGTTCCTTAGAAGTGGGCAACTTAAGTGGAATGCAATGACATATCTTTGAGAACCGGTCAACCACCATAAGTATAACAGTGTTGCTTTGGGAGTTGGGTAACTGCACAATGAAATCCATAGACAAGTGTGTCCAGGGCCTCTCTCCATTGGGTATAGCAAAAAGGGGCACAAGGGGAAGGAACGGGATAGGATACCAGTTCCGCCCAAGGAAAAAGAATTCTTCAACAAGGAACCAGCAAAGTAGCAAAAATATAAATGAATTTATTTTAGAAAAATAGCTCCACATATACACCAAACAAAGAATCAAATAATATGACAATAAGTGAACCAGCAGAGGCCTTTCTTTCTCTCCCAAATCAGGGATGAATGAGTTTGAAGTATATAAGGACATCTCCCTTTACCTCAGAAAAGTAATCTTTAGATATTGGCACTCATCTAAACACACTGAAATTACCGTATTTATCGGCATATAACACGCACAGGCGTATAACACGCACATTCATTTTAAGAGGGAAGTTTCAGGAAAAAACTTAAATATTAAATAAGGAACTTTGAAGCAAAATAAGGGTCAGTGCCCATCTGCAGCCTCACCATTGCCATCAATGCAGCCTGATTAATGCCCACCTGCAGCCTCACAAGTGCCATCAATGCAGCCTTATTAGTCCACATCAATACAGCCTCACTATTGCCATCAACGCAACAGCCTCGCCATTGCCATAAATGCAGCAGCCTCGCCATTGCCATAAATGCAGAAGCCTCGCCATTGCCATCTATTGACTTCCTATTACAGAGGCCGCCAAGTAAACAGGAGATTCTCACTGTATGTAATCTGACGGCGCCCCGCCCCCCCCCCCCCGTTGCCTCCGAGGCAGCTGAAATTGAAGTATTGGCATATAACACGCACACGCTATTTGCACTCGATTTTCATGGTGAAAAAGTGAGTGTTATACGCCAATAAATACAGTAATCAAAATGCACAAAATAAAGAAGAACTGGAGGCCCTAGATGCACTTATCTCTCTTTTACAAGAGAATGAGGACTCCGATTTGGATACAGAGATGCCCTCTGAGCAAACTGCATCGACACGCTCAGCTAATCTGTCCATTAAATCAGTCAAAATGCCCCCGTTATCCAAACACAAGTCTATTGAATTCTTCTTGGCGCAAGTCAAGAGAGATCTGTCTAAGGTTAACTGGAAGTACAGGGGCATAGATAACCTCTCTAAGGAAGAAAGAAAGGCCCTTAAAGAACTAGAGGAGACTCCCGGTATTGTAATCAAGGGTAGTGATAAGGGAGGTAACTTGGTTCTCCTTACTGAGGACCAGTATGGAAATGAAGTACTTAGACTTCTTGGTGACAAATCCACTTATCGCAAACTTGATTCAAACCCATTTCCAGATATTGTTAATGAATTAAAAAATTAATCAACAGAAAGGAGTTTAACTTCCTACGGATATCTCAGTTTAACACACCTACCTTCTATATCATTCCGAAACTCCATAAATCTTTACAAAATCCGCCTGGTAGACCCATTGTGTCCGCGGTGAATGGTCCACTTGAAAAAAACGGCAAGTTTATTGATGCACTAATTAAGGAGCTGGTCCATGACCTGCCTTCCTATGTGCAGGACACAGGGGATGTATTGTCCCAAGTGGACACCATGGCTCTACCGGAAGGATCCCTTATGGTGGGTATAGATGTTGAATCTTTATATACATCGATTCCCCACCGATGGGGGCTTAAAGCTGTCCAATTTTTTCTTGAGAAGAAATTCCCACTCCTTGGGCATCAAAATGAGTTCATAGGCGATGTACTTACCTTTTTGCTGGAACATAATTGCTTCCAGTTTATGGGGACCTACTACCAACAAATCAGGGGTACTTCAATGGGGGCACCCTCGTATGCCTGCCTTCATCTGGGCATGTGGGAGGAGGAATCTGTCTATCGGTCGCCAATGTACCTCCGCCACAGTCACCTGTGGCTGAGGTACATTGATGACGTGCTTATGATTTGGGGGGGCACGGAGCAGGAGTTAGTGCTGTTCATGGATGAACTTAATACAAATGACCGTAACATCAAGCTTACCTACACTGTCCACCAGCATACCCTCTCCTTTTTAGACTTGACCCTGATTGCTGATAATGGGAAGATCAGTACCAAAACTCATAGGAAGCCTACGGCAGCGAATAAACTCCTCCAGGCCACAAGTGACCATCCAAGATCCCTAATTAGAGGTATACCCGTAGGCCAGTTCCTCCGTATTCGTAGGAACTGCTCTAGACAACAAGATTTCGATACGGAAGCTAGGGACCTATATGGAAGGTTTAGGGATAGAGGTTACTCCCACTCATCTATTAGAACGGCTAAGAAAAGAGCTTTCCAGACAGAGCGTCAGCAACTTCTTATTAGAAGGGATCCCACGGCTTCCAAAGATAAACATGAACCCCCCCAGGATTATTACCAAATATGGTGCCCAATGGGAACAGATTAGGACCATTCTCAACAACCACTGGCATATCCTTTCTGGCTCCCCTGCTCTCGGTGAGATAGTGGGAGAACGCCCTCTTCTCACCGCTTGACGTTCTCGGAATCTTAGGGATCATTTGATCCATTCCGAATTCCCAAAGATCCCCTACCCACAATTGGCTTACCCAACTTCCACCCCTGAAGGGTATGTTTAAATGTGGTAGATGCGCGATTTGCAAGTATGTTGAGCACACGGACGTGTTCACCGATTCTGACGGTAAGCGACAGTTTAAAATCTACAATTTTATTAACTGCAACACCACACGAGTAGTTTATATGCTCACATGCCCATGTGGCAAAAAATATGTGGGTAAGACTAAAAGGAAACTCAAGATCAGAATCGGTGAACACGTCCAAAGCATTCTCAGTAAAGATGACGAGCGCCCTATCCCCTTACATTTTCTTAAATTCCATGGTGGGGATCCCACTGGGCTTACTGTCAAGGGTATCTACAGGTTGAATCTTCGTCTTAGAAGGGGTGATTTTGACAGAATTCTCTGCCAGAAAGAAAAAATGTGGATATATATACCCTTGACAGTATGTCCCCCCATAGGTTAAACAACGAATGTAACCTGTCAGTGTTTTTAACACCCTAGATCCCCATGAAGATTTCCTATGTCTCCCTGTCTTCACCAATGTGGCGGAATGTTTGTTTATGCCTGATCCCTCTATTTATCCAAATTCCTTATTGCTTTATTCCAGTACTGCTTTCCACTTTACTCTAATTTCCTTTTTTTCATCTTTATATAATTTCTGCATGACTCTGAGAGGGTGGTGCACCCACGGACGGGCCTGTTCTACCTATATTTTCTGTTGTCTTATGGTATGAATGGCAGTCTATTTGTTGCGCTGTTGCCTGGACAACCGTTAGCCGGCGTATCCACGTCTGTAAGTGGGAGGGCTATATAAGTTGTCTGCTCTGGCTATGGCGCATGCTCGGAAGAAATCCCTGTGACGGATGAAACGCGTCAGTATGACGCTATCACGCTCAACCTAGCATACACACAGATTCACCCACAAGCCCTGGGTATCCCGTCCGCCCGTTTGTGAAGCCCCTCTGTATGGAACCAGGAAGTGGATGATGACCTACACCGCACACAGGCGGTACGCCTCAACACGCCTCCACTTCCCATAATCCTTGCTGGTATCTGATTACACAGACCCACGAGTCACATCAAGTCGGCCTGAGAAGGACCCAGCTGTCCTGCACAGCCTGAGATGGTTTGAGTAGGATCGGATTACCCTGCATGCCTGTCGTACATCGGTGTCCATGGATTGGTGAGACTGTATCTGTTTATTATTTCTTCAATTCGTGACCGCTGCCACTACAGCAGCTCAGCAATCACGCTGTGACTAATACCGATGCAGGCACGCTCCCATCTTCATTTACGCACAGCCTCTACATAGCATCTAACCCACACTAGCAGCTACTGCGGGGTATTTAGCTGCTAGTGCTATAATCAGCTACCCTCATGGCCCATACCACAAGACTCACCTAAGGTCTGTTACTGGCACCCTGCAAGGCGGACTCCCATCATCTACGGCTGCATACACTTACCCCCTGGCCCCTACTTTTTCAGATACATACTTATGAGACTGTACTTTTTTGTTTCTTTCCAATTACTGATTCAGCCGGGTGTATGTGTGTTTCTAGTGGTGGCCATCCGTGTGTTGTTCTGTTTTTGGACAACATTGTCTATTTTATCTTTTCAGTGGTGGTTTTTGGTTCACTTATTGTCATATTATTTAATTCTTTGTTTGGTGTATATGTGGAGCTATTTTTCTAAAATAAATTCATTTATATTTTTGCTACTTTGCTGGTTCCTTGTTGAAGAATTCTTTTTCCTTGGGCGGAACTGGTATCCTATCCCGTTCCTTCCCCTTGTGCCCCTTTTTGATATGCTTCTTAATTCAGAGGAACACACCCTTCTGTGATTAATAGATCCCCTGGGTGTTCGCAATTAGCTTTATGTGTATACAGATGCTGCAAGGGTATTTCCTTTACCTGTTGTTACTTACATTGAATTAAGCAAAGCCTTTTGGTTCATAAGTTCTCTCTTGTTTATTTACTTAATCCATTGGGTATAGGTTGTAGGAGCCCAATGGAAGGTGTCGTGGAGTCTTACTCTGAGCACACATGGAACAGACAGCTATGAAGGCAGTTACATCAGCACGTAGGCTAGGCCACCAGAATTGTTGGGAAATGGCCCAAATGAGTTGATTCTTCCCAGGGTGGCCAGCTGCCTTGGGAGAATGGTAAGTCTGGAGCACGGTAGTATGGAGACTCTCTGGGACAAAGCAGCAGTCACAAGATTTCTCAGGAGGAGCATGGACCTGAGCAGCAAGAATTTTGTCAGCCAAAGGAGAAGTGAGACTGGTGCGAACCATAGCCGGAATACGATCAGGAAAAATCATAGGAACCGAAACCGACTCGAACTTGGAAGTGGAGGAAAATTGTTGTGACAAGGCGTCAGCCCTTACATTCTTAGTACCGGGTAAGAATGAGACAATGTAATTGAAACTTGACAAGAAAAGAGCCCATCGCGCCCTTCTGGGAGGGAGGCGTTTAGCCTTAGACAAGAATGTGAGATTCTTATGGTCAGTAAGAATGAGAACTGGCACAGTGGTACCTTCGAGGAGATGTCTCCATCCTTTCAGGGCTAAAATGATCGCCAACAGCTCTCTGTCACCAATCTCGTAATTGCACTCCGCAGGTGACAATCTCTTGGAAAAGTAGCCACAAGGATGCATAGAGCTCTGAGGTACGACGTTGAGACAGAAGGGCGCCAACACCAGTCTCAGAAGCACCAACCTCAAGGATAAAAGGTAACATAGGATCAGGATGTGCCTTTAATGGACTCCATAGACCAACTCTGTGGGTTACCATCCTTTCTGGTCATATCAGTCAGGGGCTTGACCAGAGACGAGAAGTTACGAATAAACTTCCGATAATAGTTGGCAAAGCCCAGGAAAAACTGCAGAGGATATAAAACTCACAGGTTGAGGCCACTGTAGGACTGGCGGAAGTTTCTCTGGATCCATCGAATAACCAGCAGTGGAAATGACAGGAATGTATGTGTAGTCTAAAGAAATAGGGGATTGGCGCTGTTCACTAATAGAGAATGATAATGAATAAATCAATAAACTATATAAACTGCTAACAAAAGGAAAACATAACCCCTCAATGTTGGGTGGATAAAAAGTGTAACAGAATACAAATAATTATTGAAAATTGTGCTAAGAATGGTCAAAGGATGTGCAGAATACCTAAGTTGCAAAAATTGTTATCACAAAATGAAGTTGGTAAAATAAAACACCAAGCATTAATAAAGGTGAATGATCAATCAGGTAAAAAAAAAAAAAAAAAAAAAATTTTTTTGTGTGCAATGAAAGATATGGGTGGGTATACCTAAAAAAGGGCAAAACACCGTGTTGCCCACTAGAAATAAATATGTATACTGGTAAAGCTGAATCGTGTTGGAAAATTTATATGTGAAAAAATGTGAAAAAATGTAAGAATATATATAAAAATGTGAAAATATGTATAAAAAGAAAAAACAATCGGCATGTGATGTGCAGACAATCTGAGTGCACAAAACATGCTCATTACCCCTGCAGGGGTTGGGCACTCTGGTGAGTGGGGGCACTAGAGGGGACTCCACACGGGACAACATATATTTATTGGGATAGACCTATCCGCAACCTTTGAAGATATATCTGCTGGCTGCATAAGAACTGTTTTTTATTCACGGATATAAAGACTTTCTATATATATTTTTTAATAATTGATCTGGTTGCTGGGACTCTTATTTTCCTTTTGGTTTTTTCACTTTTTTGTTTTTTGTGCACTCAGATTGTCTGCACATCACATGCCGATTGTTTTTTCTTTTTATACATATTTTCACATTTTTATATATATTCTTACATTTTTTCACATTTTTTCACATATAAATTTTCCAACACGATTCAGCTTTACCAGTATACATATTTATTTCTAGTGGGCAACACGGTGTTTTGCCCTTTTTTAGGTATACCCACCCATATCTTTCATTGCACACAAAAAATTTTTTTTTTTTTTTTTTTTACCTGATTGATCATTCACCTTTATTAATGCTTGGTGTTTTATTTTACCAACTTCATTTTGTGATAACAATTTTTGCAACTTAGGTATTCTGCACATCCTTTGACCATTCTTAGCACAATTTTCAATAATTATTTGTATTCTGTTACACTTTTTATCCACCCAACATTGAGGGGTTATGTTTACCTTTTGTTAGCAGTTTATATAGTTTATTGATTTATTCATTATCATTCTCTATTAGTGAACAGCGCCAATCCCCTATTTCTTTAGACTACACAATTATTGGATTGCACCATTGGTGCTTTCTCTTTTAGGGGGGCTGCAGTTCGGTTATAAGCCCGTCCTAAGCGCGGAACACTATTATATATATAAATGACAGGAATGTAACCTGTTCACGATGGAACTCGCACTTCTCCAGTTTACAATAAAGATTGTTCTCTCTTAGTTTCTGAAGCACATGGCAGACATCTGTGTGGTGGCTCTCCAGGGACTTGGAAAATATGAGGATATCATTGAAATAAACCACCACACATAACTGCAACAAATCTCGGAGAACATCGTTAATAAATTCCTGGAAAACTGCCGGGGTGTTACAAAGGCCAAAAAGCATTACGAGGTACTCATAATGGCTTGTTCTGGTATTAAACGCAGTTTTCCACTCATCGCCCTCCTTAATCTTCATGAGATTGTATGCCCCTCTCAAGTCAAGCTTTCTTGAGGCGGTCAAACAACTCTGTAATCAACGGAATCGGATAGGCATTCTCAATCGCGAAACGATTGAGACCCCTATAATCAATACAAGGTCTCAGTTCACCGCTCTTCTTCTTCAAAAAGAAGAAACCAGCACCAGCAGGAGACAAGATTTTGCAGATTAAACCTCGAGAAAGTGCGTCTGCAACATACTCCTCCATGGGCTTATCCTCCAAGACTGACAAAGGGTAAACCCGGCCACAAGGAGGTATGGCACCAGGTTGAAGGTCAATTGCGCAATCATACGGCCTGTGTGGAGGCAAACTACCGGCTTGACCTTTGTCAAGACATTGCTAAAATTGCGGTAATCCTCCGGCAGGGAGGAGAGTGAAGAGGTGCACAAGACCTTGGCTACTTTCTGGAAGCATGTCTCACTGCATTGTGGTGACCAGGAGAGAACCTCATCACAGAGCCAATCAAAATAGCGGTTGTGCCTCTGTAACCGAGGATAACCAATAACCAGCGGAAACTTAGGTGAGGAAATAACTTGGAATTGGATTATCTCATGGTGAAGAGCCCCTACGGCCATGGACAATGGAACCGACTCATGAGTCACATGGGCAGGCTGTAGAGGTCTCCCGTCAAGAGCCTCAATGGCAAGTGGAGCGTCATGCAGCTGCAGCGGAATCTAGTGCTTCTATACAAAGGCAGCATCAATGAACAGGCCTGCAGCCCCAGAGTCGATTAGAGCCTGTATCTCAATGGATGACTCAGCCCAAGAAAGGGTGACCTTCTGGATTGCTGGGGATGAAACAACACCCCCTAAGGTCTGTCGGTGACAGGACCTCAAGGTTCGGGCACTCCCTGGACGGGTAGGACAAGACTTCAAAAAGTGACCTACCTGTTCACAATAAAGGCACAATCTCTCCCTCCTCCTAAAGGTTCTCTCATCTGCAGAGAGACGCGTGAAGCCCAAGTGCATGGATTCAACTTCACTGACCGATTCGGTACCAGTAGGCATGGGAGGTGAGGGAGGCAAACGTACAGGAGGCTTCTGCAAGCTCTTCTTAAAAGAGAGTCTTTCTCTGAGTCTGGAGTCAATGAGGATGGCAAACGTGACCAACTTCTCCAGCTCAGTGGGTATATCTCTGGCTGCTATCTCATCCTTGATGGAATCCGAGAGACCATGAGAAAAAGCAGCCACGAGGGCCTCATTGTTCCAAACAACCTCTGCTGCCAGAGTACGGAATTCAATGGCGTAGTCGGCAACATTTCTCGTACTCTGTTTGATCAATATGAGGCACTTGGAAGCAGAAGCGGAGTGTGCAGGAATGTCAAATACCCTTTTAAAGGAGGCCACAAACTCAGGGTAACTCAAGACAACAGGTTTTTGTGTCTCCCATAGAGGGTTTGCCCAGGCCAAGGCTCTCTCAGAAAGCAAAGATATCACAAAACCTACTTTGCTTCTGTCCGTGAGAAACGCCTGGGGGAGCATCTCAAAGTATATCTCTACCTGGTTGAGAAACCCTCTGCATTGAACTGGATCGCCCCCAAATAGCTGGGGAAGCGGAGCGGAACCAGACATACCTCTTATAGAGGTAATACTCGAGGCAGGTACTTGCACAGGGACTGGCACAGCAGCAGGGATGGCCTGCAACTCAGGTTGTACCGGAGCAGCCACAGTGGGAGATTCCAGGTGAGCCGTGCGACTCAGGAGCGTTTGTAACGCTATAGCAAACTGATCTATGCGGTGATCTTGCTCATCCAATCTGGAAAAAATATTACCAACGAGTAGATTGACTGTATCTTTTGAATTCATGGCCTTCGCCTACTGTCAGAAACCATGAAATCAGACTGAGACAGAAGTACAGTTAAATCACATTTGTTTAATAATAAAAGTAAAAAGACCAAACGTAGTCAAAACATAGCCAAAGTTCAGTAACCGGAATGGATCGGCAGCCAAGCCAGGAGTCAGGGATCAAAGTAGTGGAACAGCAAGCAGGATCTGTAGCCTGAAGGGATGTCAGCAAAACCAGTCTTTAAACAGGAACGCAGGCGATAGTTTCTTGTGATGTGACCAAGGCGAAGGCAGAGCTCCTCTGGACTGGACAGCTTAAGTAGGCAGGACTGATGAGCAGGATCAGCAACAGCTGGGTAACTGTGGAGAGAGATGGGAGCTGGCAATTAGTCAACAGCTGAGTGGCCAGCTCTGAGAAGGAAGGGCTGAGCCCAGCCCTGACATTACCAGATTGCAAATAGGACTTGTTACTATACTTACCTCAGGTTTATGTGCTTTAGTCAACCTACCACTAATGCCCCAAATACTACCCTCTGGAATATGTTCATTGCTGACTATCTCTAACTCTGGACCCTCCCCTCTGTCACCTAGTTTAAAAAACCCTCCTCATTGTATGTAAAGACATCAGAATGAAGTGTGAGAGGAGAAGGCTGTGGAGCGAGGAATAAGGTAAGTAGTAGTAGTAATAAAGTAAGATCTTTTTTTCTGGTACTCGAGGCAAAATGAGAATCTAATCCTAGCAGTGCCAAGGTAGTTAAAAGCAAAATCTTAAAAGTAGATTATTGCACTACATAGTTGTTGGAAGAGCTAAAAAAATTGGACAGCCAGATTGTAGAATGTTTGGTGATTTTAACTGCATACAGTCAATTTATTGACCTCTGCCGAGTTAGCCCCTCCATATCAAAATTTTAGAAAAAATCTTATGCAGTTTGTCAGATCTTTGTTAGATCAGGTTAGATCAACCGTTGTTTGCGTTAGATCTCACACAGAAGAAGCAATATTAACAGTTATTTGCTGGGGGGGCTAACCCGTCATCAGCCCCCCCTTATCAAAAATTTGACCAAACAGTTAGTTATTTTGGAAGCTATTTGTTAGATCCTGTAAGATCAAGTGGTTTTAACGTTAGATCTCACATAATTAGAGACTTATTAAGTGATTAATGAGGGGGGCTGGCCCCCCCTTATCAAGTTTTCTGGTCAAAAATCATTCATATTCCACATCAAAATAGAGATATTAGGTGGTACATATGGACAGGTTAGCCCCCCCATGCAATTTTCTGGCCAAAAATCATTCAGACTAATAGATATTTGTTAGATCCAGTAAGATCATATGGTTTTAACTTTAGATCTCACATAATTTCAGAGATATTCCATAAAAATAGAGATATTAGGTGGTACAGAAGGTACATCCATCTTCAACCGTCTCTGGATGGTCTCTGGAACCTTCTTTGCATGGTTCTTCAGCGGGTGCCTGTAGTCTCTCATTACACCTCTGTTCTCCTCCCTGCCTCATGGTGATCTCTCCTCAGACCAACAAGCTTAAGTCTTTAGCTAGCCCCCCTTCTTGCAAAGCAGGCTGGGCTTGGTAGTTCCACCCCCTGTAGAAATCAATGGGGCTGTATTGTGGGCTGTGGTCCTCTGCTGCTGCTTGATTGGCTTCCTCTCCCTGCCAATTGGGACACAGGAAAAGGAGAGGGAGGGGAGAAATCCCCCACAGGGACTGACAGGTGTGCTCTCCCTCAGTGAGTGCCTGTGTCAGTGTCTATTCAGTCCGGCGGCCACTGGCAGGAATGGCGGGAGGTGCGGGAGCATAGGTAATAGAGTAGCCCCCACTACACACTCCCCCCACCAAAGAACCTTTGGTCAACCAAAGGAGGTAAAGAGTCTATGACCTGTTACATGCTTTTGATATACACAGGGAAAAAAAAACAGGTTAGTGTGCACAGGAAACCATACAATTTACATCTGCATAAAACCCTAGCAAAGGAACATCCCAACAATTAGCATAGGAGGGGAGGTTAACTGGAATGGCCCAGCTAGATGTGCCAGGGGCTGAGTGTCAGAAACCAAGAAATCAGGCCGAGACAGAAGTACAGTTAAATCACACTTGTTTAATAATAAAAGTAAAAAGAACAAACGTAGTCAAAACATAGCCAAAGTTCAGTAACCGGAACGGATAGTCAGCCAAGCCAGAAGTCAGGGATCAATGTAGTGGAACAGCAAGCAGGATCTGGAGCCAGAAGGGATGTCAGCAAAGCAGGTCTTGAACAGGATCGCAGGAGATTGTTTCTGTGATGTTGACCAAGGTGAAGGCAGAGATCCTCTGGACTGGATGGCTTATGCAGGCAGGACTGACGAGCAGGATATCATCAACAGCTGAGTAACTGTGGAGAGATAGGAGCAGGCAATTATCCGACAGATGAGTGGCCAGCTCAGAGAAGAAAGGGCTGAGCCCAGCCCTGACAGTGAGTTGGGATTGTCCACCACCAAATCTGCAGTGGAAGGGTCAGTTTCTTCAAGAGTCCTTTTTGCAATGAGAACGACCTCCTCCCTCAGAGCTTTCACCCAAAATATCATATATTAGTCTTTCGGGAGGGTGAATAACCCTTCGCTCTCGCTGTTCTTTAGGTTTTGGGGTTGCAGGCACACTGGTCTCTTCTTCTTCTTGCATATCAGATTCAGCTTCCTCAATGAAGGATGGAAAGTCTTAGGGGTCTGTTGTCAGCAGGGAAGATTGAGGGTCTTCCAACTCTTCAAAAGGTGGACTTTGAGGTACAAACTCAGGAGCCTCTGGCCTGAGAGTCACCTCAGTCACCTTGGGAGGAGAAGAAAGGGGGGCTGGCAGGCCCTGGCATTTGAGATGGCCACAGACAATCTTTCTCTTCATCTTCAGCAAGGGGTACAGAGTGAGATCTAGTCACTGGCTGGGATCTTTGAGAGGCCGTGGGTGTGGACTGTAAATCTGGCTGTGGTGGCACATGAACTGCTTCTGACAGAGGCAACAGATGATTGTGATGCTAAGTCTTCAGCAGACCTGTTCTTCCCTCTGGCCGGATTTGATATACTGGGTGTCTGGGCAGATGCTTGCAAATGACATAGGGCTGCGACTTTCAGCAGTTAGCCAACTTGTGCTTCCCAGGGACACCCAGATTTCTCAGCAGTACCTTGTCATCCGGCTGTAGGTCCTGCACTCGTACCCTAAGGTCAAAGTTTATTTTGTTTGTCTGTCCTCAGGCATATGAGGCAGCTTGAGCCTTATAGGTGGTTTTCAGACGTCTCTGCAGGCGATCCACAAACCCTCTGTGGAAAGTTGCTAAGGTATGGTCGAGGGATGTGCCGAAGGCCAAGTCTACTGGCAGCCAGGCCTACGGTCTGAACATCAAACTATAGGGAGAGTAACCTGTAGCATCATTGGCGGTGCTGTTATAAGCATGCACAATAGCCACTATACTATGCTTGCTCCAGTGCTGCTTTTGTTCTGAACTTAGAGTTCCAAGTATATTCAGGAGGGTTCAATTGAATCTCTCTGGTTGAGGATCTCCTTGAGGATGATACACGGTGGTTTTAGACTTCCTGATGCCCAACAGGTCTGAAAGTCTCTTGATGAGACTACTCTTGAAATCTCTCCCTTGGTCAGAGTGGATGCGTTGGGACAGACCATAGTGCACAAAGAATTTCTCCGCCAAGATCTTGGCCACCATGGATGCTTGTTGGTCCCTCGTGGAAAACGCCTGGGCATAGCGAGTGAAATGGTCAGTCACTACCAGGATATTTCCCTGCCCGCTCAGATCAGGCTCCAAGCACAGAATGTCAATGCACACCAGCTCCATGGGTCCTTGACTCTGAAGATGGTCCATTGGGGCAGCTCGGTGAGGCAAAGTCTTCCTTTGGATACATCTGATGCAGGAGTGGCAATAGTCCTCAAATTCAGCCTGCATGCAGGGCCAGTAGAACCGGTCCCTCACCAGGAGAAAAGTCCTCTTGGGCCCTAGGTGGCCATGGTTGTCATGTAGGTGTCAGGGCTGGGCTCAGCCCTTCCTTCTCTGAGCTGGCCGCTCAGCTGTCGGCTAATTGCCAGCTCCCATTTTTCTCCACAGTTACCCAGCAAGTCGTCCAGCTCACTTGATTTCTGCCTTCACCTTTGTCAACATCACAGAGTCTTTCTCCTGCTTTCCCGTTGAAGACTTGCTAGGCTGACGTTCCTTCTGGCTCCTGATCCTGCTTGCTGTAATACTACGTTTATCTCTGGCTCTCTGACATTTGCTTGGCTGACTACCCGATCCAGTTACTGAACTCTGGCTTGTTTTGACTACGCTTACTCTGTTTACATTATTATTATTATTATTATTATTATTATTATTAAAGAAGTGTGATTTAACTATACTTCTGTCTCGGTCTGATTCATGGTTCCTGATAGTAGGACAGTTAATACTGTCTCCGTATGTTTTTCAGGTAGGAATAGCTGCCATTTTTCTTCAGAATCGTCAGAGGGGCCCCTTCGGTAGACCAACCCTCTGTGCACCTGAAACCGATCCTGCTCTTGGTGCAGCAGATGGGTTTTCTTCGGACTCAGTGAGGAGCAAGTCAGGGCATTGGCTCTCCAAGGCCTTGAATGCCAAGCTACAGGGAGGGTCCTCCAACTGGTCCCTCCGCAGGTCTTTGACAGCTTGGGCAGACCTTCAGCCCCGACTTGGGCGACATTGCAATAACATCTGGGGACACCAACGGCTCCGACCTCTCTGTCCTGGATCCTACTCCAGGTTGATGTTCTGCTCCTTGACATAAGGTACCTGTACCCTTCAGGTGTCAATTGGGCCTATTCTTCTGGAGGGTCTCTGGAACAATGGGGCTTTCTTGACAAAGCATCAGCGTCTTATTTCCTGACCCCGGTCGATACTTCAGGCTGAAAATAAACCCTGATAGAGCAGCCAACCATCTGTGACCCGTGGCGTCCAACTTGGCGGTAGTGAGGATGTAGGTGAGAGCATTGTTGTCGGTCTTGATCGCGAACTCCGCTTCATACAGGTAATCCCTTAGCTTATCCACCCACTTCAAGGCCAGGAACTCAAGTTTGTGCATGGGATAGTTCTTCTCGGTGGGGGCCAAGTTCCGACTCACGTAGGCAACAGGCCGTAGATGGCAGTCATGTTCTTGATATAGCACCCCACCTAATCCATCTCGACTGGCGTCAAAGTGTAGCTCGTATGGCCTGGTTGGATCTTCATAGGCCACGACTGGAGCGGTTGTTGGGCTTCACTTCAGCTGCCTAAAACCTCTTCACACTTCAGAGTCAATTGTTCCTGAATGGACTCTCTGGGTTTTCTGGGCCCTCCAGCTGGTCTGACAGGCTTCGCCAGATCAGGGTCAGCGTCTTAGTGAATCCCTTGACAACTCTTCTGTAATAAGAGCAGAATCCCAGAAATTACCTAAGCTCAGTCACGTTGGTAGGCCTCGGCCAGGAGGTCAGTGGCCACTTCATCAGCAGACACAATGTGACCAAGGTAGTTGACCGAGGGTTGATAAAACTAGCACTTTTACAGAGACAGCTTCAACTCCCTCACCATGGAGTCTCTTAAAGACCTTCTGCAGAAACTCTTCGTGCTCTTCCAGGGTCTTGCTGAAAACGATGATGTTGTCTAAGTACACCAACACCTCGAACAGTTTCATGTCACCCACGGTCTTCTCCATTAGCCTTTGGAAGGTGGCTGGGGCACCAGACAGGCCTTGATGCATACGGTCAAATCCAAAGATCCCCTGCGGGGTAATGAAAATGGTCTTCTCCCGATCCTTAGGGTGCATGGGGATTTGGTAATACCCACTCTTCAAATCCAGCATGCTGAACCACTTCGCTCCTGACAGGCTCTGCAAGGCATCTTCTATCCTTGGGGTGGTATATTGGTCGGGAATGGTCCTTAAGTTCAGCATCCGGTAGTCAATACCCAGCCTCAGTGACCCATTCTTCTTCTGTGCCACCACTGTTGGGGAAGCGTATAGACTTTGGGACTTGGATGATACCTGCCCTCTTCAACTCTGCCAGTTGTTCATGCAGATCCTCCAAGTCCCCTAAAGGAATCCATCAAACTCTTTCCCTGAATGGCTTATGCACTCGAAGAGATGGATCTGGTATTGGGCACTTTTTGTACACCCCACATAAAATTCACTCTTGGAGTATGCAGCCTGCCATCTCAGGAGCTGAGTCTTGGCCCTTTCTTTCCATTCAGGCAAAAGGGGAGTATTTTTTGGATAGAGCTCCTCCACAGAGATCCCATCCTTTGCTCCCCCCACCAAATCAGACGGCGGGACTGGGGTGGCCAGATTCACTTGTCCCAGCAACATCTGACCCTGGATCTTCACTGGCGAGGCTGTTATGTTGCGGACACTAACCAAGATCTTCCCGTGACTTCTTTGCAACCACCTCGGGAATGGTTGAAAACCACCTCGGGAATTATCTCCACTCCTATCTCTTCTCTCTGTCCGTCTGATTCAAGGACAATGAAAGGGCCTGCTTGCTTCCAATTTAGCTTGACAGATGCTCGTAAATAGGCCACTCTACCAGGCTGTAACACCTTCTCACACTGGCCCAAGCACCAGATCTTTCCCTTCTGTTTTTGTACCAGGTGCTGGTAGGTTTGTCTCAGCATGGGGTGCAAACTTGTAGTTGAAGTGCCCGGCTCCAGAACAAGAGGTGTCAACAGCCTTCTGACAAGATCAGTATTGGTCTCTATGATGGGAGTACTCTTACTGGCCCCTGGTGGGTGAGGACAGACCACTACCTGAGTTTCAAAAGTCTCGGCTTTACCAGCCATGGAGGGATCGAAGGTCAGCTTGACTGATAGATAGCCATCATAGGGGAAGTTCTGAGTCACAATGCCTCATATCTGCAGCTCTTCCAACTTCTGCAAAGGCAGGTGCTTGAGGTGCCTGTCATAGAAGTCTCTGTAGAGAAGAGTCACTTAAGCTCCAGTATCCAGAAGTGCCTTGGTGTAGACTCCCTTTACTTGGATGGGAACAACAGGAGAAGGTCCCACCAGCTTGTCAGGGAGCATGGAGGAAGTGGTGGCCCTGGCCTGTTCGGTGGTTTGTATCCGCGCTCCTCTCTGTGAGGTTCTGATTGGGCTTAAGTCTGTGCTAAGTTCTGGGAGTCTGGTGTGCATTGACTCTCCGACACCAGGCAGCATTTGTCAAAAGAAACAGGACACTGGGTTGCTTGGAGGCAACAACGGGGGGCCCTCTGCAAGGGTTTGGACTTTCGCTGCTGTTTATTCGTGTCATTGGTTTTGAGCCAGCTACCGTAGATGGGCACATGGTTGATTCCTTCACCAGAGCCTTCCGAAGTTTCCCTCTGGCTTCTGGCACTGTGCTTCAGGCTTCACTGGGCTTGGACACACCTGTCGATTAATGTCCCACATAATTTCAGCATACCTCGGTATGCTCAATGGCACTCCTCACTGGTACATGTGAAAATGCTCATCACCTCCTTCGATATAGACACTAGTATGGATATACGTGCATCGTTACCAAATATCCATAATATTCCTGTAATTATGGATAATCAAACATTAAAATCACTTGATCTTACCGGATCTAATGAATATCAATTAGCCGGGGTGATTTTTTGGCCAGAAAATTTAATAAGAGAGGGCCCCCCTCATTACTCACTTAACCACTTGCCGACCGCCTCACGTCTATATACGTGAGCAGAGCGGCACGGGCAGGCAAAATCACGTATCTGGTACGTGATTGCCTTCCCGCGGGCGGGGGGTCCGATCGGACCCGCCCCCCGGTGCCATCGGCGGTCGGCATTTGGTTGGGAGCGATGAGAGACGAGGGGGAGACCATCCGATCGTGGCCCCCCCCTCGCGATCGCTCCCAGCCAATGAGAAACATCCCCTGCCTCTGTATAGTACACAGAGGCAGAGGATGTGATGTCATCTCTCCTCGGCTCGGCAGTTTCCGTTCCAGCGCCGAGGAGAGAAGACATGTAAGTGCACCAACACACACACACAACACAGTAGAACATGCCAGGCACACTAAACACCCCCGATCCCCCCCCGATCGCCCCCCGATCACCCCCCAATCACCCCCCCCAGTCACAAACTGACACCAAGCAGGTTTTTTTTTTTTTTTTCCTGATTACTGCATAGTGTCAGTTTGTGACAGTTAGCAGTGGTAGGACAGTGAGTGTTAGCCCCCTGTAGGTCTAGGGTACCCCCCTAACCCCCCCTAATAAAGTTTTAACCCCTTGATCACCCCCTGTCACCAGTGTCGCTAAGCGATCATTTTTCTGATCGCTGTATTAGTGTCACTGGTGACGCTAGTTAGGAACGTAAATATTTAGGTTCGCTGTCAGCGTTTTATAGCGACAGGGACCCCCATATACTACCTAATAAATGTTTTAACCCCTTGATGGCCCCCTAGTTAACCCTTTCACCACTGATCACCGTATAACTGTTACAGGTGACGCTGGTTAGTTCGTTTATTTTTTATAGTGTCAGGGCACCCGCCGTTTATTACCAAATAAAGGTTTAGCCCCCTGATCGCCCGGCGGTGATATGCATCGCCCCAGGCAGCGTCAGATTAGCGCCAGTACCGCGAACACCCACGCATGCACCGTACACGCACCGTACACCTCCCTTAGTGGTATAGTATCTGAACGCATCAATATCTGATCCGATCAGATCTATACTAGCGTCCCCAGCAGTTTAGGGTTCCCAAAAACGCAGTGTTAGCGGGATCAGCCCAGATACCTGCTAACACCTGCGTTTTTCCCCTCCGCTCGGCCCGGCCCAGCCCACCCAAGTGCAGTATCGATCGATCACTGTCACTTACAAAACACTAAACGCATAACTGCAGCGTTCGCAGAGTCAGGCCTGATCCCTGCGATCACTAACAGTTTTTTTGGTAGCATTTTGGTGAACTGGCAAGCACCAGCCCCAGGCAGCGTCAGATTAGCGCCAGTACCGCTAACACCCACACACGCAGCATACACCTCCCTTAGTGGTATAGTATCTGATCGGATCAATATCTGATCCGATCAGATCTATACTAGCGTCCCCAGCAGTTTAGGGTTCCCAAAAACGCAGTGTTAGTGGGATCAGCCCAGATACCTGCTAGCACCTGCGTTTTGCCCCTCCGCCCGGCCCAACCCAGCCCACCCAAGTGCAGTATCGATCGATCACTGTCACTTTTTTTTGTAGCGTTTTGGTGAACTGGCAAGCACCAGCGGCCTAGTACACCCCGGTCGTGGTCATACCAGCACTGCAGTAACACTTGGTGACGTGGCGAGTCCCATAAGTGCAGTTCAAGCTGGTGAGGTGGCAAGCACAAGTAGTGTCCCGCTGCCACCAAAAAGACAAACACAGGCCTGTCGTGCCCATAATGCCCTTCCTGCTGCATTCGCCAATCCTAATTGGGAACCCACCGCTTCTGCAGCGCCCGTACTTCCCCCATTCACATCCCCAACCAAATGCAGTCGGCTGCATGAGAGGCATTTTCTTTATGTCCTCCCGCGTACCCCTACCCAACGAACCCCCCCAAAAAAGATGTTGTGTCTGCAGCAAGCACGGATATAGGCATGACACCCGCTATTATTGTCCCTCCTGTCCTGACAATCCTGGTTTTTGCATTGGTGAATGTTTTGAACGCTACCATTCACTAGTTGAGTATTAGCGTAGGGTACAGCATTGCACAGACTAGGCACACTTTCACAGGGTCTCCCAAGATGCCATCGCATTTTGAGAGACCCGAACCTGGAACCGGTTACAGTTATAAAAGTTACAGTTACAAAAAAAGTGTAAAAAAAAAAAAAAAACACTAACAAAAATAAAAAAAAATTGTTGTCGTTTCATTGTTCTCTCTCTCTCTATTCTCTCTCTATTGTTCTGCTCTTTTTTACTGTATTCTGTTCTGCAATGTTTTATTGTTATTATGTTTTATCATGTTTGCTTTTCAGGTATGCAATTTTTTATACTTTACCGTTTACTGTGCTTTATTGTTAACCATTTTTTTGTCTTCAGGTACGCCATTCACGACTTTGAGTGGTTATACCAGAATGATGCCTGCAGGTTTAGGTATCATCTTGGTATCATTCTTTTTAGCCAGCGGTCGGCTTTCATGTAAAAGCAATCCTAGTGGCTAATTAGCCTCTAGACTGCTTTTACAATCAGTGGGAGGGAATGCACCCCCCCCCACCGTCTTCCGTGTTTTTCTCTGGCTCTCCTGTCTCAACAGTGAACCTGAGAATGCAGCCGGTGATTCAGCCAGCTGACCATAGAGCTGATCAGAGACCAGAGTGGCTCCAAACATCTCTATGGCCTAAGAAACCGGAAGCTACGAGCATTTTATGACTTAGATTTCGCCGGATGTAAACAGCGCCATTGGGAAATTGGGGAAGCATTTTATCACACCGATCTTGGTGTGGTCAGATGCTTTGAGGGCAGAGGAGAGATCTAGGGTCTAATAGACCCCAATTTTTTTAAAAAAGAGTACCTGTCACTACCTATTGCTATCATAGGGGATATTTACATTCCCTGAGATAACAATAAAAATGATTTAAAAAAAAAAAAAATGAAAGGAACAGTTTAAAAATAAGATAAAAAATCAAAAAAAAATAAAGAAAAAAAAAAAAAAAAAAAAAAAAAGCACCCCTGTCCCCCCTGCTCTCGCGCTAAGGCGAACGCAAGCGTCGGTCTGGCGTCAAATGTAAACAGCAATTGCACCATGCATGTGAGGTATCACCGCGAAGGTCAGATCGAGGGCAGTAATTTTTGCAGTAAATCTAAAGTGGTAACCTGTAAAGGCTTTTAAAGGCTTTTAAAAATGTATTAATTTTGTTGCCACTGCACGTGTGTGCGCAATTTTAAAGCATGTCATGTTTGGTATCCATGTACTCGGCCTAAGATCATCTTTTTTATTTCATCAAACATTTGGGCAATATAGTGTGTTTTAGTGCATTAAAATTTTAAAAAGTGTGTTTTTTCCACAAAAAATGCGTTTGAAAAATCGCTGCGCAATTACTGTGTGAAAAAAAAAAATGAAACACCCACCATTTTAATCTGTAGGGCATTTGCTTTAAAATAATATATAATGTTTGGCGGTTCAAAGTAATTTTCTTGCAAAAAAAAAAAATTTTTTCATGTAATCAAAAAGTGTCAGAAAGGGCTTTGTCTTCAAGTGGTTAGAAGAGTGGGTGATGTGTGACATAAGCTTCTAAATGTTGTGCATAAAATGCCAGGACAGTTCAAACCCCCCCAAATGACCCCATTTTGGAAAGTAGACACCCCAAGCTATTTGCTGAGAGTCATGTCGAGTCCATGGAATATTTTATATTGTGACACAAGTTGCGGGAAAGAGACAAATTTTTTTTTTTTTTTTGCACAAAGTTGTCACTAAATGTTATATTGCTCAAACATGCCATGGGGATTTGTGAAATTACACCCCAAAATAAATTCTGTTGCTTCTCCTGAGTACGGGGATATCACATGTGTGGGACTTTTTGGGAGCCTAGCCGCGCACGGGACCCCGAAAACCAAGCACCGCCTTCAGGCTTTCTAAGGCCGTAAATTTTTGATTTCACTCTTCACTGCCTATCACAGTTTCGGAGGCCATGGAATGCCCAGGTGGCACAAAACCCCCCCAAATGACCCAATTTTGGAAAGTAGACACCCCAAGCTATTTGCTGAGAGGTATAGTGAGTATTTTGCAGACCTCACTTTTTGTCACAAAGTTTTGAAAATTGAAAAAAGAAAAAAAAAAAATGTTTTTTCTGGTCTTTCTTCATTTTCAAAAACAAATGAGAGCTGCAAAATACTCACCATGCCTCTCAGCAAATAGCTTGGGGTGTCTACTTTCCAAAATGGGGTCATTTGGGGGGGGGTTTGTGCCATCTGGGCATTTTATGGCCTTCAAAACTGTGATAGGTAGTGAGGAGTGAAATCAAAAATGTATGCCCTTAGAAATCCTGAAGGTGGTGCTGGGTTTTCGGGGCCCCGTACGCGGCTAGGCTCCCAAAAAGTGCCACACATGTGGTATCCCCGTACTCAGGAGAAGCAGCTGAATGTATTTTGGGGTGCAATTCCACATATGCCCATGGCCTGTGTGAGCAATATATCATTTAGTGACAACTTTTTGTAAATTTTTTTTTTTTTTGTCATTATTCAATCACTTGGGACAAAAAAAATAAATATTCAATGGGCTCAACATGCCTCTCAGCAATTTCCTTGGGGTGTCTACCTTCCAAAATGGGGTCATTTGGGGGGGGTTTGTACTGCCCTGCCATTTTAGCACCTCAAGAAATGACATAGGCAGTCATAAACTAAAAGCTGTGTAAATTCCAGAAAATGTACCCTAGTTTGTAGACCCTATAACTTTTGCGCAAACCAATAAATATACGCTTATTGACATTTTTTTTACCAAAGACATGTGGCCGAATACATTTTGGCCTAAATGTATGACTAAAATTTAGTTTATTGGATTTTTTTTATAACAAAAAGTAGAAAATATCATTTTTTTTCAAAATTTTCAGTCTTTTTCCGTTTATAGCGCAAAAAATAAAAACGGCAGAGGTGATCAAATACCATCAAAAGAAAGCTCTATTTGTGGGAAGAAAAGGACGCAAATTTCGTTTGGGTACAGCATTGCATGACCGCGCAATTAGCAGTTAAATCGACGCAGTGCCGAATTGTAAAAAGTGCTCTGGTCAGGAAGGGGGTAAATCCTTCCGGGGCTGAAGTGGTTAATAAGTCTCTAAATATGTGAGATCTAATCTCATCCTTACGTACTACCACCTAATATCTCTAAGGTTAAAACCACTTGATCTTTCCGGATCTAACGAATATCTATTAGCCTAGATGATTTTTGGCCAGAAAATTGCATGTGGGAGGGCTAACCCGTCCACATGTACCACCTAATATTTCTATTTTGATGTGGAATATCTCTGAAATGATGTGAGATCTAACGTTAAAACCACTTGATCTTACCGGATCTAACGAATATCTATTAGCCTGAATGATTTTTGGCCAGAAAATTTGATAAGGGGGGCTAACCCATCCATATGTACCACCTAATATCTCTATTTTTATGTGGAATATCTCTGAAATGATGTGAGATCTAACATTAAAAATACTTGATCTTACCGGATCTAACAAATATCTATTAGCCTGAATGATTTTTGGCCAGAAAATTTGATAAAGGGGGGCCAGCTCTCCTCATTAATCACTTAATAAGTCTCTAATTATGTGAGATCTAACGTTAAAACCACTTGATCTTACCGAATCTAATGAATATCTATTAGCTTGAATGATTTTTGGCCAGAAAATTTGATAAGGGGGGGCCAGCCCCCCCTCATTAATCACTTAATAAGTCTCTAATTATGTGAGATCTTACCGGATCTAACAAATTACTTCCAAAATAGCTAACTGTTTGGTCAATTGTTTGATAAGGGGGGCTGATGATGGGTTAGCCCTCCTAGCAAATAACTGTTAATATTGCTTCTTCTGTGTGAGATCTAACTCAAACAACGGTTGATCTAACCTGATCGAACAAAGATCTAACAAACTGCATAAGATTTTTTCAAAATTTTTGATATGGGGGGGCTAACCCGGCAGAGGTAATTTATTGAGCTTCACCTACTCTGAAATTAGCACCATACATTTTTTAAAGGACACACCATTAGTAAATTACATTATTGAAACACAATTATAAGTAACCAGTTCACTACCAGTTCATGTACATACATTGGACAATGAGCAGCAGTTAGTACCCAGTTTAATCTAATTAAAGTGCCACCACATATTCCTTTTTCTGTAGTCCTTATAAATGCCATGTATGGCCGAGAATGGGGTATGGCCTCCCTTCCCCCAATGATGTCCAAGCACACATCTAAAGTCATACAATTAAGAAAGAAGAACAGTGTTAAACATTTAACAGCATATGTACCTATAAATGCACAGTATTAGAAAATAAACCTAAAATAAGAACCAAATGATAGCTAACTGGTCAGTATTTCTGACCTAGAATCATGTGTTCAATGCCCACCAGGTATACTTCATTAACCACTTACCAACCGGCCCATAGCCGAATGACGGCTGCAGGGCGGTTGGATAACTCTGGGAGGACGTACTATGACGTCCTCCCAGAATTCCCCTCTCGCGCGCCCCCTGGGGCGCGCACCCGAACACATCCGTGACCGCCGGGTCCAGAGGACCCGGCGCATCACGGATCCCGGTAAATGGCCGCTGATCGCGGCCGTTTACCATGTGATCGCGCCGTCAAATGACGGCGCGATCACATGTAAACAGACCGGCGTCATCTGATGACGCCGGTTCCTCTCCTCCCCTTCTGTGTACCGATCGGTACACTGCGGAGGAGAGGGAGATGGATGGCTGGCTGCAGCGCTGTGGGCTGGATGTGTAGTGCCCACAGCGCTGCACAGAGACATCCAGCCATCCATCCATCCATGCTCAGCCATCCCTACTACTATGCAATGCTGTGCAATACTCTGCAATGCCCCCACAATACTCTGCAATGCTGTGCAATACTCTGCAATGCTGTGCAATACTCTGCAATGCTGTGCAATACTCTGCAATGCCCCCACAATACTCTGCAATGCTGTGCAATACTCTGCAATGCCCCCACAATACTCTGCAATGCTGTGCAATACTCTGCAATGCTGTGCAATACTCTGCAATACCCCCACAATACTCTGCAATGCTGTGCAATACTCTGCAATGCCCCCACAATACTCTGCAATGCTGTGCAATACTCTGCAATGCCCCCACAATACTCTGCAATGCCCCCACAATACTCTGCAATGCTGTGCAATACTCTGCAATGCCCCCACAATACTCTGCAATGCCCCCACAATACTCTGCAATGCTGTGCAATACTCTGCAATGCTGTGCAATACTCTGCAATGCCCCCACAATACTCTGCAATGCCCCGACAATACTCTGCAATGCCCCCGCCATACTCTGCCATGCCCCCGCCATACTCTGCCATGCCCCCGCCATACTCTGCCATGCCCCCACTATACTCTGCCATGCCCCCGCCATACTCCGCAATACCCCGCCATACTCCGCCATACCCCGCCATACCCCGCAATACCCTGCCATACCCCGCCATACTCTGCAATACCCCACCATACTCCGCAATACCCCACCATACTCCGCAATACCCCGCCATACTCCGCAATACCCCGCCATACCCTGCCATGCTGAGCCATGCTCAGCTGTACTCGGCCTCTGTATGTGGCCAGGCTGTGGAAGTCTCACACATGTGGTATCGCCGTACTCAGGAGGAGGAGGAGAATCTATTTTGGGGTGTCATTTTTGGTATGTACATGTTATGTGGTAGAAATATTGTGTAAATGGACAACTTTGTGTTAAAAAAAAAAAAAAGCGTTTTAACCACTTCCCGCCCGTCGGCCATCATACAACATCCTTGACTTTGTGCGGGGATATCTGAATGATGGCTGAAGCTACAGGCATCATTCAGATATCATCCTTTTCAGCCGGCGATTCCCTACACCATGAGAATGATCATAGCAGCTGTTCCACTGCTTGATCATTCTTACGGGAGGCGAGAGGGGATGTCCCCCCCTCCCGCGCTTCTACCGACTCACCACTACGATCGAAGCCAGGATCGTTTTTTTTTTTTTTTTTTTATTTCAGGCTTCCCAGCCTAGAGGTGAGATGTGGGGTCTTACTGACCCCATATCTCACTGTAAAGAGGACCTGTCATGCCATATTCCTATTACAAGGATGTTTATATTCCTTGTAATAGGAATAAAAGTGGTCCAAAATTTTTTTTTTGGAAAAAAAGCATCAAACTAAAATAAATAAAGTAAAATGAACAATAAAAAAAAAAAAAAAATTTTAAAGCGCCCCTGTCCCTGTGTGCTCGCATGCAGAAGCGAACGCATACGTAAGTCCAGCCCACATATGAAAACGGTATTCAAACCACACATGTGAGGTATCGCTGCGATTGGTAGAGTGAGAGCAATAATTTTGGCCCTAGACCTCCTCTGTAACTCAAAACATGTAACCAGTAAAAAATTTTAAAGCGTCGCCTATGGGGATTTTTGAGTAGCAAAGTTTGGCGCCATTCCACAAGCGCGTGCAATTTTGAAAGGTGACATGTTGGGTATCTATTTACTCGGCGTAACTTCATCTTTCACATTATGCAAAAACATTAGGCTAACTTTACTGTTTTGGTTTTTGTAAAGCACAAAACAGTTTTTTTTTCCAAAAAAAAGCGTTAAAAAAATTGCTGCGCAAATACCGTGCGAGATAAAAAGTTGCAACGACCGCCATTGTATTCTCTAGGGTCTTTGCTAAAAAAAGATATATATAATGTTTTGGGGTTCTATGTAATTTTCTAGCTAATAAATGATGATTTTTACATGTAGGAGAGAAATGTCAGAATTGGCCTGGGCACTCCAGAACGCCTGAAGGTGCTCCCCTGCATGTTGGGCCTCTGTATGTGGCCACGCTGTGTAAAAGTCTCACACATGTGGTATCGCCATACTCGGGAGTAATAGCAGAATGTGTTTTGGGGTGTAATTTGTGGTATGCATATGCTGTGTGTGACAAATAACCTGCTAATACGTGGGGAAAAAAAAAAGTAAAAAAAAAACCTTGATTTTGCAAAGAATTGTGGGAAAAAATGACAACTTCAAAAAACTCACCATGCATCTTTCTAAATACCTTGGAATGTCTTCTTTCCAAAAAGGGGTCATTTGGGGGGTATTTGTACTTTTCTGGAATGTTAGGGTCTCAAGAAATTAGATAGGCCGTCAGTACTTCAGGTGTGATCAATTTTCAGATATTCGCACCATAGCTTTTGGACTCTATAACTTTCACAAAGACCAAATAATATCCACCGATTTGGGTTAATTTTACCAAAGCTATGTAGCGGTATAAATTTTGGCCAAAATATATGAAGAAAAATTACTAATTTGCAAAATATTATAACAGAAATGAAGAAAAATGTATTTTTTTACAGATTTTTCGGTCTTTTTTCTTTTACGGCGCAAAAAATAAAGAACCCAGCGGTGATTAAATACCACCAAAAGAAAGCTCCATTTGTGTGAAAAAAAGGACAAAAATTTCATATAGATACAGTGCTGCATGACTGAGTAATTGTCATTCAAAATGTGAGAGCACCAAAAGCTGAAAATTGGTCTGGTTAGGAACGGGGTTTAAGTGCCCAGTTGTCAAGTGGTTAAGGACTCTGGATGACCGGTGCTGCATTTGCCAACAGTAAAATTGTAGTTCTGGCTGCCCATTGCCTGGCAGAGTGATATACTGCTGCTGCCTCACTCCTGCTCTCTCAGTAAATTCTGAGGTCAGAGTGCAGGGCTCTAAGAGCGGGATTAGAGAGGTCGGTAGCGGGTGGGCACACAAACTAGTGACACCAGTCCAGACTAGACAGTGCACTTTTTTATGGCAAGAATCAATCTGGAAGTAGACAGTATCGCACTGTATACTATTATATGCCTTTCACACTGTTGCGCTTTTGCAGTGCATCGAAAGCACACCTTCTATAGAAATCAATCGCAATGCACCAAAAATGCATAAAAAATGCACTGCATTGCTATTTTGGTGAGCTTTTTGAGGTCACATGTCAAATTGTTAAATACTTGGCACCCAACGGCACCCTAACAACCAGTGATTCATCCCTGCTCTCAACAACAGGCATAAGTAATTGGTTGTTAAGGAGCTGGTACCTGCCCACATCCTAACCACCAATGACTCATCCCTGTTGAAGGCTGGGTAATCTCCAGCTGACAGCAGGGATGAGTCATTAGTTGTTAGGATGCCAGCAGGTACCAGCTCCTTAACAGGGATGGGCCGAATGACCCCCTGTTAGGTACGCACCAGAACTTTCGAACATTGTGAAAGTTCGGAACCGAATAATGAACCCCATTGAATTCTATGGGACCCGAACTGGAAAAATCAAAAGTGTTATTTGTGAAGGCTTATATGCAAGTAATTGGGCATACAATAGTTATCGGGGTCTGGGTACTGCCCAGCACACCCTTCCCAGCACACCCAGGCACACCCAGGACACCCGGCTCGCATGCCTATGGTTGCAAGGTACTCGGTTTCTTAATATCCGATAGTTGAAAAAGTGTTTCGTATTGGTTCAATAGATTCTGTACCGAGTACTAGACATGTGCGGTTCATTTCGTTCCAAATTAAAACTCGGACAAATTTTCATTTTTCGGAAATTCGGATGAATCCGAATTTCCAAATTAAGATAGTTAGAATAGTTTTCAAATTCAAATTTGAAAACTTTTCGAATTCGAATAGTTTTCCAATTTCCAAAGAAAATAAAATAGAATAGAAAATAAAGGAATAAAATAGAAAAAAAAAAATATTTTTTTTCTATTCTATTTCTTTATTCCAGCAATGCTACTCTTAAACTCAGGGGTGTACCTAAAGCATTTGGCAGATCCTATATCTGGCACCCCCCCAACAAAATCGCAACGTGCGAAGCTTATCGCTCATAAAGGAGCAGGAGCTCCTTTTGGGCATCAGTGTCACACGTTGCAATTTACCACCATTGCAGCATGATTTATCATGAGAAAACTGCGGCAAAATTGCACCACGATTGGGGAGCCATTAGGAGTAATGACATCGCAAATGCATCCTGCATTTTGCCATGATTCTGGCAATAATACACCACCAGAGGGTTGGTACTGTGGGTGTATAGACAATGGTAAAAAGTGCCACATCCTAGTAACTGAAATTGGATACATAGAGAGAAATCGTGGATTTTATAGGCACCAATATATTAAAAAAAACAATTTTTTATTATAAAACATTTACAAAATATCTTAAAAGCATATAAAAAGTGAAAACAGACTTATACAAACAATAGTCAACATAACCAACTCTAACCGCTGGGCCAGGGTTGATAGATGTAACAACCACTGGGAGTATCCCTTAGCAGAGTGGAAGCTTTTAAGATATTTTGTAAATGTTTTATAGTAAAAATACATTTTTTTTAATATATTGATGCCTATAAAATCCATGATTTCTCTCTATGTATCCAATTGCATCTGATGGTGCCCGCCTAGTTCTGGGCCAACGCCACTTGGCAGAATCAGTGACATGACACCCAACATTTTTCTATGATGGCTGATCTGCTTACCAATGACTACTGCTGAATTGGTAATAGCAGGGGTTCTCCAGATTGGCTCAAGGTTTGAGAAAGGCTAATCTAAGAAAAAAGGAGAAGGAGATCAGCTCCACGCAACAATCACCTTTGCTTTAGAGCAGGGGTGTCAAACTCAATTTCATTGTGGGCCGCATCAGCATTATGACTGTCCTCAAAAGGGCCGGTTGTATTTGTAAGATTAGATGTCCAGCGCATCCCCTCCCCTTACATTAGATGTCAAGAGCCACTCCACCATCAGAAGTTGAGTTTCCTACTCTCCCTAACATCACAGTGCACCCCCTTTCCGTATGCTGCTGCTGGGAAGAAGCTGGATGCATTGCTTGAAAGCAGAAAGTAGGGGACTGGAGGAGAACCAGAGGAGGGCTGGAGCTCTCCTGCAGCTGCAGGAGAGGTGCGAGGGCCACATGAAATGGCCTGGAGGGCCGGATTCGGCCCGCGGGCCTTGTGTTTGACACCTGTGCTTTAGAGTATGTGGCTGGGGGGACTATGCACGAGGGTGATTTTTTAGGAAAAACATAGACCTCCCCAGGACCTGATGACTTCAAAGAAGCAGTGTGGCTATGGGCACTCATTGTTCACAGATAGACTGATCTACAGAAGACAGTTATAAGAGAGACCTTACAAGTGTGAAGTTTATGTAGCTCCAAGCATTAGCAATCATTTGCACACCCCCCGGGGCTGCAATGCAGGGGGGTGGTGGTGCATAATGTGCTCTCACCTGATCGCCCTTATTGGGGTGCTGCTGTCCCCCATATCTACAGTCAGTCTGGGTACATACTTCCAAGGAAGGATAAATACATTGCGCTGTCCAAAGAAAAGCCAGCTCCAGCGTGTCAGGTCCTCTTCATGCACCAAGAAACATCCTGCACATGTCAACCAGCAGCGATCTCCAAAATAGCAATCCAGGCAGATTAAGTGTAGTATGGAGGGTAGTACTAACCAAGGGTAGTGAGGGGGAGTAGTCGATGATCACACACAGGCTCCAATGTATGGGGGGCACTCTTCCCGCTCTGCGATCTTCTCTCCGGATTATCCCACACTCCACATCCCTGGGTTGACACCCCTAAGCGGTGCCGGCCTGACACCCCCCCCAATGTGTGGCACCCGTGGTGGAACCCCCCATCCATTGGTATGCCACTGTTTCAACTGATAGTCAATTTAAGTACATTTTTTTGGTTTGTTTTATTATGCTTTAAAGTAATACTAAAGGAATAAAAAAATGTTGTATTTACCTGCTCCATGTAATAGTTTTGCACAGAGCAGCCCTGATCCTCCTTTTCTCAGGTTCCACAGTGGCACTCTGGGCTCATCCCCCCTGCTGAGTGCCTCCATAGCAAGCTGCTTGCTATGGGGGCACTCATGCATGCTCACTCCCGAGCCCTACTTTATGTCCATTGACACACAGAATGGGACACAGCCCCACCCTCGCTCCCCCTTGTTGACTGTGATTGACAGCAGAGTGAGCCCATGGCTCCTATTGCTGTGTTTAAACCAATGAGGAGGGAGAGAGCCAGGAGAGCAGCTGCCCTCATACATATCGCTGGATCGAGATCCGGCTCAGGTAAGTTTTAGAGGGGGCTGGGGGGAGCTGCACACAAAGTTTTTTACCTTCATGTATAAAATGCATGAAGGTAAAATACTTTCAGCCTTTAGTACCACTTTACCTATATTAAACTGCCCTGTACATTGGAGATACTACTGCACAGACAATTACTGTTCTCCACTCAACAAAGCTCATTTGCAGAATTGTTGATTGGAGGACTGCTCGGGGTGCATGTCAGACCACCTGAGATCCAGACCACAGTAGACTATGTGGGAGTAGCAGTTTAGATATCCAGTGTGTGGCTGGCAAAGGGCAATCCAATATGATGCTAAAGCACTAACACATTTAAAAAACCCTGATATTTAAGCCAGACTGTCTGCATTGTACTATTAAAATATAAAGTCTCAATTGGGCTTTAACAACATAAAACAGCACAAACGCCAATAATATGCAGTAAAACTCAGTGGTGGCTGATGCCCAAATGTTTTTTTTTGGGGGGGAGGGCGCAAACAAACGAAAAAATTCTGAAAAAAAAACATCAATTGCAGCCTCACTGTGCCATCAAACGCAGCCACTGTGCCCATCAATTGCCGCCACTGTGCCCATCAAACGAAGCCACTGTGCCATCGAACGCAGCCACTGTACCATCAAACACAGCCCCTTTTCCCATCAATAGCCACCACTGTACCATCAAACGCAGCCACTCTGCCCATCAAACGCAGCCACTGTGCCCATCAAAAGCAGCCACTGTGCCCATCAAAAGCAGCCACTGTGCCATATCAAATGCTCCCACTGTGCCAACAAATGCTGCCACTGTGCCCCATCTAATACAGCTACTATGCCCATCTTATGCAGCCACCGTGCCCATCTTATGCAGCCACTGTGCTCCATAAAATGCAGCCACTGTGCAGCATCGAATGCAGCCACTGTGCCCATCATATGCAGCCACTATGACATCATATGCAGCCACTGTGCCCATCAAATGCAGTCACAGTGCCGCGGTGGGACAGCTCCTCAATGTCTTCTTTCGTCCTCTCTTCCCGTCCTCTGCTATGATTGGACACCTGATAGGCGTCCAATCACAGCGCCTGTTGTTTCAGCCAATTAGGTGACAGGTAACAGATCCAAGCACCTGATTGGCAGAGAGGAAGTTTAGTGTTAGGAACGCAAATATTCATTTGCTTTTCTAACACAGCATGGCGCTCGCAGGTCACCTTTTTTTACGCCTATTAGAGCCTATGGCTCTAATCAGGTGCTTAAAAAAAAAACCCTGCCGCTGTAATTCAGGCGCCCGGCGACCGAAAAGGGGCCGAGCGCCTGAATAGGGGGTGGCAGCGGCAGCCATAGATAGATTCATGCAATGCATGAATCTATCTATGGCTGCTAGAGGGGTGGCTGGAGAGAGGGGGTGGCGTCTGTGCGCCCTTATGGACACACTGTCACTGGTAAAACCACCACAAAAGTTCACTTTTTTTGCATAATAGATTTAAAAAGCTAGAGTTAATAAATGCAGCTACTGTATGCATGAACAGAACGTTTTCTTGTAAATGGTTTTAATATTAAACTTTTTTCAGCATTACCACCTTTATCATGGAGTAACTGATACAAGGAAACAGCTTTTCATTGTACAGGAGTCCCCGGGTTACATACATCTGACTTACATACGACTCATACTTACAAATGGAGGGAGACAACAGGAAGTGAGAGGAAATCTACCCCTAGGAAGGGAAATTCACTTCTGTAAAAAAGTGGAGGTTATTTACTAAAGGAAAATCCACTTTGCACTGCAAGTGCACATGAAAGTAAAGTCGCTGTAGATCCGAAGGGGACATGCAAGGAAAATAAAAAACAGCATTTTAGCTTGCACATGATTGGATGATAAAATAAACAGAGCTTCCACTCATTTCAGATCTACACCTTAGATTTAGAGCGACTGCACTTCCAAATGCACTTTCAAGTGCACTTGCAGAGCAAAGTGGAGTTGCGTTTCGTAAATAACCCCCAGTGTCTCCACTGAAGCTTTATCACCAATCCTTCTTTCCACAACAACCCAAAATTTTCAAAATCCAATTGTCATTCAGACAAAAAGTGAGGTGAAATCTTCTGAACAGGGGCACAGACAGGAAAACAAATTTTACAGGGGTGTTCCCTACGCTATCCAAAAAACTTAAAAATATATTTTTTGCCTGGAGCTACACCTAAAAAAGTTACCTGTTTCAACCTACATACAAATTCAACTTAAAGTGGAGTTCCACCCACTTTTACAACTCTTCAGCATCCCTCACTAAACTGTGCACTGTAAACGAATTGGATATTTTTTTATTTTTTTTCTCAGCACTTACTGTATATCTGCTGTATTAATTTTTCACTTCCTCCTCCCTGGCCGCGGCCCATCGCATCATTTCCTGTTTGCAATGCCTTCTGGGAAGGGGCGGCAACTTCCTCTGAAACTGCCGTTGCTATGGAAACCTGACCTGAAACCTATTACACTGCTTGTGCTGCACTGAGCATGTGCGAGATCTGCAAGGATGAGATCCAGGAAGAAATGCAGTATGGCTTCAGATGCCCAGACTTAAGATGGCCACGGCCTGCTATAAGTTTATAAAATAACAAACTACTGCTATAAACTAACAAAACAGACCTTAGTTTACAGACTAACTTTACTAGAATACATTAAGCTTGTGTATTATAGGGGTATTTTTATTTAAAAAGTATAATTTCGGCCGGAACACCACTTTAAGAACAAACCTACAGGACCTATCTTGTTTGTAACCCGGGGACTGTCTGTATATGTATCATCCTCCTTTTTTCCTGTATTTATCAAAATCATCTCATATAAGGTTATTTACACCTTGACACATAAATAATGTAAATAACATATAATAAGACAGGTTAGGACAAGTAAAATGAAGGTAATGGTTGTGTGTATACAGACTCCAATGATGAAAATATGGCCTTGTCGTTACACTTATTAAATTAAAAAAACATATTTAAATGCACTTATGTAAATCTTGACTTTCTTCTGATATTTCCATTTTTGTAATTTCATATATGCAGCACGCATAACTACTTACAAACCAGTTTATTGCTCATATCTCTATTGCACATGATTTTGATACAATAATAATGACTGACGTTTACGGCCATGAATGAACAAGATAAAGTAAAAGCAGACAGTGACAGGAAAAGTTTCATGATGACTAGATTGATGCTTTTCTGGTGTGGTTAGTGCACACAGAAGAAGAAGAAGCCTTTTAAGTCTCTTACAACTCTGCCTACCACAAAGGAACATGATACATTTGCAATGATTGGTCATTTAAAATAATGGCATAGCTAAGCAATATGTTCAGCTGAATTTAAAAGAGAAGGATAAAAATGTTTCCTTTGTTCAGTGCTATATAGGCTTATGTCAAGGTCTAGGACCCAGGTTTAGAAAGAGCGGCAAACATGCTTTTCTTGACCATTGTATAACAGATGTACTATACTTCCATACTGCCTGACCAACCCTTGCTACAGCCCCCATACCATTTCCAACTAATAGAGACCACACCAAGTTGGTGTAAATTTTGGCCGTAGCAGCCCCTTTATTAATCAATAAATTTAAATGAACATAACCATAAACATCTGATATTCACGTTGGTCTTTGCAGGCACTCCACATACCATCTGTTTCATAATATTGCACTGCAGTATCTTTTATATATGATAATAGGCCTCTAGCCGACATACTGGCTCGGAGACAACCAACTGACTGCAGTGCACCCTTTAACCAAATTCCAGCTAAACCACGTCAGCTGGAATACCACCATCGGGACCCATACCGCCGATGGGTCCCGAACTCTCCTTATCCGAGGTTTCTTCATTCACACGCAAAGACCAACACCCGCCAGCTGCAACGACATCCTGAGTACACACCGATCTGTGGAAAAAAGACATATTTAACAAAGATAACCAACAGGGAGTGTGGGTGGGAAGCTTATTCCTGTACGCTGCACTGATGCCGGGGGGAGGGGCCAGCTCCTGTTTACTCTCCTGTCCCCTCCTCCCAAAGCTACTCCAATGAGGTAAGACCTCTTCTGTCTGTACCCTGTTAATCCTGTCATGCCAGCCCTGCGCTATTTCTTCATTTTATTTCTTTTTCGCTCCGGGCTTTCCTTGACCATTGTATAACAGATGTACTATACTTCCATACTGCCTGACCAACCCTTGCTACAGCCCCTATACCTTTTCCAATTAATAGAGACCACACCAAGTTAGAGTAAATCTTGGCCGTAGCAGCCCCTTTATTAATCAATAAATTTAAATGAACATAACCAGAAACATCTGATATTCACATTGGTCTTTGCAGGCACTCCACATACCATCTGTTTACCCCCTTCCTGACCAGTGCATTTTTTGCGATTCGGCACTTCATCGCTTTGACTGACAATTGCGCGGTCGTGCAACGTGGCTCCCAAACAAAATTGACGTCCTTTATTTCCCACAAATAGGGCTTTCTTTTGGTGGTATTTGATCATCTCTGCGGTTTTTATTTTTTGCGCTATAAACAAAAAAATAACCACAATTTAAAAAAAAAAATGCATTATTTTTAACTTTTTGCTATAATAAATATCCCCAAAAAATAATTAAAAAAACATTTTTTTTCTCAGTTTAGGCCGATACGTATTCTTCTACATATTTTTGGTAAAAAAAATTGCAATAAGCGTGTATTGATTGGTTTGCGCAAAAGTTATAGCGTTTACAAAATAGGGGATAGTTTTATGGCATTTTTATTAATAATTTTTTTTTACTAGTAGCGATCAGCGGCGATCAGCGATTTTTATTGTGACTGCGACCTTATGGCGGACACATCGGACATTTTTGACACATTTTTGGCACCATTGTCATTTATACAGCAATCAGTGCTATAAAAATGCACTGATTCCTGTGTAAATGACACTGGCAGTGAAGGGGTTAACCACTAAGGGGCAGGGAGGGGTTAAATCAGTACTAGGGATGTGTTCTTACTGTAGGGGGGATGGGCTGTGTGTGACACGTCACTGATCTCTGCTCCCGATGACAGGGAGCAGAGATCAGTGACACTGTCACTAGGCAGAACGGGGAGATGCTGTTTGCATCAGCATCTCCCCGTTCGTCCTCTCTGCGAGGCGATCACGGGTATCCCTGCGTCGATCAAGTCCACAGGACCCGCGATCCGACTCACGGAGCTCCCGGCCGGCGCGCACGCAATGGCACAGCGGGAAATTCAATGGACTTACCTGTACGCCCATTTGCCCAGCCATGCCATTCTGCCGGTGTACATCGGCGTGCGCCGGTCAGGAAGTGGATAATAATGCACTGCGGTACCTTTTATATATGATAATAGGCCTCTAGCCGACATACTGGCTCGGAGACAAGCAACTGACTGCAGTGCACCCGTTAACCAAATTTCAGCTAAACCACGTTAGCTGGAATACCACCATCGGGACCCATACCACCAATGGGTCCCTAACTCTTCTTATCCGAGGTTTCTTCATTCACCCACAAACACCAACACCGGCTACAGCGCCCAAGGGGAAAACCTTCCCCTTGGGTGCCCCGCCAACCCCAACGCTCTCTAGATGCCACCGGCAAACCCAGGGCCCACATATTAATCACCCCAGCATAGAGGTAAACTCCATCCCCCGAAAGCACCTTCCAGTATCCAGTTCCATCTCTAAATGCCCACTGACCAGCCTCACCATTCCTAACCCAACATCAGCTGACATCCCCATTAACCTTGTTGGTAGCTATTTCCATCCCCTCTACCGATCGGTCCAATCTCCAAATCATCCGAGCAATGATGGTGGACCCCACCATCAGCATCCCCAGGAAAGCCCTGCAGATGTGCCTAACTCCACCTTCATAACCCTCGTTATGTCCCACCTGGACTTTAAGCCCACATGATTGCTGCCGACATGTGACTAACAACGGCCAGCAGCCCCCCATCCAGTCGTGCCATGCTATGCACTCCCGGCACCATCCTGCTCCCCATCACACCCGGCACTCTTACCTACCGAGCCCAGGCTTCTCGTCTAGCAATGCCTCATCGTGACCCCTCATACCCACTACCTGCTTCACTTGTCCCCCTCAACCCATATGAGGGCCCTATCTCCAGCTCAGGCCTTGTGTTCCCCCTGAAATAGAAGAAAAACCCCACCGGCCATAACAAACCGACATGCAAAAATAAACAGGCATACCCCCCAACAAAAACACCCACCAGCATCCCCGCTCCTGTAATCATGCAACAGGTGGGGATGACCATACCACTTGAACCTACACGGTTCCCCCTGGAAATGCGCTTAACTGGCTCTGAACCCAACCCACACCTGGCCGCCTACAAACTGACGAAATAGTATGAAAATGTATTTTCCCCCACACCTAACACCCTTAAACCTTTCAACCAAACTGCCTTGAAATCTGGACGTAGCGGACCAGTCCAAATGTCGCCACAGCGACCCCCCACCTTCAGGCTCACCGTTAAAAACCCATTATTGTCCCTCCTGAGCCTTACCCCCCGTGTACCTCTTGGTAGAGCAAACCCGCTCGCCGATCCTACCAGTCCTAACAGAAACACCAGGGAGAAAGCCATTGTGAACAAAGAAACTTCCTCGGCAACACCAGGGAGAAAGCCATTGTGAACAAAGAAACTTCCTCGGCAACACCAGGGAGAAAGCCATTGTGAACAAAGAAACTTCCTCGGCCGATAAAACCCGACAAACCCAATGGGCTAAAAAACATTCCGCCGAATCTACAACGACACAGTGCGCTCCGTGTCCCGGCGCTTACAAGAGAACTGATACCCTTTCTAGAGGTCACCGATATATCGGCCGATATTTGGTGTTTTTTACTTAATCGGCATCGGCCAATTGTGCTGATAAAAAAGGCCGATATAACTTCAGCGGGACTTGCAAATGACTTATGTTTAACCATTTAAAGACTAAATCTTTTCTGACATTTGTTGCTTACAAGTAAAAATCCTGTATTTTCTGCTAGAAAATCACTAGAACCCCCAAACATTATATATATATATTTTTTTAGCAGAGACCCTAGGGAATAAAATAGCGGTTGTTGCAATATTTTATGTCACACGGTATTTGCGCAGCGGTCTTTCAAATGCAATTTTTTAAAAAAAAATACACTAAAAAATTTAAAAAAAAAACTAAGCAGTAAAATTAGCCCATTTTTTTTCGTCCAAAAGTTTTGACTGCCTGTTTTTGTGTATTTAATATTTAAGATATAGTTTTTTTGGGGTTTTTTTTGTTTTTTTTTAATCTAAATTCTACATACAAGTGAACTGATTGGAGGTTTGTTTTGTTTAATAAATGTTTAAATGTAAAAAATTTTCTGTATCACTTAAGGTTGCTTCCACACTGGAGCGGGCATGCGTTGACGGTAAAACGCTGCTAGTTTTAGCAGTGCTTTACCGTCATTTTAGCGGCGCTATTCGGCTGCTAGCGGGGCGCTTATAACCCAGCTAGCAGCCGAGGAAGGGGTTAAATGCACCCCTGAAGCGCCGCTGCCGAAACGCTTTGCAGGTGCTTCGGCAGCGGTGCGCATTCATTTCAATGGGCAGGAGCGGTGGTATACACCGCTCCAAAGATGCTGCTTGCAGGACTTTTTTTTAACATCCTGCCAGAGCATCGCCTCAGTGTAAAAACACTCGGGCTTTCACACTGAGACTGCAGGGGAGCCGTTTTACAGGCACTTTACAGGTGCTATTTTTAGCCCAAAAGCGCCTGAAAAACGCCCCAGTGTGAAAGGGGTCTAATTGTTAGATTTTATGAGATGAAGGGAAAAAATAAAAAATAAAAAAAAAAATCAGCCTAATATATCGGCCCAAAAAAATCGGCATCACTTATCGGCCATCGGCCACCGCAATTTCTAAATATCGGCATCGGCATCGGCCAGAGAAAAACCCATATCGGGCGACCTCTAACCCTTTCAGTGCTTGCCCTAAAACTTGTAAAGAAGTACCAGCAATCCTGTGATTTAAAGGAAAAATGCCCAACTTACTAAATCAGGGTCCGCGAAACCCAGTACAGAACCAGCAACCCTCCCCCGGGTCCTCCTGTTCCAACTCTGCTTGATGCACCAATGACAGGCATTCATGCTAAACCACACAGGATGCAGCCCAAGTCCCATGCCTTACTGCCTTTCCGAGCCCTCCAGAACTGACCCCCAGGCAATCCACCCCCGGCATACGGGACAATGAACCCCCTCGTTGCTCCGGCGCCAGAACCCCACTCCCGGGATGCATCCCTACCACAAGCTAGACCAAGCGTTATTATGCACCCTCGAGAGGTGGACAGCACCACTAAACCAATGACTGCAGATCTCTAAACCCCAAATGACGGAGCAGCCTAACCCCCGGCTGAGACGAGGCTGCAACCGTATGGTGACCAGTATCACCCTTATGATGTTCCCGTGGAAGCGCCTGACAGAACCCCAACATACTCACCCCTCCCTCCACGGCCAGCACCACTGGAAACAATACCATTGATATACATTATATATCCCACCGGCGTACTTCACGAATGCAGAAGGGAACCCTACTCCACTGGCCTAGGAAGGAAGCCCCACAGCCTGTCGAGCCAGTCGCATACCCGTAAAACGCTTTATCGCCATCACCAACCTGCCCGAACACCCCCCAATGAGCCTTTTATTACAAACCAATAAATCCCACATTCACAAGAAAACAAGTTTAATACAGATAATGTAGTCAATGCATAACAACTAAACCCCCTCAGCTTGTGCCCTATCTAAGGTATATGCAGGCCTATATACTGTACTCGTGATTGTATAATTAACTACTTACCAGATACTTACTTTATACCCTGATGTTACTACTGCGATTGTATAATTAACTACTTACGTACTTACCAGATACTTACTTGATACCCCGATGTCACCACCGTAATGTCAGGAAGGGACACCCATACCTCAGATGGGCCCAACCCACAGTTTTCCACAGTTAGGAAGGGACACCCATACCTCCGATGGGCCCAACCAACATTTTTCCATAGTTAGGAAGGGACACCCATACCTCTGATGGGCCGAACCAACATTTTTCCACCGTTATGGGCCCAGCCAACATTTTTCCACGGTCAGGAAGGGACACCCATACCTCCGATGGGCCCAACTCTGATGTCACCACCGTAATGTCAGGAAGGGACATCCATACCTCAGATGGGCCCAACCCACAGTTTTCCACAGTTAGGAAGGGACACCCTTACCTCCGATAGGCCCAACCAACATTTTTCCACCATTAGGAAGGGACACCCATACCTCCGATGGGCCCAGGCAATATTTTTCCACAGTCAGGAAGGGACACCCATACCTCCGATGGGCCCAACCAACATTTTTCCACAGTTGATAAGGGACACCCATACCGCAGATGGGCCCCAACCCACAGTTTTCCACACTTAGGAAGGGATCCCCATCCTCAGATGGGCCTGACCCACAGCTATCCACAGTTAGGAAGGGACACCCATACATCAGATGGGTCCAACCCCACTATTTTCACAGTTAGAAAGGAAAACCCATACCTCAGATGGGCCCAACCCCACTATTTTCACAGTTAGGAAGGAAACCCCATACCTCAGATGGGCCCAACCCCACTATTTTCTCCTAGTTAGGAAGAGACCCCTATACCTCAGACGGGCCCCAACCCACCGTTTTCCACAGTTAGAAAGTAAACCCCCATACCTCAAATAGGCCCCACCCACTATTTTCCCCAGTTAGGAAGGGACACCCAAACTCAGATGGGCCCAACCCACCGTTTTCCCCAGGTAGGAAGGGACACCCATACCTCAGCTGGGCCCAACCCACTATATTCCACAGGTAGGACAGGACACCCATACCTCAGGGGGGCACAGCCCTACATTTTTTCCATGTGGCCCCCTGCACCTGTCCCGGGGTAGATGCTCACCGGCCCCCTTTCTTTGCAAATAACAGAAACGATTTTGGGCCCGCGCCTAGTACAGAAACCGGCACCCCACCTACTGTCCTTGTAATCCCACCTCAAGGACGCGTAACGCTCCCATCTGCTGGAAAAGCTTGTCCCCCTCCGCCCGGCAGTGTCCCTGTAGACTCTTCTGTGGGCCCCACCAACTGCTTCCAGTAACCGAAGAGCGCCGAACAATGTTCGGGGTTCTTTTTCCCCACTCACCCCCACCATAATAGCTAAAGCCCGTAACCAGTCAGGGAAAAAAAATTCCGCAAGATCCGTCCCTACCGCCTCATCCCCTCGTCCTCCATTGTGCTCCACACTCGCTTGGCCCCCAGCTGTCTTGCAACGTGTCCACGGCCTCAGGGAGAACAGTTCCCCAGATCCACCTTCCATAGCTGTCCCCCAGACCCTGGTGTAAGGTGCGCCCCTAGCGGCCCTTCACCAACACTTACCCTTCCCGTTGTGTTTGAAGCAACTAAACTAACAGCCACCTGTGCGCTAGCAGCCTCCCCCCGCCGTCCCAGCCCTGTCCAACCCATCTGCAGAGACCAGGCTGCTGATGGGCCTATTTGCATCTTCCCCCCAACCATGAAACCTCCGCACTCCCGCATCGACCCTGGCAGCGGCGTGACCGCGGGCCAAAAGAACCTGGGGGAACCCCTGCGGCAAACATGATCGCTTTTCCCTCCCCACTTGCTATGGCCTCGGCCCACCCCTACTAACCACCTACTATCCCTACATTGACACTAATGTAAAGATTAATGGTGGTCACTAGGGATGAGCCGAACACCCCCGGTTCGGTTCGCACCAAAACCTGGGAATGGACCGAAAGTTCGCACCAACTTTAGAACCCCAATAAAGTCTATGGGGCTCGAATGTTCGAAATCAAAAGTGCTAATTTTAAAGGCTAATATGCAAGTTATTGTCCTAAAAAAGATTTTGGGACCCAGGTCCTGCCCCAGGGGACATGTATCAATGCAAAAAAAAGTTTTAAAAACGGACGTTTTTTCGGGAGCAGTGATTTTAATGATGCTTAAAGTGAAAAAGAAAAGTGAAATATTCCTTTAAATATCGTACCTGTAAAGTGGCGCATGTTTCCCATGCTTAGAACAGTCCCTGCACAAAATGACATTTTTAAAGGAATAAAAGTCATTTAAAACTGCTTGCGGCTTTAATGTAATGTCGGGTCCCGGCAATATGGATGAAAATCAGTGAGACAAATGGCATGGGTACCCCCCAGTCCATTACCAGGCCCTTTGGGTCTTGTATGGATATTAAGGGGAATATACAGGCGGGAGTATACAGGCGGTGCAAACAAGACAGGGACTGTAGGTTTGTTGTTAAGTAGAATCTGTTTGTAATTTTGAACTGGTACATTTTTAAAGTGTAGCTCCAGCCAAAAAATCTATTTTTAAGCTTTTTGGAAAACATAGGGAAGGGTTATGACCCCTGTAACATTTGTTTTGCTGTCTGTGCACCTCTACAGAAGATTTCACCTCACTTTCTGTCCCAATGACAAATCTTTTTTGAAAATTTGGGGTTTTTAGTGAAACAAGTGTAGCGCTGACAACTTTTGTTTCTAGTCATATGTGTGTTGTAATGGTAAAAAGTTGATATAGCACCATCTAGTGGCCAACTATAGAGATACAATGTTTTATTTTCATCATTTTGAGAAGTGACATGGAAGTGATTGATTGTTTACTTCTGCACATTAACTATGACCTACCCACAATGCTCATGGACCATAGGAGAACCGAACTGCATTGTAGGGAGGATATAAGAGGGCTGGGAGCGGCCATCTTAGGCCTCTTGTTCCTGGGACGTGTGGCCTGCCAGCAGAACTCTGTGGGTGTGTGTGTCCCACAGGGTTGCGGCCTACTTTGTGAAGGAGCGGAGCAGCAGCAAGGATCCTGCCATTGATCACAGTGTGCTGGAGAAGCAGAAGTGATTGCCCTGGAGACCCGTGGAGGAGATAACCGAAGACTCCTGGTCGTTAGTGAGCGGAGTGACAGCGTGGTTGTGGCTCCATATGGACTGAGAACTGCTGAAACGGAGACATCCATCTGTTCGGGTCCTGTGTGGTGAGAGGGCTAACGCCCAGAAGTTTGTTTAACATTACACACATTTACAGCTGTTACAGAGTGTTGCTGAGACTGATAGTCCCACGGAACAATTAAATTGGGAAGCATTACATTTAGACAGACTTCAATATCCAGGAACTGATACTATGTGTCTGTCTTCTTCAAGTAAGAACACTTAAACAATTTGCTGGATTATAATTGCCTTTATGTATCACCTTGCACTGCGCAACACTCCAGAAGAACTCTCTGTGGATTACAAATACTGATTTATAGCTAGCGAAGATTGAAGACGTCAGGACTATCTCTTCTATTGCAGGGCCCTGCATCTAGCTATAAAGGATAGTGACTTTACGGTTTAAAGCAGGGGGAGCTCCCTGGTATATATAGATATATATATATATATATATATCTATATATATATGTTGTGGGATATTCACATTTTTGTGTCTTTGCGCTTGCTACAGTGTGCTGGAGGTGGGAAGGTGTCCAAAGCTAAGACAATCTCACTTTGAACACTGGTCCCACCTGGAGACACATCAATAAGGAGACTTTTCAGGAAGGTTCTGTGTGTATATATATTTAGGTATATCTGTGTATGTGTACAAAGACTGTCATAACTATTTACTATACTGTCGCACTACGTTGGTGTGATAGCATAGCTACTGTAATAACTTTTATATATTATCTAAGTAAAAAGAAGTTATTTTGATTATTACAGAAGTTTGCGTGCAGTGTTTTTCTCCTGCAGGTGGAGTTACAAGCACCCAGTATATATATATATATATATATATATATATATATATATATATATATATATATATATATATATGTGTATATTGTGAGCTAAAGTTGGTATTAGTGTCACTACAACACTGCACTACAGTTGTGTCAAGGGGATTGAACAAATTAAGAGGGATGAAGAGATCAGAGGACAGGCCCGTTCTAAATCAGCAGCTCCACTGTGAGTTATTGCTACACAAGGATTGGTGATAAAGCATCAGTGAAGAGGAGACACGTTTTTCCCATATTAACTCTTACAGGAGAGAATTTCCCTTCCAAGGGGTAGATTTCATCTCACTTCCTGTTGTCTCCTTCCGTTTGCAAGTAGGAGTCGTTTGTAAGTTGGATGTTTGAAAGTAGGGGCCTGCCCTATATACTCTGCAGAAATTGGGGCCTTAGGTGTTGGTGTTGCCACAACACTGTAAGCCCTCACAGTTACTCTTGGTGGGCGCAGGAACGGGTACTGCTGTGAAATATTAGATCAAGAATTGTAATTACATGCCATTGTTAAAAAGTGGTAGAAAAATTGGGCCTTTGGTGGTGGTGGTGGTGCTGGTGCCACAACACTGTAAGTCCTCACAGTTACTCTTGGTGGGCGCTGGAACGGGCCCTGCTGTGAAATATTATATCAAGAATTGTAATTACATGCACCTGTTGAACAGGGGCAGAAAAATTGGGTCTTTGGTGGTGGTGGTGTTGCCACAACACCGTAAGCCCTCACAGTTACTCTTGGTGGGTGCAGGAATGGGCCCTGCTGTGAAATATTCGATCAAGAATTGTAATTACATGAACAGGGGCAGAAAAATTGGGCCTTAGGCACTGGTGCCACAACACTGCAACCCCTCACAGATGCTATAGTTGGAGCACAGGAATGAGCCCTGCTGCAAAGTATTGCATAAAAAATTGTAATTATACGCCCTTGTTAAACAGGGGCTGAAAAATTGGGTCTTGGGCATTGGTGCTGGTGTCACAACACTGCAACCCCTCACAGATACTATAGTTGGAGCGCAGGAATGAGCCCTGCTGCAAAGTATTGCATCAAAAATTGTAATTGTTAAACAGGGCAGAAAAATTGGGCCTTGGCCACTGGTGGCAGTGCCCAGAACCAAAAATGTTCTTACAAGCTATCAGCATGAAAATTGAGGAGGAAGAGGATTGTGACTCAGCATAACAGGATAGTCACTCAGCATCAGCATAGGCAGTCTTGAAGGGATCTCACATTAAAAAAAAAATCAATCAGTTACATCCGCATCAAGTGCTTGGTAGCTGGTGATCCAAGACTGATTCATTTTTATGAAGGTCAGCCGATCGACCGATTCGATGGACAGGCGCACCCTGTGATCGGTTATAAAGCCTCCAGCAGCACTGAATGTGCTTTCCGAAAGAATGCTGGATGCAGGACAGGCCAGTAGCTCAATTGCAAACTGTGCAAGCTCTGGCCAGTGATCCATCCTCAAGACCCAGTAACCCAGAGGATTTTTGGTGGGAAAGGTGTCCAAGTCTGATCTTGCCCCTAGGTAATCCTGCATCATGTGAATCAGATGCTGCCGATGGTTGCTGGAATCGATCAGACCTTGGGGCTGTGGACTAAAAATTTGTCTGAACGCATCGGTCAGACAGCCACCTTCTCCACTGCTCCTTCTGTGACTGACCGAAGCCTCAGCAACACGTTGTACAGGAGGACCAGGAAATTGTAACCTCCCAGGCTCTGGAAACGCATTGCACAAACCTTTCTGCAAGGCCTCCCGAAGATGTTTCATCCTCTGCTCCCTCTGTAAAGGCAAGATAACCCTTGTAACGTGGATCAAGGAGGGTTGCCAGCCAGTAATCATCCCTCCCCTTGATACCACGAACGCGAGGATCCTTCCACAGGCTTTGCAGGATCAGGGAGGCCATGCAGTGTAGGTTTGCTGAGGCATTCGGTCCAGAGTCCTCTGGGTCACTAAGGACGACATGATCCGCAGCCACCTCCTCCCAGCCACGTACAAGTCCATGGGTTTCTTGGGATTGTAAATGATCCCTTGAAGACTGCTGCTGATGCTGAGTGCCAGACTCCACCTCCATGCTGACACAATCCTCCTCCTCCTCTTCCTGTGTGATCGGCGGGCACGTAGGAACACTGTCTGGATAAAGGGGGCCTTGGGAGGTAAGGAAGTCCTCCTCTTCCTCCCTCTGTTCTGCCTCAAGTGCCCTGTCCATTATTCCACGCAGCGTGTGCTCCAACAGGTGGACAAGGGGGACAGTGTCACTGATGCATGCACTGTCACTGCTCACCATCCTCATGGCCTCCTCAAATGGTGACAGGACAGTGCATGCATCCCTGATCATAGCCCACTGGCGTGAGGAAAAAAAACAAGGTCTCCTGACCCTGTCCTGGTGCTATAGTCGCATAGGAACTCATTGATGGCCCTCTGCTGCATGTGCAGCCGCTGCAGCATGGCCAACGTTGAGTTCCACCTGGTGGGCATGTCACAGATTAGGCGGTTCTTGGGCTGGTTAAATGCTTTTTGGAGGTCAGCCAGCCGAGCACTGGCATTATATGACCTGCGGAAATGCACACAGACTTCCCTGGCCTGCCTCAGGACATCCTGTAAGCCCGGGTACCTGCCCAAAAACCGCTGCACCACCAAGTTAAGTACGTGAGCCAAACATGGCACATGGGTCAGTTGTCCCTGTCGGAGGGCGGAGAGGAGGTTGGTGCCATTGTCGCAAACCACCATTCCTGCCTTAAGTTGGCATGGCGTCAACCACCTCTGAACCTGCCCCTGCAGAGCTGACAGAATCTCTGCCCCAGTGTGGCTCCTGTCCCCCAAGCACACCAGCTCAAGCACCACATGGCATCTTTTTGCCTGCGTACTTGCATAGCCCCTTGAATGCCTACAGAGCACCGCTGGTTCCGAGGACAAATCAGCACAGGAAGAGGCCATGGAGGAAGAAGAAGAGGAGGGGGTGGAGGAGAGAGGTGTGGCAGAATCACCACTAGTAGAATTTTGGAGGCGTGGTGGCGGAATAACCTCCAACACTACTGCACCCTGTCCTGCATCCTTCCCAGCTTTCAGAAGAGTCACCCAGTGCACGGTGAAAGATAGGTAATGTCCCTGTCCATGCCTGCTGGACCATGAATCAGCGGTAATATGCTCCTTACCGCTTACCGCCCTGTCCAGCGAGGCCAAGACATTGCCTTCCACATGCCGATAGAGAGCCGGAATCGCCTTCCGTGAGAAAAAGTGGCGTTTGGGAAACTGCCACTGAGGAACCGCACATTCCACAAACTCAAGGAAGGGGGCAGAGTCTACCAACTGAAAAGGCAGCAGTTGAAGTGCTAGCAATTTAGTCAAGATAGCATTCAACCGTTGGGAATGTGGATGGCTGGGAGTGAACTTCTTTCGGCGGTGCAACAGCTGGGGCAGGGAAGTTTGCCTGGTACAATCTGATGTCGGTGTACCGATAGCAGATTGCCCGCAAGTACTTGGCTGTGACACACCTAATTCTACACCTTCATTCCTCTCAGTGCAGGTTTCAGAGAGGACTGAAGGTATAGTGGGGTTGGAGATCCCAGCTGATGAGGAGCAAGGAGAGGTCCGCTTTGTTCTTTGGCGTGGGTCTTTTAGGTACGCTTGCCAACGAACTGCCTGGCAGGTCGACATATGTCTGGTCAAGCATGTGGTGCCCAAGCGGGTGATGTTTTGGCCACGCGATATACGCTTGAGACATATGTTGCAAATAGCAGCGGTGGGATCTGATGCACTCGTCTCAAAAAAGGCCCACACCAAAGAACTTTTGGAATAACGTGCAGAGACAGCAGCGCCCTGCACATGCAGAGCTCTGCGATGTGATGCAGTTGGTGTGCTGCCCTTAAGCTGGCCCCTGGAGGGCATCCTGCCTCGTCAGAGATGTGCCTCCACCTCCTCCTACCTTCTATCAGGCACCCACGTGGAGTCAGTGACCTCATCATCCCCTCCCTCCTCATCATTGGAGCAAAGCTGGCAGTATGCTGCAGCTGGGGGAACAGGACTGCCAGATTGCTGTCCTTCTTGGGCACCCCCTCTCTCTGGGCTCACGTTACTGCCTTCCTGTAGCTGGGTGCCATCATCGGAGCCTTCAAAACGCTGGGCATTCTCCTGGAGCTTGTACCCAACACTGTGGTCAAACAGTTCGGGGGGCTCCTCAGGAGGACATGGTGGGGCTAGGGAAGGAGTGACTGATGCCATTGAGCCGAGGGAAGAGGCCCTGTTGGCAGCTGCTTTGCCAGACAAAGTACCCTGAGCCTGGGTGAGAGAGGATGAGGAGGATGAGGACGGGTTCATCCACTCTACCAAGTCTTCCGCATGTTGCGGCTCAACATGGCCAGCTGCCGAAAAAAAGGACAAGCGTGTCCCACGGCCACGTGCTGATGAGGATGCACTGTCTCCACGACCAGCACTGTTGCTTCTAGACACATAGTCTGCTTGCCCTCTTTTATTGGATTGTGACTGTCTGCCTCTCCTTGTTGGTCTTCCAGACATACTAATGACCTGCGGTGAGATGTAGCTACACAAAGCTGGGATGTATATATATACTGTTATTGCAGCTAGCAGAATCAACTGCCTGCCTGTGGTACTAATAGGATCAGAAGAACACCACCAATTTTCTTCAGGTAGCTTTAGGTGCACACTGTGCAGAGGACACAGTACACTAACTGTAAATACTGTAGCTGCCTGCCTGTGGTATTAATAGGAGCAGAACAATTGCAATTGTTTTCAGGTAGCTTTAGGTGCACACTGTGCAGAGGACACAGTACACTAACTGTAAATACTGTAGCTGTCTGCCTGTGGTATTAATAGGAGCAGAACAACAGCAGTTGTCTTCAGGTAGCTTTAGGTGCACACTGTGCATAAGATGCAGTACACTAACTTGTAAATACTACAGCTGCCTGTGGTACTAATAGGATCAGAAGAACACCACCAATTTTCTTCAGGCAGCTTTAGGTGCACACTGTGCAGAGGACACAGTACACTAACTGTGTAAATACTGTAGCTGCCTGCCTGTGGTATTAATAGGAGCAGAACAACAGCAGTTGTCTTCAGGTAGCTTTAGGTGCACACTGTGCAGAGGACGCACTACACTCACTTGTAAATACTACAGCTGCCTGCGGTACTAATAGGATCAGAAGAACACCACCAATTTTCTTCAGGCAGCTTTAGGTGCACACTGTGCAGAAGACACAGTACACTAACTGTAAATACTGCAGCTGCCTGCCTGTGGTACTAATAGGATCAGAAGAACACCACCAATTTTCTTCAGGTAGCTTTAGGTGCACACTGTGCAGAGGACACAGTACACTAACTGTAAATACTGTAGCTGCCTGCCTGTGGTATTAATAGGAGCAGAACAACAGCAGTTGTCTTCAGGTAGCTTTAGGTGCACACTGTGCAGAGGACGCATTACACTAACTTGTAAATACTACAGCTGCCTGCGGTACTAATAGGATCAGAGGAACACCACCAATTTTCTTCAGGTAGCTTTAGGTGCACACTGTGCAGAGGACACAGTACACTAACTGTAAATACTGTAGCTGCCTGCCTGAGGTATTAATAGGAGCAGAACAACAGCAATTGTCTTCAGTAGGGATGAGCTTCGTGTTCATGTCGAACCCATGTTCGACTCGAACATCATCCGTTTGCCCGTTCGCCGAATTGCGAAAGATATGGGCCGTTTGCGCCAAATTCGTGTGGCGCATCAAGGCCCATAATTCACTGTGGCATTGCAGTGCATTGCTGGCTGATGGTTGGCCAAGCATGCACTATGACCCGCATGCTTGGCCAGTCACAGCTCTCTCTGTAGAGAGAGCTGTAATTGGCCAAAGCCAGGGTGGCTTTGGCCATTTATGGCTCAGGGGGTTTAGTACACGCCCCACACTATATAAGGCCGCCTGCCTGTTCCGGCGTTGAGAGACAGAGAGACATTGTCATTTAATTTAAGTTAGATAGATTAGGCAGGACAGTCAATGAGTTAGCTGCACTTACAGTGTATTGTGTATATATATGCATCCCAGGTGTTGTATATATACGTATATATGTTATATATATATATATACACACTGTATTCAGTTTAGCTAGATCCGTTCCTGTTATTATCTTCCTGCTGACAGGCAGGCTTGTGTTGTTACAGTATTTACAGCTACCTGAAGAAAATTGCTGGTGTTAATCTGATCCTATTAGAACCACAGTCAGGCAGCTAGACTATTTACAGTTAGTGTACTGCGTCCTCCTCAGAGTGTTCAGCTAAAGCTACAAGTTAGTTTAGTGTGACCTCTGCACAGTGTTCAGCTAAAGCTACAACTTAGTGTAGTGCGTCCTCCTCACAGTGTTCAGCTAAAGCTACAAGTTAGTGTAGTGCGTCCTCCTCACAGTGTTCAGCTAAAGGTACAAGTTAGTGTAGTGCAAACTCTGAACAGTGTTCAGCTAAAGCTACAAGTCAGTGTAGTGCACAGTGTTCAGCTAAAGCTACAAGTTAGTGTAGTGCACAGTGTTCAGCTGAAGCAACAAGTTAGTGTAGTGCGTCCTCCTCACAGTGTTCAGCTAAAGCTACAAGTTAGTGTAGTGCATCCTCCTCACAGTGTTCAGCTAAAGCTACAAGTTAGTGTAGTGGGACCTCTGCACAGTGTTCAGCTAAAGCTACAAGTTAGTGTAGTGCGTCCTCCTCACAGTGTTCAGCTAAAGCTACAAGTTAGTGTAGTGCGTCCTCCTCAGTGTTCAGCTAAAGCTACAAGTTAGTGTAGAGTGACCTCTGCACAGTGTTCAGCTAAAGCTACAAGTTAATTTAGTGCGTCCTCTGAACAGTGTTCAGCTAAAGCTACAAGTTAGTGTAGTGCGACCTCTGCACAGTGTTCAGCTAAAGCTACCTGTAGAAGGTTGGTGGTGTTTTCCTGATCCTATCACTACCGCAGGCAGCTACATTATTTTAACATTAGTGTAGTGCGTCCTCTGCACAGTGTTCAGCTAAAGCTATCTTTAGAAGGTTGGTGGTGTTTTCCTGATCCTATCACTACCGCAGGCAGCTACATTATTTTAACATTGGTGTAGTGCGTCTTCTGCACAGTGTTCAGCTAAAGCTACAAGTTAGTGTAGTGTGACCTCTGCACAGTGTTCATCTAAAGCTACCTGTAGAAGATTGGTGGTGTTCTTATACTACAGGCAGGCAGTTGATTTTGCTAGCTGCAGTATCAGCATATATATATATATATATATATATATATATATATATATATATATATATATATATATATACCCCAGCTTAGTGCAGCTACATCTCACTGCAGGCCATTAGTATGTCTGGAAGACCAACAAGGAGAGGCAGACAGTCACAAGCCAATAAAAGAGGGCAAGCAGGCTCTGTGTCTTGAGGCAACAGTGCTGGTCATGGAGACGGTGCATCCTCATCAGCACGTGGCCGTGGGACACGCTTGGCCTTTTTTTCGGCAGCTGGCCATGTTGAGCCGCAACATGCGGAAGACTTGGTCGAGTGGATTACCAAGCCATCCTCATCCTCTTCATCCTCTCTCACCCATGCTCAGGGTACTTTGCCTGGCAAAGCAGCTGCCAACGCGGCCTCTTCCCTCGGCTCAATGGCATCAGTGAATCCTTCCATAGCCCCACCATGTCCTCCTGAGGAGTCCCTCGAACTGTTTGATCACAGAGTTGGGTACATGTTCCAGGAGGATGCCCAGCGTTTAGAAGGCTCTGATGATGATACTGAGCTAGATGAAGGCAGTAACATGAGCACGGACAGAGGGGTGCCCAAGAAGGACAGCAATCTGGCAGTCATGCTCCTCCTGCTGCAGCATACTGCCAGGTTTGCTCCAGTGATGAGGAGGGAGGGGATGATGAGGTCACTGACTCAATGTGGGTGCCTGATAGGAGAGAGGAGGAGGAGGCACATCACCAACGAGGCAGGATGCCCTCCAGGGGCCAGCCTAAGGGCAGCACACTGACTGCATCACACCTCAAAGCTCCGCATGTGCAGGGCGCTGCTGTCTCTGCACGTTATTCCAAAAGTTCTTTGGTGTGGGCTTTTTTTGAGACATGTGCATCAGATCGCACTGCTGCTATTTGCAACATATGTCTCAAGCGTATCTCACGTGGCCAAAACATCTCCCACTTGGGAACCACATGCTTGACCAGACATATGTTGACCTGCCATGCAGTACGTTGGCAAGCGTATCTAAAAGACCCACACCAAAGAACAAAGAGGACCTCTCCTCATCAGCTGAGATCTCCAACCCCACTATACCTTTAGTCCTCTCTGAGACCTGCACTGAGAGATATGAAGGTGTAGAATTAGGTGTGTCACAACCAAGTACTTGTGGGCAATCTGCTTTCGGTACACCGACGTCAGATTGTACCAGGCAAATTTCCTTGCCCCAGCTGCTGCACCGCCGAAAGAAGTTCGCTCCCAGCCATCCACATGCCCAGCGGTTGAATGCTAGCTTAGCAAAATTGCTAGCACTTCAACTGCTACCTTTTCAGTTGGTTGATTCTGCCCCCTTCTGTGAGTTTGTGGAATGTGCGGTTCCTCAGTGGCAGGTACCCAAACGCCACTTTTTCTCACGGAAGGCGATTCCGGCTCTCTACCAGCATGTGGAAGGCAATGTCCATGCCTCGCTGGACAGAGCGGTCAGCGGTAAGGTGCATATTACCACTGACTCATGGTCCAGCAGGCATGGACAGGGACGTTACCTAAGTTTCACCGCGCATTGGGTGACTCTGCTGGCAGCTGGGAAGGATGCAGGACAAGGTGCAGTAGTGTTGGAGGTTGTTCCGCCACCACGCCTCCAAAATGCCACTACTAATGATTGTGACACACCTCTCTCCTCCACCCCCTCCTCTTCTTCTTCCTCCATGGCCTCTTCCTGTGCTTTGTCCTCGGAACCAGCGGTGCTCCGTAGGCGTTCAAGGGGCTACGCAGGTATGCAGGCCAAAAGATGCCATGCGGTGCTTGAGCTTGTGTGCTTGGGGGACAGGAGCCACACTGGGGCAGAGGTTCTGTCAGCTCTGCAGGGGCAGGTTCAGAGGTGGTTGATGCCATGCCAACTTAAGGCAGGAATGGTGGTTTGCGACAATGGCACCAACCTCCTCTCCGCCCTCCGACAGGGACAACTGACCCATGTGCCCTGTTTGGCTCACGTACTTAACTTGGTGGTGCAGCAGTTCTTGGGCAGGTACCCGGGCTTACAGGATGTCCTGAGGCAGGCCAGGAAAGTCTGTGTGCATTTCCGCCGGTCATATAATGCCAGTGCTCGGCTGGCAGACCTCCAAAAGGAATTTAACCAGCCCAAGAAACGCCTAATCTGTGACATGCCCACCAGGTGGAACTCAAAGTTGGCCAGGCTGCAGCGGCTGCACACGCAGCAGAGGGCCATCAATGAGTACCTGTGCGACTATGGAACCAGGACAGGGTCAGAGGAGCTTGTTTTTTTTTCCCCACACCAGTGGGCCATGATCAGGGATGCATGCACTGTCCTGTCACCATTTGAGGAGGCCACGAGGATGGTGAGCAGTGACAGTGCATGCATCAGTGACACTGTCCCCCTTGTCCACCTGTTGGAGCACACGCTGCGTGGAATAATGGACAGGGCACTTGAGGCAGAACAGAGGCAGGAAGAGGAGGACTTCCTTAGCTCTCAAGGCCCCCTTTATCCAGACAGTGTTCCTGCATGCCCGTCGATCACACAGGAAGAGGACGAGGAGGAGGATTGTGTCAGTATGGAGGTGGAGCCTGGCACTCAGCATCAGCAGCAGTCTTTAAGGGATCATTTACAGTCTCAAGAAACACATGGACTTGTATGTGGCTGGGAGGAGGTGGCTGCAGATCATGTCGCCCTTAGTGACCCAGAGGACTCCGGACTGAATGCCTCAGCAAAACTACGCTGCATGGACTCCCTGATCCTGCAAAACCTGTGGAAGAATCCTCGTATTCGTAGTATCAAGGAGAAGGACCAATACTGGCTGGCAACCCTCCTTGATCCGCGTTACAAGGGTAAGGTTGCAGACCTTATCTTGCCGTTGCAGAGGGAGCAGAGGATGAAACATCTTCAGGAGGCCTTACAGAAAGGTCTGTGCAACGCGTTCCCAGAGACTAGGAGGTTACAAACTCCTGTTTCTGGACAACATGTTGCTGAGGCTTTGGTCAGTCAAAGAAGGAGCGGTGGAGAAGGTTGCCGTCTGACCGATGCGTTCAGACAATTTTTTAGTCCGCAGCCCCAAGGTATGATCGGTTCCAGCAACCATCGCCAGCGTCTGTTTTACATGGTACAGGAATACCTAGGGGCAAGATCTGACTTGGACACCTTTCCCACCGAAAATCCTCTGGGTTACTGGGTCTTGAGGATGGATCACTGGCCATAGCTTGCACAGTAGGCAATTGAGCTACTGGCCTGTCCTGCATCCAGCGTTCTTTCGGAATGCACATTCAGTGCTACTGGAGGCTTTGTAACCGATCACAGGGTGCGTCTGTCCACCGACTCGGTCGATCGACTGACCTTCATAAAATTAATCAGTCTTGGATCACCACCAGCTACCAAGCACCTGATGCTGATGTAACCGAATACATTTTTTTGAAATGTCAGATCCCTTCAAAGACTGCCTATGCTGATGCTGAGTGACTATCCTGTTATACTGAGTAATTATCCTCTTCCTCCTCAATGATCATGATAGCTTGTAAGAACATTTTTGGTTCTTTGCGCCGCCAGTCCCGCCACCAGTGCCTAAGGCTCAATTTTTTAGCAGCAGGGCTAGTTCCTGAGCTCCAACTAGAGTATCTGTGAGGGGTTGCATTGTTGTGGCACCAGCACCAGTGCCTAAGGCCCATTTTTTCAGCCCCTGTTTAACAGGGGCGTGTAATTACAATTTTTGATGCAATTCTTTGCAGCAGGGCTAGTTCCTGCGCTCCAACTAGGGTATCTGTGAGGGGTTGCAGTGTTGTGGCACCAGCACCAGTGCCTAAGGCCCAATTTTTCAGCCCCTGTTTAACAGGGGCGTGTAATTACAATGTTTGATGCAATTCTTTGCAGCAGGGCTAGTTCCTGCACTCCAACTAGAGCATCTGTGAGGGGTTCCAGTGTTGTGGCACCAACACCAGTGCCTAAGGCCCAATTTTTCAGCCCCTGTTCAACAGGGGCATGTAATTACAATTCTTGATCTAATATTTCACAGCAGGGCCCGTTTCTGCGCCCACCAAGAGTATCTGTGAGGACTTACAGTGTTGTGGCACCAGCACCACCACCAAAGGCCCAATTTTTCTGCCCCTGTTCAACAGGGGCATGTAATTACAATTCTTGACCTAATATTTCACAGCAGGGCCCTGTGAGGGCTTACAGTGTTTTGGCCACAACAACACCTAAGCCCAAATTTCTGCTAAGTATATAGGCAGGGCCGGACTGGCCTACCGGGATACCAGGAAATATCCTGGTAGGCTGGCTGCACTAAGTACCGCTGGGGTCGCTCACTGCCTGTGTCAGCAATCCATAGAGCAGCAGCGGCGGCCGCCGCTGCCGCACTATGCAATGGCTGTGTCACTGGTCACTCACTGTCTGTGTCTCCTCCGTTCGGGCGCCCACCACACTCATCATGCCTCTGTCTGTGTGCCTGTGTGCCTGAGGGGGAGAAGCAGGAGAACGCCGTGCTGCTTCATTTTTGCCTTCATGACTCGTCCCGCGCGGCGCCAGCACCGCCCACTATCTGCACGAGGAGAGAATAGAAGTGAATGGCCGGCCGTGCAGCTGCTGCAGCACAAGAATTAAGGTATTAAAATCTCTCTCTCTCTCCCCCCCTCTCTCTCCCCCTCTCTCCCCCCCTCTCTCTCTCTCTCTCCCTCCCCCCCCCCCTCTCTCTCTCCCCCACTGCTGCCACTGTACCATCAAACGCAGCCACTGTACCATCAAACGCAGCCACTGTACCCATAAATTGCCACCACTGTGCCCATTAAACGCTGCCACTGTGCCCATCAAACGCAGCCACTGTACCATCAAACGCAGCCACTGTACCCATAAATTGCCACCACTGTGCCCATTAAACACAGCCACTGTGCCCATCAAACGCAGCCACTGTACCCATAAATTGCCGCCACTGTGCTCATTAAGCACTACCACTGTGCCCATCAAACGCAGCCACTGAGCTGTAACCATCAATTGCCGCCAGTTTGCCCCATCAATTGCCACCAGTTTGCCCATTAAATCCTGCCAGTGTCCCCCCCGCCCGGCACTTACCTGTCTCAGGTCAGCGCGTTGCTCCACGCTCCCTCCGATAGGCATCCAATCACAGCGCCTGTCGCTTCAGCCAATCAGGTGACAGGTAACCAGACCCAGTGCACCTGATTGGCTGAGAGGCGGGTCAGTGTTAGGGAAGCAATTTATTTGATTTCCTAACACAGCACTGTGTAAGCAGCGAACGCACAGCAGTGTGCCCGCTGTTTACCAATTTGGAAGCCTATTAGAGCCGACGGCTCTAATCAGGCACTTCTAAAAACACCCCCGCCGCTGTAATTCAGATGCCCGATGCCCGACAAGGGCGCCGGACACCTGAATAGGGGGCGGCAGCAGCGACAATAGATAGATTCATGCAATGCATGAATCTGTCTATTGAAGATTGACGGGTGCAATGGACGCACCGCCACTGCCCAGTTGTATTTCCCCTGGGTGGGGAAATCCACCATGTTTTACATTATACATTCCTATACACTGTGTGCCCTATAAAAAGGAGGTGGGCATTAAGGGACAGAGTGGTGTGCAGGCAATTTGTTTTATTTTTTGTGTGCATTACTGGGCACTTTCACCCCCTTCCTTCCCAGGCCAATTTTCACTGTCACACTTTCAATGACAATTGCGCGGTCACGCAACGCTGTTCACACAAATAGAACTTTCTTTTGGTGGTATTTATTCACGACTCAGTTTTTTATTTTTTGCGATATAAGCGGAAAAAAAGAGCGGAAATTTGGAAAAAAAAACAATATTTTCTTCTTTCTATTTTAAAAGAAATCCAATAAAATCTAATTTTGTCATAAATGTAAGCCAAAATGTATTCTGCTACATGTCTTTGGTAAAAAAAATCATGTTAAGTGTATAATAGTTGGTTTGTGTGATCACAGACATATGTACGCAGATGATCATTGAGACATATGATTTTATTGTTATATATGTGGGGGACAGGTGTTTTTACTGTGTGGGGACATGTGTGTGGGGACAGTGTTTTGGGGACTTTGTGTGTTTAAATTGTGTTGGGACATGTGTGGGGACAGTAGGCTGGTGATCAATGTGTAAAAAGCTGTAAAAAATAGCTCATACTCACTGATCACTGGCCGGTTGCAGAGATCCGCTCTCCTCTCCGACAACTTCCGTGTGAGGAGAGGAGAGCCAATTGCCTAGAAAACGGTTCTCTATTTACATCACATGACGGCTGTGATTCGACACAGCCGTCATGTGATCAGGAGGGCCAATCACAGAGCCCTGCGGCCGATCGGAGATGCGCCGTGTTCAGGTGACACAAGCACATCAGGATCGCGCCGCTGCGCGGGCACGCACGGGCACGCACGCACACGCACGATCCCCCCTTCTTCTGAGGGACGTTCCTGAACATCCACTCAGAAGGAGGAAGCGACCACCTGGCCGTATATGTGCAGTGGCCGGGTGGGATGTGGTTAAAGAGCAACTGTCATCTCTGTCCTGCAGCGGCTCCTCCTTTGACCCGCTGTTGACTCACTGACAGTCCCATTCACTTTAATGAGACGGCTGGTGATGCGGCAGTGACACAACAAGGTGAGGGACATGGCGGCAGCAGGTGAGTGGATGCCGCTAACAGGCGCTGCCATGATGGATCTGAAATGACAGGTGCTCTTTAAATGTAAGGAACCATTTTTGCTGGTAGTTAGAATCTTTGATATTTGCAAACAAAATGAAGGTTTCCTATTTAGAATAATAAGCTGTCAGGTTAGTAAAACAGCGATATCAGAACCGAAGTGGGGGAAGATGGTAGTTGCGCTGTGATGAAGGGGTTGGGGGGAGGGAAGCTACAAAGATGACTAAAGTGGCAAAGTGAACTAAAAAAGCAGAAACGGGCCAATGCATGAATAGATCCTACATGCTAAAAGAACATGGTGGGGATGCAGTGCAGTGCAACGTAGCTGATCAACATGACATGTTGCGGGCAGACAAAGCCTAATATATAAAGGTAATCGTGAAACAGTGACTGCTTGAATATAGCAAAACAAAAATGCATATACTAACACAAATAGGATGAATAATGACACAATGCAAAAAAAAATAAAAATAATGCAAGAAAAATATATGTGGGCTAGTTCCCCATTAGCAAAATTGTGCCAAATCCTGGTGAACTACAAGTGACAAATCCCTAGGACAAACATGAATATTAGTTCTATCATCCAGTCCAAAAAACAAAAACACGTGATGAGAAACACAAAACAAGTCCAATCGTGAAGGGAGGGGGGGATCTTCAGTGAGGACACCTCCGTGTTTGCAAGCCGCTTACCTTACAGCTGTAAGGTGTACAGCCTGTGTTGCAAATGACCCGCAGGTGTAGACATTCCGTGTATACAGGCAGTGACAATGATGAACATGCCAAGCAAAATATAAAAAATAAAAAGTATACAGCATGTAAAATAACTCTGCAACGACCACAGTGGAGGGGGGGCAAGACACACACAGGGGGAGGTTGCACTCACTTTCATGAAGTGAGTGTGGGCATCAATCCACGAGTGCCGAGCTCGTATGCCTCCAGGAGTGTCACCAATCTGGAATCTGTCCCCGTGCCTGGAAACTGGAATATGTCCCCCTGCCTCTCTCCTCAGTGTTCGTCAGGTAGAGTAGTGATGTACAGTGTGAGGGGGAAAGAGACGCACATAGCGTGATCCCATATAAAAGGTATATTTATTTAATAAAACAGAACCGAGTTAATCATACAGTTTGTAGTGTATATAGATATGCAAAACAATGGGATTAGTAATATTCCTGAATTTTGTTCATGGTTACTGTGACATCAATGCAGTGCATGTTATCTCAACTTGCAGAGTTTGGATTCATTGAATGAGTTTACCAAAAACGAAAATATTGCAGAATATACAGCCTCTTTTTTTTTTTTTCCTATTTCATCTTAAAGCGGGATTCCGCCCCTGAAAAAAAAAAATTAAAAGTCAGCAGCTGCTAACACTGTAGCTGCTGACTTTAAATAAGTACTTACCTGTCCTGGGTGCCCACGATGTCGGCCGCCCGAGGCCGACCCGTCCCTCGGCTTTCGGGTCCCGGCATCGCCATCCTAAGTAAGGGAAACAGGCAGTGGGGCCTTGCGGCTTCACTGCCAGTTTCCTACTGCGCACGCGCGAGCGGCGCGGCGCTTTGTGAAATGCATGGTTTTCCATTTCATGAACAAGAAAATAATGACGTTATGCTGTTGGGCTGGTATAATAATGCTATGGGGCTGGTATGACATTTTTTCCAGGGCTGGTTTTCATTCCCAGTCCGGCCCTGTATATAGGGCAGGCCCCTACTTTCAAACATCCCACTTACAAACGACTTCTACTTGCAAACGGAAGGAGACAACAGGAAGTGAGATGAAATCTACCCCTAGGAAGGGAAATTCTCTCTTGTAAGAGTTAATATGGGAAAAACTTTTCTCCTTTCCACTGATGCTTTATCACCAATCCTTGTTTCACTAAAACCCCCAAATTTTCAAAAAACATTTGTCATTGGGACAAAAAGTGAGGTGAAATCTTCTGAAGAGGAGCACAGACAGCAAAACAAATGTCACAGGGGTGATAACCCTTCCCTAGGTTTTCCAAAAAGCTTAAAATAGATTTTTTGGCTGGAGCTAAACATGTTAACCCCTTGCAGATGTGCGTACTCGGCTTTCCGGGGTTATACCGGGATGATGCCTGCAGCTGCAGGCATCATCCCAGTATCGTTGTTTAGAGCCGGCGATCGGCTATCCGAATATAACAACTGATGCGGCTAAAAACTCGCTCCGCTGTTATACTGGAGCAGCGGGAGGGGACGTCCCCCCCCTCCCTCCGCCTCCTGCTGATCTTACCGGGCCTCCCGTGCCATTGGGAGGCCCGGTGACCAATCGGGTGCCTCCGGCGGCTGGGGGTGGGCTGGAACGAAGCTGTGGGTGGCTTCGTTCCAGCCTTCTCATTGTAAATGTGGAAGCGACGTCATGACGTCACTCCGCATTTACTCGGCTGCCAATGCCGCCGGTTTTAAAAAGATACACAGTATTCAGAATCACCATTTTTTATTCAATTTTGCTGAATACTGTGAAGTGCAAAGGAGGGATCGGGGGTCTTTTAGACCCCCGATCCCTCCATAAAAAGTACCTGTCACCATCTATTACTGTCACAAAGGATGTTTACATTCCTTGTGACAGCAATAAAAGTGATCAAAAATTTTTTTTTTAAACACATTTTATAAAAATAAAAATAAATAAAATAAATAAGAAAAAAAAAAATTTTTAAAGCGCCCCCGTCCCCGTGAGCTTGCGCAGCAAAGAAAACGCATACGAAAGTCGCGCCCGCGTATGTAAATGGTGTTCAAATCACACATGTGAGGTATCGCCGCGATTGTCAGAGCTAGAGCAATAATTCTAGCACTAGACCTCCTCTGTAACTCTAACCTGGTAACCGTAAAAAATTTAAAGCGTCGCCTATGGAAATTCTTAGGTACTATAGTTTGTCGCCATTTCACGAGTGCGTGCAATTATAAAGCGTGACATGTGTGGTATCTATTTACTCGGCGTAACATTATACAAAAAAATTGGGGTAACTTTACTGTTTGGATTTTTTAAAATTCATGAAAGTGTCCCTTTTCCCAAATTGCATTTAAAACACTGCTGCACAAATGCCGTGTGATATAAAATATTGCAACAATCGCCATTTTATTCTCTAGATTCTCTGCTAAAAAAAATATATATAATGTTTAGGGGTTCTAAGTAATTTTCTAGCAAAAAATATGTTTTTTAACTTGTAAACACCAAATTTCAAAAATAGGCTTAGTCATGAAAGGGTTAAAAATGTACCAGTTCATAATTACAAACAGATTCTACTTAACAACAAACCTACAGTCCCTGTCTTGTTTGCACTGCCTGTATACTGCTGTTCGGAGTATATAGGGTCTGGGGGCCCCACACCTTTTCTTTTTTAATTTGGGTACGGGGTTCCCCTTAATATTCATACAAGACCCAAAGTACCTGGTAATGGACTTGGGGGTACTCATGCCGTTTGTCTCACTGATTTTCATCCATATTGCCAGGACCCGACATTACATTAAAGCCGCAAGCAGTTTTAAATTACTTCTTTTCCTTTAAAAATGACATTTTGTGCAGGGACTGTTCTAAGCACGGGAAACACACGCCCCTTTACAAGCATACTATAGACACCCCCCAGGTACGATATTTAAAGGAATATTTCACTTTTTTTTAAACTTTAAGCATCATTAAAATCACTGCTCCCGAAAAAACAGCCGTTTTTAAAACTTTTTTTTGCATTGATACATGTCCCCTGGGGCAGGACCCGGGTCCCCAAACCCTTTTTAGGACAATACCATGCAAATTAGCCTTTAAAATGAGCACTTTTGATTTCGAACATTCGAGTCCCATAGACAGCAATGGGGTTCTAATGTTCGTGCAAATTTTCGGTCCGTTCGCAGGTTCTGGTGTGAACCGAATCGGGGGGGGGGGGGGGGGGGTGTTCGTCTCATCCCTAGTCTTCAGGTAGCTTTAGGTGCACACTGTGCAGAGGACGCACTATTCTAACTTGTAAATACTACAGCTGCCTGCGGTACTAATAGGATCAGAAGAACACCACCAATTTTCTTCAGGTAGCTTTAGGTGCACACTGTGCAGAGGACGCACTACACTAACTTGTAAATACTGCAGCTGCCTGCGGTACTAATAGGATCAGAAGAACACCACCAATTTTCTTCAGGTAGCTTTAGGTGCACACGTGCAGAGGAGGCACTACACTAACTTGTAAATACTGCAGCTGCCTGCGGTACTAATAGGATCAGAAGAACACCACCAATTTTCTTCAGGTAGCTTTAGGTGCACACTGTGCAAAGGACGCACTACTCTAACTTGTAAATACTGTAGCTGCCTGCAGACTAATAGGATCAGAAGAGCACCACCAATTTTCTTCAGGTAGCTTTAGGTGCATACTGTGCAGAGGACGCACTACATTAACTTGTAAATACTACAGCAGCCTGCAGTACTAATAGGATCAGAAGAACACCACCAATTTTCTTCAGGTAGGTTTAGGTGAGCACTGTGCAGAGGACGCACTACACTAACTGTAAATACTGTAGCTAATAGGACTAATAGGATCAGAAGAACACCAGCAATTTTCTTCAGGTAGCTGTAAAAACACCTGCCTGTCAGTAGGGAGAGAATGGATCTAGCTAAACTGAATACAGTGTATATATATATATATATATATATATATACATACACAACACCTAGGATGCATATATATACACAGTGCACTGTAAGTGCAGCTAACTGACTCGCCTGCCTACTCTATCTAACTCAAATCAAATGACACTGTCTCTCTGTCTCTCTGTCTCTCTCTTTCTCTCTCTCTTTCTCTCTCTCTCTCTCTCTCTCTCTCTCTCTCTCTCTCTCAACGCCGTAACACATTACACAGGGCCGACGTGCAGGCGGCCTTATATAGTGTGGGATGTGTACTAAACCCCCTGAGCCATAATTGGCCAAAGCCACCCTGGTTTTGGCCAATTACGGCTCACTGTACAGACAGCGCTGTGATTGGCCAAGCAGGTGGGTCATAGTGCATGCTTGGCCAGTCATCAGCCAGCAATGCACTGCGATGCCGCAGTGAATTATGGGCTGTGACGCGCCACTCAAATTTGGCACGAACGGCCCATATCGTTCGCAGTTCGACGAACAGTTGAACATGCGATGTTCGAGTCAAACATGGGTTCAACTCGAACTCGAAGCTCATCCCTAGTGGTCGCACTACACTCACAATCACTGAACTATCCCTACAACACTAATGTAAGGATGAATGGTCGCACTACACTCACTGAACTATCCCTAGATGCACATAAACTGATATTCTACTGATGATAGAATCAGAATAGCACACTATAGCACACTGTCTTATAGCACTGAACAGAGCCCTGTTCTATCTCTCTCCACACTGCTATTACGCTACAAATAGCTGCTATAGAAAGAATACTTTTATAGTGTAAGGCAGGATTAAGAGCAATGAGCCATTATTGGATCCAGTCATCATGACAGCGTCCAATCATGGCTCTGACAGTGCTCTGTGCCCTGATTGGGTCAAGCTTTCATTGCTTCAGCCAATCAGGGCTTTCAATGCACTGTGCGGCAGCACAGTGCATTGAACTCATGCTCGGTCTGAACTGTTCGCTCATCCCTAGTTATAACCAGAAGCATGCCCTAACTGAATCTATGTTGGGAAACAGTTAAATCTTTGGGTCTAATTCCACTTTACAGCACAGGGAAAGAAAAGGTATAAGAGGTTGTATTTGCATAGTTGCTTGGTATAAATATATCAAAAGAACAAATGTATTTAACCTGTTTCCGCCCGCCCACCGTCATATGACGGCGGGGCTGTGCAGCTCTCGTTCTGAGCTGCCGTCATATGATAACATATCATATATCATAAACATGGCTGTTTACATCACGGCTGATCACAAATGGTAATCCCTTCGTAAGACCGTGCCTGCGCGCGATCGGGAGCATGCAGCGCGGTCATATCGGTGGCGGCATGTTCCCAGGAACACTACTCATCATTGACAAGGGTAAACAGCCAATGGCTGGCTGCTGTTTACCACGTGATCGGCTGTGATCCATTCACAACCGATCACTTAATGTAAACACAGAGCGGTTACTACCTGTTACCGGGTCTTCAATCCTCACACACCATTTCTAGTGTGAGGAGAGAAGAGCCAGGAGCAGTGAGTTACTGATTTTTTGTCGTGTCAGTGTCTGCACCAACACCACACTGTAAAGAGAACTTGTCACATTGCCCCCCCAATTGCATCTGTCACCCAACAGTCACCACATAAGTGCCCATCAGTGCTTATAAAAGTGCACCTGTCACCCATCAGTGCCCATAAAGTGCACTTGTCACCAATCAGGGCCCATAAAGTGCACCTGTCACGTCAGATACTGCAATCAGTGGTGCACCTGTCATCCATCAGTGACCATTGCCAGTAACCGTCATCAGTGACCCATCCGCGACCCTCATCTGTCACCTTTCATTTCCATAAAGTGCACCAGTCACCATCAGAGACTGCCATAAGTGACCTTCACCCATCACTTGTCACCCATCAGTGACCATCACCTGTCACCCATCAGTGACCATCACCCATCACCTGTCGCCCATCAGTGACCGATACCTGTCACCCATCACCTGTCAACTATCAGTGAACGTCACCTGCCATCCGTCACACAGCCCATTAGTGACCGTCACCTGCCACCCGTCGCACAGCCCATCAGAAAAATGTCCAAAAGAGTATATACCAGTGAGGAGGCATTCCAGATCCTCTCCATGACTGATGGGAGCAGCGGGGAGTTCTCATCAGATTCAAATGCCAATTCCGATTCTTAATCAAATTCGGCATTTGAACCGATCGATAGTAGTGGATCGGCAAATGAATCAGAGAAAGAATAGATCCTTCCTAAAAGGGCATTGCGTTCTGGAAACCAGGCAGCCACCAGCAACATACCCCAGGATCAAATTCCCAGTCCCAGTACCAGCGCTGCTGCTAGCGATAGACCCCAAGAACAAAGGCCCAGTACCAGAGCTGCCGCCAGTGATAGACCCCAAAACCAAAGACCCATTACCAGCGCTGCTGCCATCGAAAGACTACAAGAAATGCCCAGTACCAGCGCTGCCACAGCATCACGCCCGAATGCCAGCATAGGAACTTCAAATACGCCTTCAAAATCAAAACTACCAGCACTGGAATGCCACGTTCCCCAAGAGCCAGGGCCGCTACACATCTTCCAGCTGGTCTTGCCAACCCAACATGGCTGCCTTCCGACTCAGGATCAGCAAGAATTCCCCCCTTCACCGCACAGCCAGGTGTGCGGGCCAATACCCAAAATTTTACAGAAATCGATTGTTTTTATTTATTTTTGCCTGGTACTTTGCTGCAATTCATCGTGGACCAGACCAATTTATATACCCAGCAGCATATTGCCAACAACCCCCAGTCATCATACGCTGGTCCTTTTGAGAGGAAGGATTTAACTCTGGAGGAGTTCAAAGTGTTTATGGGCCTCTTTATAAACATGGGGCTTACAAAAAAAAATTAAGGACATGCCTATTGGTCCACCAATCCCATCCAACACATGCCCATTTATTCTGCCATAATGCTCAGGTCCCGATATGAGATGATTATGCGCTTCCCTAATTTCAGCGACAAAACCCAGTGCAATCATCCAAATTACGATAAGTTATATGAAATACACACTCATAAATGTATTTTGCCAATGATTTGCAGAACTCTATGTCCCCGATCAGCATATATCTGTAGATGAGTCCCTAGTACCCTTTTCAGGCCGGCTAGGAATAAAGCAATACATTGCTAGCAAAAGGGCCAAATACAGAGTGAAATTTTATAAGCTTTGCAAGAGAGTCACGAGATATCGTTCTGTTCCGAATAAAGGAAGGAAGAGATTCCCAGCTCCAGCCCCCTGAGTGCCCGGCCTACATGGGCACAACTGGTAAAATTGTATGGGACCTGGCATACTCACTGTTGAAGAAAGGTTACCACATATACCTGGATAACTTCTACACCAGCCTGCCCCTTTTTAAACACCTATACCTCGCAGAAACCCCGGCCTGCAGAACCTCCAGAAAGAATAGGAAGGGCTTCCCACAAGCCATAGTAAATAAAAAACTGCGAAGGGAGGAAAGAGCAACTTTGAGATGCAACGAAGTGCTGGTCTTGAGGTGGAAGGATACAAGGAATGTGTACATGATGTCCACCATCCATGATGACACTACAATTGAAGTTCAGAGAAGACGAGGTCCCATTGAAAAGCCAACATGTGAACAAAATTACAATCTCTACAGGGGGGGGGGGTGGATTTCAATGACCAAATGCTTCAGCCCTATTTGTCAATAAGGAGGTCCCGTTTCTGATACAAGAAAGCAGCAATCTATTTAACCGCTTGCCAACCAGCCGCCGCAGTTGTACTGCGGCAACATGGCTTGGCTGCGCGAATCACTGTCATGTTATGTTGGTAACATATTCAGCCACTAGGGGGCGCGCGCCCCCTGCTCGCCCATGGAGCCAATGCGAGTGCCTGGCGGTCATGATCACCGCCGGGCTCCTGCGATCACTCGGGGCACGCGGAGAACCGAGATCTGTGTATGTAAACATACAGTTTCTGGTTCTCTGAGGGGAGAAGTGACAGATCGTCTGTTCATACAGAGTATGAACAGCGATCTATCTCTTCCCCTGCACTGTCCTCTTCAGTTAGAACACACATTAGGGAACACGTTAACCCCTTGATCGCCCCCTAGTGTTAACCTCTTCACTGCCAGTGACATTTTTACAGTAATCAATGCATTTTAATAGCACTGATCGCTGTATAAATGGCAATGGTCCCAAAAATGTGTCAAAATTGTCCGATGTGTCTGCAATAATGTCGCAGTCCCGATAAAAATCGCAGATCGCCGTCATTACTAGTAAAAAAAAAAATGGATAATAAAAATGCCATAAAACTATCCCCTATTTTGAAGACGCTATAACTTTTGCGCAAACCAATCAATATACGCTTATTGCGATTTTTTTTTTTTACCAAAAATATGTAGAAGAATACATATCAGCCTAAACTTAGGAAAAAAATATATTTTTTTTATATATTTTTGGGGGATTTTTATTATAAAGTAAAAAATAATGTGGGTTTTTTTCAAAATTGTGGCTTTTTTTTGTTTATAGCACAAAATATAAAAACCGCAGAGGTGATCAAATACCACCAAAAGAAAGCTCTATTTGTGGGGAAAAAAAGGACGTCAATTTTGTTTGGGTGCAACGGCGCACGACCGCGCAATTGTCAGTCGCAGTGCCGAATCGCAAAAAGTGCTCTGGTCAGGAAGGGGGTAAAATCTTCCGGGGCTGAAGCGGTTAATTCATTTGGCCATTTATAATGCCTGTATAATTCACACCAAATCCACGGAAAGCCCTGCCCACTTCCTAAAATTAATCAAAGAAGTTTTCATGTCCCCCATCTACCAACAAAGACCCCCCCCAGAAAAGCTTCACTCTAATGCTGTTAGCCGACTTCATGTGTACCACTTCCCGGACAACATTCCACCATCTGAAACAGGCCGAAGATGCCAAAAAGGATGTCGAGTATGCAGCAAAAGAGGATTTTGAAGAGATACCAGCTACCATTATCCCCAGTGTCCCTCCGAACTCTGCCTTTGCATTGGTGAATGCTTCCGACTGTATCACATATCCCTAAAATATTAGCCCATATTCTTAACCATTCCCCATTTTCATCATCTGTGCTGACCATTTCCCATGCTTCCTCAAATAACCATGCCACTGCCTGACACGTGAACTGACCCTGGCCTGTTTTTTGACTATGCCTCTGCCTACCGTTTGGACTGCTTCCACGTGAACTGACCCTGGTCTGCTTTATTAACTATGCTTCTGCCTACCGCTTGGATTGCTTGCATGTGAACTGACCCTGGCCTGTTTTATGGACTATGCTTTTGCCTACCGCTTGGACTGATCTGTTGCCCTGCTACTGAAGTACACAGGGGTCTCACATGTGAGGGGCTCCAGAAATGTTTTTCCGGATGGGTGAAGGCTCTACCCCTGTGCCCAGGTCTTACCTGATTGCAGCCTTCAGCCTGCTGCTGACATACTGTCATCATGCCTCTGGACTATGCAAATAATTAGCTGTAGCATGAGGCAGTATGTTTATGAAGGGCTGGAGAGCGGTGTAATAATGAGTGCAGGCAGGTAACGGTGTACCAGGACCAATATTATGGCTGTGCTGGCTGTCTCTGCCTGGACAATTTCTATGGACAAATGCTTTGGCTGTGCTGACGATATACTTGTGCTGACTATAGACAATATTCCTGCCTGCTTTCTGGATAATTACTATTGTTGTCGCTAAGCACATCCCTGCCTGCTGCCTGCTGCCTGGACCAATTCTCTCCTCTGTGGACACTGCTAAAACCACAGGTAATACTTTTTTATTTACCCTTTCCTCAATAGAATTTAATTTAGAGTGTAATTTTTGGTATGTTAATACTATGTGTTAGAAATATGAAGGACCTTCAAAAATGATAGGTTGTCAGGAAATTAGATGTGTGATTTATGTTTGTAGAATACCTGAAGGTGCTTCAATGGTGGACCTCTGTATGTGGTCAGGCTGTGTAAAAGTCTCACACATGTGGTATTGCCATACTCAGGAGGAGTGGCAGAATGTATTTTGGGGTGTCATTTTTGCTAGTAACATGCTATGTGTTGGAAATATCTTAAAAATGAACAACTTTGCGTTTTAATTTTTTTGCCACATTTTCCAAAAACTTCTGGAAAAAAATGAACCGTTCAAAAGACTCATTATGCCTCATAGATTATACGTTGGGGTATCTGCTTTCCAAAATGGGGTCATTTTGTGGGTGTTTCCATTGTCCTGCTGCTCCAGGGCCTTAAAAATTGTAATAGGCAGTTGAGAATTGAGATGTGTAATTTATGCTTGTAGAACGCCTGAAGGTACTACTTCAATGTTGGGCCTCTGTATGTGGCCAGGCTGTGTAAACATCTCACACATGTGGTATCGCCATACTCAGGAGGAGTAGCAGAATGTATTTTGGGGTGTCATTTTTGCTATGTACATGCTATGTGTTGGAAATATCTTAAAAATGGACAACTTTGTGGAAAAAAATGCGTTTTAATTTTTATTCCCACATTTTCCCAAAACTTCTGGAAAAAAATGTACCTCTCAAAAGACTCATTATGCCTCATAGATTATACATTGGGGTGTTTTCTTTCCAAAGTGGGGTCATTTTGTGGGCGTTTCCATTGTCCTGGTGCTCCAGGGCCTTCAAAAGTGTAATAGGTGGTTGTAGTGAGATGTGTAATTTATGCTTGTAGAACTCCTGAAGGTGCTACTTCAATTGTGAGCCTCTGTATGTGGCCAGGCTGTGTAAAAGTCTCACACATGTGGTAACGCCATACTCAGGAGGAGTAGCAGAATGTGTTTTGGTGTGTGGTTGCAAGCATGAATATGCTGTGTGAGAGAAATAACCTGTTAATGTGACAATTTTGTAAAAAAAAAAAAAAAAAAAACCTCAAATCTTCAGTTTGCAAAGAATTGTGGAAAAAAATTTACAACTTCAAAAAACTCACCATGTGACTTACTAAATACCTTGGGATGTCTACTTTCCAAAAAGGGGTCATTTGGGGGGTATTTGTACTTTCCTGGCTTGTTAGTGCCAGTTCACACAGGGGCGACTTGTCAGACGACCTAGTCGCCTGACAAGTCGCCTCCCATTCTGTACAATGGAACCGTTCTAATAGGAGCGACACAAGTTCCTGTACTTCTTTTGGGGCGACTTGAGGCGACTTGCATAGACTTCTATACAGAAGTCGTTTTGCAAGTCGCCGTGGATGTCGTGTGCAGGTCGCCTCGGTGAGGCGACCTGCAAGTCGTGCCGCCCCTAGTGTGAACCGAGCCCTAGTGTCTCAAGAAATGAGATAGGCCTTCAGTACATCAGGTGTGATCAGGTGTGATGAATTTTCAATGACTGGCACCATAGCTTGTAGACTCTATAACTTTCCTAAAGATCAAATAATATACACTAATTAGGGTTATTTTTACCAAAGGTATGTAGCCGTATACATTTTGGCCAAGGTTTATGAAGAAAAATTACTAATTTGCAAACTTTTATGACAGAAACAAAGAAAAAGGCATTTTTTCACCAAATTTTCAGTCTTTTTTTTTATTTATAGCACAAAAAATAAAAAACCCACTAGTGATTAAATACCACCAAAGGAAAGCTCTGTTTGTGTGAAAAAAAGGACGCAAATTTTATTTTGGTAAAGTGTTGCATGACTGAGTAATTGTCATTCAAATTGTGAGAGCGCTGAAAGCTGAAAATTGGTATGGGCCGGAAGGGGGTGAAAGAGCCCTGTAGGCAAGTGGTTAAAATCGTATTATCACTTGATATAATGGGGTCATACATGGGTTAACTTTTAAGCATTAGAAATTCTTATCACTGCCCACAAATATTTTTCAGCTAATTGCAATCTGAATTAAGCACAAGCATGGAGATTACATTATTGTGAAGACTGTGCGCAGGTCTTGGTTGAACATACACTCTATTTTAAATGGTATTTCTGCCTTAATCCAATCAATATATTTTTTTGTCAGAGTGTAGATGCTGGCATTACCAGGAATCCCACAGTGTTCATCTCCATAAGATAGAACTCCACTGAAATCTCCATTGCAGATCAATGGTCCTCCAGAATCACCCTACGAATAATAAGAAAAAAGCAGTTGTTTATATGTGTAGCACCCTCCTAGTGTAGGATGCTAGGCAAGTTTAGTTTTTGGCTTCTTCTATTGTCAGGGGAGCAATGTTTGTCCTGGTCTGTTTAAAGGATATGTTCACCTTTAAAAAAAATAAAAATAAATGCACATTATTTTGCAGGTAATTAATGTGCATTTATTATTTTTTTTACTTGGGGCCTGTAAAGCATTGCACCCGCGATCAGCAGATAAGGCAGTCAGATGCACAGGAGGAGGTGGCTGTAGGACTTCACCGTAAGGGCACTGGTCTGGAGATGGATTGTCTCCCTCACTGGACTGTGTCCAGAAGAAACTAGAAGGTCAGTCATTCTGGGAACTTATGAGTAATCACCCTGAATCATTTTCTGGTGACTGTGTGCTTTGGGATATAAGTGCCAGAGGTACTGGCACATAAGTGGTCAGAGTACAGGCCATTCCCCTGTCCTCAGCAGAACTCTGGAGTGTCAGCCTTGAGAAAAGTGTCCTCCTGTTACTGTGCAAGTGTTTTGTAGTATCTCATGCCCTAACTCCTCTCCTATTTAAAGCAATAAATATCAAAAAGACAGTTACTAATTACTGAGTTATTGAAGTCGGTGTGTATGGACTGTATTTGTGGTGGTGGGTTGCCTCTATACTATTAGGGAAGAACTAGCTATTACCAGGGGCCCCTACAGGGGTAGCACTACATATGTAACTGTAATTGGTTGCAGAACATGCAAAATAGAATTATAGTTGACTTTATAAATATATATTTAATTGAATTGTACATTCTAGAGTAGCATCTTCTGGATTGAATGGTGTCCAGACACCAGCCTCATCCAACCCACTTCCTGTAGGCCCAGGCCATCATAAACACATGGTCTAGGCCAGGGATAGGCAACCTTAAAGAGGTGGAGCTATACCTGAACAACACAGGAGAAGTCAAAGATCACAGGGCACAGTATCACGCCTCCTCACACCTGATTTAAACTTCCCAAATGCTGTACTACCTTGTCGTAATCACGTGCATTGCACGGCAATCATGGGTTTAGATCAGGTGGTGAGGAGGCAACATAGCGCAGTGCATTTGCAACTTTTTGAAAGCGCACCAAACCTGCAGGATCTACAGTATCTCACAAAAGTGAGTACACCCCTCATATTTTTGTAAATATTTTATTATATCTTTTCATGTGACAACACTGAAGAAATTACACTTTGCTACAATGTAAACTAGGGAGTGTACAACTTGTATAACAGTGTAAATTTGCTGTCCCCTCAAAATAACTCAACACACAGCCATGTCTAAACCACTGGCAACAAAAGTGAGTACACCCCCAAATGAAAATGTTCAAATTGGGCCAAAAGTACCAATAGTTTGTGTGGCCACCATTATTTTCCAGCACTGCCTTAACCCTCTTGGGCATGGAGTTCACCAGAGCTGCACAGGTTGCCACTGGAGTCCTCTTCCACTCCTCCATGACGACATTACGGAGCTGGTGGATGTTAGCGACCTTGCGCTCCTCCACCTTCTGTTTGAGGATGCCCCACAGATGCTTAATAGGGTTTAGGTCTGGAGACATGCTTGGCCAGTCCATCACCTTTGCCCTCAGCTTCTTTAGCAAGGCAATGGTCGACTTGGAGGTGTGTTTGGGGTCGTTATCATGTTGGAATACTGCCCTGCGGCCCAGTCTCTGAAGGGAGGGCATCGTGCTCTGCTTCAGTATGTCACAGTACATGTTGGCATTTATGGTTCCCTCAATGAACTGTAGTTCTCCAGTGCCGGCAGCACTTATGCAGCCCCAGACCATGACACTCCCACCACCTTGCTTGACTGTAGGCAAGACACACTTGTCTTTGTACTCCTCACCTGGTTGCCACCACACATGCTTGACACCATCTGAACCAAATAAGTTCATCTTGGTCTCATCAGACCACAGGACATGGTTCTAGTAATCCATGTCTTTAGTCTGCTTGTCTTTAGCAAACTGTTTGCGGACTTTCTTGTGCATCATCTTTAGAAGAGGCTTCCTTCTAGGACGACTGCCGTGCAGACCAATTTGATGCAGTGAGCGCCATATGGTCTGAGCACTGACAGGCTGACCCCCCACCCCTTCAACCTCTGCAGCAATGCTGGCAGCCCTCATACGTCTATTTCCCAAAGACAGCCTCTGGATATGATGCTGAGAACGCTCACTCAACTTCTTTTGATTGACCATGGTGAGGCCTGTTCTGAGTGGAACCTGTCCTGTTAAACCACTGTATGGTCTTGGCCATCGTGCTGCAGCTCAGTTTCAGTGTCTTGGCAATCTTCTTAAAGCCTAGGCCATCTTTATGTAGGGCAACAATTCTTTTTTTCAGATCCTCAGGGAGTTCTTTGCCATGAGGTGCCATGTTGAACTTCCAGTGACCAGTATGAGAGAGTGAGGGCGTTAACACCAAAGTTAACACACCTGCCCCACATTCACACCTGAGACCTTGTAACGCTAATTGGTCACATGACACCGGTGAGGGAAAATGGCTAATTGGGCCCAATTTGGACATTTTCAGTTTGGGGTCAACTCACTTTTGTTGCCAGCAGTTTAGACATTAATGGCTGTGTGTTGAGTTATTTTGAGGGGACAGCAAATTTACACTGTTATACAAGCTGTACACTCATTACTTTACATTGTAGCAAAGTGTCATATTTTAAGTGTTGTCACATGAAAAGATATAAAAAATGTTTTTCAAAAAAGTGAGGAGTGTACTCACTTATGTGAGATACTCTTATATAGCAGTCTATGGCTAAACACAGCAAACCCGCAGGAGAGCTGCAGGTACACTGCACTGCACCTGTGGCGTGGGTAAACTGCAGCACATCAGTGTGAAAGCAACCCTATACTATTATGCCCGATGTATTGCTTTACACTGACCTGAAGATCTCTTCTGCTGGCACCACTCTGGAGACCGCTAGCCGGGACAAGAAGTGGAGTGCAGTTGGTATTACTCCGCATGGGACAGAAGCCAGCACTACAGAGGAGGCATCGGCTTATGCGGCTCTTGCTCCCAGCCACAGCTCTAACTTTACAAGTTCTCCCTCTGCATTGCACTGTTTGATGCTCTGAAATAGTGGGTCAGCGTGCCCAGCCTGCGATCTACCAGGCACCTGTCTGTGATCTACTGCTTGCTGACCCCCAGTCTAGGCTCTGTCAGGAACCTCATGCTGGCTGGCTCATTTTTGTGTGCATAGGTGTTTAACAAGGTGTGCAAGGATGAGAATATGCGTGCGCAAGTGCACGCACACACCAGGGCACAAATGTACACGCACAAGAGCGCTCACAGATGCTGCCAATCCGACGGCCTATTTTAACCTGAGGTCTGCCTAGCATTATCCCTGGATGTATCCTGGTTTTTATTCCTAAAAACCTGCTGATCTTGCTACTGGAACAGCTGCATCGGAAGCATTTTTTCTGATTTTCCTTGCCTCTTATGCCTGCTCTTCATCTGTGTTACTGACTCCGGCCTGGACTTTTGACCGTTTGACTTTGTACCTCACTGCCAGCATATTGCTGACCCTTAACAAACAAATGGCCCCTGCCCCCACCTATAACTGGCCTTCACAGAAAAGAGCACATGGAAGGGCAATCACATGAAAGACAAAAACAGAACATTCCATAGCTCAACTCTCCAACCAGTCTGCGAACTGACCAAATTAACCTGTCCAATAGGGATGGGCTTTATGTTCGGGTCGAACATGAGTTCGACTAAAACATTGGCTGTTTGCCGAACAGCGAACAATTTGGGGTGTTCGCGGCAAATTCGAAAGCCGCGGAACACCCTTTAAAAATCTATAGGAGAAATTAAAAGTGCTAATTTTAAATATATATGCATGGTATTGTCATAAAAAGTGTTTGGGGACCTTGGTCCTGCCCCAGGGGACATGTATCAATGCAAAAAAAAGTTTTAAAAACGGCCGTTTTTTCAGGAGCAGTGATTTTAATAATGCTTAAAGTGAAACAATAAAAGTGTAATATTCCTTTAAATTTCATACCTGGGGGGTGTCTATAGTATGCCTGTAAAGGGGCGCATGTTTCCCGTGTTTAGAACAGTCTGACAGCAAAATGACATTTCTAAAGGAAAAAAAGTCATGTAAAACTATTATCCGGCTATAATGAATTGTCAGTCTGGCAATACACATAAAAGTTCATTGATAAAAATGGCATGGAATTTCCCCACAGGGGAACCCAACCAAAATTAAAAAAAATGCATGGGGGTCCCCCTAAATTCCATACCAGGCCCTTCAGGTCTGGTATGGCTATTAAGGAGAACTCCGCGCCAAAATTTTTTTAAAAAATGGCTTTGGGGTCCCCCTCAAAATCCATACCAGGCCCTTCAGGTCTGATACGGATTTTAAGGGGAACCCCGCACCAATTTTTTTTTTAAAAATGGCGTGGGGTCCCCAAAAAAATCCATACCAGACCCTTATCCGAGCATGCAACCTGGCCCGCAGGAAAAGAGGGGGGATGAGAGAGCACCCCCCTCCTAAACCGTACCAGGCAACATGCCCTTAACATTGGGAGGGTGCTTTGGGGTAGCCCCTCAAAGCACCTTGTCCCCATGTTGATGGGGAGAAGGGCCTCATCCCCACAACCCTTGCTTGGTGGTTGTGGGGGTCTGCGGGCGGGGGCTTATTGGAAACTGGAAGCCCCCTTTAACAAGGGGACCCCCAGATCCCAGCCCCCTGTGTGAATTGGTAATGAGGTACAAATGTACCCCTACCATTTCACAAAAAAAGTGTCAAAAAGGTTAAAAAACACAAGAGACGGTTTTTGACAAGTCCTTTATTAATTTCTTCTTCTTCCATCTTCTTTCTTCTGGTCTTCCTTCTGTGTTCTTCTTCTTCTCCATCTTCTTCTTCTCCATCTTCTTCTTCCTTCCGCTCTTCTCGTTCCGCATCTTTCTCCGGCTTCTTCTCCGCTCCGTCCACACGATCCGCCTCAGTGGGAGTCTTCTGCCGTGTGACGCTTCGGTTCTTCTGACACTTCTTATATAACGGAGGGCGGGGCCACCCGGTGACCCCTCTCTCCTCTGACGCACGGAGACTTCACAGGAACTTCCCTGTGGCTTTCCCCGTGTTGTCAGAGGGGGGCGGGGTCTTCCTAACCGAAGAAATTAATAAAGGACTTGTCAAAAACTGTCTCTTGTGTTTTTTAACCTTTTTGACACTTTTTTTATTTTGTTTTATTTATTTATTTCAGGTACTTATATAGCGCCGTCAATTTACGCAGCGCTTTTACATTATACATTCACATCAGTCCCTACACCCTCAAGGAGCTTACAATCTAAGGTCCCTAACTCACATTCATACATACTAGGGCCAATTTAGACAGGATCCAATTAACCTACCAGCATGTCTTTGGAGTGTGGGAGGAAACCGGAATACCCGGAGGAAACCCACGCAGACACAGGGAGAACATGCAAACTCTAGGCAGGTAGTGTCGTGGTCAGGATTCGAACCAGCGACCCTTCTTACTGCTAGGCGAGAGTGCTACCCACTACACCACTGTGCCCCCCGTTGTGAAATGGTAGGGGTACCAATTCACACAGGGGGGCGGGATCTGGGGGTCCCCTTGTTAAAGGGGGCTTCCAGATACTGATAAGCCCCCCACCCGCAGACCCCCACAACCACTGGGCAAGGGTTGTGGGGATGAAGCCCTTCTCCCATCAACATGGGGACAATGTGCTTTAGGGGGCTACCCCAAAGCACCCTCCCAATGTTGAGGGCATGTGGCCTGGTACAGTTCAGGAGGGGGGCGCTCTCGTCCCCCCCTCATTTCCTGCAGCCTGCCAGGTTGCATGCTGGGATAAGGGTCTGGTATGGATTTTTGGGGGGACCCCACGCCATTTTTTTTTAAATTTTGGCTCGGGGTTCCCCTTAAAATCCATACCAGACCTGAAATTTTAAAATTTTGGGTCGGGTTCCCCTGTGGGGAAATTCCATGCCGTTTTTATCAATGAACTTTTATGTGTATTGCCGGACCGACAATTCATAATAGCCGGCGGCGGCGCTAGCTATAGTAGTTTTACATGACTTTTTTTGAAATGTCATTTTACTGTCAGACTGTTCTAAACACTGGAAACATGCGCCCCTTTACAGGCATACTATAGACACCCCCCAGGTACGAAATTTAAAGGAATATTACACTTCTATTGTTTCACTTTAGGCATTTTTAAAATCACTACTTCTTCAAAAATGTCCATTTTTGCAACTTCTTTTTGCATTGATACATGTCCCCTGGGGCAGGATCAAGGTTCCCAAACACTTTTTATGACAATAACTTGCATATAAGCCTTTAAAATTAGCACTTTTGAATATGCATGTTCGTGTGCCATAGACTTTAATGGTGTTCGCGTGTTCGAACAAATTTTTTGCCTGTTCGCATGTTCTGGACGCGAACTGAACCGGGGGGTGTTCGGCTCATCCCTACTGTCCAACAGTCTGCGTTAAAAACAGGGGTTTAGTTCTCCACAATGGAAGCATATTGCTGACCCTTGCCTGTCCCTGCTCTGGAACCTGAGCTATTGCTGGCTTTCTCTTTAGAAAACTTTGAATGCTTTGCAAATCCAGAATTTTCTTTAAATAATTTTCAAAAAATTGAATAAAAGTGCAAACTACTACAGCTTCATTAGTGTGCGTGTAAAGGTTAGGGGAGGGTTAGGAATTTTGGTCTGCTTTAGGCCCCATTCACATTTCACTTAGCACATTCTTGGTCACATTATTTTGTTGACAATTTACACACATTTCCACATGCCGTGCGAAGGGCAGCCCATTCACTTAAAAAGGCTGCCGTATACACATTTGTCACACAAAGGAAGCTCCTGCACTTATTTGTGCAACAAGCTTCAAGAGATTGTTTTCACGCATGTTTTGCTGCAATTGCCATGCGTTTTTGTCACACAACAATTGCGGAAAAATCACACCGCAATTGGGGTACCATTAAAAATGAATGGCACCCAAACATAAGTCAGGCAATTGACCGCAATTTGGAATCGCGGGCAGAGTCGCGCTGATTCCAAATTGCTAGGAGTGAATGGGCCCCTATTTTTAGAGAAGGGTCAAAGGTGGGTGGTAGAAGATAGTTGTTTTTGGCCCCAGAACTACAGATCTAAATAACAGCGCACCACATTTGTCCACAGCTAACTTACAACACACGTGTCTTTTCCATCTTCGTCCACAAGGGTACACAACATGTTTTTTGTTATTTTTAGGTTCCTCTTTTTCCACATGGCTTTACACTTTTGATTGCTTTGAAGATGGCCAAAAAGTTAGAGGGGTTTTTAAACTAGGCGATGTTGGGGAGGGTCCAGAGACAGTGATAGCCAGCGCGGAAGATATTCCAGAGGGTAGTATTGGGGGCATTAGTGGTAGGTTAACCAAAGCACAAAAACACAAGGTGAGTATAGTAGCAAGTCCAAGTTGCAATCTTGAAACACCCAATACGAGGACAATATGCGACCGGTCTAAACTATGTGGCATGTTCACCAATGCCAGGAGCCTGGCGGACAAGATGGGTGAACTAGAGATACTGTTGTACAAGGAGGATTTGGATTTTGTGGGAATTTCAGAGACCTGGTTCAACAGCTCTCATGATTGGCTGGCAAACATTCAAGGGTATACCCTATACCGCAAGGATAGAGAGGGTAAAAAAGGGGAAGGGGTATGCCTATATATCAAGAATAATGTACAAGTGAATGTGAGAGATGACATCACTGAGGGGGCTAGGGAGGAGGTGGAATCTTTATGGGTAGAGCTCCAAAGGGATGAAGCTAAGGGGAAAATAATACTGGGAGTATGCTATAGGCCCCCTAACCTGAGGGAGGAAGTGGAGACGGATCTCCTATCACAAATTGGATTAGCAGCAAGGATGGGAAGTGTTATCATAATGGGGGATTTTAATTATCCAGACATAGACTGGGCGGAGGGAACCGCGCATTCATTTAAGGCTCGCCAGTTCCTTAGTGTCTTGCAGGACAATTTTATGGGTCAGATGGTAGACGCACCAACTAGAAATAAAACATTACTAGATCTACTGATTACCAACAATACAGACCTGATAACACATGTGGAAATACGGGGCAATTTAGGTAACAGCGATCACAGGTCAATTAGTTTCAGTATAAATCACACAAATAGGAGACATGAAGGGAACACAAAGACACTGAATTTCAAAAGAGCCAACTTCCCTAAACTACAAACCTTGCTAAAAGGCATAAATTGGGATAAAATATTAGGAACAAAGAATACAGAGGAGAGATGGGTTTGCTTTAAGAGCATATTAAATAAGGGCATTAGCCAATGTATCCCATTGGGTAATAAATTTAAAAGAGCGAACAAACATCCTGGATGGCTTAACTCCAATGTAAAAATGCATATAAAAGCAAAGGAGAAGGCCTTCAAAAAATACAGGGTTGAGGGATCATCCACAGCATTCAGAATTTATAAAGAATGCAATAAGAAATGTAAGGGTGCAATTAGGATGGCTAAGATAGAACATGAAAGACACATAGCGGAGAAGAGCAAAAAAAATCCCAAGAAATTCTTTAAGTATGTAAACAGTAAAAAAGGGAGGACAGACCATATTGGCCCCATAAAGAATGAGGAAGGACATCTGGTTACAAAGGATGGGGAGATGGCAAAGGTATTGAATTTATTCTTCTCCTCAGTCTTCACGAGTGAATCGGGGGGCTTCAGTAACCAAAACTGCAGTGTTTATCCTCATGACACAACACAGGAAGCACCTACATGGTTAACAGAGGACGGAATTAAAATTAGACTTGAGAAACTTAACATTAATAAATCACCGGGACCAGATGGCTTGCATCCGAGGGTACTTAGGGAACTCAGTCAGGTGATTGCCAGACCGTTGTTCCTAATTTTTACAGACAGTCTATTGACTGGAATGGTACCAGCTGATTGGAGAAAAGCCAATGTAGCACCAATATTTAAAAAGGGCCCAAAAAACATCCCTGGGAATTACAGACCAGTTAGCCTAACATCAATAGTATGTAAACTCTTGGAGGGGATGATAAGGGACTATATACAAGATTTTAGTAATAAGAATGATATCATTAGCAGTAATCAGCATGGATTCATGAAGAATCGTTCTTGCCAAACCAATCTATTAACCTTCTATGAGGAGGTGAGTTGCCATCTAGATAAAGGAAGGCCTGTAAACATGGTGTATCTGGATTTTGCAAAAGCATTTGACACAGTTCCCCATAAACGTTTACTGTACAAAATAAGGTGCATTGGCATGGACCATAGGGTGAGTACATGGATTGAAAACTGGCTACAAGGGCGTGTTCAGAGGGTGGTGATAAATGGGGAGTACTCAGAATGGTCAGGGGTGGGTAGTGGGGTTCCCCAGGGTTCTGTGCTGGGACCAATCCTATTTAATTTGTTCATAAATGACCTGGAGGATGGGATAAACAGTTCAATCTCTGTATTTGCAGACGATACTAAGCTAAGCAGGGCAATAACTTCTCCGCAGGATGTGGAAATCTTGCAAAAAGACCTGAACAAATTAATGGGGTGGGCGACTACATGGCAAATGAGGTTCAATGTAGAAAAATGTAAAATAATGCATTTGGGTGGCAAAAATATGAATGCAATCTATACACTGGGGGGAGAACCTCTGGGGGAATCTAGGATGGTAGGCTCAGCAATGGCGTGCAATGCCAAGCTGCTGCTAATAAAGCAAACAGAATATTGGCATGCATTAAAAGGGGGATCAACTGCAGAGATAAAACAATAATTCTCCCGCTCTACAAGACTCTGGTCCGCCCGCACCTGGAGTATGCTGTCCAGTTCTGGGCACCAGTCCTCAGGAGGGACGTACTGGAAATGGAGCGAGTACAAAGAAGGGCAACAAAGCTAATAAAGGGTCTGGAGGATCTTAGTTATGAGGAAAGGTTGTGAGCACTGAACTTATTCTCTCTGGAGAAGAGACGCTTGAGAGGGGATATGATTTCAATTTACAAATACTGTATTGGTGACCCCACAATAGGGATAAAACTTTTTCGCAGAAGAGAGTTTAATAAGACTCGTGGCCACTCATTACAATTAGAAGAAAAGAGGTTTAACCTTAAACTACGTAGAGGGTTCTTTACTGTAAGAGCGGCAAGGATGTGGAATTCCCTTCCACAGGCGGTGGTCTCAGCGGGGAGCATTGATAGCTTCAAGAAACTATTAGATAATCACCTGAATGACCGCAATATACAGGGATATGTAATGTAATACTGACACATAATCACACACATAGGTTGGACTTGATGGACTTGTGTCTTTTTTCAACCTCACCTACTATATATTATTGGCACATTCACTTCCATTCGAAATATAGAACTGTATTTATCCTTGTATGAAGTTTTTCCCCATCCAGCTGTCTCACAAACTGTTCCTGGTTTGATGTTTTTAATTTTCTTCGGCAATGGCATACAGTTGACAGATCTGTCCAGTCGGGCTTCTCCAGATAGCTTAAAGCAACAAAAATATTCTTTACTCCTTAGAGCGTGTCAAACTCAAATGCAATAGTGAACCACATTCAGTGGAATTATTCTTTAACCTAATATAGAAGTGGTACAATTATTTTGCATGGAAATTTGGCGTTTTATATCGTAAGCCTGTAATTCTTAGGAATAACTCACTTAAATCTGTCCAAACCAGAGTCTAGTAGACATCCTGGGTATGATAAAGTTTTAAAAACGAAAAAATAAATTATAATATAATAAATAACTATAAATAATTATACCAAATAATAATATAATAAAAATAAAAATTATTCAATAATGTAATCAAATCAAAAACACTGAAATTTGCTCAGTTGCAGAATTGTCACTTTCATTACTTTTCAGTGTTTGATGACGAATCTCCCCACAAATCACTATCGCTCAATTCTGCGAGTGATTCTAATTTATTATCGCTGTTTTCTAGCTGGTCTAAAACCGCTTTTGATGTAAAGGGACGGTTTTGGTTGCTATGGACAATCTCCAGTTTCCAGGCAGAAAGAACTGTTTTTATGATATAAAACTGCATGCAGGGCACTGGACAGACCACTAGGGACAAAAAGGATGTGAAATAATTTCATACAGTAATGTAATCTGTAAGATTACAGTATACTGTATGTATAATGTGTGTTTCACTTTTTGAATTTGGCGCCGTTCTCCATCCCCGTGTGTCTCAACGCTCGCAGGGAATGGAGCCCGGCTCTGTGATGAATCGAGCGGAGGACGAGCCGCTCACACTGCAGGGAGGCATCGCAGGATCCAGGGGACAAGGTAAGTAAGCTCTTCCTGGATCCTGAGATGTAATCCCAAGTCTGGCTCGGGGTTACCGATTTTGGTTCTGAAATTCCACCCTGAGCCAGACTCGGGAATACCGCCAGGGAGGTTAAAGGGCCACATTGGAGGGAATTGATACAGAGGGGTAGATTTACTAAATGAAAATAGTCTGTGAACTTGGCAAAGTGCAAGTGCAGTTGCTCCAAAGCTTAGTATATAAGGTAAAGCTTCAATTTATAAAGAATACCCAATCACAAAAAAGGAAAATAAAAAATAAAAAAAACAACTTTTTTAATTGCATATGATTGGATGAAAGTCAGCAGAGCTACTGCTCATTTACTAAGCTCTGCACTTAAATGTTTAAATAAAACCTTTACTTTTTTGTTACATACCTTTTTATTTAAACACAGTGATGTCATCACTAGGTCTCTGTGATTCTCCGTGATTCTCTGTGCAATACAGGCAGAGGGCCAGTAGGGTGCTGCACATTTCCTAAAAACATCACTGCACATGCCCTAATGGGTAAGTGCCAGTCTGCAGGAGTGTGCATTCCTATGCAAGCAAACCATTCTAGGTAATACCAATATGTGATGCTGAGCCTCCATGAAAAAACTGAAATCCAAATAAGTAACAGGGCAGGCCAGAGGCAGCCAGGCTGGGGGAAAAAAAAGAGTCAGATGATGCTGGATGTCCTCCAGCCAAGACATGAGCGGACGGCCTAATGTATACTGTAAGACGCTTACAGCGTGCAGTGAAATCAGAGTAAACAATTTCAGTAGAGGAGAGGAGCGTGTACAACAAACTGAAGGTATGGCTGGAGTTCAGCTTTAATGCATAAACTATTGTACATAAATAATATTCCAAAACAAATTTTAAACATTTTCACTAAATAATTTTCTCATATTTTACAGTACAGAAGCCTTAAATTGGAACTCCAACCAAAAGGGGAAGTTCCACTTTAAGTCCTCCTCTCCCTCTCTACTCCTATGTTTGGCAAGTAATTTTTTTTTTTGGAGGGGTACCTGGTTTTAACAGGTACCCGCTCCCACTTCCACTTGGATCGCCTCGGATATCCAAGCAGAATTTCCGCCGTTCTTCCTCGCAGTCTTCTGGGAAACATCACAGGTCCCAGAAGACTGTGAGACCATTCACAGAACACAGCACATGTGCAGTAGGCATCTGGTTGTGGAGCCGAAAGCTGCATAGCGGCTACCCCCAGTTAGGATGCCAGTGCCAGGAATCCGAAGTCTAGTGAAGAACTAGCCTGGGTGAGGACATCACTGGATCCCTGGACAGGTGAGTGTCCTTATATTAAAAGTTAGCAGCTACAGTATTTGTAGATGCTGACTTTTTTTTTATTTGCCCAATCTAGACAACCACTTTAAATATTTGTTTGTTCCGATGCATACATCAATGCTGTATGGTTAACCACTTGCTGACCGGTTCAGGCAGATATATGTTGGCAAGGTGGCACGGGTGCGCAAAACAACGTACCCGTACGTCGCTGCGTCATCTGTGGCTAGCGGGCGCACGCCGTCGCGGGTCCCACGGACTCAATGTCCGCCGGTGAACCCGCAATCGTGGCACGGAGAGGCAGAACGGGGGGAGATTCCTATGTAAACAAGGCATTTCCCTGTTTGGCCTAGCAACATGACAGGGATCTACTGCTCCCAGTGATCAGGAGCAATGATTTCTGTCATGTTCTAGTGAGCCCATCCCCCTACAGTTAGAACATGCCGAGGGAACACAGTTAACGCCTTGATCGCCCCCTAGTGTTTAATCCCTTCCCTGCCAGTGACATTTACACAGTAATCAGTGCATTTTTATAGCACTGATTGCTGTATAAATGCCAATGGTCCCAAAATGGTGTCAAAAGTGTCCAATCTGTCCGCCGTAATGTTGCAGTCATGATAAAAATCGCAGATCGCCGCCATTACTAATAAGAAAAAAAAATATTATTAAAAATGCCATAAATCTATCCCCTATTTTGTAGATGCGATAACTTTTGCGCAAACCAATCAATATACGCTTATTGCGATTTTTTTTTTTATGTAGAAGAATACATATTGGCCTGTGGAAGAAATTTGTTTTTTATATATTTTTTGGGGATATTTATTATAGCAAAAAGTAAAAAATATTGCTTTTTTTTCAAAATTGTCATTCTTTTTTTGTTTATAGCACAAAAAATAAAAACCGTAGAGGTGATCAAATACCACCAAAAGAAAGCTCTGTTTGTGGGAAAAAAAGGAAGTCTATTTTGTTTGGGTACAACATCGCATGACCGCTCAGTTGTCAGTTAATTAGACGCAGTGCCGTATCGCAAAAAAGGGCTTGGTCAGGAAGGGGGTAAATCCTTCCGGGGCTGAAGTGGTTAATAACACATGTAAATTTTTGTTTTGTTTTGTAAATATAATGTATTTTTCATTGCAATGGCTGTAATTTGCCAGACCTCCCTGGGAGGATGTTATTATATAGAAGGACTGTTGTAAACTGATTCAATTAGAAAGAAGAGACTGTCAAATTAATAATTAATAAATATTGCAAGGCTCAAAATAATGTGTTTGCTAAATAGTAAAAAAATTATGATATCCAAAATTCTAGTTAGGCAAAGCTTGAAAAAGCCATTGACGAACCTAAGGCTCCATACGCATGGGCGATTAGCGCACCCTGCAATTTCCAGCAGCAAGAATCTGCAGCTGGAATGAGAGGTGTGTGCGAATAGATGCGCCTTAACAAAACAATGACAGGCTGACAGCTGCTGCAGCTATTCATGACTGTTCATAGAGCCAGCAATTACCCGCAGCGATCCTGGCTGGACACATCTTGTGTGCACCAAGCCACAATCACCGCATATGGTGCCACCTCTGGTTACACACTATTGTTGTTTACATGCCAGCCCTGAATGAACTATTCATGTGGCAATGGTATATGTGCAGAATGGCCTCAGTCTTCAGTCATTCAGAATGGTCCAAGGTCAATTTGCGCAGGTGCCGCAGAATGAATGGCTCATTTAGAGGGAGATATGAACATCAATAGTGTGTAATACGTTGCAATGGCACCACATTGTTAATATTTACATGTTGGACTTGAGAAGTGGCTATGGTCAGTGGGGTGCATGTATGCTGTATGCACATAAACGTTAGCACAAATGTGCAGACAACTTTTTACACAGGATCTTGCTGCCAGCAAGATTCTGCATGAACACAATACGCCTGTGTGCATGTGCCCTGGGACTAAGAAATCACTCAAAGGTGTGCTGTCAGGGAAGGCTTTACCATAGGAGAACTGCCATTATGACCATCAAGACTCAGTTCTTCAGAAATGTCTGCAGGTTTGGCCCTTCTACTGAGAAATGGAAAATGCTTGAGACTGCTATTTTACATAACCTGCCATTGCTTATCAGTTAAGGGACTTAGGCTGGCCATACACGGTGCACATTTCTTAGGGGAAAATAGCAGCCGCTAGCGATAATCGCAAGAGAATCCGACAGTCTGGTTGTACCTACCCATTAATGGTTAGAATCTTGGCAGGCCTAAGTGACTAGTATTTTAGCAGTGGTGGCCCATAATGCAGGGCGTAGGCGCACTGCCCCTCTATCCATGCGTCTGACCCCCTAATCTACATGCGGGGCAGTGGACGCATGGATTCCAATGGGTTTGTTTTTTTTGAAGCACGTGATTAGAGCCAGAGGCTCTAATAGGCTTCAAAAAGGGTGGAGTTGTGTGACAATAGCAAATGAATATTTGCTATTATCTTCCGATCCGATTACCCTCCTGGCCAATCAGGAAGTGGGTCTTGAGACCCGTCACCCGATTGGCCGAGGGGAGAAGCGATTCTATTGGCCACCTAGGAGGAGGAGGGAGGAGACCCATGGCGCAAGCTGCCATGATGCAGAGGAGGAGGAGACACAGGGGAAGCAGTCGCCTGGAGGAAGCGTTGCCTGCGACCTAGAAGGGGTAAGTATGGGGCTGGTGACTGACCGACCGGGGGGGTGGCTGTGGGTGCATTGTTTGCAAGAAGCTTGGTGAGAAGGAGACAACTGTTGGAGGGATTATTCACAAATGGAAGAAATAGAAAATAACCATCAATTGCACTCGGTCTAGAACTCCATGCAAGATTTTGCCTCATGGGGTAAAGATGATCATGAAAAAAGTGAGGGATTAGCCCAGAACTACACAGGAGGAGCTTGTGAATAATCTCAAGGCAGTTGGGACTACAGTCACCAAACAAACCATTGGTACCACAATACGCCACCATGGATTGAAATCCTGCAGCGCCCGCAAGGTCCCTCTCCTCAAGAAGCACATGTACAGGCCTGTCTGAAGTTTTAGGGATTGGGAGAAAGTGCTGTGGTCAGATGAGACCAAAATTGAACTCTTTGGCATGAACTTGACTTGCCACGGAGGAAGAAAAATGCTGACTATGATCCTAAGAATACCATCCCTATGGAGGATAGGGATGGAGGTGGAGACATTATGCTTTGGGGCTGTTTTTCTGCTAAAGCTACAGGCCAACTTTGTCACATTGAGGGGCCAATGGACAGGGCCATGTATTGTAAGATTTTGGATGAGAACCTTCTTCCCACAGCCAGAACACTGAAGATGGGTCATGGATGGGTCTTCCAGCATGACAATGACCAAAAACATATCGCCAAGGCAACAAAGCAATGACTTAAGAAGAAGCACATTAAGGTAATGAAGTGGCCTAGCCAGTCTCCAGACCTTAATGCTATAGAAAATGTATGGAGGGACCTGAAACTACGAGTTGCCAAGCAACAGCCAAGAAACCTTAAGGATTTAGAGGAGATCTGTAAAGAAGAGTGGACCAAAATCCCTCCTGAGATGTGTGCAAACCTGGTAACCAACTACAAGAAATGTCTTACCTCTGTGCTTGCCAACAAGGGTTTCCCCACCAAGTACTAAGTCATGTTTTGCTTGGGGATCAAATACTTATTTTATTCACTGAACCGCAACTTAATTTATAACATTTGTATCGTGTTTTTTTTCTCGATTTCTGGTTGATAATCTGTTTCTATCATTTAAAATACACCTATGATAAACATTATAGACCCTCCATTCCTATGTAATGGGCAAACTCACAAAATCTGCAGGAGATCAAATAATTTTTTTCTCCACTGTACATAATTGACAGCTTTTTCTAACACGCACCAACAATAGGGCAGCTGTAAACCCATACTTTAATAGTTAGAGGGCTGGGTTATTCATTCCTTCAGCTCAGATGACCAAGGAAGGGCAATGCACAGCATTATTGGTTGTTCCTTATTTCTAGGGGTGAACCTGAGAAGTTTTGATACAAACGTTTGCGGTTCATGAAATTTGCAAACCCAGTGAATTCACTGAAAACCCATAGTAGCACTGAACCTGAACCTTATCTAAAGCCTAGTATTCTGCATTATCAGATATTTTAATTTCACAGCACATGAATTTCAGTACAATTACTGGGCATGAGATTACATCTAATGTCTGTGGAGGATTAATACACCTACCTCTAAGATCTGGATATCATTATCATTTGTACTTGGATCAATTTTTTTATTAGGAATTTTAAAACATGGAACTTTTGTGTGTCCTTATTTGGTTTTGTCTGTGATAAAGATCCTAAAGTAACTGTCGTAGACAAATCCCTAAGACAGAAAATATGTGTTAAAAGGTTAAAGGCATAGATAGTAATAAACATCTGCTTAAAGTACATATAATTCTTATGAAAGACATGTGGGCCTATCCAGTAAATAAGTGTTTCTTAAACTTTGAGTGAGGAGTCGGACCCAAACTGGATCACAAATATGTTTGTGATGGGTCACCATAGGATTTGTAACAAAGGAAGCCTACTTTGTCAAAGTACAAAATCAGGGGTAAATGATATAGCACATTTTATTTATCTATGTTTCAAATCATATACTATAGTGATCTGAGACATAAACTTTATAAACAATGCAGTTGTAATCACAGAGTGCATTTATTTTAATGAGTTGAACATATAATAGATATTCCTGCACATGACAACACCACCCTTTTCAAAGCCTGTGAAACAGTTAAACCTATATGATTGACAGCACAAAAACATAGAGTCTAGTTTCATACAATTTGCATAATTAAAGCTATGATGGTACAATATTGAAAACAAGCATTTGCACAAATGTATAAAACAATACCCAATCAGCTTGATGCCAAACATGCCCATGCTATAATGTACAGAAGGCTAAGTGGTCACATTAAATCTTTTAGGTTACAGTATATAGACATCCAATTCATGTCATGTTTAGTCTTTATCAAATCATTATTTCATTCTGTTCAATAATCTGTTGGTTATCAGATTGTAAAACTGTGTCTTCTGATGTAACATTAACCACTTCCGGACCGCCCGCCGTACATATACTGTGGCAGGGCCGCCCTGCTGCGCAAAATCACGTACCTGTACGTGATTTTGTGAACGAGGTGTAGGGGGTGCACGCGGGGTGTCCAATCACAGCAGGAGCCAATCAGCAGCGGGTCCGATGGCCGCAATGGCTGCCGTGACCCACCGATCCTTCACAGGAGACACAGAGCAGTGGTGTGCCTATGTAAACAAGGCACACTGCTGATCTTTCAGTGAGGAAAAGAGAGATATTCTATTTCAGCTAAGCTGAAACAGTATGGGGGTTATTTACTAAAGGAAAATCCACTTTGCACTGCAAGTGCACATGAAAGTGCACTAAAAGTGCACTTGGAAGTGCAGTTGCTGTAGATCCGAGGGGGACATGCAAGGAAAATAAAAAACAGCATTTTAGCTTGCACATGATTGGATAATAAAATCAGCAGAGCTTCCCCCCATTTCAGATCTACCCCTTAGATTCAGAGCGACTGCACTTCAAAGTGCACTTTCAGTGCAAAGTGGATTTGCCTTTTGTAAATAACCCCCTATGTCTCTTTTCCTCCAGTGTAACACTCCCCCCCACACAGTTAGAAAGAATCTCCCTAGGACACACTTAACCCTTTGATCGCCCCTAGTGTTAACCCCTTTTCTGCCAGTGTCATTTATACAAGGATCAGTGCATCTTTTTAGCACTAATCACTGTATTGGTGTCACTGGTCCCCAAAAAGTGTCAGATTTGTCCGCCACAATGTCGCAGTCCAGCTAAAAATCGCTGATCGTTGCCATTACTAGTAAAAAAAATAAAATAAAAAAGATAAAAAGAAATGCCATAAATCTAACCCATAGTTTCTAGAGGCTATAACTTTTGTGGAAACCAATCAATAAACGCTTATTGGGAATTATTTTTTACCAAAAATATGTAACAGAATACATATTGGCCTAAAATGATGAAGAAATTTGATTTTTTTAATTATTTTATTGGGAATTTTTTATAGCAGAAAGTAAGGAATCTTGTTTTTTATTCAAAATTGTCAGTCTTTTTTTATTTATAGCGCAAAATATAAAAACCGCAGAGGTGATCAAATACCACCAAAAGAAAGCTCTATTTGTGGGAAAAAGGGACATACATTTTATTTGGGTATAGCATCACATGACCGGGCAATTGTCAGTTAAAGCAACACAGTGCCGTAGCTCAAAAAATGGCCTGGTCAGGAAGTGGGTAAAACCTTCTTACATCAGAACCCTGAGCTCTTTTAATTGGGCGGGGTTTGCTCTGGGGCAACGGTGGCCAACTTGAAAATTATAGAGAACCCCAAGTGTGTCCTTAACTCTTCCAGAGGACTGAACAATTGCAGCAAGTTTTTATGCCTTGAGTTGCATTGCATCAATTAGGCAGCCCATTCAAATTAATGGGCCATAAGGTGCCTCAATGCACAAATATTTTAGCCCTGCTGCATTGTTTGCAGTTTATCACAATGCGCACTTTAGAAGTTGGATTACAATGACCCCAGCATTACTAGTGTCAGTGGCAGTTATTATAACCCCCGGCATTGGTTTTCTTGAATGCAATAATAACTCCCAGCATTGGTGTCGGCAGACAGAATGGTAAACCCCCTTTATAGGTGTCAGTGGACACAATAACAACAGTATTGATGTCAGTGAGTGCAATTATAACCCTCAACATTTGTGTCAGTGGATGCAGTTATAACCCGACAACATTGGTGTCAGTGAACACAACGATAACCCCTCAACACTGGTGTGAGTGGATATAATAATAATCCCCCAACATTCATGTTAGTGGATGCAATAATAACCCCCAGCATTGGTTTCAGTGCATGCAATAATAACCCCCAACATTGGTGTCAGTGATCACAATAATAACTCCCAACATTGGTGTCAGTGAATATAATAATAACCCCCTAACATTGATGTCAGTGGATACAATAATAACCCTCAGCATTGGTGTCAGTGGTGTCATTGGTGTCAGTGGATGCAGAGCTTGCAAAAAATTAACTTGTAGCTTATTTAGCTGCCTGCGGTAGTGATGGGATCAGGAAAATACCACCAACCTTCTACAGGTAGCTTTAGCTGAACACTGTGCAGAGCTCGCACTACACTAACTTGTAGTTTTAGCTGAACACTGTGCAGAGCTCGCAAAAAACTAACTTGTAGCTTATTTAGCTGCCTGCGGTAGTGATAGGATCAGGAAAACACCACCAACCTTCTACAGGTAGCTTTAGGTGAACACTGTGCAGAGCTCACAAAAAACTAACTTGTAGCTTATTTAGCTGCCTGCGGTAGTGATAGGATCAAGAAAACACCACCAACCTTCTACAGGTAGCTTTAGGTGAACACTGTGCAGAGCTCGCACTAAACTAACTTGTAGCCCTTTTAGCTGCCTGCGGTAGTGATAAGATCAGGAAAACACCACCAACCTTCTACAGTAGGGATGAGCCGAACACCCCCCGGTTCAGTTCGCACCAGAACCCGCGAACGGACCGAAAGTTCGCACGAACGTTAGAACCCCATTGACGTCTATGGGACTCGAACGTTCGAAATCAAAAGTGCTCATTTTAAAGGCTAATTTGCATGGTATTGTCCTAAAAAGGGTTTGGGGACCCGGGTCCTACCCCAGGGGACATGTATCAATGCAAAAAAAACTTTTAAAAACGGCCGTTTTTTCGGGAGCAGTGATTTTAATGATGCTTAAAGTAAAAAAAAAAAGTGAAATATTCCTTTAAATATCGTACCTGGGGGGTGTCTATAGTATGCCTGTAAAGTGACGCGTGTTTCCCATGTTTAGAACAGTCCCTGCACCAAATGTCATTTTTAAAGGAAAAAATCTCATTTAAAACTGCTTGCGGGTTTAATGTCATGTCGGGTCATGGCAATATGGATGAAAATCAGTGAGACAAACGGCATGGGTACCCCCCAGTCCATTACCAGGCCCTTTGGGTCTTGTATGGATATTAAGGGGAACCCCGCACCCAAATTAAAATAAGGAAAGGTGTGGGGCCACCAGGCCCTATATACTCTGAACAGCAGTGCAAACAAGACAGGGACTGTAGGTTTGTTGTTAAGTAGAATCTGTTTGTAATTTTGAACATTTTTAACGTGTTTAGCTCCAGCCAAAAAATCTTTTCTAAGCTTTTTGGAAAACATAGGGAAGGGTTATCACCCCTGTGACATTTGTTTTGCTGTCTTTCCTCCTCTTCAGAAGATTTCACCTCACTTTTTTGTCCCAATGAAAAATGTTTTTTGAAAATTTGGGTTTTTTTGTGGAACAAGGATTGGAAAGCATCAGTGGAAAGGAGAAATTGTTTTCCCATATTAACTCTTACAGGAGAGAATTTCCCTTCCTAGGGGTAGATTTCATCTCACTTCCTGTTGTCTCCTTCCGTTTGCAAGTAGGAGTCATTTGTAAGTTAGATGTTTGAAAGTAGGGTCCTGCCCTATATACTCAGCAGAAATTTGGGCCTTAGGTATTGCTGTGGCCACAACACTGTAAGCCCTCACAGGGCCCTGCTGTGAAATATTAGATCAAGAATTGTAATTACATGCCCCTGTTGAACAGGAGCTGAAAAATTAGGCCTTAGGCACTGGTGCTGGTGCCACAACACTGCAACCCCTCACAGACACTCTAGTTGGAACGCAGGAATGAGCCCTGCTGCAAAGTATTGCTTCAAAAATTGTAATTACACGCCCCTGTTAGACAGGGGCAGAAAAATTGGGCCTTAGGCACTGGTGCTGGTGCCACAACACTGCAACCCCTCACAGACACTCTAGTTGGAATGCAGGAACGAGCCCTGCTGCAAAGTATTACATCAAAAATTGTAATTACACGCCCCTGTTAAACAGGGGCTGAAAAATTGTGCCTTAGGCACTGGTGGTGGCGCCCAGAACCAAAAATGTTCTTACAAGCTATCAGCGTGATGATTGAGGAGGAAGAGGATAATTACTCAGGGATAGTCACTCAGCATCAGCATAGGCAGTCTTTGAAGGGATCTGAGATTTCAAAAAAAATTATTCGGTTACATCAGCATCAGGTGCTTGGTAGCTGGTGGTGATCCAAGACTCATTCATTTTTATGAAGGTCAGCCGATCGACCGAGTCGGTGGACAGACGCACCCTGTGATCGGTTACCACGCCTCCAGCAGCACTGAATGTGCGTTCCGAAAGAACGCTGGATGCAGGACAGGCCAGTAGCTCAATTGCATACTGTGCAAGCTCTGGCCAGTGATCCATCCTCAAGACCCAGTAACCCAGAGGATTTTCGGTGGGAAAGGTGTCCAAGTCTGATCTTGCCCCTAGGTATTCCTGCACCATATAAAACAGACGCTGGCGATGGTTGCTGGAACCGATCATACCTTGGGGCTGCGGACCAAAAAATTGTCTGAACGCATCGGTCAGACGGCCACCTTCTCCACCGCTCCTTCTTTGACTGACCGAAGCCTCAGCAACACGTTGTCCAGAAACAGGAGTTTGTAACCTCCCAGTCTCTGGGAACGCGTTGCACAGACCTTTCTGCAAGGCCTCCCGAAGATGTTTCATCCTCTGCTCCCTCTGCGATGGCAAGATAAGGTCCGCAACCTTACCCTTGTAACGTGGATCAAGGAGGGTTGCCAGCCAGTATTGGTCCTTCTCCTTGATACCACGAATACGAGGATCCTTACGCAGGCTTTGCAGGATCAGGGAGGCCATGCAGCGTAGGTTTGCTGAGGCATTCGGTCCGGAGTCCTCTGGGTCACTAAGAACGACATGGTCCGCAGCCACCTCCTCCCAGCCACGTACAAGTCCATGTGTTTCTTGGGACTGATCCCTTAAAGACTGCTGCTGATGCTGAGTGCCAGGCTCCACCTCCATACTGACACAATCTTCCTCCTCCTCCTCTTCCTCCTCGTCCTCTTCCTGTGTGATCGGCGGGCACGCAGGAACACTGTCTGGATAAAGGGGGCCTTGAGAGCTAAGGAAGTCCTCCTCTTCCTGCCTCTGTTCTGCCTCAAGTGCCTTGTCCATTATTCCACGCAGCGTGTGCTCCAACAGGTGGACAAGGGGGACAGTGTCACTGATGCATGCACTGTCACTGCTCACCATCCTCGTGGCCTCCTCGAATGGTGACAGGACAGTGCATGCATCCCTGATCATGGCCCACTGGCGTGGGGAAAAAAAACCAAGCTCCCCTGACCCTGTCCTGGTGCCATAGTCGCACAGGTACTCATTGATGGCCCTCTGCTGCGTGTGCAGCCGCTGCAGCATGGCCAACGTTGAGTTCCACCTGGTGGGCATGTCACAGATTAGGCGGTTCTTGGGCAGGTTAAACTCCTTTTGGAGGTCCGTCAGCCGAGCACTGGCATTATATGACCGGCGGAAATGCACACAGACTTTCCTGGCCTGCCTCAGGACATCCTGTAAGCTCGGGTACCTGCCCAAGAACCGCTGCACCACCAAGTTAAGGACGTGAGCCAAACAGGGCACATGGGTCATTTGTCCCTGTCGGAGGGCAGAGAGGAGGTTGGTGCCATTGTCGCAAACCACCATTCCTGCCTTAAGTTGGCGTGGCGTCAACCACCTCTGAACCTGCCCCTGCAGAGCTGACAAAACCTCTGCCCCAGTGTGGCTCCTGTCCCCCAAGCACACCAGCTCAAGCACCGCATGGCATCTTTTGGCCTGCGTACTTGCGTAGCCCCTTGAACGCCTACGGAGCACCGCTGGTTCCGAGGAAGAGGCCATAGAGGAAGAAGAAGAGGAGGGGGTGGAGGAGAGAGGTGTGTCACAATCAGCATTTTGGAGGCGTGGTGGCGGAACAACCTCCAACACTACTGCACCTTGTCCTGCATCCTTCCCAGCTGCCAGCAGAGTCACCCAATGCGCCGTGAAACTTAGGTAACGTCCCTGTCCATGCCTGCTGGACCATGAGTCAGCGGTAATATGCACCTTACCGCTGACCGCCCTGTCCAGCGAGGCATGGACATTGCCTTCCACATGCCGGTAGAGAGCCGGAATCGCCTTCCGTGAGAAAAAGTGGCGTTTGGGTACCTGCCACTGAGGAACCGCACATTCCACAAACTCACGGAAGGGGGCAGAGTCTACCAACTGAAAAGGCAGCAGTTGAAGTGCTAGCAATTTTGCCAAGCTAGCATTCAACCGCTGGGCATGTGGATGGCTGGGAGCAAACTTCTTTCGGCGGTGCAGCAGCTGGGGCAGGGAAATTTGCCTGGTACAATCTGACGTCGGTGTACCAAAAGCAGATTGCCCACAAGTACTTGGCTGTGACACACCTAATTCTACACCTTCATTCCTCTCACTGCAGGTCTCAGAGAGGACTGAAGGTCTAGTGGGGTTGGAAATCTCAGCTGATGAGGAGCAAGGAGAGATCCTCTTTGTTCTTTGGTGTGGGTCTTTTAGATACGCTTGCCAACGAACTGCATGGCAGGTCAACATATGTCTGGTCAAGCATGTGGTACCCAAGCGGGAGATGTTTTGGCCACGCGAGATACGCTTGAGACATATGTTGCAAATAGCAGCGGTGCGATCTGATGCACTCGTCTCAAAAAAGGCCCACACCAAAGAACTTTTTGAATAACGCGCAGAGACTGCAGCGCCCTGCACATGTGGAGCTTTGGGGTGTGATGCAGTCAATGTGCTGCCCTTAGGCTGGCCCCTGGAGGGCATCCTGCCTCGTTGGTGATGTGCCGACCGCCTCCTCCTCCTCCTCCTCCTCCTCCTCCTCCTCCTCCTCTCTCCTATCAGGCACCCACGTTGAGTCAGTGACCTCATCATCCCCTCCCTCCTCATCACTGGAGCAAACCTGGCAGTATGCTGCAGCAGGGGGAGCATGACTGCCAGATTGCTGTCCTTCTTGGGCACCCCCTCTGTCCGTGCTCATGTTACTGCCTTCATCGAGCTCAGTATCGTCATCAGAGCCTTCCAAACGCTGGGCATCCTCCTGGAGCATGTACCCAACACTGTGGTCAAACAGTTCGAGGGAATCCTCATGAGGACATGGTGGAGCTAGGGAAGGAGTCACTGATGACATTGAGCTGAGGGAAGAGGCCGCTGCTTTGCCAGACAAAGCACCCTGGGCATGGGTGAGAGAGGATGAGGAGGATGAGGACGGCTTGGTCATCCACTCGACCAAGTCTTCCGCATGTTGCGGCTCAACACGGCCAGCTGCCGAAAAAAAGGCCAAGCGTGTCCCATGGCCACGTGCTGATGAGGATGCACCGTCTCCACGACCAGCACTAGACACAGAGCCTGCTTGCCCTCTCTTATTGGCTTGTGACTGTCTGCCTCTCCTTCTTGGCCTTCCAGACATACTAATGGCCTGTAGCTGCACTAAGCTGGGATAGAACACCTGTAATTTTCTTCAAGTAGCTTTATATACTGTAACCAGACAAGCCTGCCTGTCAGTAGGAAGATAACAGGAACGGATCTAGCTGAACACTGTGAGCAGGACGCACTGTACTAAATGTAAATAGTCTAGCTGCCTGACCGTGGTACTAATAGGATCAAATAGAACACCTGTAATTTTCTTCAGGTAGCTTTATATACTGTAACCAGACAAGCCTGCCTGTCAGTAGGAAGATAACAGGAACGGATCTAGCTGTACACTGTGAGCAGGACGCACTGTACTAAATGTAAATAGTCTAGCTGCCTGACCGTGGTACTAATAGGATCAAATAGAACACCTGTAATTTTCTTCAGGTAGCTTTATATACTGTAACCAGACAAGCCTGCCTGTCAGTAGGAAGATAACAGGAACGGATCTAGCTGAACACTGTGAGCAGGACGCACTGTACTAAATGTAAATAGTCTAGCTGCCTGACCGTGGTACTAATAGGATCAAATAGAACACCTGTAATTTTCTTCAGGTAGCTTTATATACTGTAACCAGACAAGCCTGCCTGTCAGTAGGAAGATAACAGGAACGGATCTAGCTGAACACTGTGAGCAGGACGCACTGCACTAAATGTAAATAGCAGGAACGGATCTAGCTGAACACTGTGAGCAGGACGCACTGTACTAAATGTAAATAGTCTAGCTGCCTGACCGTGGTACTAATAGGATCAAATAGAACACCTGTAATTTTCTTCAGGTAGCTTTATATACTGTAACCAGACAAGCCTGCCTGTCAGTAGGAAGATAACAGGAACGGATCTAGCTGAACACTGTGAGCAGGACGCACTGTACTAAATGTAAATAGTCTAGCTGCCTGACCGTGGTACTAATAGGATCAAATAGAACACCTGTAATTTTCTTCAGGTAGCTTTATATACTGTAACCAGACAAGCCTGCCTGTCAGTAGGAAGATAACAGGAACGGATCTAGCTGAACACTGTGAGCAGGACGCACTGCACTAAATGTAAATAGCAGGAACGGATCTAGCTGAACACTGTGAGCAGGACGCACTGCACTAAATGTAAATAGCAGGAACGGATCTAGCTGAACACTGTGAGCAGGACGCACTGCACTAAATGTAAATAGCAGGAACGGATCTAGCTGAACACTGTGAGCAGGACGCACTGCACTAAATGTAAATAACAGGAACGGATCTAGCTGAACACTGTGAGCAGGACGCACTGCACTAAATGTAAATAGCAGGAACGGATCTAGCTGAACACTGTGAGCAGGACGCACTGCACTAAATGTAAATAGCAGGAACGGATCTAGCTGAACACTGTGAGCAGGACGCACTGCACTAAATGTAAATTGCAGGAACGGATCTAGCTGAACACTGTGAGCAGGACGCACTGCACTAAATGTAAATAGTCTAGAAGATAACAGGAACGGATCTAGCTGAACACTGTGAGCAGGACGCACTGCACTAAATGTAAATAGCAGGAACGGATCTAGCTGAACACTGTGAGCAGGACGCACTGCATTAAATGTAAATAGTCTAGATAGAAGATAACAAGAACGGATCTAGCTAAACTGAATACAGTGTATATATATATATATGCAACACCTGGGATGCATATATATACACAATACACTGTAAGTGCAGCTAACTGACTGACTGTTCTGCCTAATCTATCTAACTCAAATCAAATGACACTGTCTCTCTCTCTCTCTATCTCTCAGCACACCGGAACACACACTACACAGGGCCGCCGTGCAGGCGGCCTTATATAGTGTGGGGTGTGTACTAAATCCCCTGAGCCATAATTGGCCAAAGCCACCCTGGCTTTGGCCAATTACAGCTCTCTCTACTGACGGCGCTGTGATTGGCCAAGCATGCGGGTCATAGTGCATGCTTGGCCAATCATCAGCCAGCAATGCACTGCGATGCCGCAGTGAATTATGGGCCGTGACGCGCCACACGAATTTAGCGCGAACGGCCCATAACGTTCGCAATTCGGCGAACGATCGAACAGCCGATGTTCGAGTCGAACATGGGTTCGACTCGAACACGAAGCTCATCCCTATTCTACAGATAGCTTTAGATGAACACTGTGCAGAGCTCGCAAAAAACTAACTTGTAGCTTATTTAGCTGCCTGCGGTAGTGATAGGATCAGGAAAACACCACCAACCTTCTACAGGTAGCTTTAGCTGAACACTGTGCAGAGCTCGCACTACGCTAACTTGTAGTTTTAGCTGAACACTGTGCAGAGCTCGCAAAAAACTAACTTGTAGCTTATTTAGCTGCCTGTGGTAGTGATAGGATCAGGAAAACACCACCAACCTTCTACAGGTAGCTTTAGCTGAACACTGTGCAGAGCTCGCACTACACTAACTTGTAGTTTTAGCTGAACACTGTGCAGAGCTCGCAAAAAACTAACTTGTAGCTTATTTAGCTGCCTGCGGTAGTGATAGGATTAGGAAAACACCACCAACCTTCTACAGGTAGCTTTAGGTGAACACTGTGCAGAGCTCACAAAAAACTAACTTGTAGCTTATTTAGCTGCCTGCGGTAGTGATAGGATCAAGAAAACACCACCAACCTTCTACAGGTAGCTTTAGGTGAACACTGTGCAGAGCTCGCACTACACTAACTTGTAGCCCTTTTAGCTGCCTGCGGTAGTGATAAGATCAGGAAAACACCACCAACCTTCTACAGATAGCTTTAGATGAACACTGTGCAGAGCTCGCAAAAAACTAACTTGTAGCTTATTTAGCTGCCTGCGGTAGTGATAGGATCAGGAAAACACCACCAACCTTCTACAGGTAGCTTTAGCTGAACACTGTGCAGAGCTCGCACTACACTAACTTGTAGTTTTAGCTGAACACTGTGCAGAGCTTGCAAAAAACTAACTTGTAGCTTATTTAGCTGCCTGTGGTAGTGATAGGATCAGGAAAACACCACCAACCTTCTACAGGTAGCTTTAGCTGAACACTGTGCAGAGCTCGCACTACACTAACTTGTAGTTTTAGCTGAACACTGTGCAGAGCTTGCAAAAAACTAACTTGTAGCCTATTTAGCTGCCTGCGGTAGTGATAGAATCAGGAAAACACCACCAACCTTCTACAGGTAGCTTTAGGTGAACACTGCGCAGAGCTCGCAAAAAACTAACTTGTAGCTTATTTAGCTGCCTGCGGTAGTGATAGGATCAGGAAAACGCCACCAACCTTCTACAGGTAGCTTTAGCTGAACACTGTGCAGAGCTCTCAAAAATATAACTTGCAGCTTATTTAGCTGCCTGCGGTAGTGATAGGATCAGGAAAACACCACCAACCTTCTACAGGTAGCGTTAGGTGAACACTGTGCAGAGCTCGCAAAAAACTAACTTGTAGCTTATTTAGCTGCCTGCGGTAGTGATAGGATCAGGAAAACACCACCAACCTTCTACGGGTAGCTTTAGCTGAACACTGTGCAGAGCTCGCACTACACTAACTTGTAGCTTTAACTGAACACTGTGCAGAGGTCGCACTACACTAACTTGTAGTTTTAGCTGAAAACTGTGAGGACGCACTACACTAACTTGTAGCTTTAGTTGAACACTGTGCAGAGGCCGCACTACACTAACTTGTAGTTTTAGCTGAACACTGTGAGGAGGACACACTACACTAACTTGTAGCTTTAGCTGAACACTGTGAGGAGGATGCACTACCCTAACTTGTAGCTTTAGCTGAACACTGTGCAGTACACTAACTTGTAGTTTTAGCTGAACACTGTGAGGAGGACGCACTATGCTAACTTGTAGCTTATTTAGCTGCCTGCGGTAGTGATAGGATCAGGAAAACACCACCAACCTTCTACAGGTAGCTTTAGGTGAACACTGTGCAGAGCTCGTAAAAAACTAACTTGTAGCTTATTTAGCTGCCTGCGGTAGTGATAGGATCAGGAAAACACCACCAACCTTCTACAGGTAGCTTTAGCTGAACACTGTGCAGAGCTCGCACTACACTAACTTGTAGTTTTAGCTGAACACTGTGAGGAGGACGCACTACACTAACTTGTAGCTTTAGCTGAACACTGTGCAGAGGTCGCACTACAATAACTTGTAGTTTTAGCGGAACACTGTGAGGAGGACACACTACACTAACTTGTAGCTTTAGCTGAACACTGTGCAGAGGTCACACTACATTAACTTGTAGTTTTAGCTGAACACTGTGAGGAGGACGCACTACACTAATTTGTAGCTTTAGCTAAACACTGTGAGGAGGACGCACTACCCTAACTTGTAGCTTTAGCTGAACACTGTGCAGAGGTCACACTAAACTAACTTGTAGCTTTAACTGAACACTGTGAGGAAGACGCACTACACTAACTGTAAATAGTCTAGCTGCCTGACTGTGGTACTAATAGGATAAAAAGAACACCAGCAATTTTCTTCAGGTAGTTTTAAATACTGTAACAAGACAAGCCTGCTTGTCAGTAGGAAGATAACAGGAACGGATCTAGCTAAACTGAATACAGTGTATATATTTATATACAACACCTGGGATGCATATATATATACACAATACACTGTAAGTGCAGCTAACTCACTGACTGTCCTGCCTAATCTATCTAACTTAAATCAAATGACACTGTCTCTCTGTCTATCTCTTTCATCGCCGAAACACACACTACACAGGGCCGCCGTGCAGGCGGCCTTATATAGTGTGGGGCATGTACTAAATCCCCTGAGCCATAATTGGCCAAAGCCTCCTTGGCTTTGGCCAATTACGGCTCTCTGTTCAGACGGCGCTGTGATTGGCCAAGCATGCGGGTCATAGTGCATGCTTGGCCAATCATCAGCCAGCAATGCACTGCGATGCCGCAGTGAATTATGGGCCGTGACGCGCCACACGAATTTAGCGCGAATGGCCCATATCGTTTGCAATTCGGCGAACTGGCAAACAGACGATGTTCGAATCGAACATGGGTTCGACTCGAACACGAAGCTCATCCCTACTGCCCAGATACCCCTCCTGTAATACTGCCATGGTACCCCCCCCTGTAATACTGCCCAGGTACCCCCCTCCTGTAATACTGCCCAGGTACCCCCCCTCCTGTAATACTGCCCAGATACCCCCCTCCTGTAATACTGCCCAGATACCCCCCCTTCTGTAATACTGCCCAGGAAACCCCCTCCTGTAATAGTGCCCAGGTACCCCCCTCCTGTAATACTGCCCAGATACCCCCCTCCTGTAATACTGCCCAGTTACCCCCCCTCCTGTAATACTGCCCAGTTACCCCCCTCCTGTAATACTGCCCAGATACCCCCCTCCTGTCACACTGTCCAGGTACCCCCACTCCTGTAATATTGCCCAGATACCCCCCCTCCTGTAATACTGCCCAGATACCCCTCCTGTAATACTGCCATGGTACCCCCCCCTGTAATACTGCCCAGGTACCCCCCTCCTGTAATACTGCCCAGGTACCCCCCCTCCTGTAATACTGCCCAGATACCCCCCTCCTGTAATACTGCCCAGATACCCCCCTCCTGTAATACTGCCCAGATACCCCCCCTCCTGTAATACTGCCCAGGAAACCCCCTCCTGTAATAGTGCCCAGGTACCCCCCTCCTGTAATACTGCCCAGATACCCCCCTCCTGTAATACTGCCCAGTTACCCCCCCTCCTGTAATACTGCCCAGTTACCCCCCTCCTGTAATACTGCCCAGATACCCCCCTCCTGTCACACTGTCCAGGTACCCCCACTCCTGTAATATTGCCCAGATATCCCCCCTCCTGAAATACTGCCCAGGTACCCCCCCCCCCTCCTGTAATACTGCCCAAAACATGGATTTTGTTGTTGGAAAATCTTATCGTGTGTACAGAGCATAAGAGAAAAAACAACCTGAGGAGCGGGGGGGGGGGGGGGGGGGTGGGCGGGTTGAGGGGGGAATTCTGAGCATTCTTTGTGATCACACTATGTGTTGTGTGTGATGATCGAGTGAAGGCCGGTGCCAGCATAAGACACAGTGAGAGAGAATAGTGTGTCCCCTCCACGTGTCCCCCTGTCACACTGTCTGTCCTCCTTATGTTAGTCTGCCCCCTCCTCTTGTTATCCTGCCCCCTCCTGTCACACTGCCCAGGTACCCCCCTCCTGTAATACTGCCCAGATACCCCCTCCTGTAATATTGCCCAGGTACCCCCCCTCCTGTCACAGTGCCCAGGTACCCACCCACTCCTGGTAAAAAAGCAGGAGTAGTATGGCGCTGCCCTTATGGAGACAAAAATTTTTTAATTTTTTTTCCTTCTTTGTAGTGAATGTATTGGCTAGTATCCTTATAGAATTGCTTCTAAAACCTGTATATGTTCAAAAATTGAATAAAACTGACTGGTGGTGAATATTTCTATTCAAAATGAAAATACAACAACTGGTGCTCCAATTGTTCAACAAAGGTGCATTGTGCCCTTTAAGTTAAGTAATAAAGTAGTTGTGGATATAGATATAATATCATCTAGGTGGAAAGTGTTAAAAAAAAAGAAAAAAAAAAAAAAAGAAAAGGAAAACAGGAATAGTATGGCGCTGCCCTTATGGAGACAAAAAAAAAAAAAAAAACCTCTCTTTAAAATGACTTTATAATTCCTAAAGTGTGTGTACCAAAAATGAATAAATATGTGACTGGTGCCAAGTCCTTACTGTTAAAGGTACAATTGCAACATAAGGTGCTTCAATTATTCAACAAAAGTGCATAGTGCAGCATCACTAAAGTGACCAGTGTTAAATCATACAAATCCATACAACATTGTGCAAAATATCCATCATAAATAGTGACTCTTGTGCTGTGACCAGTATTGGTTGGATAGGAAAAGTTCCGTTTATGAAAAAAACAAGTTCTTTTTGGAGTATTTTGTAGTGTTCAATCTTTGAGGGTCAAATATCTGTAGGAAAGCTTCTTATCCAGGTGCTGGTTTCTTTAATTAGTGCCTTGTCTGCATGCTCTGACAATGCTTGCACTCACCGGATTCTCCTTTCCCCTGCAGGGGTATGCGCGGTCACAGTGTCTGCCACTGTGCAGCAATCAAGGATATCCCCCAAACTTTACTTGCGTATTGTGGTGTAGTAATTACATGTAAAGGAAAGAAGGTATGCCCATCGCGTAAAACCATAGGAGAACTTTTATTAAAACTTAATAGACAAATGTACTCACATTTCAAATGAACAAATCAAGCATGCCAAAAGTTAGCGAATTCCCTTTGTTAGAGGTGCTGCAAGACGTTCGTAACCTGCCCTACGCACGTTTCGTCGTCAGACTTCTACTGGGGCGTTCATCTTGCTGTACCTCCTGAGTTTAAATAGTGTGGCCAGTAATAAGTGCAATTGGATCGGCGGCCATTTTTGCTAGGATTTTGAAGACCGAAGCCTAATAGGACTGTGCATTAGGTTGTTAGCAGCCATTTTCTTGTGGATATTACAGACCGAAGCCTAGTAGAACTATCCATTGAGTCCTTATGGCGGCCATTTTCTTGGGGATTTTGTAGACCGAAGCCCGGGTAGCGCGCCTGCGCTTTACTGTTAGTGGGGGAACGTCGAGTCAGAGCTGTCAGCAAAGAACGTCACCCTTGACGCCCGGCCGCATTCTTTCTTCCCCCACTTCATATTGAAATCTAAGCCGACTTCCGGGTAGGTGACACCCCCAAGCCACTGCTAATCGTTTTTTGGAAAAAAGTATATGCACATACTGGTCCCACTATTACTCTATGTTCTAAGGTTTAAACATACATGTCAAAAATTAGATATTATAAACATATTAAAAATTTAAAAATATAAAATAAATTAAAATATGAAAGTACACATATGTGAATCTTATATATATATATATTTATATACCTACATATAACCTGGAGAGGTTGTCCTATATGTGTGTTTTAAAACTAAGATTAAAAGCAGGGAGGGAAGAGGGTGTGTGTATTACCCATAGTCTATGTATAGTTGGGGGCTTTAAAATCAAATCTGTATATGTGCCCCTAAGTGACCTTATATTGAATTAGAGTGGGGATTGGGGAGTTTCTTAGGAGGTTAAAGTGCATGTTTCAGGTCTCATGGACAGTGAGAAATAGACAATCCAAGGAACAAGAAATAAAAATAATTGATTGTTAAAAAAATTCTTTGGTTGCTAAGAAATTTTTTCTAGAAGTTTGTGAGAAAACAGTTTAGATCCACGTCTATGTTCATTCCTGCCGGTTGGAGGGTGTCCATCAGGAAAATCCATTTGGTCTCATTTTGTGAGATTTTGATTTTTTTATTCTCACCTCTCCAATGTCCTTTAATTTTATCGATCCAATAGAATACCATACATGACGGGTCCTTATTGTGATAATACTTAAAATGTCTTGAGACGCTGTGTTTAGGATATCCGTTTTTGATGTTTGTTACGTGTTCCCTGATTCTAACGTGTAGCTGTCTTGTCGTCCGACCCACGTATTGTATATGGCACGGACATTCCAGTACATAGGTCACATGAGTACTGTTGCAGGTTATGAGCTCTTTTATGTTATATTCTTTGCCATTAGTTGCTGATCTGAATGTTGTTATTTTCCTATTAGTTTTTTTGCTGCTTTTACACGGTAGGCATTTTCCGCACTTGAAAAAACCTTTCAGGTTTTTTATTATTTTAATCTGTTTTGGTGGGTCCAGAGCGTTATGCACCAATTTATTTCTGAGTGGAGGGGCTTTTCTGTAGATGAAACAGGGCTTTTTTTGGTAATATGGAGTTCAGAATTTTATCTGATTGTAAAATGGACCAGTGTTTCTTGATTATGGACTCTGTGATTTTATATTGTCTATTGTAGCCCGTTAAGAAGGCCATGCCTATGTTTTTGTCCTTTTTCTTGATGTTACCGGCTGGTTTTCCTTCTGACAATTGATTAAGGAATTAATAGATTTTAAAGTAGAACAAGAAGATTTTTTAGTGACCATAGACGTTGACTCCCTGTATACAAACATCAGACAAGATGACGGCCTTAGCAGTGTTGAGTGGGCTCTGCACAAGCAAACTGATCTAAAAGGAGAGCAAATTAAATATATCACGGAAGGCTTAAAAATGGCCATGAGCCATAATTATTTTTGGCATAAAGGGGACTACTACACCCAAACCAAGGGAGTAGCCATGGGGGCAAAATATGCCCCGAGCGTAGCAAATATTTTTCTCAACAGATGGGAGGAAGAACAAGTTTTCAGCATAAGGAGAAAAAACCTGAAACTATTCCGTCGATATATAGACGACATAGTCATTGTGTGGAGGGGTACCGAGGGAGAACTACAAGCCTTTTTCGATGAAATCAACTGCAATGCATATGGAATTTCCTTTTCCGGTAGCTGGAACAAACAAAGCATTAACTACCTAGATTTACAGATTTACAAAGAAAATGGAAACCTGAACACAAGGACCTTCTTTAAAAGTACTGACAGGAATGGGTACATCCCAACCAGCAGCTGTCATCATCCACAATGGATAGGAAACATTCCAAAGGGACAACTAATGCGGATACACAGAAACTGTAGCAATGCAAACGATTATGAAGAACAAGCAGATATCATAATTAAGAGGTTTGTTGAAAAAGGCTATAACAAAAGGGAGCTAAGAAACCTGAAGGAAAAGGTGAAAAAAATGGACAGAAATACACTAATAGAAGGAAAACCAGCCGGTAACATCAAGAAAAAGGACAAAAACATAGGCATGGCCTTCTTAACGGGCTACAATAGACAATATAAAATCACAGAGTCCATAATCAAGAAACACTGGTCCATTTTACAATCAGATAAAATTCTGAACTCCATATTACCAAAAAAGCCCAGTTTCATCTACAGAAAAGCCCCTCCACTCAGAAATAAATTGGTGCATAACGCTCTGGACCCACCAAAACAGATTAAAATAATAAAAAACCTGAAAGGTTTTTTCAAGTGTGGAAAATACCTACTATACATAGACTATGGGTAATACACACACCCTCTTCCCTCCCTGCTTTTAATCTTAGTTTTAAAACACACATATAGGACAACCTCTCCAGGTTATATGTAGGTATATAAATATATATATATAAGATTCACATATGTGTACTTTCATATTTTAATTTATTTTATATATTTTTTTATATTTTTAAATTTTTAATATGTTTATAATATCTAATTTTTGACATGTATGTTTAAACCTTAGAACATAGAGTAATAGTGGGACCAGTATGTGCATATACTTTTTTCCAAAAAACGATTAGCAGTGGCTTGGGGTTGTCACCGACCCGGAAGTCGGCTTAGATTTCAATATGAAGTGGGGGAAGAAAGAATGCGGCCGGGCGTCAAGGGTGACGTTCTTTGCTGACAGCTCTGACTCGACGTTCCCCCACTAACAGTAAAGCGCAGGCGCGCTACCCGGGCATCGGTCTACAAAATCCCCAAGAATATGGCCGCCATAAGGACTCAATGGATAGTTCTACTAGGCTTCGGTCTGTAATATCCACAAGAAAATGGCTGCTAACAACCTAATGCACAGTCCTATTAGGCTTCGGTCTTCAAAATCCTAGCAAAAATGGCCGCCGATCCAATTGCACTTATTACTGGCCACACTATTTAAACTCAGGAGGTACAGCAAGATGAACGCCCCAGTAGAAGTCTGACGACGAAACGTGCGTAGGGCAGGTTACGAACGTCTTGCAGCACCTCTAACAAAGGGAATTCGCTAACTTTTGGCATGCTTGATTTGTTCATTTGAAATGTGAGTACATTTGTCTATTAAGTTTTAATAAAAGTTCTCCTATGGTTTTACGCGATGGGCATACCTTCTTTCCTTTACATGTAATTACTACACCACAATACGCAAGTAAAGTTTGGGGGATATCCTTGATTGCTGCACAGTGGCAGACACTGTGACCGCGCATACCCCTGCAGGGGAAAGGAGAATCCGGTGAGTGCAAGCATTGTCAGAGCATGCAGACAAGGCACTAATTAAAGAAACCAGCACCTGGATAAGAAGCTTTCCTACAGATATTTGACCCTCAAAGATTGAACACTACAAAATACTCCAAAAAGAACTTGTTTTTTTCATAAACGGAACTTTTCCTATCCAACCAATACTGGTCACAGCACAAGAGTCACTATTTATGATGGATATTTTGCACAATGTTGTATGGATTTGTATGATTTAACACTGGTCACTTTAGTGATGCTGCACTATGCACTTTTGTTGAATAATTGAAGCACCTTATGTTGCAATTGTACCTTTAACAGTAAGGACTTGGCACCAGTCACATATTTATTCATTTTTGGTACACACACTTTAGGAATTATAAAGTCATTTTAAAGAGAGTTTTTTTTTTTTTTTTGTCTCCATAAGGGCAGCGCCATACTATTCCTGTTTTCCTTTTTTTTTTTTTTTTTTTTTTTTTTTTTTTTTTTAACACTTTCCACCTAGATGATATTATATCTATATCCACAACTACTTTATTACTTAACTTAAAGGGCACAATGCACCTTTGTTGAACAATTGGAGCACCAGTTGTTGTATTTTCATTTTGAATAGAAATATTCACCACCAGTCAGTTTTATTCAATTTTTGAACATATACAGGTTTTAGAAGCAATTCTATAAGGATACTAGCCAATACATTCACTACAAAGAAGGAAAAAAATTAAAAAATTTTTGTCTCCATAAGGGCAGTGCCATACTACTCCTGCTTTTTTACCATTTTTAATACTTTCCACTTAGGTGGTATTGTATGTGTAGAGGCAGCAGCCATATCCATAACTAAAACATTCAATTCATTGCACGGATTTACCCCATACACCTACCCACCCACTCCTGTAATACTGCCCAGATACCCCCCTCCTGTAATACTGCCCAGGTACCCCCCATCCTGTAATACTGCCCAGGTACCCCCTCCTGTAATACTGCCCAGGTACCCCCCTCCTGTAATACTGCCCAGATACCCCCCCTCGTGTAATACTGCCCAGATACCCCCTCCTGTAATACTACCCAGGTACCCTCCCTCGTGTAATACTGCCCAGGTACCCCCCTCCTGTAATACTGCCCAGATACCCCCCCTCTTGTATTACTGCCCAGATACCCCCTCCTGTAATACTACCCAGGTACCCTCCCTCGTGTAATACTGCCCAGGTACCCCCCTCCTGTAATACTGCCCAGATACCCCCCTCTTGTATTACTGCCCAGATACCCCCTCCTGTAATACTACCCAGGTACCCTCCCTCGTGTAATACTGCCCAGATACCCCCCTCCTTTAATACTGCCCAGGTACCCCCCTCCTGTAATACTGCCCAGATACCCCCCTCCTGTAATACTGCCCAGATACCCCCTCCTGTAATACTACCCAGGTACCCTCCCTCGTGTAATACTGCCCAGATACCCCCCTCCTTTAATACTGCCCAGGTACCCCCCTCCTGTAATACTGCCCAGATACCCCCCCTCCTGTAATACTGCCCAGATACCCCCTCCTGTAATACTGCCCAGGTACCCCGCCTCGTGGAATACTGCCCAGATACCCCCCTCCTTTAATACTGCCCAGATACCCCTCTCCTGTCACACTGCCCAGGTACCCCCCCACTCCTGTAATACTACCCAGATACCCCCCTCTTGTAATACTGCCCAGGTATCCCCCCTCCTGTAATACTTCCTGGGTACCCCCGTCCTGTAATACTGCCCAGGTACCCCCCTCCTGTAATACTGCCCAGATACACCCCCCTCCTGTAATACTGCCCAGATACCCCCCTCCTGTAATACTGCCCTGGTATTCCCCTCCTGTAATACTGCCCAGATACCCCCCTCCTGTCACACTGCCCAGGTACCCCCACTCCTGTAATACTGCCCAGGTACCCCCCCTGTAATACTGCCCAGATACCCCCCTCCTATCACATTGCCCAGGTACCCCCCCTCCTGTAATACTGCCCAGGTACCCTCTTCCTGTCACCCTGCCCAGGTACCCCCCCGTCACAATGCCCGCCTCCTATCACAATTCTAGGTCCCCCTCTCGAATTAAAATGCCAAGGTGCCATCTGTGTCCTAGCAAAGAGTCACGCCAGTTCCTGTGCTTCACCCTGTGTGTTCAGCTCATACTGCACACTGGGACAGAGATCACCTTGCTAATCCTTCTGGCACCCAAAGAGAGAAGAGCAAATGTTTTACATGGGACAGTGCACAGTGTACATATAGAGAGGCACGGAGCTGAGTGAAACGATCGGTGCAGGGCCGGCATGACAGTGCTGGGGATTGCACAGTTATCAGGGGAATAAGGATTCTGGCCCCTTTAAGGATAAGGGAGGGGCTGAGGGAGCAGTGAGGGGAAGTAGAGCAGGAGGGGGGAAGTGATGTCATTCTGAGAAGCGGAGGTGGAAGAAGATTATCACAGCTCCTCACCGCTCTGCAAAAACCAGGTTTTTTACCCCTTATTAGGCTGAGATTAGACGGGATGGCAGCGATGGAGGGATTTTTGGAGGAATTGAGAGCGGCGGTTGCCGCTCACGGCGCGGACTGGCTGCAGCAGCAGCTTATAGGGATAGCTGGAGAGAGAACAGCGGCGAGCGGGGGAGGGGGCCGCCCCCACCTCGTGCTCGGCGGTCCCGGCCTCCTGAGAGGTATAGCCCAGCTTCAGGCCCAAGTGAGTCCCGGGGGAGGGGAGGCCAGGAGGACAACAGGTATCCCCAGAGTATGGTCAGTGATCGGCCCCCTGTGACCAGAGCAGGGGAAGCCAGGGGAGCCAGTCGCAGAGGCAGAGGGACAAGTGACAGGACACCCAGCAGACCACGTGGCTCTTCATCCCCAGCGCGTCGCAGGTGTATGACACTCAGGGATGGAGCAGCAGGGATGGAGAGGAGGAATGACACCAGAGAGAGGGGAGCAGCCTGCCAGGAGACAGAACAGATGGCTGGGTCGGCTGGCAACACTCGGCAGCATAGGAGTGGGTCAGCGAGGAATGCAGGGTCGGGTGCCAGTGCAGCCAGCAGCCAAGTGTTAAGTACCCCACCACGCGGAAGCCGCAGAGGTTCAGCTAAGGGGGCATCTAACAGGTCTGGCGGTACTCCTGAAAGAGAAGGCCGTCCACAGCACCGCAGACCCTCGGCACCCAGAGCAGTCTCGCCTGGGGTGCAACAGGCGATCGCCAGGAACGAACCCATTGATGACCGATCTGAAGGGGAAGTGTCCGGGTCGGATGGAGGAGAAGACGAAAGACTCCCTGCGGCGGTGGTTCCAAGAGTGGCGGCTGTTGGGTCCGGTCCAGGTCAGCCCGGTGAGTCAGATAGTTCAAATTCTTTTACAGCTTTATTACATGCCTTATTGGGTCAAGGAAAACAGGGGGGACTACAGCATACAGGGGGGAAAACAGGGTCGGGGGTAACTGGGCCTACCTTGGCCACACCGACAGTGGGGGTACCCGGGTCTGGGAACATGGGATTAAGGGAGCTGTTAGTCGGGCTGAAGGAGCTAGTGACACGGTTTGAGGCAGGGACGAGTGGTAGTCCCGCGAGTGCATGGACGGCACCTACCCTTCCGCAGACAGCGGGGGACACGCAGGTCACAGGCGTTCTACCTGTGACACCGGTAGAGGACGTCAGCGCGACAGTTGTGGCCACGACTTCGGGGGATCAAGGTAAGACGGGCGAAAAAAGGCCTGATTCAGTTAGGTTGGCAGATGCGGCTAGGAGCGAAGTGTACGTGTGTTTTGAGGGACCTTTGGGAGCCCATTTAAAGACGGAAATAAAAGAAAAGATATGGAAGGGCGAATACGTGGAAATTTTCACGTTATTGCCGTTGGAAAAATTTAACCTGGATAGGTTAAAACCTGTGGAAGGCAAGAAGGAGGATGAGGAAAAGCGGAGATATCGCTTAATTCCACGTACATTTGCTAATTGGCTGCAGGCGTTTGCCATTTTAGCGAGTGTGGTAGGTGAAAAGGCACCAGAGAATTGCTCGGCGTTATTTGTTTATTTGGAAGCCATTAGCGAAGCTCACAGGACGTATGGTGGTATGGCTTGGCTACGGTATGATGAACAATTTCGTCAGCGGATGGCGGTAAGACCAAGTCTGCTCTGGGACCATAAAGACATAAGCCTATGGATGAGGTTGATGACGGCGGCGAGGGCCCCAAATCTGTTTTTTCAGGCAGGGGTCGGAGGTTCCGCAGCTCCAGGACAACCGGCCGAAAAAAGATGGGGTTACTGCTGGCAGTTCAACGAGGGCACCTGCAGATTCGGATCCAATTGTCGCTTTAAACACATGTGCTCCGGCTGCGGGGGATCTCATGCGCTGTCCAAATGTTTTAAAAAAGGAAAAGGTCGGGTTGGAGATGCTTCGGGTAAGAGGGAGGACTCCGGTGCGGGTGGAAAGGATGTTTCCTTTCCTCAATAGATATCCTGATCGTACAGCGGCTGCTGTATTAGAAGCTGGATTTACGAACGGTTTTCGGATTCCGTGTTCTTTGGCAACAACACCACCAGAGGCTCAGAATCTGAAGTCGGCAATGCAACATCCAGCGATAGTGGCCGAAAAATTGGGGAAGGAGGTAGCTTTGGGCCGCTTGGCGAGCCCATTCAAAGAATTGCCAATGCCGGATTTAGTGGTCTCCCCTTTGGGAGTGGTTCCCAAAAAGGAGCCCAACAAGTATAGACTCATACACCACCTCTCTTTTCCAAAAGGGGGATCGGTCAATGATGCCATTGCTCCAGAAGAGTGTGCGGTGACGTACACATCCTTCGATGCGGCGGTGGCGTGGGTACGGAAGTATGGGCAGGGTGCCCTAATGGCTAAGTCTGATATAGAATCGGCTTTCCGGCTATTGCCGGTGCACCCAGACAGTTTTCGGTTACTGGGCTGTACTTGGGAAGGGTCTTATTATGTGGATAGATGCCTGCCCATGGGATGCTCTATATCTTGCGCCCTGTTTGAGACATTCAGCTCATTCCTGGAATGGGCAGTTAGGGACGTCGCGGGGATCAACTCAATCATCCATTATTTGGACGATTTTTTATGTGTAGGACCGGCGGGTTCCAAAATTTGTGCGGTTCTGTTGGGTACACTGCAACACCTGGCGGAGCGTTTTGGGGTGCCCTTAGCTCCTGAAAAAACGGAAGGTCCGACGGTGACTAACGTTTTTGGGCATTGAGATAGACTCAACTAAGATGGAGTGCAGGCTTCCGATGGACAAGCTGATGCAGTTGCAGGAAGAAGTGCGTGGGACCAGAGGGCTTAGAAAAATACAGCTGAGAAAACTTCAATCGTTACTTGGAAAGCTGAACTTTGCTTGCCGAATCATGCCGATGGGCAGGGTTTTTTGCAGGCGTTTGGCGGCTGCTACAGCTGGGATCAGGGCGCCAACACATTTCGTCAGTCTTACTCGGGAACATAGAGAAGATTTGCGTGTATGGCAGGTTTTCTTAGAGTCTTTCAATGGAAGGGCTCTTTGGATGTCGGGTCCCGTTAGCAACTGTGACCTGGAGCTATTCACTGATGCGGCCGGCTCCACAGGGTTTGGGGCTTTCTGCAAAGGTCAATGGTGCGCGGCCAGATGGCCGGAGGCATGGCAGGAGGCAGGGTTCTTGAAGAACCTTGTTTTATTGGAACTATTCCCTATTGTGGTGGCTTTGGAACTGTGGGGAGAATCCTTCAGGAACCAAAAAGTACGCTTCAATTGTGACAATCTGGGAGTGGTCCAAGTGGTTAACCGGCTGACGGCGGCATCAGTGCCAGTGGTCAGGTTGTTAAGACACTTGGTGCTTCGCTGTTTGCAAGTGAACGCATTTGTTTATGCTGTACACTTACCCGGGGTTGACAACACTTTGGCTGACGCTTTGTCTCGTTTTCAGTGGGACAGGTTCCGGACGTTGGCGCCAGAGGCGGAACAACAAGGGATCGCCTGTCCCATCTGGATGTGGAACATTGCTTTGGAATCGCAGCAAAGTGGATTCGGCAATCCGTGAGTATGGCTACGTGGAATGCCTACTCTAAGGTATGGAGAGCCTGGTTTACTTGTTTAAACGAACTGGGTGTAGCCGCAGATGATCCGACAGTCGGACATGCTGTTCTGTATTTCATCGTTCAGGGTTTTGAGAAGGGTATCTCGGCAGCTGCCATAGACCGCGAGTTGGCAGGTTTGACCTTTCTTTTCAAATGGCAAGGGATATGCGATTACACCAAGGAGTTTTGGGTAAGACAGGCTGTCAAGGGGTATAGGAAGTCACACAAAAGCAGGGATGGGAGGCGACCGGTATCGTTTGACATGTTGAGAAGGATGTTTAGTTGTTTGGAAAGGGTATGTATATCCGTTTACGAACACAAGTTATTTCGGGCAGCTTTCGCTTTGGCATTTTTTGGGGCACTGCGCATCAGCGAGTTGGTCAGCCCATCTAAGACAATACCAGGGGGCCTCATGGTGGGAGATTTGGAGTTGTGGCATGAGTCGATTAGAGTGTGGATCAGAAGGTCTAAGACTGATCAGGCTGGCAAAGGCAGGTACTTGGAGGTTGGCAGGATTGATGAGGTAAGTATCTGCCCGGTGACTGTCGTACAATCCTTTTTGGAGATTAGATCAGAGTTTGAAGGGCCCCTGTTAATACATGAGGATTGCGGGTTTTTATCGAAATTCCAGTTTGTAGTGGTTTTTAAAAAATGCGTGGTCAGGGTGGGGTGCGACCCGCTACAATTTTCTTCCCATTCCTTCAGGATTGGGGCGGCCACAGAGGCGGCTAGGGCAGGTTTGAGCCAAGACGTCATTCGACGGATTGGAAGGTGGGATTCGGATAGATTTAAATTGTACATCCGACCACAGTGGTTGTAAGTATAGTTGGTTAAGTTAAAGGGCATGTTGGTGGATACTGTATGTTCATTGGCGTTTTTTCGTATTGTTCTTCTTGTTTACAGGTGAAGTGGGCCTGGTATGGATACTCGGCCACTCGTACGTTTTTTGGGGGGCAAAGAGAGCCGACGTTCGGCCGAACGGCAGACAATTAAGGATCCCCAGGCAAGAAGCACTCGTCAGGTGGATTGGGGTCCCGGGTATGAGATGGAACAGGGTGTTAGGGGAGGTACATAGATTTGCCAGATTTGATAGAGCCCCTGATGTACTACTTCTGCACGTAGGTGGGAATGACATGGGAGCCAGATGCATGAGGGACCTTATTAGAGACATTAAATGTGATTTTTTACGTCTAAAAGCGGCATACCCTAATATGGTATTAGTCTGGTCTGACATGGTGGGCAGGTTGTCATGGCGTTGGGCATGGTCAGCAAAGAAGGTGAACAGAGCAAGGATCAAAGTGAATAAAGAAGTGAGTAGATTCTTTGTGAAGAATGGGGGCTTAGCCATCAGGCATAGAGAGCTAGAAATAGATACTTGGAGATATCTACGGAGTGACGGGGTACATTTGAATGAGCTGGGGACTGATCTGTGGGCCCTGGGTGTGCAGGAAGGGATTCAGAGAGGCCTGAGGGTGTGGAGGTGCGCTCAAGGGTAAGGGGTTACCCCTTTCGTGCTGTGGCAGTTTGTTTGGTTTCCTTTAATAGGATTGCTCTAGTTACATGTATGAAACATGTTGTACCCATCCAGGGGATGGGGGTTGGTTATGGTACCCATCCATTGGATGGGGAGTTGTTGATGGTACCCATCCATGAAGGTTGGGATTGAAGTGGTGTACTTTCAGGCTATGTAGGGCTTGGAGGAGGTAAAATGGTTTCGGTCACCGGAAGTTAGGGTACTGCCGAGTCAGGGGTTCCCGACTGGTAGGTTCAAGGAAAGAATTGTTTACAGTGACCATGGTGACAGTTGTTTACGTATAGTTTCACAATAAAGTATTATTAAAAGTTACGGTTATTTATGTATATATTTATGGTATTTTATATTTAATAAAGAAATTTAAGGCCGTGAGGCCATTTACTCCAAAAACTAGTTCGAGTCATTTATATGTTTTTGGAGGGAGGGTAATGTGGGATAATGTAAAATGGTAGGAGACTGGGCTTATACCCCTACAGTGTCAAGCAAGTCTGTACTGTACTGTAAAAAAAATATATACATGTGAGTAGAAATGCTAAATCTTTGCAATTTTTGTGAGACAACTTTGTGATCAGGGATGTACACCTGCTGTTTATTCGTAGTCCAGCAAAAGGCATGACATTTTGTTTGAGCTGCCCTTCACCATTGACATGCAGGAATATGTACTGTAGGGGCTCATTCACATGTGCATTTGAGAGGTAGTGAGATCTTGCAGCTTCATTGGAATTTGTCACTCTCAGTGGGTACTACACTTACTAAAAGCAACAGAGGGTGTAATTGAATCTGTGGCATGTAAATGTATAAAAAAAAAGTATATATATATATAGATATATACATATATCTATATATATAGATATATGTATATATCTATATATATAGATATATATATATATATATATATATATATACGCACACACACGCATGTGTGTTTAAGCTAATGCAACAGCCTGCGCACGCCCATGCAGCTACTACTGAATGCAATCAGTTCCATTGGCCAAGCAAAATGGAGCAGCAGTTAGGAAAGAGGACTACATGCTGATGGGGAGTAAAATGACCCTGTTTCTTTTCCCTGCATAGGCAAAGGAATTGGATACTGTAAGCTAGTGGTTGAGGTATAGGGGGCTTTAACTGTCACCTCTGACATCACAAAAGGGCCACACATAAGGGTTGATTTACTAAAATTGGAGAGTGCAAAATCTGGTGCAGCTGTGCATGGTAGCCAATCAGCTTCTAACTTCAGCTTGTTCAATAAGGCCTTGACAAAAACCTGGAAGCTGATTGATTTCTATGCATAGCAGATTTTGCACTCTCCAATTTTATTAAATCAATCCAGTATTTAGTATATGCAGTGCTTTGGAAAACTTTCAGAGAATGCAGACTTAATAAAGGAGACTGTGAGAGACTGGACATACTACAGGTGTGGTTAGGACATGTTGTAGGAGACAGTAAAGATAACAAAGACACGTTACATGAGACTGATAGAGATCATTACCATTACAGCCCCTTTACAGATCAATGCTCCCACTCCTGACTGCTGGGTTCCAATAAGGTAGAATTCCCCTTTTTGCTATACAGTAAAACCTCGGATTGCAAGTGAAGTGGTTTACGAGCGCTTTGCAATACGAGTTTTTTTTTTTTTAAATCCTGACTCGTGTTTGCAAGCGTTGTCTCCCAAGACGAGCAGAATTCAAGCCTCCGGGTGTGCAGTACCGCATGTGGCCAGAGGTGCGGGGAGGCCGGTGACGCTCGGAAACACTCCGTTCTCGAGTGTCTCAGAGCGTCTCCGAGCGCCTCTGAGCGCCGCCAAGTGGTCTCTGAGCGTTTCCGAGTATCTCCGGTGCCCCCCCACCTCTGACCACATGCGGCACTCCATACAATAGCAGTGAAACTGGATCTAATTATCCGAGTTTCCATTAATTCCTATGAGGAAACTCGCTTTGATATACAAGTGCTTTGGATTACAAATATGCTTCTGCAAGGTATTATGCTCGTAATCCAAGGTACTACTGTATTTGTATGGCAACAAAATGAATTTCAGTTAACGATAATCAGACATGTGTAAGGTGTAAGATGAATTCTAATAGCTTGCTATATATTGTTTAGCTATGTATGTTGCTTTTTTAGCTTAGTAAATAGGCAGGTTATTAAGAAAACAATAAACAAAAAGAGGATGACTATAAGGTAAAACTTTATTGTCAAGCCAGCATGAGAATTGGTTGCTTTGATTAAATGGACACATTTCTCTCCACCTGTTTTATTTACACCTGGATACATCTAACATTACTATCAGTAATTGTAAATGAAAAAGCTCCAAAGTGGCAGAGATACAATGTAAAGGCAGTAAAATGTCAACATTCCACAAATTACAAACAAAGCAAGTACAGAGTCATATAAAATAACCAATGATGAAACAACAAAAATAACCATAATTTGTGTTCATAGTATAAAGAGTCATCTTGAGTATGTGGTGGGATCAGGATAATAGAAAGAATTATGCATCTGCTGTTTGCTAATATATAATATATAGGAACCCTGAATGCTAGAGATCCCTATTTCAAATTAAGGAAATTTTAAGAATTTTGAAAACAGGTAAGATTGGAAAAGGGGTATTATATTATAGTAAGCAGAGGGGGAAAATGAGCTATGAGGAAGAGGTTCAGAAAAGAGGAACTAGCAGTATTTTTAGATATAAAAGCACACAAGGGCTAGTTAATAGCATTTGTTTTCTTATTTATTTCGTTTTTAATCCATTTGATATAGTCTTTGGTGAGGAATGTGTAGACACCTGGTCGTTCAGGGTTTGCACATGTCACTGGACCAAAAGAAACAATTCCCCGAAACATTTTCTCGCATATTAAAGGTCCTCCAGAATCACCCTGAAATATATAAAACAAAATAATATAAACAAAAACTACTAGACTAGGCAGACATGATGACCAGTGGCTACGCAGAGCCAGATCATCCACAAGGCAAGGATGGCAGGAGCTTAGAGCCTGGTGGATGTGCAGGGGCCCAGCCACAAACTACATGCTCCTGCCAGGGAGATAGCACACTGTTGATCAAAGCTGTGAACTTGTCTGCCACTTAGGGTTGCCACCTGTCCAGGATTCACCCGGACAATTCGGGTTTTGAATCATGTGTCCGGGTTTTAGTCTGCCTGACACATTATTCAGACTGGGCTGTGGGTTAGACACACACAAATCTGTTCCTGTCCGGGAGCTGCAGCGTCTGTCTGGGGGCAGGTTTTCATACCTCCAACTTTTTGGGAGATGGGAATGAGTGACACCTATTAGTAAAAGTATGTAGGCATAGGACACACCCCAGGCCATGCACCTGCCCTGCCCCCTTAAAGGAGAATTACACAGAAAAATGATTGGTTAAATCCACCCATGCTTTTTTTAACCACTACTATTCCTTTATATTGGCTTTTCAAATTTACAAATGCAGCAATTTAGAAATTAGATAAAAGGTTTAGCACTGGGAAAGACTTTTTGAAAGATAAAAAGTGCATTTTATATACAACTGTGTAGATCAGACCAAAAAGAGGGACAGAGGGACTTTGTTCCATATCAGGGACAGTCCCTTGAAATCAGGGACAGTTGGGAGCTATGGGTTCGGCATCACTGGGGACGGGCCAATGATGTCAGCAAGAGCTGTTTGTCCACTCCCACTGTTTGCCATAGCGCACATAGTTACTACTCTCCTTGGGGCACCTAAAGGTGTCCTTGGTCTTTCATAATCCTGTAGTGTATACTACAGAAAAATAAATGTTCTATGTGCCTCTAAAGTGTCCGGGTTTGGCTTGAAGAAAAGGTGGCAAACCTACTGCCACTTCACAAGAGACAATACACTTGTAAGCAGTTGGTGCTATTGCAAACCTTATCACTGTCAATCAAAGGGATATGGAAAGGGGGGGGGGGGGCGAGGCTGCTACCTTGTCTAGGGACCTAATCTGACTTATTCAGTCTCTGAGTATAAATCTGGCCATACACAGTGTTTTTTTATTCAGCCAGTGGGCTTAATGGAAAAAAAAATTAATAGATTCCTCCATTCACACAAATGAGGTGTATAGAGGAATCCCCACTACTGGGATATTGTATTCTGACTGCTGCTAGGTTGAATTTTGTTCAGTGTATGACCAGTTTAAGTGAATTACCTGTTACATTTATTTTAGATTTTTACCTTTATTTACAATAAATTATATTTGGAACTCTGGATATGATAATTCATCGATGGCAAATGTCAGTGGAATGGCTATTCCAGGCAAGAGCAATCCATGAACTGTAAATGATGAGATCAGGCAAGACTTCTCCCTACTGTGAGGATAAATTGTTAGATGCCCCATTTACGTTTTTTTTACACCGTTTGTATTAAAATGAAAATGGTTTGAGCTTAGTATGTTTTGTTAACCTTCATAACCCAACATATTCATTGTCATGTTATTGTTGGTTGCTTGGGAATAATGATAAACCGAATATACCTGAGTTTAGAATGAATGAAGCCCATTTTTAAAGTGAGTGTAAAGGTTTGGTTTTTTTTTAAATAAAAAGCATGTTATACTTACCTGCTCTGGGCAAGGGTTTTACACAAATCAACCCCAATCCTCCTTTTCTGGGGTCCACCGGCGTCACTCTTGGCTCCTTCTCCTCATCAAGTGCCCCCACAGAGAGCTGCTTTCCATGGGGGCACTCGTGCGGGCACGCTCTCGAGTCCTGCTGCTGCATCTATTGACATAGACAGCAGGACTCAGCCCTGCCCCCGGCTACCATGTCCTTGAATTTAATTGATAGCAATGGGAGCCAATGGCTCCTGCTGCTATCAATCTGTCCAAAGAGGACCCGAGACAGCGGCTGGAGCTGCTGGGCTCGTTGTCCTCACGGGAACGATCAGGTTCAGGTAAGAAAAAAGGGACCTCTGGGGGGCTGCTGGAACACAGACAACCTCAAACAACTACGCCCCCCCAGGCAGCCGGTGGCACTCCCCGCCCACTCGCTGTCTGCTGGTTGGTCTGGTACTTACCCCATCTAGATGGTGGGTGGCAGGTGGCGGGCTGCGGGCATTGGCTCCTGTGTCCTCTCGTCCAGCATGGCAGCTTCCGATCTCCTCCTCCTAGGCGCTAGGCATCCAATAGGATCGCCTGTCCTTTCAGCCAATTGGGTGACCGATCTCACAATCTGCTTCTTGATTGGCCGGGAGGAGGATTAGTGTGAGAATAGCGAATATTAATTCGCTATTCTCACACAATTGGGTGGGCTTGGAACACAGTGCTCTGCGCCCCGAGCCTACCCTTTATTGAAGCCTATTAGAGTCTCTGACTCTAATCACGTGCTTAAAAAAAAAAAACACGCCCCATTGGAATTCATGGTCCGGCACCCTAATTGTAGTTTTGGGGGCCAGACACATGGATGGGGGGGTGGCGGCGCTCATGCTCCCCCAATGGACAGGCCGCCACTGGCTAATAGGGATGGGATTGTCAAACAAATGGTTTGGGAGCTGATCCGGAAAACATGTACCAACGAGAATTAAAACTTTCTGGTCATGATCCATACACTTGGATACGCTCTGAAGAGGGTCCTGTGATCTGGATAGAGGGGATAAATGTGAGCTTATGATGACTACATACCTCTGATGACCAGGATCTTATCATATGCGTTTTGGCTGTTCTATTCATTAGCCAGCAACTATATCTGGTGAGTGCTTTTTTCTGACATTGGTGGAGGTCGCGCTGGGTGATTGAAGCACTAGAGGAGTAGATCACCTGAATCATATCACTTGATATTTCTTCATAAGAACTATTCTATGTTTGATTCTTTTGAATAGGTTCAATGTTGGACTCACTTTCATAACACTTCAGGTGTTTTGTGTTTGTTGATATTGTGCTGAGCGCTGCAATTTTTCTTTGTTATTGTTATCACAGTGTTTTGTATATCCACACTAATTGCTAGCAGCTATATACCATTAAGCACTGACACCATTTTTTTTAAAAATGCTGTTCAACAAGGAGCAGCATTTTTATATAGGCTTAAAAGGTAATATTAAAAATGCACAATTATTTCAAAAAACAAGCTTGGGGAATACTCCAAGGCCCCTTTCACACGGGGCGGATCCGTTTGACGTACTCCACTTGCTCAGAGGGGCTTGCTCTGTTGATCCCCGCTGAGCAGCCGGGTGACAGGTCTGTCTCCGCTGTCTCCTTTATGGGGAGATAAGATGAAAACAGACCACCTGTCTGTTTTCATCCGATCCCATCCAATCCACCAGATGGATAGCAAATAGGACCACCATCGGTCTGGATTTGGGCAGATCGGATATCAGCAGATGTCAGAGGACTTCTGCCGATCCATAGGGGCAAATGGATGGTCCGATCAGGTCCACCTGTCCGTTTTTCAGGTTCGGGCAGCCTGTGTGAAAGGGGCCTAAAGCTGCCTGTGAAATGGCACACCTGTATAATATATTAAAGCAAAAGTGACATTTACAAAATAACAAAAGCCATTTAAATTGCTGATTAATATATAAAGACAGACACTTAAATTGTGTTGTAAACCACCCACAGGAGATTCCTTTCAACATCTATCCAGGATAAGGGTCTGGTATGAATTGTAAGGGGGACCCCGCCTAAAAAACTAACACCATAGGGACCCCCCAAATCCATACCAGACCTTTATCCAAGCATCCAGCCTTGCTGGCCAGGAAAGGGGGGGGGGGGCAGCAAGCAATGTGCTCTCTTCTTAAACCATTTCAAGGGAGTTCCCAGGCAAAGCACCCTGTCCCCGCACTGATGAGGACAAGAATTCTCCCCACATCCCTGGCCCCATTCACTTCTATCCAGGAGATTACCCAGCCAGCAACTGAATGTAAACAAAGGATTTGGTGATGTTAGCTGACATCACTGACCAAATATGGCCACATGTCTCTATATATGGTTAATGATGTCAGCCAACATCCCCAGCCCTACTGTTAACATTCAGCTGAATGGGGATGGGATGTAAAATAGTTGCTAGGAATAGGGCAACCACCAGCATTTTAGAATCTACAGTGCTGAGCAGGAAGCCGTCGTTCGTTGATGGAGGTAGTACTAGTGCTACTAATGAATGACTTCCTGCACAGCTGGAGGTCAACAAACAGGCTATTTAATTAAAAAGTCTCAAACAGCTAGAGTTTAGGATGGAGCCTACATTGCCCGGAACTTGTCCTTCATCCCAACTTGGAAAACTTATCTTAAATGACAATATCTATTCCATACTTACACCGCATGCATCTTTCTTTCCACTCGCATCAAGGGTGCACATCATGTTTGGGGTGATTTGGTAAGGTTGCCACATTGCAGCACATTTCTCTCTGCTTAATGCTGGAAGGCAGACTTCCAACAGCTTGTCTGACAGTTGCGTGTTATTTTTTTGGGTTGTACCCCACCCTGCTGTGTTACACAAAGTCCCATCTTTGACATCATTAAATTTCTTTGGTAATGGCAGAATCTTCACAGCTTTGTTACGTTTTGCTTTGCGAGACAGCTGAAAGAGATTTGGAAAGCCACATTCATTTTTTTTTTCAGATAATTAAATTCTGATGTCTCATCTAAGTGGAAAATGATCATGAGAAGCAAACATAAATCATATTTAGAGATGAACAATATTGGGAGAGTTCCCTTTGCCAAAATATTGGCAAAAATTGGGTCATTTTGCCAAAATGTCTCCAATTTGGTGAAATACAGCAGAGTAAATAGAGAAGGCAAATTTGTAGGAGTGCGGTGGATTTTAACAGGCTCCAATGAGTTGGAGAATGTCCTTTAAATTATCTTTGACCTGTTCTTGCGTTAAACAACCCTAACCCTTGTGAAAGAAATATTCAATTCTGTATTAAACTGTACTCCATTTTGTATGCTTTACTTATGTTTTGCACACTGCACTCATATTCTGCACACGGCACTAATAATGTATTGCACATGATCATACTATTCTATCAGGTATTTGCATTCCTTAGACCCTAATAAGAAACTAGCCTGCCTATGTACTGCTTCAGTTACACCCCTTGTTAGCTTAAAGTGGTTGTATACCCAAATTTGACATTTTTACCTACAGATAAGCATATAATAAGGCTTACCTGTAGGTAAAATTAATATCTCCTAAACCTGTACGGTTTAGGAGATATTCCCTTTGCATACAGCCACTGACGTCAGCGGCGCATGCTCTCTGAATGCCGGCTGAAGGTCCGGCAGACGCTGCTGGACCTTGCCGGGATGAAAACTCCCGTGCGAATGCCCAGGAGTGATGTCATCCCGGCTCGTCCACTCACAGCGCCAGAGCCGCGAACTTGGAAGACGCGCCGAGGGCAAGGTGTCAGCTCCCTCGGCGTGGACCGGGCTCCGAAACGGGGGCTTTGTTCTGAGTTAAGCATTTCATAATGAGCTAGTATGTGCTAGTTATACTAGCTCATTATGCCTTTGCCTTGCAGGGTTTTTTTTTTTCTCTTTTTTTTTTTTAATGTGCGGGTATACAACTGCTTTAAGTAAATACAAGTGTATGTGTTTAAGTACAATTGTCATATTATTCTGATACCTACGTAAGCATGGTTATAAAAAAAAGGCACGGAATAAACAGAACAGGTATTTGGAATGATGGTGGGTGTATTTTTTTGCTTCTGTTCCTACTGCAGAAGTTATTGTTGATTTGAAGCCACTAATCAATATTGGGATAGGAGCTGACTTTCTAAAAATTTCCAAATACACCTTAAATCCAGCAGTAACCCTAACCACACAGTAAAACAAAGGCTTTGTTTATAGGGAAGTGCCGTGGCTTAGTACTTCTGCCTTAAAGCACAAGGATCATCAGTTTGCATCCCAACCACTGCACTACCTGCATTCAGTTTGCATGTTGTTCCTATACTTGTGAGGGTTTCTTCCCACACTCCAAAAAAATGCTTGTAGGTTCTGTGTCTCTTGTTTATATTGGTCCTAGGGGCACTGGATTGTAAGCTCCTGAGGCCAGGGACTGATGTGAATGTACAATATATATGTAAAGCACTGCATAAACTGTTGGCACTATATAAATGTATGTAATAAATAAATAAACAATGCCATGTTGATAACATTAATAAAATCTCCTTTCAACTATCCTAGACATACTCGTGCGCAATATATATAGGAGAAAAAGAGTAAGGGATTTTTAAGGTACCAGAAATAGCCAAAGTGCATACAGTATAATACAAATATTTAGTTTTGTAAAATAGCACATAATCATGCCTGATACAACAATAATCACACATAGTAAAAGATTACATAACCATGCTCATAATCCCCATGTTGTCTGTCTATTTTTCTAAATAATGAGAACACTTTATTCTAATACAGTATTAGAATCCATATATAGCTTAATGGCAACATTATTGGGGAGAGATAATCAATTGACTACACGTTTCATTGATTTCCAACTTCTTCAGGAGTTAATGGTGTGTAATCAATAAACACAATAAAACCCATCCATATGCCATCATGTGGAGATCAGAATTAACAAGGCAGAAATAAGAGGAGGCACTCCCAGGGAACTCAGGAGAACACTACCCCAAAGGTCTATGTATCAAGAAAGTGTAATGAGCTCCAAATAGTTATCCCGGAAATCGACTTTATACAAAAAATTGCAATTATGCTATAAATGGACCTGTAGAAGACAGTGTTGTCATTATTTAGAATAATAGGCAGGCAACATGGGGAATGTGAGCATAGAAGGTTAGTATTTAACAATGTGTGAGTCTTACTATATTGAGCTCAATTATTTAGTCTTTTATGACTGTCTAAATAAACAGTACACAGAACATGGACAATTATTTTAGTAAATATCAACTGCTAAATACCTTTTCTCATCAGCAGTATATAGCAGTCTTGTGACTTCTAACAGTGTCTGGTTACAGCTTGTAGGAGGAGTTTTCATTCTCCTCTAACTGTTCTATGAGGCTGCAGGACCCCTGAACCTCTGTCTGGACAGTGCTGATAACATGCCGATCCCATACACCCTCCAAAGAAAGAAAGAAAAACTCTCTAGCAATACATACCAAACTAAGCATGTGCAGAGTGCCCCCAAGGTTCTGTATTATCAGGAGATGGATTGAGGATTGTGGAAGAAGGGGAGGATCAGAGAAGACAGGCTTTTTACACTATGCGCGAGATTAGCCTCTTAGGTTCCATAGTGAGTAAAACAAGCATGCTTTACTGCAAATACAGATTGGTTTTACGGTTGCGGGTTTAGTAACACTTTTAAAATCCCTTACTCTTTTTCTCCTATATACAGTATATTTTTATAATGAGGATTAGGGATGAGCCGAACACCCCCCGGTTCAGTTCGCACCAGAACCCGCGAACGGACCGAAAGTTGGCACGAACGTTAGAACCCCATTGACGTCTATGGGACTCGAACGTTCGAAATCAAAAGTGCTCATTTTAAAGGCTAATTTGCATGGTATTGTCCTAAAAAGGGTTTGGGGACCCGGGTCCTACTCCAGGGGACATGTATCAATGCAAAAAAAACTTTTAAAAACGGCCGTTTTTTCGGGAGCAGTGATTTTAATGATGCTTAAAGTAAAAAAAAAAAAGTGAAATATTCCTTTAAATATCGTACCTGGGGGGTGTCTATAGTATGCCTGTAAAGTGACGCGTGTTTCCCATGTTTAGAACAGTCCCTGCACCAAATGTCATTTTTAAAGGAAAAAATCTCATTTAAAACTGCTTGCGGGTTTAATGTCATGTCAGGTCATGGCAATATGGATGAAAATCAGTGAGACAAACGGCATGGGTACCCCCCAGTCCATTACCAGGCCCTTTGGGTCTTGTATGGATATTAAGGGGAACCCCGCACCCAAATTAAAATAAGGAAAGGTGTGGGGCCACCAGGCCCTATATACTCTGAACAGCAGTATACAGGCGGTGCAAACAAGACAGGGACTGTAGGTTTGTTGTTAAGTAGAATCTGTTTGTAATTTTGAACATTTTTAACGTGTTTAGCTCCAGCCAAAAAATCTTTTCTAAGCTTTTTGGAAAACATAGGGAAGGGTTATCACCCCTGTGACATTTGTTTTGCTGTCTTTCCTCCTCTTCAGAAGATTTCACCTCACTTTTTTGTCCCAATGAAAAATGTTTTTTGAAAATTTGGGTTTTTTTGTGGAACAAGGATTGGAAAGCATCAGTGGAAAGGAGAAATTGTTTTCCCATATTAACTCTTACAGGAGAGAATTTCCCTTCCTAGGGGTAGATTTCATCTCACTTCCTGTTGTCTCCTTCCGTTTGCAAGTAGGAGTCGTTTGTAAGTTAGATGTTTGAAAGTAGGGTCCTGCCCTATATACTCAGCAGAAATTTGGGCCTTAGGTGTTGCTGTGGCCACAACACTGTAAGCCCTCACAGGGCCCTGCTGTGAAATATTAGATCAAGAATTGTAATTACATGCCCCTGTTGAACAGGAGCTGAAAAATTAGGCCTTAGGCACTGGTGCTGGTGCCACAACACTGCAACCCCTCACAGACACTCTAGTTGGAACGCAGGAACGAGCCCTGCTGCAAAGTATTGCTTCAAAAATTGTAATTACACGCCCCTGTTAGACAGGGGCTGAAAAATTGGGCCTTAGGCACTGGTGCTGGTGCCACAACACTGCAACCCCTCACAGACACTCTAGTTGGAACGCAGGAACGAGCCCTGCTGCAAAGTATTGCATCAAAAATTGTAATTACACGCCCCTGTTAGACAGGGGCAGAAAAATTGGGCCTTAGGCACTGGTGCTGGTGCCACAACACTGCAACCCCTCACAGACACTCTAGTTGGAACGCAGGAACAAGCCCTGCTGCAAAGTATTGCATCAAAAATTGTAATTACACGCCCCTGTTAGACAGGGGCAGAAAAATTGGGCCTTAGGCACTGGTGCTGGTGCCACAACACTGCAACCCCTCACAGACACTCTAGTTGGAATGCAGGAACGAGCCCTGCTGCAAAGTATTACATCAAAAATTGTAATTACACGCCCCTGTTAAACAGGGGCTGAAAAATTGTGCCTTAGGCACTGGTGGTGGCGCCCAGAACCAAAACTGTTCTTACAAGCTATCAGCGTGATGATTGAGGAGGAAGAGGATAATTACTCAGGGATAGTCACTCAGCATCAGCATAGGCAGTCTTTGAAGGGATCTGAGATTTCAAAAAAAATTATTCGGTTACATCAGCATCAGGTGCTTGGTAGCTGGTGGTGATCCAAGACTCATTCATTTTTATGAAGGTCAGCCGATCGACCGAGTCGGTGGACAGACGCACCCTGTGATCGGTTACCACGCCTCCAGCAGCACTGAATGTGCGTTCCGAAAGAACGCTGGATGCAGGACAGGCCAGTAGCTCAATTGCATACTGTGCAAGCTCTGGCCAGTGATCCATCCTCAAGACCCAGTAACCCAGAGGATTTTCGGTGGGAAAGGTGTCCAAGTCTGATCTTGCCCCTAGGTATTCCTGCACCATGTAAAACAGACGCTGGCGATGGTTGCTGGAACCGATCATACCTTGGGGCTGCGGACCAAAAAATTGTCTGAACGCATCGGTCAGACGGCCACCTTCTCCACCGCTCCTTCTTTGACTGACCGAAGCCTCAGCAACACGTTGTCCAGAAACAGGAGTTTGTAACCTCCCAGTCTCTGGGAACGCGTTGCACAGACCTTTCTGCAAGGCCTCCCGAAGATGTTTCATCCTCTGCTCCCTCTGCGATGGCAAGATAAGGTCCGCAACCTTACCCTTGTAACGTGGATCAAGGAGGGTTGCCAGCCAGTATTGGTCCTTCTCCTTGATACCACGAATACGAGGATCCTTACGCAGGCTTTGCAGGATCAGGGAGGCCATGCAGCGTAGGTTTGCTGAGGCATTCGGTCCGGAGTCCTCTGGGTCACTAAGAACGACATGGTCCGCAGCCACCTCCTCCCAGCCACGTACAAGTCCATGTGTTTCTTGGGACTGATCCCTTAAAGACTGCTGCTGATGCTGAGTGCCAGGCTCCACCTCCATACTGACACAATCTTCCTCCTCCTCCTCTTCCTCCTCGTCCTCTTCCTGTGTGATCGGCGGGCACGCAGGAACACTGTCTGGATAAAGGGGGCCTTGAGAGCTAAGGAAGTCCTCCTCTTCCTGCCTCTGTTCTGCCTCAAGTGCCCTGTCCATTATTCCACGCAGCGTGTGCTCCAACAGGTGGACAAGGGGGACAGTGTCACTGATGCATGCACTGTCACTGCTCACCATCCTCGTGGCCTCCTCAAATGGTGACAGGACAGTGCATGCATCCCTGATCATGGCCCACTGGCGTGGGGAAAAAAAACCAAGCTCCCCTGACCCTGTCCTGGTGCCATAGTCGCACAGGTACTCATTGATGGCCCTCTGCTGCGTGTGCAGCCGCTGCAGCATGGCCAACGTTGAGTTCCACCTGGTGGGCATGTCACAGATTAGGCGGTTCTTGGGCAGGTTAAACTCCTTTTGGAGGTCCGTCAGCCGAGCACTGGCATTATATGACCGGCGGAAATGCACACAGACTTTCCTGGCCTGCCTCAGGACATCCTGTAAGCCCGGGTACCTGCCCAAGAACCGCTGCACCACCAAGTTAAGGACGTGAGCCAAACAGGGCACATGGGTCATTTGTCCCTGTCGGAGGGCAGAGAGGAGGTTGGTGCCATTGTCGCAAACCACCATTCCTGCCTTAAGTTGGCGTGGCGTCAACCACCTCTGAACCTGCCCCTGCAGAGCTGACAGAACCTCTGCCCCAGTGTGGCTCCTGTCCCCCAAGCACACCAGCTCAAGCACCGCATGGCATCTTTTGGCCTGCGTACTTGCGTAGCCCCTTGAACGCCTACGGAGCACCGCTGGTTCCGAGGAAGAGGCCATGGAGGAAGAAGAAGAGGAGGGGGTGGAGGAGAGAGGTGTGTCACAATCAGCATTTTGGAGGCGTGGTGGCGGAACAACCTCCAACACTACTGCACCTTGTCCTGCATCCTTCCCAGCTGCCAGCAGAGTCACCCAATGCACCGTGAAACTTAGGTAACGTCCCTGTCCATGCCTGCTGGACCATGAGTCAGCGGTAATATGCACCTTACCGCTGACCGCCCTGTCCAGCGAGGCATGGACATTGCCTTCCACATGCCGGTAGAGAGCCGGAATCGCCTTCCGTGAGAAAAGTGGCGTTTGGGTACCTGCCACTGAGGAACAGCACATTCCACAAACTCACGGAAGGGGGCAGAGTCTACCAACTGAAAAGGCAGCAGTTGAAGTGCTAGCAATTTTGCCAAGCTAGCATTCAACCGCTGGGCATGTGGATGGCTGGGAGCAAACTTCTTTCGGCGGTGCAGCAGCTGGGGCAGGGAAATTTGCCTGGTACAATCTGACGTCGGTGTACCAAAAGCAGATTGCCCACAAGTACTTGGCTGTGACACACCTAATTCTACACCTTCATTCCTCTCACTGCAGGTCTCAGAGAGGACTGAAGGTCTAGTGGGGTTGGAAATCTCAGCTGATGAGGAGCAAGGAGAGATCCTCTTTGTTCTTTGGTGTGGGTCTTTTAGATACGCTTGCCAACGAACTGCATGGCAGGTCAACATATGTCTGGTCAAGCATGTGGTACCCAAGCGGGAGATGTTTTGGCCACGCGAGATACGCTTGAGACATATGTTGCAAATAGCAGCGGTGCGATCTGATGCACTCGTCTCAAAAAAGGCCCACACCAAAGAACTTTTTGAATAACGCGCAGAGACTGCAGCGCCCTGCACATGTGGAGCTTTGGGGTGTGATGCAGTCAATGTGCTGCCCTTAGGCTGGCCCCTGGAGGGCATCCTGCCTCGTTGGTGATGTGCCGCCGCCTCCTCCTCCTCCTCCTCCTCCTCCTCCTCTCTCCTATCAGGCACCCACGTTGAGTCAGTGACCTCATCATCCCCTCCCTCCTCATCACTGGAGCAAACCTGGCAGTATGCTGCAGCAGGGGGAGCATGACTGCCAGATTGCTGTCCTTCTTGGGCACCCCCTCTGTCCATGCTCATGTTACTGCCTTCATCGAGCTCAGTATCGTCATCAGAGCCTTCCAAACGCTGGGCATCCTCCTGGAGCATGTACCCAACACTGTGGTCAAACAGTTCGAGGGAATCCTCATGAGGACATGGTGGAGCTAGGGAAGGAGTCACTGATGACATTGAGCTGAGGGAAGAGGCCGCTGCTTTGCCAGACAAAGCACCCTGGGCATGGGTGAGAGAGGATGAGGAGGATGAGGACGGCTTGGTCATCCACTCGACCAAGTCTTCTGCATGTTGCGGCTCAACACGGCCAGCTGCCAAAAAAAAGGCCAAGCGTGTCCCATGGCCACGTGCTGATGAGGATGCACCGTCTCCACGACCAGCACTAGACACAGAGCCTGCTTGCCCTCTCTTATTGGCTTGTGACTGTCTGCCTCTCCTTCTTGGCCTTCCAGACATACTAATGGCCTGTAGCTGCACTAAGCTGGGATAGAACACCTGTAATTTTCTTCAGGTAGCTTTATATACTGTAACCAGACAAGCCTGCCTGTCAGTAGGAAGATAACAGGAACGGATCTAGCTGAACACTGTGAGCAGGACGCACTGTACTAAATGTAAATAGTCTAGCTGCCTGACCGTGGTACTAATAGGATCAAATAGAACACCTGTAATTTTCTTCAGGTAGCTTTATATACTGTAACCAGACAAGCCTGCCTGTCAGTAGGAAGATAACAGGAACGGATCTAGCTGAACACTGTGAGCAGGACGCACTGCACTAAATGTAAATAGTCTAGAAGATAACAGGAACGGATCTAGCTGAACACTGTGAGCAGGACGCACTGCACTAAATGTAAATAGTCTAGAAGATAACAGGAACGGATCTAGCTGAACACTGTGAGCAGGACGCACTGCACTAAATGTAAATAGTCTAGAAGATAACAGGAACGGATCTAGCTGAACACTGTGAGCAGGACGCACTGCACTAAATGTAAATAGTCTAGAAGATAACAGGAACGGATCTAGCTGAACACTGTGAGCAGGACGCACTGCACTAAATGTAAATAGCAGGAACGGATCTAGCTGAACACTGTGAGCAGGACGCACTGCACTAAATGTAAATAGTCTAGAAGATAACAGGAACGGATCTAGCTGAACACTGTGAGCAGGACGCACTGCACTAAATGTAAATAGCAGGAACGGCTCTAGCTGAACACTGTGAGCAGGACGCACTGCACTAAATGTAAATAGCAGGAACGGATCTAGCTGAACACTGTGAGCAGGACGCACTGCACTAAATGTAAATAACAGGAACGGATCTAGCTGAACACTGTGAGCAGGACGCACTGCACTAAATGTAAATAGTCTAGAAGATAACAGGAACGGATCTAGCTGAACACTGTGAGCAGGACGCACTGCACTAAATGTAAATGGCAGGAACGGATCTAGCTGAACACTGTGAGCAGGACGCACTGCACTAAATGTAAATAGCAGGAACGGATCTAGCTGAACACTGTGAGCAGGACGCACTGCACTAAATGTAAATAGCAGGAACGGATCTAGCTGAACACTGTGAGCAGGACGCACTGCACTAAATGTAAATAACAGGAACGGATCTAGCTGAACACTGTGAGCAGGACGCACTGCACTAAATGTAAATAGCAGGAACGGATCTAGCTGAACACTGTGAGCAGGACGCACTGCACTAAATGTAAATAGCAGGAACGGATCTAGCTGAACACTGTGAGCAGGACGCACTGCACTAAATGTAAATAGTCTAGAAGATAACAGGAACGGATCTAGCTGAACACTGTGAGCAGGACGCACTGCACTAAATGTAAATAGCAGGAACGGATCTAGCTGAACCCTGTGAGCAGGACGCACTGCATTAAATGTAAATAGTCTAGATAGAAGATAACAGGAACGGATCTAGCTAAACTGAATACAGTGTATATATATATATGCAACACCTGGGATGCATATATATACACAATACACTGTAAGTGCAGCTAACTGACTGACTGTTCTGCCTAATCTATCTAACTCAAATCAAATGACACTGTCTCTCTCTCTCTCTATCTCTCAGCACACCGGAACACACACTACACAGGGCCGCCGTGCAGGCGGCCTTATATAGTGTGGGGTGTGTACTAAATCCCCTGAGCCATAATTGGCCAAAGCCACCCTGGCTTTGGCCAATTACAGCTCTCTCTACTGACGGCGCTGTGATTGGCCAAGCATGCGGGTCATAGTGCATGCTTGGCCAATCATCAGCCAGCAATGCACTGCGATGCCGCAGTGAATTATGGGCCGTGACGCGCCACACGAATTTAGCGCGAACGGCCCATATCGTTCGCAATTCGGCGAACGGGCGAACAGCCGATGTTCGAGTCGAACATGGGTTCGACTCGAACACGAAGCTCATCCCTAATGAGGATGTTGGTACCATTAGACACAATGAATAACCCAAGGCCTATATACACCCTTTTTGGTCATTGTTCTTGAACATAATAATAAACTTAAACTTAGCATCTCGGTGAGTGCACAATTGGCTCTCTAATTCTTATGCATATACTTGATATAACACATGAGGTCATTGGACCCTTTTTATTGGTTATTACAGTTGTGGTTTTTCTTCGACTATTTGAAGACATTTTCAATAAGTCTGTTCTGTGTGCTTGACATTTAAATTGTGTGCACAGATGTGCCCTTTCCCCTCTCTGACAGTCTTCTCCTGTTTAAAATCTACAGTAGATAGAGAAGATTGCAATATTCAATATCTAACTTAACTTAACTAACTTATCTAACTTGACATCTGACGCTCCATAGAGCTTAATGGATGGTCCAATCAGGTCTGCCTGAAAAACTGACAGGGGGACCTCTTCAGTTGCAGAAACCTGCAAAGTGAAAAAAGTTCTTATTTAACGCCCATATTAAAGCATTCATTCTATTTAGTTAAAGTGATATTAAGCCCTCAGTTTTTAAAGCACCTTCAGCAGCTGATATAACCACTTGCAATCCACCCTATAGCTGTTATACTGCTACAGGGCAGCAGTCGTGTGCTCGATTACATATACAGTATATACGTGATCCTGCACTTCCGGGTACTTGATGTCCGCCGCTGCCCGCCGATCATCAGACAGAGACACAGAACTGAGATCTGCCTATGTAAACAAGAGGATCTCAGTTCTGACAAGGCAGAAAGAGGTGGAGTTTTTGCCCCTTCAAAGCAGGGAATACATTCCATCTCTCCCCCTAGTAAAAGCACCTCCCACAGTATCAGGGCTTTTTTTTTCTCAGAGAATACATGCAGGAACTCCCCCCTTTGGAGTCACTTCTTGTCTCCGTCCCCTTCCCACCTCTGAGCAACATTCCTTGGTTCCACCCCCTACCCACCTCCCAGTACCGCCTCTTTTAAAGAATACAGAACCAAGTATGATTCAGTATCAATAACAAGAAAAGTAGTAAAGTAGATCCCCTGAAGCCAACAGTAATAGACCCTTCCCAGCAACAATAGACCCGAACAACAATAGATCCCGGCAGCAACAACAGATTTTGCAGCATCAATAGACTCTTCAGCAGTCAGCAACAATAGATCCCTTTCAGCAAACAATTGATCCCCCAGCAACATAACCCAAACCAACAATAATTCCCCCACCAGCAACAATAGACCTCTCCAGAAACAATAGACTACCACGCAACAATAGATCCCCTCAACAGCCAGCAACAATAGACCCCACCAGTAACAAAAGATTCCCCACCATGCAAAAATAGATCCCTTCCAGGAACAATAGATCCCCCAGCAGCCAGCATCAATAGATTTTTCAGCACACCCTAGCACCCCTTGCCATCACATACATTCAGTGCTGAAGGTGCCAGTACGGTGTCAGTTAGTGTGAGAATGTCCGTGGCAACATCACAGTCCCGCTATAAGTCGCTGATCACCGTCATTACTACAGTAGTAAAAAAAATTAAAAAATATATAAAAATATCCCATAGTTTGCAGACACTATTATTTATTGCGCAAACCAATGATTGGGAATTTTTTACCAAAAATATATATCAGAATACATTTTGGCTAAAACTGAATATGAAGAAATTTGATTTTTTTCAGTGTTTTTATTGGGTATGTTTTATGGCAGAAAGTAAAAAATATTGTTTTTTTCTTCAAAATGGTTGGTATATTTTTGTTTATAGCGCAAAAATTAAAAAACGCAGAGGTGATACCACAAAAATAAAGCTCTATTTGTGGGAAAAAAATTATATAAATTTTATTTGTGTACAGCGTTGCACGCCTGCGCAATTGTCAGTTAAAGTAACGCAGTGCCGTATCGCAAAAAATGGCCTGGTCATGAAGGGGGGTAAATCTTCCAGAGGTCAAGTGGTTAACCAGGTGGTTCAGTTATCTTGACTGGGCACCATATGATGTCAAGTAGGATAAGCCACGATCGCGTGCCAGGGGGGGCGCACAGCGATCGGTGGTGCGGCGAGTCAGTCTGACACACCGCATCACCGATCACAGTAAAGAGCCTCTGACGGAGGCTCTTTACCACGTGATCAGCCATGTCCAATCACGGCTGATCACAGTGTAAACAGGAAGAGACGTTTATCGGCTTTTCCTCTATCGCGTCTGACAGACGCGAGTAGAGGAGAGCCGATCGGCTGCTCTCCTGACGGGGGGGTCTACGCTGATTGTTAGTGCAGTGACATTTTTACAGTAATCAATGCATTTTTATAGCACTGATCACTGTATAAATGCCAATGGTCCCAAAAATGTGTCAAAATTGGCCGATGTGTCCACCATAATGTCGCAGTCATGATAAAAATCGCAGATTGCCACCATTACTAGTAAAAAAAAATAATAATAAAAATGCTATAAATCTATCCCCTATTTTGTAGACGCTATAACTTTTGCGCAAACCAATCAATATACGCTTATTGTGATTTTTATTACCAAAAATATGTAGAAGAATACATATCTGCCTAAAATGAGAAAAAACTTGCTTTTTTTTAAAAAAAATGGGGATATTTATTATAGCAAAAAGTACAAAATATTGTGTTTTTTTTTTTAAATTGTCGCCTTTTTTTATTTATAGCGCAAAAAATAAAAACCGCAGAGGCAATCAAATACCACCAAAAGAAAGCTCTATTTGTGGGAAAAAAAGGACGTCAATTTTGTTTGGATACAGCGTCGCACGACCATGCAATTGTCAGTTAAAATGACACAGTGCCGAATCGTTCTCGTCGTTCAGCAGCCAAATCTTCTGGGGCTAAAGTGGTTAAATGTTCTGTCTTTTTTTATTTGTTTAGCAAAAAATAAAAACCGCAGAGGTGATCAAATACCACCAGAAGAAAGTTCTATTTGTGGGAACAAAATGATAAAAATGTTGGCTGGGGCAGGAAGGGGGGGAAGTGCCCAGAATTGAAGTGGTTAATCAATTACTGAGTATGCAGATTCTTCATCTTTTAATTCTTGCCTAGGTTCCACCCTAAAAAAGAAAGGGCACCTCTCCAAGCTTGATCATACAAAAAATACATCTATGACTAAGCCTGTGGGAGGGTGAAATGCGTCAGTGTGGCATACCTTGGAAGGAGACATGCTAAAGCTGATTTCTCATACATTGCAACTGAGCTAATATCTGGTGTCCATCTCCTCACCCTCATAGACAGTCAGTTGTCTATGTTCCAGTTTAAGCTTGTGTAATGATCACTGCCCCAGTTTTTCTGTTTCAGCGTAGCTCCTTTCTCTAACAGAATCTTATAGAGACTCCCTTGCATGCATGAACTATAGTTGTGTCTCCCTACACTGTGTCCATCAATAGAAAACCACAGCCTCGTAGCCTAGGATGACCAGAAACTCTCCTGCAAGACAACCCAACCACTTAAAGTGATTGTAAAGGATACTTTCTTATTTTTTAAAAATAACAAACATGTCATACTCACCTCCACTGTGCAGCTCCTCTATTGGGGTCCCCCGGCAGCTCTCCTGGCATCAGATAACCCCCTAGGAGAAGCGCTCTCCCGAGGGGGTTACCTTGCAGGCACACTCCCGAGTCTAGCATTTGCGTCCACAGACTCGAATGCCGGACTTGGCCCCGCCCCCGGGCGCCCGCGTAATTGGATTTGATTGACAGCAGCGATAGCCAATGGCTGCGCTGCTATCAATCTATCAAATCAAGAGCCAAGATCCCGTGGAGAGAGGGACAATGCTTCCCCGCCGAGGAGATGAACGGGCTCTGGTAAGTTAAACGGGGGGCCAGGTGTTTTTTCACCTTAATGTATAGGATGCATTAAGGTGAAAAAACACAAGGGTTTACAACCCCTTTAAGGACCAAGCCTATTTCTGACACTTGTTGTTTACAAGTTAAAATCAGTATTTTTTCAAGAAAATTACTTAGAACCCCAAAAAATTATATATATTTTTTTTTTTAGCAGACACCCTAGAGAATAAAATGGAGATCATTGCAATGCTTTTTGTCACAGTATTTGTGCAGTGGTCTTACAAACGCAATTTATTTGGAAAAAATAAACTTTTGAATTAAAAAATAAGAAAACAGTAAAGTTAGCCCAATTTTTTTCTATGATGTGAAAGATAATGTTACCCACGAGTAAATTGATACCCAACATGTCATGTTTCAAAATGGTGGAATGGCGACAAACATTTGCACTTAAAAATCTCCATAGGCGACGTTTAAAAATTTCTACAGGTTACCAGTTTTGAGTTACAGAGGAGGTCTAGTGCTAGAATTGCTCTCGCTTCACTGATCGCGGTGGTACCTCACATGTGTGGTTTGAATACTGTTGACATATGAGCGTGCGAGCTCGGAGGGACGGGGCGCTTAAAATTAAAAAAAAAAAATATTTATTTTACTTTTTATTTTTACGCTGTCCCTTTAAAAAAAATGTTGGATCTCTTTTATTCCTATGACAAGGAATATAAACATCCCTTGTAATAGAAAAAAAGCAGGACAGGGCCTCTTTAATGTGAGATCTGGAGTCAAAAGACCTCAGATCTCATATTTACACTTAAAAGCAATAAATAATAAAAAATAAAAGAAAATGTAATTTCTTTTTTTTTCTATAAAAAAAAATTGTCCCTTTAAGGCCGGAGGGGGGAAATTATGTTTGAAGTTGCTCCGGTCATCTTGCCCTCACTCGACTCAACGCCCATCCATCCCAGGGATCGGATCTTTCCGTCACTTCCAACGGCTCCGGTAAGCGGCGGAGACACCCAGGAAGCGGCGGGGGGCACCTCTTCCTCCACCTATAAAAGTGATCTTGTTGCAAATCTTCTGCTGAGACCACTTTTATATGAAAGAGGATCGCCAGCCGTGGATAAAAATACTGGGGTTATGGCAGTTATCTGCTGCCATAACAACGGTACTTAACATTAAAGTAGTGGGAAGTCAGGCAGTGAAATGAAAGGTAAAACATTTTTGTATACATTTAAAAAAACATTATAAATACCTTTTTTCTTTTTTATAAGTGATCACATACACTGTTCTCAGCTGCATAAGAGCTGGGGGGAGGAGAAGCAGCAGCACACTGAGCTTGTCACTGAGTGGGCACTGTGCAGCGGGCGCATGTCAGGACAAGTCTGCTCATTGGAGGAGAACACACTTCATACCTGGAGAACTGACCATGGTGTGCTCTCCTGCTTAGTGTGGCCAGTTTTTAATAGGAAAGCAGATCGACTGACAGAAACACCAGGGATTTAACATAAAGGAAGCAATACAAAAAGAACAAAATGCTTAGGGTTCATTACTACATTAAGTTAGATACTGTATATGCCCACTTCTCTCTTTGGCTATTTTTTTTATGTTGCTAGTTTTTTCACTAGTGCTATGTTAAAAAAATGTGCAACATAAAAAAAAAAATCCTTTAGTTCATTAGCAAGTTACTCCAACATGATTTGTGCAAGAAAAAATATTTAGGGCTGTGATAAATGGAACAAATGAGAGAATACATTTTGGACTTATAGCAACAATAGTTGTTATAACCCTGCTAAAATTGCTGGTAAAAAAAAAAAAACAGTTTTTCTTCATTTGGCTACTTTTTTAAGCTTAAAAGTAAACATTATTTGAAAGAAAATACCACAAAAAACGTTTTTAATTTGATCCTGCTGGAAATATCAAAGTATATCTAAATCCAAAAATAAAAATATAATATATTGCAGCTTATTTATTCTTAGATGTAGTGGCCGCATGAATTTCCTTTTTCATGCTAAGAACACTTTACTTAAAGTGGTGTTCCACCCATAAAACAAAAAATGCTTGACTGTGCTGGAAATCAATCATAAATAATTAATTGGATAAAAAAAAATTTTTTACTTACCTTGTTTTCCCTGTTGCTATGCGGTCCCTCGAAATCTGCCTCTTCCAGTGCCTGGGTTGAAGACGTCACTTTCCCCACGGCACAGGAAGGGCTCTGTTCCCTCCCACTTGTCAATTATCTGGGACCCATTACAGGTCCCAGGTGACTGAGCGGCCAATCACGGCGCGCGGCACCGCTCGCGCATGCGCAGTGGGCGCCGGGCTGTGAAGCCACAGCCCGGCGCCCACAGTTGCAATGCCGGCGCCGCCAAACGGAGGGGGAGATGAGCGGGGCTTCGATACCCCGCATCGCTGGACCCTGGGACAGGTAAGTGTCCAATTAAAAGTCAGCAGCTGCAGTATTTGTAGCTGCTGACTTTTAATTTTTTTTTTTCATGGGCCCTCCTCTTTAAATACAGAAAATACATGATTTTCCCAAAAATCTTTGTCACATCCTGTAGTCTTAACAGATCGTATAAACAATGATATCTCCATCTTTTGCATCAACCCATCATGTAGTGGAGATGAAGAATGCCAGGTTTAAAAAGAATGAAGGTGGCAAGAATGGTTTAAAATCCAGCCAGTGTAACATTAGACATGTGCAGAACAAAAAAATGTGTTTTGTTTCATTTTAATTCAATTTGTTATTTACATAAATTTGTTTTGTTAAATTCGTTAAATTCATTTCATTTCATTTAATTCATTTTTGGAATTTGTTTAGTTTATTTGAATTCGAACCAAAATTGGAAAATTTGAATGGAATTCAAATTTATTCTATTTAAAATTTGAATTTTGGAAGATGGCTATATTCTTTCTATTCCATTCTATTCTGTTGTTTTTTCTATTCTATTCTAGTCTATTATTTTCTATTCTATTCTTTATTTTCCATTCTATTCTTTTCTATTCTATTTGAATTCGAATGTATTCTATTTGAAATTTGAATTTCGGAAGATGGTTATATTCTTTCTATTTTATTCTATTCTAGTTTATTCTATTCTGTTGTTTCTTTCTATTCTATTCTTTTCTATTCTACTATTTTATTTTCTATTCTATTCTATTCGAAATTTGAATTTTGAAAGATGGTTATATTCTTTCTACAGTATTTTATTCTATTCTATTCTATTGTGTTTTTTTATATTCTATTCTAGTCTATTATTTTCCATTCTAATCTATTCTTTTCCATTCTAATCTATTCTTTTATTTTCTACTCTATTATATTCATTTCTATTCTATTTGAATTAAAATTTATTCCATTCAAAATTTGAATTTTCGGGAAGATGGTTATATCCTATTTTATTGTATTGTATTGTTTTTTTCTTTTCTTTTCTTTTTTTCCTTTTCTTTTCTATTCTATTCTTTTCTATTCAAATTAGAATGTGTTCTATTCGAACTTTGGGAAATGATCTTTCTATTCTATTCTATTGTTTTTTCTATTCCAATTTTAATTGATTCCATTTGAATCTGAATTTATATTATTTAAAATTCGAATTTTGGAAGATGAGTATATTCTTTCTATTTTATTATATTGTTTGTTCTATTTACATTTTTATTCTATTGCAATCCAAATGTATTCTTTTTGAAATTAGAATTTCAGAAGATTGTTATAGTCTCAAAAGAAGTACAAAAGCTTCTTTTGGGCGGCAGGCGTCCCGTGATTCTGTTTGTGTGATTTTACCGCAATTGTCGCCCGCTGAATCGTGATAATATCGCGCCGCGATTGGGGTGCCATTGGAAGTCACAGGGAACGCACAGGCTTCCCGCGATTTGCTGCCATTTTGAATCGCGGGCGTAATAGCGGCAACTCCGTCCACGATTGTGAATGGAGCCTTAAAAGAAGCAAGCCTAATGAAAAAAACATAATGCAGCCACCACATCTAAGAACTGGCAAACTGCAATATATTTGTTTTTGTTTTCTTGGAGTGAAATACTTGGAGTGATTTTTGTTATTTTCATGATGTGCTTACCTGTACAAGCTCGATGTCATTATCCAGTGTATTCTCATCATAGTTGTGTCTTATGCTTCTTAAGACCTTGAACTTCTGTACATATGTATCTTCTGCTTTTATTGAGTGGACACCCAGTTTGATTGTAGTTGAAGAATTGCTAAAAATTAAATATGAGCAAAACAAATGTTTTTTCTACTATTAATGTAAATGCAAACTCCAGCTGGACAACATTTAGTGATTATTCCATAAAATATTGTTTTCATTTTTTTTTTTTTTGCATTTCAGCTCCGCTGATCTCATCCTTTTTCAGCTATTTCCTGTCTCGATACCCCTGACCTAACATTAGCTGCACCTCGTTGTTCTAGATGACCATACTCATAGTAAAATAGTGGAGCGTGTCTAGGCAATGTGTGTTAGCATGGCTGCCTGTAGTCTCAAGTAGAGGTACATGTGACAGGGTGCAAACAGAGACACAGAGACAGTTGTCACCCCATAACAAGTACTTTTATGATAAGATCACTAAGATTTGAAAAGACTGAAATCTATTTTTGTTACATCAAAATAATAAAGTATATATCAAATCAAAAATGTTTCTAGTTTTGGATAGATAGGGAAGACTGCTATGTGGTGCTCATCCTTACACACTCTATCCAAAACGAAGGAAAAAGTTTTGGTTGCACAAACACTTTAATGCCCTGTATACACGGTCGGACATTGATCGGACATTCCGACAACAAAATCCATGGATTTTTTCCGATGGATGTTGGCTCAAACTTGTCTTGCATACACACGGTCACACAAAGTTGTCGGAAAATCCGATCGTTCTGAACGCGGTGACGTAAAACACGTACGACGGGACTATAAATGGGGCAGTAGCCAATAGCTTTCCTCTCTTAATTTATTCTGAGCATGCGTGGCACTTTGTGCATCGGATTTGTGTACACACGATCGGAATTTCCGACAACGGATTTTGTTGTCGGAAAATTTTATAGCAAGCTCTCAAACTTTGTGTGTCGGAAATTCCTATGGAAAATGTGTGATGGAGCCTACACATGGTCGGAATTTCCAATAACAGGGTCCTATCACACATTTTCCATCGGAAAATCCTATCGTGTGTACAGGGCATAAGGCTGGCCATACATTATAACATTTTCTTGTACAACTTTCCTTTAGATTTACCAAAACCATATAATATGAGGTCAAACCTAAACACTTTCAATTTGTATGCAGTCAGGCAGGCCCTTGCACTACATAGTTGAAGGTAAATCTAAAGAAAATGAGAAATGAGAATGAGAAAATTAGGTAGTGTATGGCCAGCTTAAGGGTCAACTTGCATTTGTTTGCTTCAAGTAGGTTTTGCATTCTGCTACACATCTTTGGACATGCAGCACTCATTTGAAGCCGGTCAAATGCACCTGTCAGTAAATTCTGAAAGATCTCAGAAGTGTCTTAAACTGATGTCAAACTGATGCCATTGACGAAGACCTACAGAGGTTTCCCCGCATCCAAATGCATGACAGGAGAGTGTGACCGGTTCTCAATGGATCCAGTTCACAGAGCTCGGGGCGGCCGCGGTCTGCACTGGAAAAGGGTCCTGTGCGTCTTTGGCTCTGTTTCAGGTACCAATTCAGGAAAAAAATTCAGACCTGATTCGCACCTGATTTATATTTATTTTAGTATAAATAATTTGTAACTTTGGAAAAATTTGTATTCATTACATTCACTAACAACCAAAATTCCAATACCTATAATTTAATATTTAGTTATTGTTAGTTAGTTAGTTAGTTAGTTAGTTAGTTATTATTTCGGATTTTCGAATTTTCAGATTTTTGGATTTTCGTTCTTATTTTCGGATTTTCATTCTTTCGAATTTTCGGATTTTCCTTCTTATCTTTGGATTTTCAATTTTTTGAATTTCCGAATTCCTGAATTTTCGAAATTCCGAATTTTCAAATTTTCGAATCATAATATTTTTCCGATGTTACGAATTTCGATTATAACGAATGAAAAAAAAAAGAAAAAAAAAAACGAATGAAACAAAAATGAAAACAAACTAATTTCGGCGGTGCACTTGTCTAGTGCTCTATTGGCTTTTTTCTGCTTGTTTAAGTTTACTTTTATTGTCACAATTTGTAGCTTTAATAAGATGTTATCTTCACAGACCACGAAATGTGCAACACATTAATGATCAGTTTATCTATATCCATATCAGGGATGTGCCATGTTGGGTCTATGCACACATGTTTTAGGGGTATAAAGCAGTTGCATATATAGAAAGCACCAAATTGTTTATGGTTTTTCCAGTTCATTTGTTTGTGCTTTTTATGAATTCCAGTTACATATAGGGAGAACATTTACAGTTTTTCTTTCTCTAAAATGTTGGTGAATTCTTTTCTTTCATTCCTAGTCACATGCATTTGGAATTTGGAGAGAATGTTTGACTTCCTTCAAGCAATTTAAAGTTCAACAGGTAGACTAAAAAAGCACTATTTAAAGTGTAAATATAACTAATCAAGCATCCTGGAAAAATGGAGATGGAGGTATCTATGTCCAACAAGAGCCCTGACACCGCATCGCTGAGGGGAGTCGATTGACTGGTAGACCTGCCATAATGTGCTAATATGTTGCATACTAGTAAATAATGGCATAGAAAAAAAAAATCTTGGAACATTTTTATTTTGCTTTAACTGCAGCAGATAATAGTGAGGTCACCAACCTGTTGTACTGTCTGGCAGGGCTGTGCAAATCTCAGAACTGGTTGGACTACATTACAAACCTTGCCACTTACAACTATCAACACTGCATATGCTTAAATTGTTTCACATTTATTATATAAAAAGTTAAAACACATATAAGAACCATAACCTAATTCCCAGGTAGAATACATATCTTGCTTCTGCAGGATCCTCCCTGATGCTAGACCAGTCCCTGCAGCTTCTTCTTCCCTGCACTCCAGTAATCTAAGGTGCTTTGACTTCATCAGGTTCCATGCAGAGACATGAGGATGTTGCGGGACAGTCCAGTCCACTGCCAGAGTGGAAGGGATGGCTGCAAGGGATCCTTTTTGTTTTCCAGGGTTTTACTTTAGGAAACAATTTTAACAGTTTTAATAAGCACAGAGAATCTGATATTTACTTACACTTTGCAGTGAGCTGCAGTTAACACCCAGTCAGCTTTTATTAATGTTCCAGCACATCGGTATCCATTTGTATTCAGCAGAGCCATATATGGTCTAGAGTGAGGAGCAGCTTCCTGTCCTCCAATGATGTCACTGCATTCACCTGTACAATATTAGGAACACATTATGAAGAAAACAAAAAACAATCAAAAACATTGTAAATAAATCTGTCAGAAACATGGGCACCTTAAAACATGGTCAGCCCTACTGACCAACAGCTAGACTCAGAAAGTGGTATGTAAGAAAAGGTCAAACCAGCAACCAGGCAAAGTTGCAAATATTTTGTACTTTTTGACTCAGAAAAATATTAAATACTGTATCTGAATATTTTCTATGTTCATTTTCACTTAGCTGTAGGCTCCTTTTTAGATGTTTACCAGATTAGTAGACTTAGTTTCTTTGCTAAAATAAAGTCCATTGTTTACAGAACTCAATAGTTCAAGCTAAAATGTTCTCTACTGCGCATACTTCATAGTGTCATACTCTTGGTACAGCCCTCCTGAACATACTACCTTATGTCCCTGAGCAGTTATCTGTTGCACATTCTGCCTGCTGGCATACCCTCTGGGATCCTTTTCTACACATACTGGCTGCTAACACTCTTTTTTTAGCATTGTTTGTTTTATCCCACACCTTCTCATTATGGAACTACCCCAGTAATAATAATGATGCACATTGCAATGGTCCTGGTAAGCTCTCCACAACAGCACTGCTGGTCAGCTCTAAATCTAAACTGCCTTCTAAATGATTGCCTTACACATTTGATTCAACATTGTATTCCTTATTTACTTGAAGCTTGTCAGTATAATATATATAATATATATAATGAAGCATCTAAAGCTTTGTTGGTACAGTCAGAGAGGTATACAGGGGCACAAATACAGTTCCTTTTGGACCTGTGTTAGTTCACGTTTACGGAAAAAATGTAATGGTGAACTAACATTGGACGCCCTCCTGACTCTCCTAGTCCCTGCTGTTCTTACCTCCAGGGTTGCTGAGCTGTCAGCACCCCTGCATCACTCCAGTGAATTTGAAATGGGGGGGTAAGTACAGCAGAGACCTGGGAGGGAAGGGGGATAGTGTCCGCTGTTAGCTCATCTTTAAATTTTTTCTGTAAAAGTGAACTAACCCTTTAAGGATCACTTTGGAAAATAATTTTTATCATTCAAACAGGATTATTATTTACAGTTATGTGGAGCTGCAATGGGTTCAAATTAGGGTTGTCCCGATACCACTTTTTTAGGACCGAGTACAAGTACCGATATTTTTTTTCAAGTACTCGCCGATACCGATACTCTTTTTTTTAATGTCATGTGACAATGTTTTTTTTAACAATGCTTTCTCTTTTTTCGGGGGGGGGGGGGGGGAGGGGGTGAACAGTGTCTGTGTGTTTTTTTTTATTTACAATTTTTATTTTTTACAATAATATTTTTTTATTCTTTATTGCAATATGTGTTTTTTTTTTTTTTTTTAATCAGCCCTGTTTGGGGGCTTTGGTGAGATATCAGAGGTCTTAACAGACCTCTGATATCTCCCCCTTGAGACAGAGAAAGAGACCAAGGATAGAGATTCCCCAGTCCCTTTCTCAACAGCCTGAGCTGCACTGAGAATGAATGGAGAGAAGACAGCGGCTCCTCTCCATTCATAAACTGAGACATCGTAATCACAGGAGATTACAATGTTTCAGTTATGTGAATGGACAGAGTCGGCTGACTCTGTCCATTCACAAAGAAAGGAGGAGGAGGACAGCAGAACAGAGGGGACAGCTGAGAGGGACAGCAGAACGGAGGGGACAGCTGAGAGGCACAGCAGAACTGAGGGGACAGCGGAGAGGCACAGCAGAACGGAGGGGACAGCGGAGAGGCACAGCAGAACGGAGGGGACAGCTGAGAGGCACAGCAGAACTGAGGGGACAGCGGAGAGGCACAGCAGAACGGAGGGGACAGCGGAGAGGCACAGCAGAACGGAGGGGACAGCGGAGAGGCACAGTAGAACAGAGGGGACAGCGGAGAGGCACAGCAGAACGGAGGGGACAGCGGAGAGGCACAGCAGAACAGAGGGGACAGCGGAGAGGCACAGCAGAACGGAGGGGACAGCGGAGAGGCACAGCAGAACGGAGGGGACAGAGAAGGGGAGGGGGATAGAGGAACAGAGGGGGCATGGAGGAGGATGCAGTGACAGTCAGCGGTGATCGCGTGTGGGGGAGTTACAAGCACCGATCACTGCTGTATGTCACTAAAGGCGCTGAAAGCCGCGGGGGGAGAAGCTTGTAACTCCCCCACGCGCCGATCACCGCTGACTTCCAGGTATCGGCGGAAGCATCGGGAGCATTTGCCCGAGTACAAGTACTTGGGCAAATGCTCGGTATCGGTGCCGATACCGATACTAGTATCGGTATCGGGACAACCCTAGTTCAAATGCTGCTCTATCTAACGCAAATGATTTATGACATATAGTGAGGGAAAAAAGTATTTGATCCCCTGCTGATTTTGTACATTTACCCACTGACAAAGAAATGATCAGTCTATAATTTTAATGGTAGGTTTATTTTAACAGTGAGAGACAGAATAACAACAAAAAAAATCCAGAAAAATGCATTACAAAAAAGTTATAAATTGATTTGCATTTTAATGAGTGAAATAAGTATTTGATCCCCTTCGCAAAACATGACTTAGTACTTGATGGCAAAACCCTTGTTGGCAATCACAAAGGTCAGACATTTCTTGTAGTTGGCCACCAGGTTTGCACACATCTCAGTAGGGATTTTGTCCCACTCCTCTTTGGTAACTAAAACCTTCAGTTTGGTAACTAAAACCTTCAGCTTTCTCCACATATTTTAATGGGATTAAGGTCTGGAGACTGGCTAGGCTACTCCAGGACCTTAAAGGTAAGGGAAAGCTTTGTTTAAAAAAAATAAAAAATAAATAAAAAACATGTCATACTTACCTCCACTGTGCAAGAGTTTTGCTTAGAGTAGCCCGATCCTCTTCTGGGGTCCCCCAGCAGTGCTCCTGGTTCCTCCCCGCATCGAGTGCCCCCACGGAGAAGCGCTTTCCCTGGGGGCACTGCGTCCATTGACACAGACAGCAGGACTCGGCCCCGCCCCCCGGCTCTCGCGTCATTGGATTTGATCGACAGCAGCGGGAGCCAATGGATCCTGCTACTATCAATCTATCCAATGAGGACCCGAGACACTGGCTGGAGCTCATCTGACCACAAAACTTTCACCAGTTCTTATCTGAATCATTCAGATGTTCATTAGCAAACTTCAGGCTGGCCTGTACATGTAAATAAAAAGAGAGAAGGGCGCACCAGCCATGTGCATTATCTTTTGTAAAACATTTATTAAGTAAAATGATAAAGGAAATTACTCACAAGCAGTAGAGAATCATGTGCCATAAACCTTGGACATCAACTTGCAACAAGTGGTAAAAATGATGAACAAAGCCTTCCAAAGGTATTTCAGAGGAATATATAACACTGCTCGCTTACGCGTTTCGAAGGGCTCGTCCCTTCTTCATCAGAGCTCAGCAGTGAACCCTCCTTCAGTAGGCCCTGTATATATAGTGAATGCCAAAAAGGCACAATCAATGGATGGGGCAGGGCACATAAGGCTCCTCCCTTTCTGGGAGATCCTCCCTCCTACACTCTTTGCCTGTACAAATGGATAGCCCATCATGGTTTAATTGGTTAAAAAATAAATAATAAATAAATTGATGAATAGATTCATTCATTAATAGATATAGTAAAGTAAAGTAAAGAAACTGGTGAGTGTCGCTGTAGTGTAGTACAGTTAGAACCCAGCAGGGGCTAACCATAGGGGTGCATGATCAGCAGTGATAGATGTGTGCATGTATACACACACACATATATATATATATATATAGAGAGATGGGCGCAGAAAGGTGCAGAGAGGCATGGGATGGATGCATCTGTTTGGCAAGGAAGGAAGTATCATGTTAGTAAGCTGATATACATAGAGATGGACACTATACCTTTGATGTTCAATACACTCTGATCGCTGTGTAGCTGCAGTGTGTGTGAGAGAGCGGCCCGCCGGTCCTATCCGGATGTACAATCGGTGTTGGAACGCACGCCAGTGCGTTTGCGTTCCAGACAGGAGGAAGGGGCGGTGCGCGTCATTTCCTCTGTGCCCACTGCCGCTTACCGATGACGTAAGCGGCAGGGGATAGCGCGGCGCCATACTGCTAGAGGCAGACGCTCGAGGGGGCGAGGCCGGCACTATGTAGATCACGGATCTGCCCTGCAGACAATAACACGGAAGCAGTGTAAAAATAAACCGGCTGTCGCACATTGAATCACAGGGGCCACTGCATACTGACAAGCAGTGAACATATACATGTCACATATATTTACCAAACGTCAATAGTGACTAGTGGATGATATATAGCTTGTATAGTGTTGTACTAAATAGCATTTAGGATTGTCAGCAATACTAGTAGTACATGTATATGTGTATAGAGATATATTCACAGTATTACAGGATGCACAACCCATATGCCCATCTGCACATAACGTGAATGCCCATATCACTGTATACCATGAGACGCCCGAGGTAGCAAAGAAAAATTATTATATAGATGAAGGACTAATCCAGGCCAGACCAAAATGTAAGAATATTACATTTATAAAACAAATTGTGTAAAAAGTAAGAATTAAAAATCTTCTTAATTAATATAAAAAAGATGATTGGATACACCGGGATGGTACTGAAGGAGTGGATACATGTGGCACGAACAGTAACTGGCATAATGACTACTTAGTGCTAATGTGCTCATGATAGTCATCATATACCCCACAACGAAGGGTGGGGGGATTGAAAAGGATGTATATGTAAATATATATATTTTTTATTATTATATAATATAATATTATAATATAATATAATATGGCCTGTACATGTGCTTTCTTGAGCAGGGGGACCTGGCGGGCGCTAGAGGATTTCAGTCCCTCACAGCGTAGCGTGTTGCCAATTGTTTTCTTGGTGACTATGGTCCCAGCTGCCTTGAGATCATTGAAAAGATTCTCCTGTGTAGTTCTGGGCTGACCTGTCACCATTCTCATGATCATTGAAACTCTGTGAGGTGAGACCTTGCATGGAGCCCCAGACCGAGGGAGATTGACAGTTATTTTGTGTTTCTTCCATTTGCGAATAATCGCACCAACTGTTGTCACCCTCTCACCAAGCTGCTTGGCGATGGTCTTGTAGCCCATTTTAGCTTTGTGTAGGTCTACAATCTTGTCCCTGACATCCTTGGGCAGTTCTTTGGTCTTGGCCATGGTGGAGAGATTGGAATCTGACTCATTGCTTCTGTGAACAGGTGTCTCTATACAGGTAACAAGCTGAGGTTAGGAGCATCCCCTTTAAGAGAGTGCTCCTCATATCAGCTCGTTACCTGTATAGAAGACACCTGGGAGTCAGAAATGATTGATAGGGGATCAAATACTTATTTCACTCATTAAAATGCAAATCAATTTAAAACTTTTTTGAAATGCGTTATTACTGGATATTTTTGTTGTTATGTCTCTCACTGTTAAAGTAAACCTACCATTAAAATTATAGACTGATCATTTCTTTGTCAGTGGGCCAACATACAAAATCAGCAGGAGATCAAATACTTTTTTGTAGGTGGTGGAGAAATGTATTAATTCTCAATAATTATTTCAAGGATATTGCCTGCAGTGGGGTCACTTCATAGATGATACATCGCCATATGGCATAAGAATGCATTGTCCCTGGAGTAATTCCATAGTAAGCTAAATATATGGTGGAAATTTAGAATATAATATGCAATACAGTGAACTACATATTCCGTTTATAGATACATAAATTCAAATCAATAGTGGAGGATTAATAAGTGACATACGGTATGTAGTTTTACATTTTTGGTTTTGGGGTCAATACCTCTTTAAGGCCGCATTGCAAGGCATAAATATGCAGTTTGTGATAAAAGAATTGAAATACCATTAGTTAGACACTTGATAATGGCCATGCGGTTTTACAGTTAAAGTACTATATATGGCCATTAATCATTTCCCTATATTAAAATGAGGTGGAGATAGGGAATTTGTATAAAAAGAGAGAGAGATTAACCACTTGCTTACTGGGCACTTTAACCCTCTTCCTGCCCAGACCAATTTTCAGCTTTCAGCGCTGTCGCACTTTGAATGACAATTGTGCGGTCATGCAACACTGTACCCAAATGACAATTTTTATAATTTTTTTCCCCACAAATAGAGCTTTATTTTGGTGGTATTTAATCACTGATGGGTTTTTTTTTTTTTGTAAAAAAAAAAAAAAAAAAAAGAGCAAATTTTGAAAAAAAAAAAAAAAGATTTATATTTTGTTATAAAATTTTGCAAACAGGTACTTTTTCTCCTTCATTGATGTACGCTGATGAGGCTGCACTGATGGGCACTGATAGGCGGCCTCATAAAGAATGAGGAAGGACATCTTGTTACAAAGGATGGGGAGATGGCGAAGGTATTGAATTTATTCTTCTCCTCAGTCTTCACGAGTGAATCGAAGGGCTTCAGTAACCAAAAATGCAGTGCTTATCCTCATGACACATCACAGGAAGCACCTCCATGGTTAACAGAGGACAGAATTAAAATTAGACTTGGGAAACTTAACATTAATAAATCACCGGGACCAGATGGCTTGTACCTGAGGGTACTTAGGGAACTCAGTCAAGTAATTGCCAGACCATTGTTCCTAATTTTTACTGACAGTCTACTGACTGGAATGGTACCAGCTGATTGGAGAAAAGCCAATGTAGCACCAATTTTTTTTTTAAAAGGGCCCAAAATACATCCCTGGGATTTACAGACCAGTTAATCTAACATTAATAGTATGTAAACTCTTGGAGGGGATGATAAGGGACTATATACAAGATTTTAGTAATGAGAACGGTATCATTAGCAGTAATCAGCATGGATTCATGAAGAATCGTTCTTACCAAACCATTCTACTAACCTTCTATGAGGAGGTGAGCTGCCATCTAGATAAAGGAAGGCCCGTAGACGTGGTGTATCTGGATTTTGCAAAAGCATTTGACACAGTTCCCAATAAACACTTACTGTACAAAATAAGGTCTGTTGGCATGGACCATAGGGTGATTACATGGATTGAAAACTGGCTACAAGGGCAAGTTCAGAGGGTGGTGATAAATGGGGAGTACTCAGAATGGTCAGGGGTGAGTAGTGGGGTTCCCCAGGGTTCTGTGCTGGGACCAATCCTATTTAATTTGTTCATAAATGACCTGGAGGATGGGATAAACAGTTCAATCTCTGTATTTGCGGAAGATACTAAGCTAAGCAGGGCAAAACCGCAGGATGTGGAAACCTTGCAAAAAGATATGAACAAATTAATGGTGTGGACAACTACATGGCAAATGAGGTTCGATGTAGAAAAATGTAAAATAATGCATTTGGGTAACAAAAATATGAATGCAATCTTTACACTGGGGGGAGAACCTCTGGGGGAATCTAGGATGGAAAAGGACCTGGGGGTCCTAGTAGATGATAGGCTCAGCAATGGCATGCAATGTTAAGCTGCTGCTAACAAAGCAAGCAGAGAATTGGCATGCATTAAAAAGGGGATTAATTCCAGAGATAAAACGATAATTCTCGCTCTACAAGACTCTGGTCTGGCCGTACCTAGAGTATGCTGTCCAGTTCTGGGCACCAGCCCTTAGGAAGGATAAAATGGAGCGAGTACAAAGGAGGGAAACAAAGCTAATAAAGGGTCTGGAGGATATTAGTTATGAGGAAAGGATGCGAGCACTGAACTTATTCTCTCTGGAGAAGAGACGCTTGAGAGGGGATATGATTTCAATATACAAATACCATACTGGTGACCCCACAATAGGGATAAAACTTTTTCGCAGAAGGGAGTTTAACATGACTCGTGGCCACTCATTAAAATTAGAGGAAAAGAGGTTTAACCTTAAATTACGTAGAGGGTTCTTTATTGTAAGAGCGGCAAGGATGTGGAATTCCCTTCCACAGGCGGTGGTCTCAGCGGGGGGCTTCAATAGTTTCAAGAAACTATTAGATAAGCACCTGAATGACCGCAACATACAGGGATATACAATGTAATACTGACATATAATCACACATAGGATGTGTCTTTTTTCGAGCTCACCTACTATGTAACTATGTAACTTGTAGAAAGCCAGATGTGTCATAAAAAATAACCTCAAATTTAGGTGGATGTTTTCCAAAATAGAAACATTATTTGCTAAACTTACAAAGCAAACATGAGTCAGGTCTGTACTAATTTCTCTTTCATAGGTCTAACTTACCCTTACTACATAAACCACCTCTGAGCTTTAGAAAACCGGAGAGAAAATTGATCTCTTATTTTTTTGGCCACCCGACAAACTATTGCTAAAGCCTGGAGAACTCCATCCCTGAATGTTATAGAAGTGAAATAAAGAATTATGGGCACCATGGTTCATGAAAAATTAACATCTATCCTACTTGATAATTATTCTAAATTTTTACAATTCTGGTTTCCATCGCTCGACTTTACCAACACACTTAATATTGATCATTCTTTACTTTTGCTCTAAAATGATACATCCACCATTAATATAAAATCCAGCATATCTTAATCCACCTCTTCCTCTACTCTTCTTTATTTCTTCTTTTGTTTATTCCTTTCTTCTTTTTATTTTTTCATTTTTTCTTTCTTTTTTTCTTAACTATTCCCAATATATTTAATTGTATATTCATTGATGTTATTTTATATAACATATCTGTATTACCTTGTTTTCTATCTTAATCTTCTATCTTAATCTTAATCTTCTTAAAAAAAAAATTATGTAACTCATAGGTCAAACTTACCATTTGGAAGCAGAAGGGAAGCTAACAAACATGTTGAAATCCAACAGAGCATCTTCTTTTTGGTTTGTCTAAACAGCAAAGATAGCAACTGGAGATTTCATCGTAGTTATATACACTGTGGGCAGACACCACCTTGTTTGCAGTTTCCTTTTACTACGTCTACCAACCAAATCGACCCTCTGATTCCTCCTGTATTGAATTGTATTGTAACTGTACTGTCTGCCCTTGTGTTGTAAAGCACTGTGCAAATTGTTGGTCCTGTATAATAATAATAATAATAATAATAATAAAAAATAATAATAGGCACCTAACAAGGTAGTGTGTTAAAGGGCATTACACCTCACTCATGTAATGCATGCAGTAAGTACATGCCGTATGCATACGCTTTTTGTTTGAAAAACTGGAATTGGTAAATTACATTTGAAATATTAAAGTGTGTAAGCCATTTTCAAAGACTATAAGGCATTCTGTGACTGGGCAAGGGGACATTACAACATTCAAATGTCCCTTGTCCAATTATAGAACACTGTGAAATCTTCAAAAAGAAGACAAGACGTTTTCTGAATGGATGAGCTGCACAGCAAGAGACTCGCTGTGATCCCTGTGTTCCAGCCCTGAATGTCTATTTCACTACCAGAATTTTAACGGTGATATCAATGTCAGGGGTTGCATGCAATATTTTTCATGAAAGCAGCAGCCACCAGTGGGGAATGCAATAATTGAGGTACCTTACTGAAATGTAGCTAATGCCTAAATAAAGTTTTTTTTCCCCACACTTCAGCTTTAATGTAAATTAAATTATTAAAAATTTTCAGCTTTAATTAGAATACTTGATAACCCTGACTGACACTGTCCAATATTGTCACCATCAGGAAACCTGCGTGAGAAATACTAAGTAGCCATCACTGGAGTATGTGTAGATAGAAAGTGACTGCAAAGAAACTGCATGATATTAGCAGCATTGAAATGTGACAAAAGATGTATTAATATCGAATGTCGTTACCCGCTTGCTGACCATCCGTCGCAGTTATACTGTGGCAAGGTGGCTCGGCTGCGCCAATCACCGTACTAGTACGGCAATTCGTGGACTAGCTTCTGTGGGGGTGCGTGCGGATTGGCCAACGGGGGAGCCAATCAGTGGGTCCAGCGGACTCAATGTCCACCGGCCGCCCGTGATCGTTTCCCACAGAGAAAGAACGGGGAAGTAAACAAGGCAGATCTCCGTTCTGACAAGGGATTACACTGAGATCCTGTCTTTCTGCTATGCAGGAAGAGGATCAATGTGTTATCCCAGGCATACCGTTAGTATTGTTAACACACCCAGGTAACACAGTTAACCCCGTGATCGCCCCTGATGTTAACCCCTTCCCTGCCAGTGTCATTAGTACAATGTCAGTGCATATTTTTAGCACTGATCACTGTAATAATGTCACTGGTTCCCAAAAAAGTGTAAAAAATGTCAGTTAGGTGTCCGATCTGTCCGCCGCAATGTCACAGTCCTGCTAAAAATCACTGATCGCCATTACTAGTAAAAAATAATAATAATAATAAAAATGCCATACATCTATCCCCTATTTTGTAGATGCTATACCTTTTGCACAAACCAATCAATATACGCTTATTGTTTTTTTTTTTTGTTTTTTTTTTCCAAAAATATGTAGCAGAATAAATATTGGCCGAAGGCCTCATGTACACTGCTGCTGGTAAACGGACATTTAGGAGAACTTGGGTTTTTTTCAGCTACCCCTGAACTCTCCTCTATGTTATCTTATCAGTACATATACACAGGGTCGTTTATAGTCATTTCTAGGCAGTTGAGTTTAGAAGCATTTTTTGGAAAGCAAAAAAATGCATTCAGGAAATGCCAAATGCCTGTAACAGCTTGTAAACGTGTATAAACGCGGTAACTCGCATGTGGCTGCATTTTGTTAACAGGCATTTTTCATTTTTGACAATTTAAAAAAAAAGAAAAAACGCTTCTAAACGCAAACGCGGCAAAACACGGCATGTAAACACGGCAAAATGGGCGTTTTTATACGTCGGTTACTATCTGTCAAGTTAAATCGTTCAGGAGAGGTTTTAAAACGTCCGGTGTACATTAAGCCTAAATTAATGAAGAAATTTGATTTTTTAAATGTTTTTATTAGATATGTTTTATAGCAGAAAATAAAAAATATTGCTTTTTTTTTTTTTTTTAAATTGATGGTCTTGTTTTGTTTATAGTGCAAAAAATAAAAACCGCAGAGGTGATCAAATACCACCAAAAGAAAGCTCTATTTGTGGGAAAAAAAGGACATCAATTTTATTTGGGTACAACATCGCACAACCGCGCAATTGCCATGCTAAAATAACGCAGTGCCGTATCGCAAAAAATGCCCTGTCATTAAGGGGGTAAAACCTTCTGGGGCTGAAGTGGTTAAACAAAGCAATTGTTTACAATTCATGGGGGGTTATTTACTAAAGGCAACTCCACTTTGCACTGCAAGTGCACTTGGAAGTGTAGTCACTGTAGATCCGAGGGGGACATGCAAGGAAAATAAAAAACAGTATTTTAGCTTGCACATGATTGGATGATAAAATCAGCAGAGCTTCCACTCATTGCAGATCTCCCCCTTAGATTTAGAGCGACTGCACTTCCAAGTGCAAAGTGGAGTTGTCTTTCGTAAATAACCCCCAGGGCGCTTTAACAAACTAATGTAATTCAGTTAGAGTTTACGTCTACTTTAACATTGCTGCAATCAGAGAAGTATCAGATGCAAAATGATTCTCACCTCATCCTCTAAAAAAGTATTTAACCTCCCTGGCGGTATGATTCTTTCTGATTTTAGGTGCTGAAAGCGGTACAATTATTTTGCATGGAAATTATGCGTTTTATATTGTAGGCCTGTAATTCTTAACAATAACACACTTAAATCTGTCCAAACAAGAGTCTAGTAGATATCCCGGGTATGATAAAGTTTGAAACACAAAAACATAAATTATAATATAATAAAAAAAAAATAATAATTAAAAAAAATAAACATAAATAGTAATAAAATAAATTTCCCCACAATTCACTATCGCTCAATTCTGCAAGTGTTCTAATTTACTATCGCTGTTTTCTAGCTGGTCTAAAGCCATTTTTGACATAAAGGGACACTTTTTGGTTGCTATGGACAATCTCCAGTTTCCAGGCAGAAAGAACAGTATATGCAATATAAAACTGCAAGCAGGGCATGGGCCAGAGCACTGGGGACAAATGGGATGTGAAATGATTTCATACAGTACTGTAATCTGTAAGATTACAGTACTGTATGTGTTATGCTTTTTACATTTTTTTGAATTTGCCGCCAGGCTCCACCCCCCGTGCGTCAGGACGCTCGCAGGGAACGGAGCCTGGCACAGAGAGGCTTCGGAGGAGGACGGAGCCCATGGACACTGCGGGGGACATCGCAGGATCCCGGGGACAAGGTAAGTAAGGAGGCACCAGGATCCTGCGATGCAATCCCGAGTGTGGCTCGGGGTTACCGCTAATGGTGTTGAATTTTAACCCCGAGCCACACTCGGGAATACCGCCAGGGAGGTTAAAGTCAAAACTTTTTTTTTTTTCATTTTTATAGAGTGGTGAGGGGTCACTTTGCAGACAGAAAGGGGTCAAGTTGCAGATAAAGTGTTAAAGCAGTTTCAATACCACTTCTATTACTTTCTCATGATGTCTCTCTGCTCCTTCACAGGTAAATGACTGCTGCTTGGAATATCCATGTGTGCAATCCCTATGCCATGTATGACTGATAATTGACACATTGGGGTTGATTTACGAAAGGCAAATCCACTTTGCACTACAAGTGCACTTGGAAGTGCAGTCGCTGTAGATCCGAGGGGGACATGCAAGGAAAATAAAAAACAGCATTTTTGCTTGCACATGATTGGATGATAAAATCAGCAGAGCTTCCCCTCATTTCAGAGCTTCCCCTCAAATCTACTGCGATCTACAGCGACTGCACTTACAAGTGCACTTTCAAGTGTACTTGCAGTACACTTGTATTGCAGATTGGATTTGCCTTTAGTAAATCAACCCCATTGTGTTGATCTATCGTAGATGCCCTAATATCCTTTAACTGCTTCCCATCTGCCCATTGCCTACAGACAGCAGATGGGAAGTAGTGCTGATGCGGGCTAACATACATGTACAATAGTACAACCTGTGCAATATTTACCTTTACATTTATTAAATGGTTTATGGAATTACACTATGGAGGCTTTTTATTAGCCCTACCTGATACCCTTATGACAAAACACTCAAAGAGTGAGGCAACCGCAGAAAGACTTGTATACAACTGTGAATGTGTGCTACCCCTTAAGTGGGGAGTTTTAGATCACATAAAGGGGGAACATGAGGGACACGCGGACACCGCCCACTTCTGTGGATATTGCAGCACTGTTTTCCACATATTAGTATTAAAGACTCTTTGGTTCTTGATCACGTTTTTTTCACCAACTTTATATCAACTATATCACTTATGTATATTTTTGATTTTATGCATATGTAATTTCTTTATACAATATATGTTTATGAATTTAATTGTTATCTTTATTTTTTATGTATTTTTGAATACTGAGGAATTTCTTAGAATTTATTCATGAATTATATAGTATGTTTATTTTAGGTTAATATTGGTTTATTTGCACTGTGTTTGCTTATTTGCACAGATTCTGGCTTTAAAGGGGTTGTAAACCTTCAAGGTTTTTCACCTTAAAGTGGTTGTTAACCCTTTACAACCACTTTAACCTACAGGTAAGCCTAGATTAAGGTGCTTGAAATATCTCCCAGACCTGCACGGTCTAGGAGATATTTGCAAATCGACGTAGGACGATTTCTTCTGCGCATGCGCCGGTGTTAGAAAGGGCACGCTGTGCCATTTCTAGCTTGGGTCATGCTGTTAAAGGCGGCTCCCGCGCACATGTGCATCACATGACATCAAGCGACTCCGGCCAGTCACAGAGCGGAGTTCGCGGCCCCGGACGGAAGAGAGGTGAAGAATGGACGCTCGCTACTAGCGAGGAAGACGGGGACATCGCGGGCTTCTCCTGCAGGTAAGTTTCACATAATGGGCTACTATGAGATGCATAGTAGCCCATTATGCTTTACCTTTGCAGGGAAACAAAGAGGAAGTAACACCTATCAGGGTTTACTTCCTCTTTAATGCATTCTATTTTTGAATACTGAGGAATTTCTTAGAATTTATTCATGAATTATATAGTATGTTTATTTTAGGTTGATATGGGTTTATTTGCACTGTGTTTGCTTATTTGCACAGATCCTGGCTTTAAAGGGGTTGTAAACCTTCAAGGTTTTTCACCTTAATGCATTCTATGCCCCTACCCGGTGTCTCGGGTCCCGATTGGATAGATTGATAGCAGCGAAGCCATTGGCTCCCGCTGCTGTCAATTTAAATCCAATGACGCTGGAGCCAGGGGGCAGGGCTGAGTCCTCATATCTGTGTCAATAGACGCAGCAGCAGGACTCGGGAGCGTTCCCGCACGAGTGCCCTGAGAGAGAGCGCTCTCCAACAGGGCACTCAAGAAGAGGAGGAGCCAGGAGCGCCACTGAGGGACCCCAGAAGAGGAGAATCGGGACCACTCTGTGCAAAACCAACTGCACAGAGGAGGGAAGTATAACATGTTTGTTTTTCTTAAAACGGACCTTAGATATACTTTAATGTATTGTATTTGACGACAGTAGTTTTTCATTTGCATATACATTGCAGTTTTTGCACATTTTCATGGCATATGGTAATATTTACCTTTTTTTGTTTGTCACCTATTTGCACAATATTTATTCAACCTCATTAGCAGGGCCACACTCACTCCTATTACTTCCATTATAATAACATGTACGTCACCCCACATCGGCAGCTCCTGCAGGCTAACAAAGTGTGCCCCCTGGAGCCCGGGGTTCTGCATATCACTTGGATACAGCAGATCACAGTACCGCTGTGTCCGGGTAATTACATGGTGTTTTGCCATGTGATTACTATGTCCATTCACAGCAATCACGTAGTACACAATGGAAGGTGAAAGTAAAGATCGGTTCTCTCTACTCTCAGTGAGAGAGCAAAGAGAACTGATGCTGCAGTCTGTGAGTGTACAACGGACTGTCAGGCTGCTTGTACACTCAGACTGCAGTGCCATCCACCCCCGTGTCCCTTCTTGGATGCACATTAAAAACATGTAACCCTAGATTTATTTATTTTTGTTAGTAGCTATGCTACCGGCTACTGGCATATGTTTTATATGCAGATCAGCAAAACACCAGGCAAATAGCGTATAGCAAAGTTCTGAAGTGTAACAATTTAGTTGGAAGTAAGGTCCCAGGTGAACACAAGTAAAACATTTTTAATTCATTTAAGTAAATGTCTTCAACTGTGATGTGCTCCAGTCGGAAAGTTTGCCAGTTCTATTTTAACTTTTTTCTACATGTAGTTACGGTGTTAGCACTACTGACAAACAATCCGCAAAATCACCCCACTGCCAGACTTCAAGACTTCATGCATCCTTTCTAGAGACAATGAACAGTCTTTTGCAAGATTTGTTTTTGTTGTTTTATTGGGGTGGGGGTACAACTTGGATAGGGATTGGGATATGGGATGCCCATAGAATTAATCATTGCCATCATATTTACTGAATTCAATATACTTTGATCATAGTTAGAGCCTGAAGAATGAATGTGCACACTTGACTAAGTAGAAATCTTCTCCTGGAAAAATTTATTTATGGGGAAGTGGCACTGTTCAAAAGTGATAAATTGTATGTGAACCCACTACACTAATTAATCTGAACAACTCTCCATAAAATTGCTAAGTGCTTCCGATAAATATAAAGTTAAAAATAAATATAAGTGTAAAAAAAATGTGAATGCATGGAAAATAAATAAATATATAAATATAACAGTGATAGTACCCCACATCAAATAATGATATAATGTGCAGTGCTAAAAACAGGGGGATGACTTAATGAATAAGAAAAATGAGGAACAAAAGTGCCCCCAAGTGAATTCAAAAAACATGATTCAAATAAATAAATGCCAAAAAATACCACGATCAAAAAATAAAAAGAATATAAACATAAATAAAAAGTGACAATGGACGATATAAAAAAAAAAAAAAAAAAATTATTATAAAAAAGTCCAAACACATGTCCGTGTGTATATTGCTATACACTTAAAAGTGATAGTCTGTGAGTAATTAGCAAAAAGCATGCAGTGGTGAGTAGATAGCAGAGGTGAGCTGTTATTGGCTGGTTCATGCTGGAGGTTCCAATCTTGCATGTGATTGAACTGTGCATAATATGGAGACTTTACCCTGTGATACTTATAAATACCCCACAGATCTGTACATTGCAACTACCAACCTTATCTCGGCAATCTGTCTTTTTGATACACATCTCTGAACGGTAACTCTTTCACAATTATCATGGTTGAATCATTTTTAACTGGAAAGTGTACACTAAAAATAATTAAACAGAAAAAATGAGGAACAGAATGTCTATGATAGGATTTGGGCTATTGATATTATTTTTATTTTTATACCTTTTCTGCAAAGCATTATACAGTAGGGTTTACAGTAAATGTATACAGTATAGCATCATAAACAGTGTAAAAGGGTGTAAAGGTTACATCTTATTCACATATATATTAATGCACTTTGATAATGTATGCTAAATGTGGTGGTATGCTGCAGTGCCATTCATTATGAATGGTACCCCAACGTACTTTTGCAACCCACCTGTGCACCCCCTAATTATTTACCTGAGCCCCTTCTCTCTGCAGCGATGTCCACGGGTGTCTTAGCTGTCCCAGACACTCCTCCTGATTGGCTGAGACACAGCAGCGGTGCCATTGGCTCCCACGGCTATCAATCAAAATCGGTCAGCCAATCAGGGGAGAGAGGATACACGGAGCTCTGACTCGGCTCGGGTGCCCCCTGTAGCAAGCTGCTGGCTGAGGGGGCATTCACCAGAGGGAGGGACCAGGAGAGCAGAAGAGGGACCCAAGAAGAGGAGGATCCAGGCTGCTCTGCGCAAATCCAACTGCACAGAGGAGGTAAGTATAACATGTTGGTTATTTAAAAAAAAAAAAAAAAACAGATTTGACAATCAGTTTAAATGCTACTGCAAGCGCATATGCCCCACTTCAGACCTTTGTGGTCCATTGCATGTTAGCCGGATGCATGTTAGTGTGTGGTATATAGCTCTTAATTAGGGATGAGCCGAACACCCCCCTGTTCGGTTCGCACCAGAACATGCGAACAGGAAAAAAGTTCGTTCGAACACGCGAACACCGTTAAAGTCTATGGGACACGAACATGAATAATCAAAAGTGCTAATTTTAAAGGCTAATATGCAAGTTATTGTCATAAAAAGTGTTTGGGGACCTGGGTCCTGCCCCAGGGGACATGGATCAATGCAAAAAAAAGTTTTAAAAACGGCCGTTTTTTTAGGAGCAGTGATTTTAATAATGCTTAAAGTCAAACAATAAAAGTGTAATGTCCCTTTAAATTTCGTACCTGGGGGGTGTCTATAGTATGCCTGTAAAGGGGCGCATGTTTCCTGTGTTTAGAACAGTCTGACAGCAAAATGACATTTTGAAGGAAAAAACTCATTTAAAACTAACCGCGGCTATTGCATTGCCGACAATACACATAGAAGTTCATTGATAAAAACGTCATGGGAATTCCCCAAAGGGGAACCCCGAACCAAAATTTTAAAAAAAAAATGACGTGGGAGTCCCCCTAAATTCCATATCAGGCCCTTCAGGTCTGGTATGGATATTAAGGGGAACCCCGGCCAAAATTAAAAAAAAAAAATGACGTGGGGTTCCCCCTAAATTCCATACCAGACCCTTCAGGTCTGGTATGGATTTTAAGGGGAACCCCGCGCCAAAAAAAAAAAAAAAAAACGGCGTGGGGTCCCCCCAAAAATCCATACCAGACCCTTATCCGAGCACGCAACCTGGCAGGCCGCAGGAAAAGAGGGGGGGACGAGAGTGCGCCCCCCCCTCCTGAACCGTACCAGGCCACATGCCCTCAACATTGGGAGGGTGCTTTGGGGTAGCCCCCCAAAACACCTTGTCCCCATGTTGATGAGGACAAGGGCCTCATCCCCACAACTCTGGCCGGTGGTTGTGGGGGTCTGCGGGCGGGGGGCTTATCGGAATCTGGAAGCCCCCTTTAACAAGGGGACCCCCAGATCCCGGCCCCCCCCTGTGTGAAATGGTAAGGGGGTACAAAAGTACCCCTACCATTTCACTAAAAAACTGTCAAAAATGTTAAAAATGACAAGAGACAGTTTTTGACAATTCCTTTATTTAAATACTTCTTCTTTCTTCTATCTTCCTTCATCTTCTGGTTCTTCTGGTTCTTCTGGCTCTTCTGGTTCTTCCTCCGGCGTTCTCGTCCAGCATCTCCTCCGCGGCGTCTTCTATCTTCTTCTCCTCGGGCCGCTCCGCACCCATGGCATGGGGGGAGGCTCCCGGTCTTCTCTTCTTCTTCATCTTCTTCTCTTCTTCTCTTCTTCGTTTTCTTCTCCGGGCCGCTCCGCATCCATGCTGGCATGAAGGGAGGCTCCCGCTGTGTGACAGCGCTCCTCGTCTGACAGTTCTTAAATAACGGGGGGCGGGGCCACCCGGTGACCCCGCCCCCCTCTGACGCACGGGACATGACGGGACTTCCCTGTGGCATTCCCCGTGACGTCACAGGGAAGTCCCGTCAAGTCACCGTGTGTCAGAGGGGGCGGGGTCACCGGGTGGCCCCGCCCCCCGTTATTTAAGAACTGTCAGACGAGGAGCGCCGTCACACAGCGGGAGCCTCCCGCCATGCTAGCATGTGTGAGGAGCGGCCCGGAGAAGAAAATGAAGAAGAGAAGAAAAGAAGAAGAGAAGAAGATGAAGAAGAAGAGAAGAGCGGGAGCCTCCCCCCCATGCCATGGGTGCGGAGCGGCCCGAGGAGAAGAAGATAGAAGACGCCGCGGAGGAGATGCTGGACGAGAACACCGGAGGAAGAACCAGAAGAGCCAGAAGAACCAGAAGAACCAGAAGATGAAGGAAGATAGAAGAAAGAAGAAGTATTTAAATAAAGGAATTGTCAAAAACTGTCTCTTGTCATTTTTAACATTTTTGACAGTTTTTTAGTGAAATGGTATGGGTACTTTTGTACCCCCTTACCATTTCACACAGGGGGGGGGCCGGGATCTGGGGGTCCCCTTGTTAAAGGGGGCTTCCAGATTCCGATAAGCCCCCCGCCCGCAGACCCCCACAACCACCGGCCAGGGTTGTGGGGATGAGGCCCTTGTCCTCATCAACATGGGGACAAGGTGTTTTGGGGGGCTACCCCAAAGCACCCTCCCAATGTTGAGGGCATGTGGCCTGGTACGGTTCAGGAGGGGGGGGGCTGCACTCTCGTCCCCCCCTCTTTTCCTGCGGCCTGCCAGGTTGCGTGCTCGGATAAGGGTCTGGTATGGATTTTTGGGGGGACCCCACGCCGTTTTTTTTTTTTTTTTGGCGCGGGGTTCCCCTTAAAATCCATACCAGACCTGAAGGGTCTGGTATGGAATTTAGGGGGAACCCCACGTCATTTTTTTTTTTTAAATTTTGGCCGGGGTTCCCCTTAATATCCATACCAGACCTGAAGGGCCTGGTATGGAATTTAGGGGGACTCCCACGTCATTTTTTTTTTTTTTAATTTTGGTTCGGGGGTTCCCCTTTGGGGAATTCCCATGCCGTTTTTATCAATGAACTTCTATGTGTATTGTCGGCAATGCAATAGCCGCGGGTAGTTTTAAATGAGTTTTTTCCTTCAAAATGTCATTTTGCTGTCAGACTGTTCTAAACACAGGAAACATGCGCCCCTTTACAGGCATACTATAGACATCCCCCAGGTACGAAATTTAAAGGGATATTACACTTTTATTGTTTGACTTTAAGCATTATTAAAATCACTGCTCCTGAAAAAACGACCGTTTTTAAAACTTTTTTTTGCATTGATCCATGTCCCCTGGGGCAGGACCCAGGTCTCCAAACACTTTTTATGACAATAACTTGCATATTAGCCTTTAAAATTAGCACTTTTGATTTCTCCCGTAGACTTTTAAAGGGTGTTCCGCGGCATTAGAATTTGCCGCGTACACCCCAAATTGTTCGCTGTTCGGCGAACTTGCGAATAGCCAATGTTCGAGTCGAACATGAGTTCGACTCGAACTCGAAGCTTATCCCTACTCTTAATGTGCCCTGTACACTCTTTTTAAAATAAAGTGCACCAACACATGGCATGTGTACTAAGTTCAGGTCATTCTTAGTGCCCAAAATGCATAGGTCTGAAAGGGCCTTAGTGTGAAAAGTTACTTAAAGCGGAGCTAAACTCTTAATCAACTATTTTTAATCCTTATGCTGCTAGCATTTGTAAACAGATAGGAAGGTATACTACGTTTACTTGTTTAAAACTTTTTTTTTACATTTCTTCATTTCTTCATTTGCTTCCTGGATTCGGGCCTAGGCCAAAATTATGTCATGCATCCCATGAGTCTTTATGGGCATTTTTGCATCGGGGGGGGGGGGTTTCTCAGCTAAGCACACCCTCCTGCCTGGCTGTACCTAGAAATGCTGAGGGGTGTTTTCCCAACAAAATAAAGCATGAAGACATGAGTGAATGGGTGAATTTGCTTGGAATATTAAAAATTAATTAAACAGCATTTTCAGTTTGTGGTGTTCAGATACAGTTAAGTTCTGCTTTAAATGCATCTGCTACACATTTTAAAATGCATGATCTTAACCATTTGACGACCGCCTCACGCCGGTGTACGTCGGCAAGGTGGCACGGACAGGCAGAATCACATACATATACGTGATCTGCCTTCCGCGGGTGGGGGGTCCGATCGGACCCGGCAGTCGCCATTTCTTCCCGGGCGATGAGAGGTGAGGGGGAGGCCATCCATTCATGGCCACCCCCTCCCGATCGCTCCCGGCGAATGAAAACGCTTCCTTTCCCTCTGTAATGTAAACAGAGGGTGAGGAAGTGATGTCATCCCTCCTCGAGCCGGTCTTTTCGATCCGGCGCCGAGGAGAGAAGACATCCAATTAAGTGCACCAACACTACACTTCCAGTAGAACACGCCAGGCACACTTTTCACCCCCCATCACCCCCCTGTACCCCCTGTCACACTGACACCAATAGCAGTTTTTTTTTTTGCATTGGTGTCAGTTTGTGACAGTTATAAGTGTTAGGGCAGTTAGGTTAGCCCCCTTTAGGTCTAGGGTACCCCCCTTTAGGTCCAGGGTACCCCCCTAACCCCCCCTAATAAAGGTTAACCCCTTGATCACCCCCCGTCGCCAGTGTCGCTAAGCGATCGTTTTTCTGATCGCTGTATTAGTGACACAGGTGACGCTAGTTAGGGAGGTAAGTATATAGGTTCGCTGTCAGTGTTTTATAGCGACAGGGACCCCCATATACTACCTAATAAAGGTTTTAACCCCCTGATTGCCCCCTAGTTAACCCTTTCACCAGCGATCACCATATAAGTGTTACGGGTGACGCTGGTTAGCTAGTTTGTTTTTTATAGTTTTAGGGCACCCGCCGTTTATTACCTTATAAAGGTTTAACCCCCTAATTGCCCGGCGGTGATATAAGTTAAGTTTTTAGGGTCAGATAAGGTCTGCGTCGCCCCAGGCAGCGTCAGGTTAGTGCCAGTACCGCTAAAACCCACGCACGCAGCATACACCTCCCTTAGTGCTATAGTATCTGAGCGGATCGATATCTGATCCGATCAGATCTATACTAGCGTCCCCAGCAGTTTAGGGTTCCCATAAACACAGTGTTAGCGGGATCAGCCCAGATACCTGATAGCACCTGCGTTTTGCCCCTCGGCCCAGCCCTGCCCAGCCCACCCAAGTGCAGTATCGATCGATCACTGTCACTTAAAAAACACTAAGCACGCATAACTGCAGCGTTCGCAGAGTCAGGCCTGATCCCTGCGATCGCTAACAGTTTTTTGGTAGCGTTTTGATACAGTCGCTGACAGTCAGGAGCTTTTTTGCCTGTGAGTCTCACTAGTGTACCCCTAAATTTAAAGCCCAAAATGGCAAATCAAAGGTACACTAGTGAAGAGGCCTACACGTTTCTGAGCATGACAGATAGTGAAGAGGAAGTCACTCATCTGCCAGATTCAGGCTCAGAATACGATCCTGTAGAGGACAGCGGCTCCATGACAGATAGCTCTGACGACGGAGTTGTGGTCCCTGCCAAGGTCAGGCGTACCAGAACCCAATCTTCTTCTTCTGTCCTTGAAGTGCAAGAACCGCAGGGCTCTCGTATGGAGCAGAGAAGTACTAGTGCCGCTATTCCTTCTGGTGAACTGGCAAGCACCAGCGGCCTAGTACACCCTGGTCTTACATCCAGCACTGCAGTATCACGTGGTGACGTGGCGAGTCCCATAAGTGCAGTTCAAGCTGGCGAGGTGGCAAGCACAAGTAGTGTCCCGCTGACACCAAGAAGACAAAGACAGGCCCATCGTGCCCATAGTGCCCTTCCTGCTGCATTTACCAATCCGAATTGGGAACCCACCACTTCTGCAGCACCCGTACTTCCCCCATTCACTGGCCAACCCGGAATTCAGGTGGAAACAGTTGATTTTAAGCCACTGGATTTTTATTCGCTGTTTTTCACCGAAGATCTCTATAGATCTATTGTGGACCAAAGCAATTTATACGCTAATCCCCAGTCCTCCCTTGCCAGAGATTGGAGACCAATTACGGTCTACGAATTTAAGATCTTTCTGGGCCTTTCCCTCAACATGGGCATAAATAAAAAGGGTAAGTTGTGTTCATATTGGTCCACTGACCCAGTTTACCATATGCCCGTGTTCTCTGCTTCCATGGCCAGGGCACGATACAAGCAGATTTTGCGGTTCATGCACTTCAATGACAATGAACTCTGTCGTCCTCGTGGAGACCCTGGATACGATCGGCTCTACAAAATTCGGCCCCTCATAAACCACTTCAACCAACGTTTTGCAGACTTGTTTACTCACCATCAAGTTGTCTGCGTTGATGAGTCCCTGATTAAATTTTCTGGCCGCTTGTCATTCAAACAGTACCTTCCCAGCAAGCGTGCCAAATACGGGGTCAAGATGTATAAGCTCTGTGACAGGGCCACAGGCTATACATGTAGTTTTATGGTTTACGAGGGCAAAGATAGTCACATAGAGCCGACAAACTGCCCTGACTACATAGGAAGCGCTGGCAAGATAGTGTGGGACTTGGTGTCACCCTTATTCGGAAAGGGGTACCACTTGTACGTGGAAAATTATTACACGAGCGTGCCACTTTTTAGTCACTTGTTTGATCAACAGATCGGAGCATGTGGCACCGTGCGACCTAATCGCCGGGGCTTTCCCCAGCGGCTTGTAGATTCCCATCTTAGGCTGGGGGAGAGAGCCTGCTTGAAGTGTAATAACTTGCTCGCTATGAAGTGGAGGGATAAGAAGAATGTTTTCGTTCTCACCTCCCTTCATGCAGACACAACGACCCAAATTACTACGGCGACTGGTGTTGTGGAGAAACCCCTCTGTGTCCATGAATATAACCAAAATATGGGAGGGGTGGACCTCAACGACCAGTTGTTGGCGCCGTACCTAGTTGCCCGTAAGGCCAGACACTGGTACAAAAAAGTGTCTGTTTATTTATTTCAATTGGCTTTGCTGAATGCTTATGTGCTATACAGAGCTTCAGGACAGACTGGATCCTTCCTTAAATTCCAGGAAGAGATCGTCAGAGACCTCTGTATCCAGTCGGTGCTCCACCTCACCATCCCCTACCAAATGCAGTAAGCCGGCTGCATGAGAGGCATTTTCCTTATGCCCTCCCGAGTACCCCTACCCAAAGAGCCCCCCAAAAAAGATGTCGTGTCTGCAGCAAGCGCGGATTTAGGCGTGACACCCGGTGTTATTGTCCCTCCTGTCCTGGCAATCCTGGTCTTTGCATGGGTGAATGTTTTGAACGCTACCATTCACTTGTTGCGTATTAGCATAGGGTACAGCACTTCACAGACTAGGACACTTTCACAGGGTCTCCCAAGATGTCATCGCATTTTGAGAGACCCAAACCTGGTACCAGTTACAAAAGTTAAAAGTTACTAAAAAAGTGTAAAAAAAAACACAAAAAAAAATAAAATAAAAAAACCAAAAATAGTTGTTGTTTTATTGTTCTCTCTCTCTATTCTCTCTCTATTGTTCTGCTCTTTTTTACTGTATTCTATTCTGCAATGTTTTATTGTTATTATGTTTTACCATGTTTGCCTTTCAGATATGCATTTTTTTTTTATACTTTACTGTTTACTGTGTTTTGTTGGTAACCATTTTATTATTTTCAGGTACGCCATTCAGCTGCAGAGTGGATTTATTTATCTTGACAGCAACAGCGTTTGCTCCCACGATACATAAAGCCGTGACTCCAGCGCTGTCGGAGGTGATCTCACCACCACAGTTACATACTTCAGCATATATGCCGAAGCGTGGGGGCAGCAGTGGGTGGAGGAGCGATTTGCTCCTTCCTTTTGTGGGAGGATGCCCCCATGCTTCGGCATATATATATATTTTAGGCACAGGTTGCGTTAAATGTTTTATTTTTTACTATGTTTTTTTTTGTATTTGCTTTGCAGGTATGGTAAGTCTTACTGTTATACTGTAATGTTACTTTGATTGTTAACCATCATTTGCTTAGCAGGTACGCCATTCAGTTGCAGCGCAGATTTACCTATCTTGACAGCAACAGCGTTTGCTCCCACGATATATAAAGCCGTGACTCCAGCGATGTCGGAGGTGATTTCACCACCACAGTTACATACTTCAGCATATATGCCGAAGCGTGGGGGCAGCAGTGGGTGGAGGAGCGATTTGCTCCTGCCTTTTGCGGGAGGATGCCCTCATGCTTCGGCATATATAAATGGTGCATGTATGCCCATCATTAGAAGTGGGTGGATGAAGGGAGGTATTCTAATGGTGGGCATACCCACCGATCAATCTCTTTTTTTCGTTCAGCTCACAGGCTGCATGAAAAAAAAGTTTACAATATATGCCCAATAAGGACCAGCAACGTACTGGTATGTTGCTGGACTTTGAGTGGTTATACCAGAATGATGCCTGCAGATTTAGGTTTCATCTTGGTATCATTCTTTTCAGCCAGCGGTTGGCTTTCATGTAAAAGCAATCCTAGCGGCTAATTAGCCTCTAGCCTGCTTTTACAAGCAGTGGGAGGGAATGCCCCCCCCCCACTGTCTTCCATGTTTTTCTCTGGCTCTCCTGTCCCAACAGGGAACCTGAAAATGCAGCTGGTGATTCAGCCAGCTGATCATAGAGCTGATCAGAGACCAGAATGGCTCCAAACATCTCTATGGCCTAAGAAACCGGAAGCTACGAGCATTTCATGACTTAGATTTTGCCAGATGTAAACAGCGCCATTGGGAAATTAGACCCCAATTTTTTAAAAAAAGAGTACCTGTCACTACCTATTGCTATCATAGGGGATATTTACATTCCCTGAGATAACAATAAAAATGATTAAAAAACATAAAAATGAAAGGAACAGTTTAAAAATAAAATCAAAAATCAAAAAAATAATAAAGAAAAAAAAAAAAAAAAAAAGCACCCTTGTCCCCCCCTGCTCTCGCGCAAAGGCGAATGCAAGCGTCGGTCTGGCGTCAAATGTAAACAGCAATTGCTACATGCATGTGAGGTATCACCGTGAAGGTCAGATCGAGGGCAGTAATTTTAGCAGTAGACCTCCTCTGTAAATCTAAAGTGGTAACCTGTAAAGGCTTTTAAAGGCTTTTAAAAATGTATTTAGTTTGTCGCCACTGCACGTTTGTGCGCAATTTTAAAGCATGTCATGTTTAGTATCCATGTACTCGACCTAAGATCATCTTTTTTATTTCATCAAACATTTGGGCAATATAGTGTGTTTTAGTGCATTAAAATTTAAAAAAGTGTGTTTTTTCCCCAAAAAATGCGTTCGAAAAATCACTGCGCAATTACTGTGTGGAAAAAAAAAGTGAAACACCCACCATTTTAATCTGTAGGGCATTTGCTTTAAAAAAATATATAATGTTTGGGGGTTCAAAGTAATTTTCTTGCAAAAAAAAATAATTTTTTCATGTAAACAAAAAAGTGTCAGAAAGGGCTTTGTCTTCAAGTGGTTAGAAGAGTGGGTGATGTGACATAAGCTTCTAAATGTTGTGCATAAAATGCCAGGACAGTTCAAACCCCCCCCAATTTTGGAAAGTAGACACCCCAAGCTATTTGCTGAGAGGCATGTCGAGTCCATGGAATATTTTATATTGTGACACAAGTTGCGGGAAAAAAGACAACTTTTTTTTTTTTATGCACAAAGTTGTCACTAAATGATATATTGCTCAAACATGCCATGGGGATATGTGAAATTACATCCCAAAATAAATTCTGTTGCTTCTCCTGAGTACGGGGATACCACATGTGTGAGACTTTTTGGGAGCCTAGCCGTGTACGGGACCCCGAAAACCAAGCACCACCTTCAGGCTTTCTAAGGGCGTAAATTTTTGATTTCACTCTTCACTGCCTATCACAGTTTCGGGGGCCATGGAATGCCCAGATGGCACAACCCCCCCCAAATGACCCCATTTTGGAAAATAGACACCCCAAGCTATTTCCTGAGAGGTATAGTGAGTATTTTGCAGACCTCACTTTTTGTCACAAACTTTTGAAAATTGTCCTTGGGTCTTGGATCCCTCCAGCTGGTAACCTGTGTTACGAGAGCTACCCTTGACTTCACTGAGAGGGATGTTGTTTGAGGATAATCACAAGTAGCTGTTTGTGTTTTGAACTGTTTTACAAAAGTAGTGAATCTGAGCTAGACACTCTGCTGTTATAGGGGACTATAGAGGCTAAACTTAAGGCACTTTGCCATCACTGTTAAAATTATATATATAGTTGGGCAGACTGACAATGAGATAGATAGATAGATAGATAGATAGATAGATAGATAGATAGATAGATAGATAGATAGATAGATAGATAGATAGATAGATAGATAGATAGATAGATAGATAGATAGATAGATAGATAGATAGATAGATAGATAGATAGATAGATAGATAGATAGATACCCTCAAAGGCTGAACGTCATTATGGTAGTATTTCCAGTTGAAATGCTTATGTGTTATAAATCTTTTTACACCAATAATCTGTAAATGAGATACACAGTCTCTGTAATATGCAACCAGGGTCACTGTGGTTTTAATTTAATTTCTGGAAACAAGAAGAACAAAAAATGCATTTTTCTTTGTTTCTGTTATAAAATTTTGCAAATTAGTAATTTTTCTTCATATATTTTGGCCAAAATTTATACTGCTACATATCTTTGGTAAAAATAATCCAAATCAGTGTATATTATTTGATCTTTGTAAAAGTTATAGAGTCCACAAGCTATGGTGCCAAGCTCTGAAAATTGATCACACTTGATGCACTGACGGCCTATATCATTTCTTGAGACCCTAACATGCCAGGAAAGTACAATCCCCCCCAAATGACCCCTTTTTGGAAAGTAGACATTCCAAGGTATTTAGTTAGAGGCATGGTGAGTTTTTTGAAGTTGTAATTTTTTCCCACAATTCTTTGCAAAATTTATTTTTTTTTCACAAAATTGTTATTTTAGCAGGTTATTTCTCACACACTGCATGCATAGCACAAATTACACCCCAAAACACATTCTACTATTCCTCCTGAGTATGGCGATACCACATGTGTGAGACTTTTACACACTATGGCCACATACAGAGGCCCAACATGCAGGGAGCGCCATCAGGCATTCTTGAAGTATAAATTACACATATCATTTCTTGACTACCTCTTGCACTTTTGAAGGCCCTGGAGAGCCAGGACAATGGAAACACCCCAAAAATGACCCCTTTTTGGAAAGAAAACACCCCAATGTATAATCTATGAGGCATAATGAGTCTTTTGAACATGTCATTTTTTTCTACAAGTTTTTGGAAAATGCGTAAAGAAAATGAAAACACATTTTTTTTTAAACAATGTTGTCCATTTACACAATGTTTCTAACACATAGTATGTACATACCAAAAATTACACCCCAAAATAGATTCTCCTACTCCTCCTGAGTATGGCGATACCACATATGTGAGACTTTTCCACAGCATGGCCACAAAAAGAGGCCCAACATGTAGGGAGCACCGTCAGTTGTTCTAGAAGCATAAGTTTCAAATCTAATTTGACTACCTATTACACTTTTGTGAGGCACTGTAGTGGAATGGATGAGAACTGATGTGGCATGGATGAGCCGTGGATGGGGATGGCTGAGTATGGATGGGATGACTGAGTATGGCTGAGTGTGGCCTTGTACGGCTGATTACGGATGGGTACGGCTGAGTATGGCTGGGTATAGATGGGATGGCTGGGTACGGCTAAGTATGGTTGGGTATGACTGAGTATGGCTGGGTACGGCTGAGTATGGCTGGGTACAGCTGAGTATGGCTGGGTACGGCTGAGTATGGCTGAGTATGGCTGAGTACGGCTGGGTATGGCTGAGTACACCTGGGTACGGCTGGGTACTGCTGGGTATTGCTGGGTATGGCTGGGTACGACTGGGAATGGTATGGATGGGTATGGCTAATTATGGATGGGGGTGGATGGGATGGCTAAACATGGATGGATGGATGAGTATTGCTGAGGATGGAACGATGGCTGAGCATTGCTGAGGATGGATGGATGAGTATGCTAAGTATGGATGGCTGAGCATGGATGGATGGATGAGTATGCTGAGTATGAATGGGTATCCTGAGTATGAATGGCTGAGTATGCTGAGTATGGATGGCTAGGCATGGATTGATGGATGAGTATGCTGAGTATGGATGGCTGAGCATGAATGGATGTGTATGCTGAGTATGGATGGGTATGCTGAGTATGGATGGCTGAGTATGCTGAGTATGGATGGCTGAGCATGGATGGATGGATGAGTATGCTGAGTATGGAGGAGTATGCTGAGCATGGATGGCTGAGTATGCTGAGTATGGATGGGTGAGCATGGATGGATGGATGAGTATGCTGAGTATGGATGGGTGAGCATGGATGGATGGATGAGTATGCTGAGTATGGATGGGTGAGCATCGATGGATGGATGAGTATGCTGAGTATGGATGGGTGAGCATGAATGGATTAATGGATAAGTATGCTGAGTATGGATGGGTCAGCATGCTGAGTATGGATGGGAATGCTGAGCATGGATGGCTGGGTATGGATGGATGGCTGGAATGGACGCATCAGCGCTGTGGGCACTACACATCCAACTCACAGTGCTGCTGCCACAGATCTCTCCTCTCTCCCCTCGCACTGTACAGATCTGTACAGAAAGGGCAGAGAGGAACTGGACGTGATGCCGGTTTGTTTACAAGTGATCGCTCCATCACTAGCATGGATTTTGTAATAGTTGCAGGATTATTAGGTGAAAATAAAGCAACAAAAAAGAAAACAAATGCAGCCACAACATCTAAGGACTGGTAAGCTGCAATATATCACATTTTTTGTTTTGGGCTAAAAGGCACTTTAGTTGTTTTTGCATTCCTGTTGACTTGTATTAGGGGAAAACCAATCCCAGTGCAAGAACATGCTTATGTATCTGCTTCTCTGTAGCGCATTGGGGTGAAAGTAGTCACCAGCAGGAATAGAGAGGGTTAATCTCCTCAGCACAAAAACAGACATTAGAAATTGGCAGAATGGCCTTAAAGGGGGCCACAGATTGTATGTCCACCATCATGTGTTTTCTGCCACTGCCCATCTGCTTGCTCTTTAAATGCACAGGTGAGGTTACCTCAGGTTTTTGGGGCTATTGCCCCTTTAAGATTTGTCTTACCTGTTCCCCATTGCCCCATTGCCAAAAAAAGAGGGGTGGCAATGTGGGCCAAGTACACCCCCTCAGTTGCCAACTTGTTCATGAGCTACTGGGAAAAAGATGCCATCTTCAGTAGTAATCTACCTCAGCTTAAGTTTTATAAGCGTTATATTGATGACATCATTATTATTTAGGCAGGATTAAAAGAGTAATTTTCACATTTTTGTTCAAAAAATTGGTAAGAATAGTTTTGGTATTTCCTTTTCGGCAATTTCTGACAATCAAAGTATCAATTTCTTAGACTTAGTAATTTTTAAGGAAAATCATCAACTGTCAACTAAAACTTATTTCAAGGAAGTGGACAGAAATGGCTATATTCCGCTGGGAAGTTGCCATCACCCCTGATGGCTTAGTACAATCCCCAAAAGCCAATTCATGAGAGTGAGGCGGAATTGTGCTAGCATTGAAGATTTTGATTTACAGGTGAAAGTTTTGTTTGACAGATTTGTTGAAAAGGGTTACTCCCGTTGTGAGTTGAATAAAACTTTAATAGCAGTATGAGGCATTAATTAGACATGTGCGATTAGTTTCGTTCGAATCGAAAATTCGTACGAATTTCCGTAAATTCATACATTCAGGAGGATCCGAAATACAAATTACTATGCTTCTGAATTTTGTACAAAATATGAAATTTCGTTTACAAATTTCAGATCCAAATTCCGTTACAACGGAAACGAGAATGTTCGTTAATTACGATTATTCGTTATGATGAAGTTAAATAACCCAGGAAGTCAGCACAGCACAGGGATGGTGGGAGCCCCTCATAATAAAATCATCATAATGAACATTCGTAATTGTTACGAAAAGTTATTGAACCTAAAAGTTAGAAACCCAGGAAGTCAGCACAGCAAAGGGATGGTGGGAGCCCCTCATAATGATAAATTTATCATAACGAACATTCGTAATTGTTCTGAAAAGTTAACGAACCTAGTGAAAATTCATATTTCGTACAAATCCAAATTGAATTTCGGACACGAATTACGAAATACAAATTAATTCTAATACGAAACGGAACAGAACGAAACAAATTTATTGACGGCGCACGTGTCTAGCATTAATAGAGACGATCTGTTTAAGAAAAAAGAGGTGGGCGATAGAGATTTTGGTGTTTCTTTTATGACAGGTTTTACTCATCAGCATAAAGAAGTAGAAAAAATAATTTGCAAACATTGGCATCTTCTGTTAAAGGATGATGATTTTGCTAAGTTGTTACCGAGTAAACCACAGTTCATATACACAAAACCCCCCCACTTTACAACTTAAACTGGCACCCAATGTTGTTGATTCGCCCAGAAAACATGCACCTTTTTAGATCAAGTTGGTTTTTTCAGCTGCGGGAAGTGTGTAATGTGTATAACATCTAAACATAGGGTAAGGAAAACAACGGAATTCACAGCATTTTCCTCTGGTGAGTCCTTTAAAATCAACAAGCTCATCACGTGTGGTACCACCCACGTCACGTATCTGTTGTCTTGTCCCTGTGGACTACAGTACGTGGGCAGGACCACCAGAGCATTGGGAGTTAGACTACGTGAACATGTCAACAGGTTTAAAAAAAGGGTTTTAAACATCACAGTTTATCCAATCACTTCAGGTTGGTCCACGGAAGGGACCCGAGTGGTCTTACCTTCTGTGGCATTGATAACATTGAAGGACACTGGAGAGGAGGTGACCTCAAAAGAGCTATTTCTCATAATGAGACCCAGTGGATCCATCGTTTAAAAACGATGAGCCCCCAGGGGTTAAACATCGAGCTAGATCTGAATTTTTTCTTGTACAATTTTTAGTATGGGAGTTTTAATGTCCTTTCTAGATTGTTTTCTATTTTTCTAATTATTTTTATTTTCATTTATATTTATTTTCAATGTACTTATTTTTCTTTCTTTCTTTTTCATTTTTTCATTTTTATTTATTTTTATTTTATTTTTATTTTTATTAATTTTTTAATAAATTTTTTGTATATTTATATATTTTTTGGTATTTTGCCTGTATTTTGTGTATATCAGCATTATAGAAGGTAGAGTTTTTTATGTTTTTTATGTTTGTATATGCCATTAGTTCCATCATGTTATCGGAATTGACGTCAATCATTTTTCTAAGTTCATTGGATTTTATCCAACCAGTTCTATGGCGGTCTTGTCTCTCCTGTGGGTTGTGTCCTATCCCTAGGAGCGACAGTCTTACCTAACCAACAAGATGGCCGCAATGCCATTCTGATTGATTCTATTTAGCTGAGTTTCTCTCTCTCCCAGTATTTAAGGATGGCCCAATCAGCCGGAAATGAGGTCCTTGATGATGCCCTGTGGGAGGGCGAAACGCGTTGACGTAATTTTCGGTTCCGATTGACGTCACTTCCGGTCTCATTGAACGCACGCTAGAGACGGCGGTTTCTGCATCTACAGCTCTATGTTTATGCCTGTTTTTATCGCAATTTTTGTAAGTACCGATCCCCTTGCACAATAAATCTTTTTTATAACAGTACTTCACTATTAGTCCATCCTCTTTTCATTTTGGGTACCTGTCTGTCCGGATGAGAGCCTCCATTTGGAAATTTGCAATCTGATGACCTGACCAAATCCGCTATTCCAGGTTATCATTTACAAGCTTGAAGTGACCCCTAGACTTAAAAGCTGGGAGTCGTTCCGATCCGGTGAGTGGGGACACATGAGGGGGTGCTATTTTACACCTGAAAATTCTTGGAACACCACCCTTAGTCTGTCCAGGTCTACCGGTCCAGGGCCGTTCAAGGAGCAGAAAGTCATCAAGATAAAGAATGACCATCTGGCACTGGGCCTGGTGTAATAGGATCCAGGTAAGGGACTGGACGAAGATATCAAAGAGCCACAGACTGCTTTTAGAGCCGAAGGTCAACTTTAGTGGCAAAGTAATATGAATCTTTCCATTTGATATCATGCCATCGCCAGAGGGACGGCTTGATGGGCAGGAGTTTAAACATGTCTGAAATGTCTACTTTAGACAGCCAGGCGCTTGTACCTATGTTAATAATGGCCTGAATAGCTAGGTTAACCGATGCATACTTCAAGGAGAATTCCTTGGAAGGAATTAGGGAATTTAGATTTGGGATGTGGGAAGAATGAGGCACAGACAAGTTGTACACCAACCAAAGTTTATTTGAGAACTTGCCCTCGACAAGCCCAATAGGGCTGACTCTCCAGGTAGTAAAAGGAGACTGTGTGAAGGGGCTGATGATGAACCCTCAGTCCAGTTCAGCCTGCAATAGAGTGTCTATAGCCTATTGTTTTATGGTGGCTATCAGGAGATCCTTGCACTCGTGAGTCGAGTGGGGTAAGGTGATAAGGCCAGTGTGAAATCCTGATGTGAACCCGTGTATCAGGAAAATGGCCAGTGAGGGAGTGGGGTGTGCAGAGAGGTAAAACCCCAACCATCGGACATCTATTCGGCCTAGTCAGGATGTGTTGAGCTGTTTAAGATGGCACGTAATCTTAGGATGAGCCTTGTGGCACGTCACACAAATATGGAGCAGCTGGCATTGACTATAGTTGCATGATCCATAGTTGAAGTTGTTACAGATCGATGCTCCCTCTACTGACAGGACGGGCCGTCCCTACTTGTCCACCTGACGCAATTGTGTGGGGGCCGGCATGCCCTGACCGGTACTGGAGGTAGAGGGGCATCTAGTGGCTGCGTTGGAGCACCAGTTAGCCGTATGGGTGGAGGGCTGACAGAGCAGGGAGCGAAGACCGGTAAAGTGGCAGCAGAAAAGCTCTGTGTTGATGACCCTCCAGTTTGTACTGGCCTGAAACTGCGCGAACCTGGCTGCTCCTTTTTTCCAAAAGGATCGGGGGTAGTCATAGAACTAATATCCCCCATACTTATAGCCTAGGTCAACCACTGCGTGGAGGTACAAGTCCAGCTCTTTCCTCCTGCCGGGGTTGGCCGAGCAAAGGACGTCTCTCCACATCCTGAAAGCCAAAACAAATTTAGTGACTGTCAGCTTGTGGTTGAGCCTGGGGTCTTTGGACTTGAGGACCACTGAGACGTCCCCCCAGGTGTATAACTTATTCTTGTCCAGGTCATGGACTGATATAAGGAGGGAAGCCAGATTGATGTCCTTGCCACCCAAGATGTCCTTCCTGATACTGGCTGGGACAAGATGGGTGGGGAAGATGGTAGGACTCATCTCTGGCATACCTGCGGAAGGAGGTGCCAAGACCAGAACAGCGACCGAGTCTGGGAGGGCCGCAGCTGGGCGCACTTCCAGGACTCCCACTCTGGTTTGGACGTCCGAGACTGCTGTAGACAATGAGGTCACCATGGAGTGGGGCTGGAAAATCGCCATGGAGATTGACTGCAGGGGCGCCTGCTGGGTGCTGGGCCCCGCTTCCGCTGGCGGTGGGAAGAGAGCCTGAAGAGCTTGGCTTTCCTGGCTGTAGCAGGGTAGGAAATGCTCCTCCGCCTCAGCTTTGCTGTAAGATTGGGGATGGTCCATCCCCTGAGGACTGCATGCTGCCGCTCTGGGTGACAGAGGGGCGGATGTGAAGTCTTCATTAGGGAATCGGAAAAACTTTGGTTGTTCGGATGTTCTGCGACAATATGCGGTGTTCGGGGCAAATTCGAAAGCTGCCGGAACACCGTTAAAGTCTATGGGACGGGGGGCGTGTCTGGACGTGCACGGGAGAGGACGTGTCTCAGCTGAGCTCCTTCAAGGCCTGGTCAATCCAGCACCATCCAGGCTCCAATCCTCCCTGGGAGCCTAGTCTTACACCTGGGCGGCATCCTGGGCTATCCTGCTGCACAGCTGGAGAACTATTTCCCGGATTGCTTCTCTCTCTGAGTCCCGGGCCTGCAGACTGCTCCGCGCCGGAGAGGCCCGCCGCCATCTTGGGGCCTACGTCCCGATCGCTGCCTCTGGCAAGCCTCCCCCTGTGAACCGGGCATTGTGTGACTGATCGTCCCGGTCGGGCAACCCTCCGTCCCCCCAGGATAATAAAGGGAGAAAGCGCCAGCGATCCCGGCCCTTCTGTCCGGCTCCACGGAGGCCTAGTCCCATCCCGCGGCCTGCAGACTATCAAAAGCTTCCAGAAACATCCGATCTGCTCCATCAGCATATCGGAGCTAGCGCACAGTGGATCTGCATCGCTTTGGGCCGCAGTGAGTAGCAGTTTCCCCCCTTACTCACTCCACATTCTCTAATAACAGCGGCGCTCACCCGGCCGGTTACAGCCATTAGGAAAGTCCCCGGCTTCGGCCTACCTCTGGAGGACGGCGGCCATCTTGGTACTCCAAGTACCCCTCCAGCCTCTCTGCTCCACTGATTTATTAAATCTCTCCCTCTACACTCATCCTACAGCAAGATCCTTTATACACACAGCTTTGTTGTTAATCTAAATCTGGATACTTATAATATCTTAATAGGCCTGTGTGGGGACGAGATTCTATACACACCTTACCTGTCTTGCTCTGCTTGCAATATACCCCTGCACTATTTAAATGGTGATCTGAGCACATCTTACACCACAGTACCTCAAACACTCCACCCTACAGTGTCTCAAGCAGATGTAATTAACGAACGAATGATGGCAGTTCCGCTGAGAATGAACTATGTGCATTAAATGAGCTTGGAGACCCGTTTGCTCACCGAAACCTCTGCTACGCCATATTAAGCACCTATAGATTCAGAGGTAAGCTAGATTTCCTGCCACAACTCCTCCTTATTACATGGGCAAAGTTGGCCAACAACAGCGAACATATAAACCCCTATTCGGGTCACGTGAAGGTCCAAATATGGAACGCTATGTCACCAGAACACAACTTATGACCTCAAATACCCCCTCAGACCCCTCTATGGGGATGGACATACCCATGGGAGCAGAAAACACTGTAAACTTATCTACTGTTGCTCAAGGTCCAAATCTCGACTCTTCTACCCCACGTGAATTCTTACCCCAGACATACTAGACGCCAAGCTTGATGCCAAGTTACAGCTCCTGTTACAACAAATTACAAATAATGTCTCGTTAGAGGTAAATAAGTTAGCTACGGAACTAAGAGGAGAGATCGATCAAATCGGTGAACGCACTGATACACTCGAAAATAAATTTGATGAGATGATAAATTATGTGCAAGCAATTGAAGAAGAAAACCACAATTTGCGTCTATCAGTTTCTCAATTGCAGTTACAGCAGGAAGATTTGGAAAATAGAGAAAGGAGACAAAACTTACGCTTTCGTGGTATCCCGGAGACGGTGGGAGACTCAGATCTACGTACCTACCTTCTGGGTCTCTTTAATACTCTGGCCCCTACAGTGGTGGATATTGACTGGCGCCTTGATAGGGCACATCGGTCCCTGGCCCCCAGACCTCCGGTGGGAGCCAGACCCAGAGATGTCATAGTGAAATTTCATTATTTCGAAAGCAAAGAAACACTCATTATTGCCACCCGCAACAAACCCCAACTTACATACAAGGGGGCAAAACTTCAAATTTTCAGCGATCTGTCTCCCATTACCCTTGCCAAACGTAGGAGCCTACGCCCAATCACACTCCACCTACAACATCACAAGATCCCATATTATTGGGGCTTTCCATTCCGTCTCACCGTATCAAAAGATGGAGTACAGCATACTCTACGTGAGTTATTGGAAGGTGAGGCATTTTTGAAAAGTCTGGGCCTGCCACCGCTCCCGGAAGAGGACTTAATCCCCCCAAATAATCAGGCTCGTCCTCCTCCCAATACACCCAGCCGCATCTGGACCCCGGTGAGAGACAGGTCCAGGAAACGCTTCTCTACACCTCAGCGTCTTCGTAACTCCAAGCAACCTCCTTGAAAGCACAACACTTGTTTTCCATGGATCCATACCCACTGCACTACTCGGAACATTTTACATGTTTTTAGAGTGGTAGAAATTAATACTCTGATCTGTTATGATTCTTTTGGCACTCACCCTGCTCCCTTTGGTTTTTTTTTTTTTTTTCTCGTAAGTCTTATAGCTAATTCTCATTTTTCTTCCCGGTCATGAGTGACTCAATTGACATACCGTTTAATACACCTCGTTAATTTGCTAATCACTTTAGTAATGGCAGAATCTATTTTTACGCTAACGAACGCATAGGGTGAGCGGCGGGTACTTCCTGGTTCTCTACCTGGAATCTCCTGATGGAAGTCCGTATACGCCCCTACCTGGCCTTGACATCTGTTCAAGGCCTCCTGAGACACAATTGCCTCTCAGGCCTGAGAGAATTTTTGTTTTTGTTTTTACTGTTTTTCCAGTTGGTTCTTGTTTTTTTTTTCTTTTCTCTCGTTTTTTTCATGTTCAAGGATATCACTCTGGTGCTAAGGATACAAATGTTTCGTTCTTACTTGTCTAACCAAATGCAGTTTTATTATAGGTTATGTCTGCTGACATGTGAGTGTGTCTCTTTACCCCTTGGTGTCTGCAACCTTACAAAAGCGAATCTATTGGGTCTATATATATGGCTTTGAAAATTATGTCGTATAATGTCAAAGGTCTGGGTTCTGTTCGCAAGCGCTGGATGGCCCTGAAGGATTTCAGGGCCTCTGACGCAGATGTGGTAATGGTTCAAGAGACCCATTTTAAGTCTACTGGTACGCTTAAATTTGCCTCAAGGTTTTTCCCCACTTCCTTCCTTGCCTCGGATCACTCGGGCAGGGCGGGAGTGGCGATTTTGATTAGGAAGGCATGTCCCATTAAGGTAAAAAGATCTTATGCTGACCCTCTCGGTAGATATCTTATCCTAGATTGTGATTATGCAACTACATCGTTTTCTCTCATTAATGTATACGCTCCTAATACTGGCCAGATTGAATTCCTTAACACATTATTTGATTCTCCTCACTACCCATCGCAACCTTTCATGATTATAGGAGGGGATTTCAATCTGGTTATGTCCCCCAATAGAGACAGACAAACCCTTTTTAATACCGTGCCTTCTAAAAAGATTTTATCCCAAGCTAACTCTTTTCGCAAATGCATTAGATCTCATGGGTTGTTCGACTCATGGAGGATCCGACATCCCTCCTCTAAACAGTTCACCTTCTATTCCCCAGCCCACAAAATGTATTCACGCCTTGACCATTTTTTTATATCGGCCCCACTCATATCTTATGTGACTGAGGTTGATATATCACCTATTACATGGTCAGACCATGCCCCCATCATGTTACATCTTGCGCTTTTTCAGGCCCACCCTAAGTCATGTCATTGGCGTCTAAATGACCATCTACTACAATCTGAAGTTTCACGTAATATACTGGCAAAAAATTTAGAAGAATTTTTCCAACACAACATAGGATCAGTTTCAGACTTCTCCACACTTTGGGAAGCACATAAAACTGTCTTTCGCGGTGCCTGCCTATCCGAAAGCTCTAGGATAAAGAAAGATAGAAACAGTCTTTTACAGTCTCTTACCGCTGCTCTGGTTGCTGCAGAGCAGAGATTGTTGAGAGGCCCTACAGTATCAAAATTACGAAGGGTAACCTCTCTTAGGGAGCAAATCAAATCACTTCATCTAGGTAGGGCAGTCAGATCTTTGCTATGGACAAAACAGAAGTTTTACGAGTACTCAAATAAACCGCATAGAATGCTAGTTAACAAACTCCGTCCACGCCCTTTCAACTCATTCCCTGATTTCCTTCAGCAGACAGATGGATCTAGAGTTTACTGCCCCCGTGGAATGTCTAGTGTCTTTGGCAATTTCTACCATAAATTATACAACTGCCTCACTCCTGAGCATGGTTTTAACTTTACTCAAGAAAAATTTAAAAAATTTTTTTCTAAGATAAAACTCCCGAAGCTAACTTCTGCAGACTTAGACAGTTTGAATACAGATATAACGACTGAGGAACTTCTGTCCGTAGTTAAGAAACTCCCACTACATAAATCGCCCGGCCCTGATGGTTTACCCTACTTTTATTACAAATCTTTTTTTGATATTCTATCTCCACATATGCTAACCCTCTATGAATCCCTGCTCAAAGGTATATCCCCTATCTCACAATTCTCTCATTCATTTATCTCTGTCATTCCAAAGCCAGGTAAGGATCCCTCTATCCCAGATAATTATAGGCCGATAGCTCTTCTAAATTCAGATTATAAGATTTTTACAAAAATTCTTGCATCCAGGTTATCTAGGATTATCCCCAAATTGATCCATGGGGACCAGGTGGGTTTTGTGCCTGGCAGGCATGCGGGGGACAACACCCGTCGTACAATAAACTTAATAGACCTTCTAGATAGAACCTCTAGACAAGCGTTGATCTTGAGTTTAGATGCACAAAAGGCCTTTGATAGGTTAAGCTGGCCCTATATGTTCAATGTTTTAGAGATGTATGGCTTTCGGGGTCCTTATCTGAAGGCTTTGAGGGCTATATATTCAACAATCACAGCTCAAGTACAGATGTCATCCTTCATGTCGCCAAGCTTCCCTATGACTAACGGTACTCGACAGGGCTGTCCTTTGTCGCCATTACTTTTTATTCTCTGCCTGGAACCCCTGGCCGAGTCCATTCGCACCCATCCGGATATTCAGGGGGTGGTTATGCGACAAGGGGAATATAAACTATCACTCTTCGCAGATGACATCTTTCTCACGATCACTAATCCAATGATTTCCCTCCCCTCTCTACACAAACTGTTGTCTTCCTTTGGGGCCATCTCGGGCTATAAAATTAATACGTCTAAAACTGAAGCTCTGCCCATACATATCCCATTACCCATACTATCACAACTCAAAGAGTCCTATCCCTATAAATGGTGTAAAACCTCTCTCAAATATTTAGGTATCCTTCTCACCCCATCCTACTCTTCTCTATACTCTGCTAATTTTCCTCCCCTGGTTCTGGAAATTAATAAATCCTTGAGGTCTTGGACTAAATACCCATTATCCTTATTGGGCAGGATAAATGTTTTAAAAATGTCTATTTTACCTAGACTATTATACTATTTTGAAACTTTACCAATTGCTTTACCCTCATCCCAATTAAAGACACTTCAACGTAACTTTCTAAAGTTCATATGGGGCGGAGGGGCTCATCGTATAGCCAGTTCAGTGGTGTTTGCTCCGAGGTCCAGGGGTGGAATGGGTGCCCCGGACATTTTCAAATATTATTATGCTTCACATTTAAGGCCTATTATTTCTTGGACATCCCTCTTTGCTCCAAACCAGTGGTCCGCTATTGAGAAGGGTGTGATATACCCGGTTCACCCATGTACCTTGGTTTGGGATGATTCCCTTCCTATAGATCCCACTTTTAGACACCAGTGCACTGGCCCAATGAATTTTACTATAACTATTTGGCGTAAATGTTTCAAAAAATACCAACTCATCTCACCCTGCTCTCCGCTCATCAATGTACTGTTAAACCCACTCATACCAGATAGTCTCTCCTTGAGCAGGATCTTCCCATGGCTCAACGCCTCCCTTTTTCAACTTCGAAATTTAGTAAACCCGGTTACGCGAAAGCTACATTCCTTTGATACCTTACGTGAGAAATGTAATATCCCCAACCAACTTTTTTACTTCTACCTGCAGGTCAGACACTTTTTCCACTCCAAATCTTCATCATTATCACTCGAAAGTCCAACTAATTTCGAATACATATGTGCTCAGGGACCCCACCAGTTACACCTAATATCCTCCATCCATCGTGTCCTTCATGAGTCGACACCTCTGACTGAGACCACACATCATTATATGGGAAAATGGTCCCATTTATTGGGCAGAGCTATATCAATTCAACTATGGGACAAGATTTGGTCTTCTGTCTCCAAATCTTCTAAGTGTGTGACCCAACGGGAGACTTCTATGAAAATTCTTATGTTCTGGTATAGAACCCCTGATGTTATTCATAAATACGACCCCTCAGTCCCGCCGCGCTGTTGGCGTTGTGGGATTGACACGGGTTCTTTATTCCATATATTTTGGCAGTGTTCAAAGATACAACCTTTCTGGGGGGAGGTGGGGCTCCTGATACAGAAAGTGCTGGATAAATCTCTCCCATTGGACCCATTACACTATTTGTTGGGCCTCCCTTTCCCTGACTTAACCAAAAGAGCTAACCGGCTTCTTTCTTATATACTATTAGCTGCCAAACGACTTATCCCCCTTTGTTGGCTGTCCGGTGCTCCTCCCCCTTGGCCCAAATTTTTACAATTAGTAACTGATATCCGAAGGATGGAATATCTAACGGCCTCAGTACATGATACTATCCCCCAATTTGAAAAATTGTGGAAACCCTGGGATGAGTCGGAATTTGGGATTCCTATGCCAAACACCGTTCTTTAAGTTATGATATCCCACCCCCCCACCCCCCCACCTGCCACCTGCCCCATTTTCATATGTTTTACTTAGAACTTAAAATCACGTACCACATGTCCTCCATAGAATCTATGTTCCTCTCTCTTATGTAACTAAATTTTACACTTCTGATCCTGCACTTTTATTTTAGGAATAATATTTTTCTGTATCCTGGACAAAAGTACAGAGCGGTTTATGCTCTGTAATTCTGAACTTTGTTCTTATGTACTTATTTTGTTTTTGCTATAAAGATACTATCAAAACTTTATATTTTATATTTTATATTGTACAACACTACTGCTGTACTTGTTCATTGTATATTGTTAAAATCTAATAAAAATACAATTATAAAAAAAAAAAGTCTATGGGACATTAACATGAAAAATCAAAAATTTTAATTTTAAAGGCTTATATGCAAGTTATTGTCATAAAAAGTGTTTGGGGACCTGGATCCTGCCCCAGGGGACATAAATCACTGACATTTAAAAAAAAAAAAAAAGCAGTGATTTTTTTAATGCTTAAAGTGAAACAAAAACATGAAATATTCCTTTAGGTATGGGGGGTGTCTATAGTATGCCTGTAAAGTGATGCATTTTTCCCATGTTTAGAACAGTACCACAGCAAAATATAATTTCTATAGGAAAAATTGTCATTTAAAACTAATTGCGGCTGTAATGAATTGTCGGGTCTCGGCAATATAGATAAAACTCATTGAAAAAAGAGCATGGGATCCCTCTCCCCTGACCATTACCAGGCCCTTTGGGTCTAGGATGAATATTAAGGGGAACCCCGAACCAAAATTTAAAAAAAAAATCGGGTTTGATATGGAAATTAAGGGGAACCCTGTGCCAAATTTTTTAAAAAATGGAGTAGGGGTCCCCCCAAATTAAAAAAAAATGGCGTAGGGGTCCCCACCAAAATCCATACCAGACTTTTTTTTTTTTGGTCTGTCGCAGGGAGATAGAAGAAGATGAATGGACATTGTGGTACATTTTTTTTTTTAATAAAGAACTTGTCCCTAAGCTGTGTCTTGTCGTTTTTAACATTTTGACACTTTTTTTTGTGAAATGGTAGGGATAATTTTATACCCCGTTACCATTTCACACAGGGGGAAGGCCGGGATCTGGGGGTCCCCTTGTTAAAGGGGGCTTCCAGATTCTGATAAGCCCCCTGCCCGCAGACCTCCACAACCACAACAACAAGGGTTGTGGAGATGAGGCCCTTGTCCCCATCAACATGGGGACAAGGTGCTTTGGGGGGCTACCCCAAAGCACCCTCCCCATGTTGAGGGTATGTGGCCTGGTACGGTTCAGGAGGGGGGCACTCTCTCATCCCCCCCTCTTTTCCTGCAGCCTGCCAGGTTGCATGCTCAGATAAGGGTCTGGTATGGATTTTTGGGGGGACCCCTACGCCATTTTTTTTTACATTTTGGAACAGGGTTCCCCTTAAAATCCATACCAGACCTCAAGGGTCTGGTATGGATTTTTGGGGGACCCCTTTGCCATTTAAAAAAAAAAAAAATTGGCGCAGGGTTCCCCTTAATTTCCATATCAGACCCGAAGTGCTTGGTATGGATTTTAGGGGGACCCCCACGCAATTTTTAAAAAAAATTTTGGTTAGGGGTTCCCCTTAATATTCATACCAGACCCAAAGGCCCTGGTTAATGGACTGGGGGGGGATCCCATGCTCTCTTTTTCAATGAGTTTTATCTATATTGCCGAGACCCGACAATTCATTACAGCCGCGATCAGTTTTAAATGACAATTTTTCCTTTAGAAATGTCATTTTGCTGTGGTACTGTTCTAAACACGGGAAAATGTGCCACTTTACAAGCATACTATAGACACCCCCCAGGCACGATATTTAAAGGAATATTTCATTTTTATTGTTTCACTTTAAGCATTAAAAAAATCACTGCTCCCAAAAAAAGGCCGTTTAAAAAAAAAAACATTTGCATTGATACATGTCCCCTGGGGCAGGACTCGTGTCCCCAAACACTTTTTATGACAATAACTTGCATATAAGCCTTTAAAATGAGCACTTTTGATTATTCATATTCGTGTCCCATAGACTTTAACGGTGTTCGTGTGTTCTGCCGAATGTTTTGCCTGTTCTGTATGTTCTGTTGCGAACCGAACCGGGGGGTGCTCAGCTCATCCCTAGTCTTCACTGCCAGCCTGCAACGTGGCTCCAGCTATAAGACAAGACAAAGGGGGGTGCATGTGTTAAGAGAAGTCGTAGAAGTGGGATAGTGAGCGTAGTTGTATACAGAAAGTTTATATAAGAAGGAAAAAACGAGAAGGACAGGAAAAGGAATGACAGGCACAGTTAAAGCCAGTTTGTGTTCTGAAGCGTTGAACGCTGTTAAGTGGAAATTTAGAAAACTCAAAAGAGTGCGCGGCAACCGAGGTGAGCCAGGAGGTGACTGGCCAGGTCACCGATAGCTTGGGTGCCTGTCTGTGCTGAGAACAAACCTGTGGACCAAACCCCCAGGGCAAACTGGGGCGAGAAGCTGAAGTCTGTTGCGGCCTAAGTAGGAATATTGCGATCTGTAGTTCGTGACTAGGGATGAGCCGAACACCCCCCTGTTCGGTTCGCACCAGAACATGCGAACAGGAAAAAAGTTCATTCTAACACGCGAACACCGTTAAAGTCTATGGGACACGAACATGAATAATCGAAAGTGCTAATTTTAAAGGCTTATATGCAAGTTATTGTCATAAAAAGTGTTTGGGGACCTGGGTCCTGCCCCAGGGGACATGGATCAATGCAAAAAAAAAAGTTTTAAAAACGGACGTTTTTCAGGAGCAGTGATTTTAATAATGCTTAAAGTCAAACAATAAAAGTGTAATATCCCTTTAAATTTTGTAGCTGGGGGGTGTCTATAGTATGCCTGTAAAGGGGTGCATGTCTCCTGTGTTTAGAACAGTCTGACAGCAAAATGACATTTCAAAGGAAAAAACCCATTTAAAACTACTCGTGGCTATTGCATTGCCGGTCCGACAATACACATAGAAGTTCATTGATAAAAACGGCATGGGAATTCCCCACAGGGGAACCCCGAACCACAATAAAAAAAATGACGTGGGGGTCCCCCTAAATTCTATACCAGGCCCTTCTGGTCTGGTATGGATATTAAGGGGAACCCCGGCCAAATTTTTTTTTAAAAATAACGTGGGGTCCCCCTAAATTCCATACCAGACCCTTCAGGTCTGGTATGGATTTTAAGGGGAACCCCGCGCCCAAAAAAAAAAATGGCGTGGGGTCCCCCCAAAGATCCATACCAGACCCTTATCCAAGCACGCAACCGGGCAGGTCGCAGGAAAAGAGGGGGAGACGAGAGTGCGGCCCCCCCTCCTGAACCGTACCAGGCCACATGCCCTCAACATTGGGAGGGTGCTTTGGGGTAGCCCCCCAAAACACCTTGTCCCCATGTTGATGAGGACAAGGGCCTCATCCCCACAACCCTGGCCGGTGGTTGTGGGGGTCTGCGGGCGGGGGGCTTATCGGAATCTGGAAGCCCCCTTTAACAAGGGTACCCCCAGATCCCGGCCCTCCCCCCTGTGTGAAATGGTAAGGGGGTACTTACCCCTTCCATTTCACTAAAAAACTGTCAAAAATGTTAAAAATGACAAGAGACAGTTTTTGACAATTCCTTTATTTAAATGCTTCTTCTTTCTTCTATCTTCCTTCATCTTCTTCTTCTGGCTCTTCTGGTTCTTCCTCCGGCGTTCTCGTCCAGCATCTCCTCTGCGGCATCTTCTATCTTCTTCTCCTCGGGCCGCTCCGCTCCCATGGCATGGGGGGAGGCTCCCGCTCTTCTCTTCATCTTCTTCATCTTCTTCTCTTCTTCTTTTCTTCTCTTCTTCTCTTCTTCATTTTCTTCTCCGGGCCGCTCCGCACCCATGCTGGCATGGAGGGAGGCTCCCGCTGTGTGACGGCGTCTCCTCGTCTGACGGTTCTTAAATAACGGGGGGCGGGGTCACCCCTCTGACGCACGAGACATGACGGGACTTCCCTGTGGCATTCCCCGTGACGTCACAGGGAAGTCCCATTAAGTCACCGTGCGTCAGAGGGGGGCGGGGTCACCGGTGGCCCCGCCCCCCCCGTTATTTAAGAACCGTCAGACGAGGAGACGCCAGCATGGGTGCGAAGCGGGCCGGAGAAGAAAATGAAGAAGCGAAGAAGAGAAGAAAAGAAGAATTCCAGATTCCGATAAGCCCCCCGCTTGAACGGCCAAGGTTGTGGGGATGAGGCCCTTGTCCTCATCAACATGGGGACAAAGTGTTTTGGGGGCTACCCCAAAGCACCCTCCCAATGTTGAGGGCATGTGGCCTGGTACGGTTTAGGAGGGGGGGTGCACTCTCGCCCCCCCCTCTTTTCCTGCGGCCTGCCAGGTTGCGTGCTTGGATAAGGGTCTGGTATGGATTTTTGGGGGGACCCCATTCCGTTTTTTTTTTTTTATTTTGGCCGGGGTTCCCCTTAATATCCATACCAGACCTGAAGGGCCTGGTATGGAATTTAGGGGGACCCCCACGTCATTTTTTTTTTAAATTTTGGTTCAGGGTTCCCTTGTGGGGAATTCCCATGCCGTTTTTATCAATGAACTTCTATGTGTATTGTCGGCAATGCAATAGCCGCGAGTAGTTTTAAATGGGTTTTTTCCTTCGAAATGTCATTTTGCAGTCAGACTGTTCTAAATACGGGAAACATGCGCCCCTTTACAGGCATACTATAGACACCCCCAGCTATGAAATTTAAAGGGATATTACTCTTTTATTGTTTGACTTTAAGCATTATTAAAATCACTGCTCCTGAAAAAACGGCCGTTTTTAAAACTTTTTTTTGCATTGATCCATGTCCCCTGGGGCAGGACCCAGGTCCCCAAACACTTTTTATGACAATAACTTGCATATAAGCCTTTAAAATTAGCACTTTTGATTTCTCCCATAGACTTTTAAAGGGTGTTCCGCGGCATTCAAATTTGCAGCGAACACCCCAAATTGTTCGCTGTTCGGCGAACTTGCGAACAGCCAATGTTCGAGTCGAACATGAGTTCGACTCGAACTCGAAGCTCATCCCTATTCGTGACGTGTGCTCGGCCTGCCAATGCTTGCACTGTCAGCAAGCTCAATCGTTTTAGCTATGAGTAAGCGCTTGGGATAAGCGTGAAACGCGTTAGCTGATTGCCTGTACTTTCTGCCACAGTGCTTTGTATGCTGTATGCTCAAGAATTTATTATAATAAACAACTTTTGAAATACATCTTCCTGGAGTGCGGCTGTCCGGATTTTCTCATTTTCTTCAGCAAAGCTCAATTGTTTGGTGACCTTGTCTGCGTGGGTGAAGGGTCTCCCTTCAAAAACAGAGTGTAATGCAAAGAAACATGTGACAGTAACTAACGCCAAATGTACAGTAAACGTTTAGTGAAAGGGTGTTGCAGAATGATGTCAGAGAGGACCTGTGTACTACACACCTGACTGGCACCCTAGTAGCGAAGTCCTAGTTGAGGTCGAGAACTCAGTCGACCGGGAACCTGTAGTGAGGTGTCAAAAAAGCCCAGTTTTTTTTTAACCTGTTAAAAGGATCTGTCCCACCCCTGCTATGCGACTGGCCCTGGTGAAGATGAGATCCCTGTGGGTTTTTTTTTTACCTGATGAAATAACGTCCAACCTGGTGCAGGGTGGAACATGAACTCGACTGATCTAAAGGAGAAACGACAGACAGAAATAGCGAGTGGCTTGATTGTATGCCATTGGAGATGATGAGTGGCCAGATTGGGTGCAACTAGAAATTATGTGTGGCTGGATTGTGTCTGTACAGTTTATGAAATGAATCCAATACGAATCGGCTGTAGAGTGTATGAAATTAAATCGATACGAATCGGCTGTAGAGTGTATGAAATTAATCCAATATGAATCGGCTGTGAAATGAAACCGATACAAAACGGCTGTAGAGTGTATGAAATGAATCCGATACGAATCGGCTGTAGATTGTATTAAATTAATTCGATACAAACCGATATGCCGCCGACGTGACTAGATTCAAATCGGACTGTAACGTGTATGAAATGGATCCGATATGAATCGGCTGTAGAGTGTGTGAAATGAATCCGTTACCAATCGGCTGTAGAGCGTATAAAATGAATCCAATACGAATTGTTGTGCCGCCGCCGCGACTAGATTAGAATCGGACTGTAATGTGTATGAAATGGATCCAATACGAATTGGCTGTAGAGTGTATAAAATGAATCCGATACGAATCGGCTGTATGAAATTAATCCGATATGAATCGGCTGTAGAGTGTATGAAATGAAACCGATATGAATCGACTGTAGAGTGTATGAAATAGATTTGATACGTATCGGCTGTAGAGTGTATGAAATAAATCCGATACGTATCATAAACAAAGGTATGTGGCGCTACCTAACCTGAGTGAAACATCTTGTGAACCAAACAATATAAATAAAAAATATTGCATAAAATAAAATAAAACTACCGTATTTATCGGCGTATAACACGCACCCCAAGTTTAGGAGGGAATTTTAGGGAAAAAACTTTTTAAGGAAAAAAACTTACATTTAAATGCCCATCAATACAGCCTTATCAGTGTCCATCTGCAGCCTTGCACAGAGTCCATCTGCATGCTTGTCCAGTGTCATTTGCAGCCTTGCAAGTGTCATTTGCAGCCTTTGCAGCCTTGCCAGTGTCATTTGCAGCCTTATCAGTGTCCATCTGCAGCCTTGCAAGTGTCCATCTGCAGCCTTGTCAGTGACATTTGCGGCCTTGTCCAGGCTGCAGTTAAACTGCAGTGACTTGTCAGTGTCACTGCAGTTTGAAAATGACGCCGCCGGCGCCGAGATACACAGAGCCGGTCCACGGCTCTTCTCGGCTCATCTCATAGTCCCGCCCAGTCTATGATGGACATAACACAGGTCCAATGGCGGGACTGGGCGTGACTGTGAGTGGAGCCGAGCGCCTCCCATATACATACATAGCCGAGTGTACTCGGCTAGGTTCGGCAAGCTCCGCTCACAGTCACGCCCAGTCCCTGTGTTATGTCCATCATAGGGCGGGGCTGGGCATGACTGTGAGCGGAGCTAGCCAAGCCTAGCCGAGTACACTCGGCTATGTATGTATATCAGCGGCCGGCGCTCGCTCCGCACAATCAGCGGGGGGGAATAGCGGGGGTCGGCGTATAACACGCACCCACGATTTTCCCCTGATTTTAAGGGGAAAAAAGTGCGTGCTATACGCCGATAAATACGGTAAATATAAATATCAAATTCAATCAATGCATCAAATACAATTCAAATTGCATAAATAAAATAAAATAAGTGCAAAATAAATTGATAATATAGTGCAAAAGTGAGTGAATCTAAATAATCCGGATAAGTGCAATATGTAATAACCAAGTGCAATGGTAAGTGTAACAAACAGATCAAGCAATGCGTATATAAATAACTGCAATAAGATAATATCATGACACACCTATGCGTGTGATTAATGTCCAAAAACAGCAAGAAAAATGTAAGTGATGGATACCATCCAGTGAACCGTATGCTGTGACTCCCAGTAACAAAGGGGTCAGATCTTCTGATAGCCGTTCAAAAAAATAAAAATAAGAATAAAAGAAAAGTGCAATATGCAATCGATGTGGCGGAAATGTCTATGATGTATGTTCCATCCAACTACAATCCAGAGTGCACCACCTGTTTCCCCCAGCCTCTCACCTAGCAGTGGCCCCCAATGGGCCGAATCAAGCAATAACCAGCAATAGGTACAGTAATCCACAGTAATCCACAGGCGATCAACCTCCGGTAATCGTCACAATGGGGCACACACGATATCCAGCACAAGGTTGCGATCTCCCACACTCAGCAAACGCAGTTAGGATAAATGATGAAAGAAAAAGGTGGCTCCATAGTGTAGTAGTTAAAAATTTATTTTCCACAAAACAAGTAGTAACTTACATATGGAGAACGATAAAAACATCGGTATAGACGAATACTTCTGGGTTCGGCCGTACCCGGAAGTGACGGCACCTGGCTCCTCCCTGACGCGTTGCGTCACAACACACATGACTTTCTCAAAGGGTCAAGTTCTCCATATGTAAGTTACTACTTGTTTGCTAAGTGTGGGAGATCGCAACCTTGTGCTGGATATCATGTGTCCCTGTGTGCCCCATTGTGACGATTACCGGAGGTTGATCGCCTGTGGATTACTGTACCTATTGCTGGTTCTTGCTCGATTCGGCCCATTGGGGGCCACTGCTAGAGGTGAGAGGCTGGGGGAAACAGGTGGTGCACTCCGGATTGTAGTTGGATGGAACATACATCATAGACATTTCCGCCACATCGATTGCATATTGCACTTGCACTTTTCTTTTATTCTTATTTTTATTTTTTTGAACGGCTATCAGAAGATCTGACCCCTTTGTTACTGGGAGTCACAGCATACGGTTCACTGGATCGTATCCATCACTTACATTTTTCTTGCTGTTTTTGGACATTAATCACACACATAGGTGTGTCACGATATTATCTTATTGCAATTATTTATATACACATCGCTTGATCTGTTTGTTACACTTATGCCGCGTACACACGGTCGGACTTTTTGTCTACAAAAGTCCGACGGACTAAAGCTGGCTGACAATACGATCGTGTGTGGGCTTCCCCGGACTTTCAGCGGACTTTCAGCTGACTTTTCCAGCCTCAAATCTGACGGACTTTAGATTTGAAACATGCTTCAAATCTTTACGTTGTAACTACGTCGGACCCAGAAATCCGCTCGTCTGTGTGCTAGTCCGACGGACAAAAACCCACGCTAGGGCAGCTATTGGCTACTGGCTATCAACTTTCTTATTTTAGTCCGGTGTACGTCATCACGTACGAATCCGTCTGACTTTTGTGTGATCGTATGTAGGCAAGTCCGTTCGTAAGAAAGTCTACCGCAAGTCCGCCGCAAGTCTGCCAAAAGTCCGTCGAAAGTCTGTCGGACAGGCTGTCGGACTTTTGTAGACGAAAAGTCCGACCGTGTGTACGCGGCATTACCATTGCACTTGGTTATTATATATTGCACTTATCCAGATTATTTGGATTCACTCACTTTTGCACTTTATTATCGATTTATTTTGCACTTATTTTATTTTATTTATGCAATTTGAATTGTATTTGATGCATTGATTTAATTTGATATTTATATTTAGTTTTATTTTATGCAATATTTTTTATTTATATTGTTTGGTTCACAAGATGTTTAACTCAGGTTAGGCAGCGCCACATACGTTTGTTTATATTTCAGTTTGAGTTAGGTGAGATCACTTATGTATGTTGGCGGCTCCTTTCCACCTCTATGGTTATTGTGGTTTTGCGCATTAGTAATCCCTTGGTTTTGTTTACGATCCGATACGTATCGTTGTGCCGCCAACATGACTAGATTTGAATCGGACTGTAGCATGTATGAAATGGATCCATTAGGAATTGGCTATAGCGTGTATGAGATGAATCTGATACGAATCAGGTGTAGAGTGTATGAAATTAAACCAATATGAATCGGCTGTGAAATGAAACAGATACGAATCGGCTGTAGAGTGTATGAAATTAATCCGATACGAATCGGCTGTAGAGTGTATGAAACGAATCCAATACGAATCGGCTGTAGAGTGTGAAATTAAACCGATACGAATCGACTGTGAAATTAATCCGATACGAATCGGTTGTAGAGTGTATGAAATTAATCCGATATGAATCGCTGTGCCGCCAACGCGACTAGATTCAAATCGGACTGTAACGTGTATGAAATGAATCCGATACGAATCGGCTGTAGAGTGTATGAAATGAAACTGATACGAAATGGCTGTATGAAATTAAACCGATACGAATCGTTGTGCCGCCAACATGACTAGATTCGAATTGGACTGTAGCATGTATGAAATGGATCCAATACGAACTGGCTATAGCGTGTATGAGATGAAACCGATACGATTCGTGTAGAGTGTATGAAATTAATCCGATACGAATCGTTGTGCCGCAAATGCGACTAGATTTGAATCGGACTGTAGCATGTTTGAAATGGATCTGATACTAATCGGTTGTAGAGAGTATGAAATGGATCCGATACAAATCAGGCTCCGAAGAGTATGAACATGGATCCTATACGAATCGATGTGCTGTCGATGTGACTAGTTTCGAATCGGGCTATATAAAAATAATTTAACGAAATTGAAAAGGCCTGTGACTGGCCATGTGCGGCATAACGGCGTGCATAACGCACTAAGAAATTAATTTGTGGTTGGTATCAACGTTAAATAAAAGACTGCATTCTGAGACATACGAACGATTTGTAAGTCCCGCAATGGGGTCCGTAAATACGAAATGGGGAACACAATGAATCAAAATGACTACACATGATGCGCAAGATGGTTACGAATCCTACCTGCAACAATGAGCGAGACTCGATCGAAAAAAACAGATAGATAGATAGATAGATAGATAGATAGATAGATAGATAGATAGATAGATAGATAGATAGATAGATAGATAGATAGATAGATAGATAGATATACACAGTATCTCACAAAAGTGAGTACATCCCTCCCATTTTTGTAAATATTTTATTATATCTTTTCATGTGACAACACTGAAGAAATGAGACTTTGCTACAATGTAAAGTAGTGAGTGTACAGCTTGTATAACAGTGTCAATTTTCTGTCCCCTCAAAATAACTCCACACACAGCCATTAATGTCTACACCGCTGGCAACAAAAGTGAGTACACCCCTAAGTGAAAATGACAAAATTGGGCCCATGTCATTGTTATGCAGTAATGTTTGTCTGTCAGCTTACCTCTCCATGTGTTCAGCTTTAGAGACCAGCCACTCTCACCTGGCTGCTTAAGTAATCTCTCCTCAAAAGCATGGCTCCACCCCAGCCCCAATCAGGGTACTCTATATTAACCTGGGCACTGCAAGCCAGTCCTGCTGATCAATATTGTGTGTTTTGGCTTCTATGTGCTCATTGCTCTGTGTCCTACGTCTGATTTTGTTTACCGACCTTGGCTTGTTCTTGACTGTCCTCGTCTGCTTTATATCCTGACCTTTGGCGTGTTCTTGACTATCCCTATCTGCTTGTTGCCCTGACCTTTTGGCTTATCTCCCAACTATCCTTGTTGTTCCAGACTGCTGACCCTGGGGGCCCGTGACCTGGAGCCAGACTGCAGCGAAGTCCATCCCCACCATCAGGGGCCCTGGTGAACACCAGCTGGCTCTTAGATTCTGCACCCTGGGAAATCTCATGCTCTAGCTCCCGGTGTGATCTGTGTTGGTGCTCCAGAGTACCTGCTTTCCTGAACCACCCAGGGCTCCATCCGCAGCAATTAGCCATAGGGTCCACTACCTTGCGGGCTGCATCTGTCACTGTCAGGTCACCTGGACTCAGGTGACCTGACAGTTTGATCAGCCATAGACCCGGCTGACGTGATCCATTGCAGGGCATAGTCCGCAGACTTGAGACCCAGGAATTGAATTAAACTCAGTTGATGCAATTCCCCCCGGATCTGGCTTGCTGCTTCGAGCAGCTTCAGGCCTCCTTGGGAACCCCGAGTCAGCAACCTCAAGTACAATCGGCGGTTGCACCTATTGCAGTCGCAGTCACAGCCACACATTCACTACAACTGCCAGCTCTGTCCCATATCTTCGGGGACTCCAAGGCCTGCAGAGACCTGTTCCTCAGCCAAAGCATCATTCATTTTGAGCTCCAGCCTTAAAACTTCCTGTCTGATTGGGCAAAGGTAACCTATATTATTACCTCCTCTCCAGTGAAGCTTTAGCCTGGGCTGTCTCCCTGTGGGAGAAGAATGATCATGTGGTTACCAGCCTGTCTGTCTTCTTGAAGCTCTTTCAAAAACATCTTCGAGGAGCCGGCTTGGGTTTCTTCAGCGGCTAGTGCCCTTTTACATCTTTGCCAAGAATCTTCTTCAGTGGGACAATATGCTCTTCAGTTTTGTATCCTCACAGCTGAGTTGAGCTGGAACAATTGGGCGCTGGTTGCAACCTTTTTACATGGCCTCTCTGACCGAGTGAAAGACGAATTAGCGGGAAGAGACATTCCCAACAGTCTGCACAATGTCATTTCCTTGTGTAACCAGATCGATATTCATTTTCAGGAGAGGTCCCTAGAAAAAAAAGACGCCAGCACTCCCTGGGCCCTAGCCAGTCTGAGCTCCACTCCCTTCGTCCCATGGAGCATCTTCTGCCTGCTGAGGACCCTATGCAGCTGGGCCGGACCAGGCTAACCCCCGAAGAACGTGTTAGGTGCAGAACTCTGGGCTTGTGTCTCTATTGTGGGGGCAAGGGTCATTTTCGTGATTCCTGATCGCTTCGGAAATGTTTGGGTCTAATACATCTGGAAGGTGGAGTATTGGACCCAGAAAAATCACCTTCTCGTCTTCTTCCGGTGTTCCTTCATGTAGGCGCTTCCCAATCAATCTTTGCATATCTGGATTCTGGGGCTGCTGGCAATTTTATGGATTGGAGAACTGCTTCCTCCATGAAGCTTACCCTTTCACCCCTCACTACACCACTGGTAATCTCGGCAATTGATGGCACTGTTCTCCCAGGGGGCCCTATTCGCTTCCCGACTCTACCTATTAAGATGTCTGTAGGGATACTCCACCAGGAGTGGATATCCTTACTCATTCTACCCAAGGCCTCTACCCCCATTGTATTGGGACTTCCTTGGCTACAGCTCCACTCTCCACATGTGGACTGGGTCTCTGGGCAGATCCTGGCTTGGGGTCCTTCATGTTTCTCGTCCTGCCTTCTCAAGGTGGCCCCCAAGGAGAGACTTGCGGTTGCTACCACATCTGTATCGTCTGATCTTCCCGCTGCATACAGCGATTACCGGGATGTGTTCTGTAAGAAATCAGCTGCTGTGCTTCCTCCCCACAGGTCTTTTGACTGTGCTATTGACCTTGTCCCTGGAGCAACTCTGCCCAGGGGTCGTACCTACCCTCTGTCCATCCCAGAGACCCAGGCCATGTCAGAGTATGTCACCGAGAATCTAGAAAGAGATTTCATTCGGAAATCCTCATCGCCTGCAGGCGCAGGGTTCTTTTTCGTTGCCAAAAATGATGGTACCTTGAAACCCTGCATCGACTATCAAGGTTTAAATGTGGTGACTACCAGGAATCGATACTGCTTACCCTTAATTTCTGAGCTATTCGACAGGTTGAAGGTGCCTCCATTTTCACAAAGTTGGATCTCAGAGGTGCATACAATCTAATTCGGATACGGGAGGGTGACGAATGGAAAACCATGTTTAACACTGGAGACGGGCATTACGAATACCTGGTTATGTCTTTTGGTTTGTGTAATGCCCCAGCTGTGTTCCAAAACTTTGTCAATGAAATCCTCAGGGATCTGCTGTACCAGTTTGTTGTCATCTATCTGAATGACATTCTCGTCTTTTTGGAAAATCCGCTTGTCCACAGAAACCATGTCCGCACCGTATTTCAGTGCCTTACAGAATAATCTGTATGCCAAGCTGGAGAAATGTTCCTTTGAATGTTCTGAGGTCCTGTTTCTGGGATGTTTTGTCTCAAGTTTGGTCTTTGTATGGATCCTGAAAAGGTCTTGGCCATTACCAACTGGCCTCTTCCTGCTAGCCTCAAGGCCACACAGCGCTTTCTTGGCTTCACAAATTATTATAGGCTGTTCATAAGGAATTACTCTTCCATTGCTGCACCTATTATCGCTTTGACCAAGAAGGGTGCGAATGCCAAGGACTGGCCTCCTGAAGCTGTCTCTGCATTTCACGACCTGAAACAGGCCTTTGTTTCTGGACCTCTCTTGAGGAGACCTAATCCCGGGGATCCATTTTTTATTAAAGTGGATGCTTCTTCTATGGGGGGGGGGGTGGGTGGGAGCTGTGCTTCTTCAATTCTTTGAGAAGAGGTGTCAACCATGTGCGTTCTTCTCCAGAAAAAATTCTCAGGTAGAGAAAAATTATGCTATCGGTGATCGGGAACTTCTCGCAATTAAATTAGCGTTAGTGGAGTGGCGTTATCTCTTGGAGGGTTCCCCTCACTCCATAACGATTTTTACTGATCACATGAATCTACAGTACCTACAGAATGCTAAACGTCTGAATCCCAGACAGGCCAGATGGAGTCTTTTATCTTCCCGTTTAAATTTCACGATTATCTACAAACCTGGTCCCTGAAACGGTCGGCTGATGCACTCTCTAGGTCGATGAGTCCACCCCTGAACCTGAGCTGATCATTCCAACTTCATGCATTGTTGCCCATTCTACCACCCTGGAGTCAAAAATTCCTCCTGGCAAGACCTTCGTCCCCACTGAGCTAAAAGCTAAGATCCTTTGTTGGGGACATGATTGCAAGGTGGCAGGTTATGCTGGGTTCCTTCCTGCTCATCAGTCATCACTACTAGGGATGAGCTTTGTGTTCGAGTCGAACCCATGTTCTACTCGAACATTGGCTGTTCGGTCGTTCGCCGAATTCTGAATGTTATGGGCTGCTCGCGCCAAATTCGTGTGGTGCGTCACGGCCCATAATGCAGTGCATTGCTGGCTGATGATTGGCCAAGCATGCACTATGACCCGCATGCTTGGCCAATCACAGTGCTGTCGGTAGAGAGAGCTGTAATTGGCCAAAGCCAGGGTGGATTTGGCCAATTATGGCTCAGGGGTAGGGATGAGCTTCGAGTTCGAGTCGAACTCATGTTCGACTCGAACATTGGCTGTTCGCAAGTTCACCGAACAGCGAACAATTTGGGGTGTTCGCGGCAAATTCAAATGCCGCGGAACACCCTTTAAAAGTCTATGGGAGAAATCAAAAGTGCTAATTTTAAAGGCTAATATGCAAGTTATTGTCATAAAAAGTGTTTGGGGACCTGGGTCCTGCCCCAGGGGACATGGATCAATGCAAAAAAAAGTTTTAAAAACGGCCGTTTTTTCAGGAGCAGTGATTTTAATAATACTTAAAGTCAATCAATAAAAGTGTAATATCCCTTTAAATTTCGTACCTGGGGGGTGTCTATAGTGTGCCTGTAAAGGGGCGCATGTTTCCTGTGTTTAGAACAGTCTGACAGCAAAATGACATTTTGAAGGAAAAAACTCATTTAAAACTACCCGCGGCTATTGCATTGCCGACAATACACATAGAAGTTCATTGATAAAAACGGCATGGGAATTCCCCAAAGGGGAACCCCGAACCAAAATTAAAAAAAAAAAATGACGTGGGGGTCCCCCTAAATTCCATACCAGGCCCTTCAGGTCTGGTATGGATATTAAGGGGAACCCCGGCCAAAATTTAAAAAAAAAAATGACGTGGGGTTCCCCCTAAATTCCATACCAGACCCTTCAGTTCTGGTATGGATTTTAAGGGGAACCCCGCGCCAAAAAAAAAAAAAAAAACGGCTTGTGTTCATCCCAAAAATCCATACCAGACCCTTATCCGAGCACGCAACCTGGCAGGCCGCAGGAAAAGAGGGGGGGACAAGAGTGCGGCCCCCCCTCCCTCCTGAACCGTACCAGGCCACATGCCCTCAACATTGGGAGGGTGCTTTGGGGTAGCCCCCCAAAACACCTTGTCCCCATGTTGATGAGGACAAGGGCCTCATCCCCACAACCCTGGCCGGTGGTTGTGGGGGTCTGCGGGCGGGGGGCTTATCGGAATCTGGAAGCCCCCTTTAACAAGGTGACCCCCAGATCCCGGCCCCCCCCCTGTGTGAAATGGTAAGGGGGTACATAAGTACCCCTACCATTTCACGAAAAAAGTGTCAAAAATGTTAAAAATGACAAGAGACAGTTTTTGACAATTCCTTTATTTAAATGCTTCTTCTTTCTTCTATCTTGCTTCATCTTCTGGTTCTTCTGGCTCTTCTGGTTCTTCTGGTTCTTCCTCCGGCGTTCTCGTCCAGCATCTCCTCCGCGGCGTCTTCTGTCTTCTTCTCCTCGGGCCGCTCCGCACCCATGGCATGGGGGGGAGGCTCCCGCTCTTCTCTTCTTCTCTTCTTCTTTTCTTCTTTTCTTCTCTTCTTCTCTTCTTCTTCATTTTCTTCTCCGGGCCGCTCCGCAATCCATGCTGGCATGGAGGGAGGCTCCCGCTGTGTGACGGCGCTCCTCGTCTGACAGTTCTTAAATAACGGGGGGGGGGGGGGCCACCCGGTGACCCCGCCCCCCTCTGATGCACGGTGACTTGACGGGACTTCCCTGTGGCATTCCCCGTGACGTCACAGGGAAGTCCCGTCAAGTCACCGTGCGTCAGAGGGGGGCGGGGTCACCGGGTGGCCCCGCCCCCCCCGTTATTTAAGAACTGTCAGACGAGGAGCGCCGTCACACAGCGGGAGCCTCCCTCCATGCCAGCATGGATTGCGGAGCGGCCCGGAGAAGAAAATGAAGAAGAAGAGAAGAAGAGAAGAAAAGAAGAAAAGAAGAAAAGAAGAAGAGAAGAAGAGAAGAGCGGGAGCCTCCCCCCCATGCCATGGGTGCGGAGCGGCCCGAGGGGAAGAAGACAGAAGACGCCGCGGAGGAGATGCTGGACGAGAACGCCGGAGGAAGAACCAGAAGAACCAGAAGAGCCAGAAGAACCAGAAGATGAAGGAAGATAGAAGAAAGAAGAAGCATTTAAATAAAGGAATTGTCAAAAACTGTCTCTTGTCATTTTTAACATTTTTGACACTTTTTTCGTGAATTACCATTTCACACAGGGGGGGGGCCGGGATCTGGGGGTCACCTTGTTAAAGGGGGCTTCCAGATTCCGATAAGCCCCCCGCCCGCAGACCCCCACAACCACCGGCCAGGGTTGTGGGGATGAGGCCCTTGTCCTCATCAACATGGGGACAAGGTGTTTTGGGGGGCTACCCCAAAGCACCCTCCCAATGTTGAGGGCATGTGGCCTGGTACGGTTCAGGAGGGAGGGGGGGCCGCACTCTCGTCCCCCCCTCTTTTCCTGCGGCCTGCCAGGTTGCGTGCTCGGATAAGGGTCTGGTATGGATTTTTGGGGGGACCCCACGCAGTTTTTTTTTTTTTTTTGGCGCGGGGTTCCCCTTAAAATCCATACCAGACCTGAAGGGTCTGGTATGGAATTTAGGGGGAACCCCACGTCATTTTTTTTTTTTTAATTTTGGCCGGGGTTCCCCTTAATATCCATACCAGACCTGAAGGGCCTGGTATGGAATTTAGGGGGACCCCCACGTCATTTTTTTTTTTTAATTTTGGTTCGGGGTTCCCCTTTGGGGAATTCCCATGCCGTTTTTATCAATGAACTTCTATGTGTATTGTCGGCAATGCAATAGCCGCGGGTAGTTTTAAATGAGTTTTTTCCTTCAAAATGTCATTTTGCTGTCAGACTGTTCTAAACACAGGAAACATGCGCCCCTTTACAGGCACACTATAGACACCCCCCAGGTACGAAATTTAAAGGGATATTACACTTTTATTGTTTGACTTTAAGCATTATTAAAATCACTGCTCCTGAAAAAACGGCCGTTTTTAAAACTTTTTTTTGCATTGATCCATGTCCCCTGGGGCAGGACCCAGGTCCCCAAACACTTTTTATGACAATAACTTGCATATAAGCCTTGAAAATTAGCACTTTTGATTATTCATGTTCGTGTCCCATAGACTTTAACGGTGTTCGCATGTTCGAACGAACTTTTTTCCTGTTCGCATGTTCTGGTGCGAACCGAACAGGGGGGTGTTCGGCTCATCCCTACTCAGGGGGTTTAGAACACGCCCCACACCTTATAAGGCCGCCTGCACGACGGGCCTGTGTAGTGTGTTCCGGCGTGCTGAGAGATAGAGAGACAGTGTCATTTCATTTGAGTTAGCTAGATTAGGCAGGACAGTCAGTGAGTTAGCTGCACTTACAGTGTATTGTGTATATATATGCATCCCAGGTGTTGCATATATATATATATATATATATATATATATATATATATATATATATACACTGTATTCAGTTTAGCTAGATCCGTTCCTGTTATCTTCCTACTGACAGGCAGGCTTGTCTTGTTACAGTATTTACAGCTACCTGAAGAAAATTGCTGGTGTTCTTTTGATCCTATTAGTACCACAGTCAGGCAGCTAGACTATTTACAGTTAGTGTAGTGCGTCCTGCTCACAGTGTTCAGCTAAAACTACAAGTTAGTGTAGTGAGACCTCTGCACAGTGTTCATCTAAAGCTACAAGTTGGTGTAGTGCTTCCTGCTCACAGTGTTCAGCTAAAACTACAAGTTAGTGTAGTGAGACCTCTGCACAGTGTTCAGCTAAAACTACAAGTTAGTGTAGTGCGTCCTGCTCACAATGTTCAGCTAAAACTACAAGTTAGTGTAGTGAGACCTCTGCACAGTGTTCAGCTAAAGCTACAAGTTAGTGTAGTGCGTCCTGCTCACAGTGTTCAGCTAAAACTACAAGTTAGTGTAGTGAGACCTCTGCACAGTGTTCAGCTCAAGCTACAAGTTAATGTAGTGCGTCCTGATCACAGTGTTCAGCTAAAATTACAAGTTAGTGTAGTGCGTCCTGCTCACAATGTTCAGCTAAAACTACAAGTTAGTGTAGTGAGACCTCTGCACAGTGTTCAGCTAAAGCTACAAGTTAGTGTAGTGCGTCCTGCTCACAGTGTTCAGCTAAAACTACAAGTTAGTGTAGTGAGACCTCTGCACAGTGTTCAGCTCAAGCTACAAGTTAATGTAGTGCGTCCTGATCACAGTGTTCAGCTAAAATTACAAGTTAGTGTAGTGCGTCCTGCTCACAATGTTCAGCTAAAACTACAAGTTAGTGTAGTGAGACCTCTGCACAGTGTTCAGCTAAAGCTACAAGTTAGTGTAGTGCGTCCTGCTCACAGTGTTCAGCTAAAACTACAAGTTAGTGTAGTGAGACCTCTGCACAGTGTTCAGCTCAAGCTACAAGTTAATGTAGTGCGTCCTGATCACAGTGTTCAGCTAAAATTAGAAGTTAGTGTAGTGCGTCCTCCTCACAGTGTTCAGCTAAACCTACAAAGTTATTTTTTTGCAAGCTCTGCACAGTGTTCATCTAAAGCTGTCTGTAGAAGTTTGGTGGTGTTTTCCTGATCCTATCACTACCGCAGGCAGCTAAATAAGCTGCAAGTTATTTTTTTGCGAGCTCTGCACAGTGTTCACCTAAAGCTACCTGTAGAAGGTTGGTGGTGTTTTCCTGATCCTATCACTACCGCAGGCAGCTAAATAAGCTACAAGTTAGTTTTTTGCGATCTCTGCACAGTGTTCAGCTAAAGCTACCTGTAGAAGGTTGGTGGTGTTCTCATACAGGCAGGCAGTTGATTTTGCTAGCTGTAGTATCAGTACATATATATATATATATATATATCCCAGCTTAGTGCAGCTACAGGCCATTAGTATGTCTGGAAGGCCAACAAGGAGAGGCAGACAGTCACAAGCCAATAAAAGAGGGCAAGCAGGCTCTGTGTCTAGTGCTGGTTGTGGAGACGGTGCATCCTCATCAGCACGTGGCCGTGGGACACGCTTGGCCTTTTTTTCGGCAGCTAGCCGTGTTGAGCCACAACATGCGGAAGACTTGGTCAAGTGGATGACCAAGCCGTCCTCATCTTCTCTCACCCATGCTCAGGGTACTTTGTCTGGCAAAGCAGCGGCCTCTTCCCTCAGCTCAATGTCATCAGTGACTCCTTCCCTAGCCCCACCATGTCCTCCTTAGGAGTCCCTCGAACTGTTTGACCACAGTGTTGGGTACATGCTCCAGGAGGATGCCCAGCGTTTGGAAGGCTATGATGATGATACTGAGCTAGATGAAGGCAGTAATGTGAGCACGGACAGAGGGGGTGCCCAAGAAGGACAGCAATCTGGCAGTCATGCTCCCCCTGCTGCAGCATACTGCCAGGTTTGCTCCAGTGATGAGGAGGGAGGGGATGATGAGGTCACTGACTCAACGTGGGTGCCTGATAGGAGAGAGGAGGAGCAGGAGGAGGCAGCACATCACCAACAAGGCAGGATGCCCTCCAGGGGCCAGCCTAAGGGCAGCACACTGACTGCATCACACCCCAAAGCTCCACATGTGCAGGGCGCTGCAGTCTCTGTGCGTTATTCAAAAAGTTCTTTGGTGTGGGCCTTTTTTGAGACGAGTGCATCAGATCGCACCGCTGCTATTTGCAACATATGTCTCAAGCGTATCTCGCGTAGCCAAAACATCTCCCGCTTGGGTACCACATGCTTGACTAGACATATGTTGACCTGCCATGCAGTTCGTTGGCAAGCGTATCTAAAAGACCCACACCAAAGAACAAAGAGGACCTCTCCTTCCTCCTCTTAAGCTGAGATCTCCAACCCCACTATACCTTCAGTCCTCTCTGAGACCTGCACTGAGAGGAATGAAGGTGTAGAATTAGGTGTGTCAAAGCCAAGTACTTGTGGGCAATCTGCTTTCGGTACACCAACATCAGATTGTACCAGGCAAATTTCCCTGCCCCAGCTGCTGCACCGTCAAAAGAAGTTCACTCCCAGCCATCCACATGCCCAGCGGTTGAATGCAAGCTTGGCAAAATTGCTAGCACTTCAACTGCTGCCTTTTCAGTTGGTAGACTCTGCCCCCTTCCGTGAGTTTGTGGAATGTGCGGTTCCTCAGTGGCAGGTACCAAAACGCCACTTTTTCTCATGGAAGGCGATTCCGGCTCTCTACCGGAATGTGGAAGGCGATGTCCCTGCCTCACTGGACAGGGCGGTCAGCGGTAAGGTGCATATTACCGCTGACTCATGGTCCAGCAGGCATGGACAGGGACGTTACCTAAGTTTCACGGGGCATTGGGTGACTGCTGGCAGCTGGGAAGGATGCAGGACAAGGTGCAGTAGTGTTGGAGGTTGTTCCACCACCACGCCTCCAAAATACCACTACTAATGATTGTGACACACCTCTCTCCTCCACCCCCTCCTCTTCTTCTTCCTCCATGGTATCTTCCTGTGCTTTGTCCTCGGAACCAGCGGTGCTCCGTAGGCGTTCAAGGGGCTACGCATGTACGCAGGCCAAAAGATGCCATGCGGTGCTTGAGCTGGTGTGCTTGGGGGACAGGAGCCACACTGGGGCAGAGGTTCTGTCAGCTCTGCAGGGGCAGGTTCAGAGGTGGTTGACGCCACGCCAACTTAAGGCAGGAATGGTGGTTTGCGACAATGGCACCAACCTCCTCTCTGCCCTCCGACAGGGACAAATGACCCATGTGCCCTGTTTGGCTCACGTCCTTAACTTGGTGGTGCAGCAGTTCTTGGGCAGGTACCCAGGCTTACAGGATGTCCTGAGGCAGGCCAGGAAAGTCTGTGTGCATTTCATATAATGCCAGTGCTCGGCTGGCGGACCTTCAAAAGGAGTTTAACCTGCCCAAAAACCTCCTAATCTGTGACATGCCCACCAGGTGGAACTCAACGTTGGCCATGCTGCAGCGGCTGCACACGCAGCAGAGGGCCATCAATGAGTACCTGTGCGACTATGGCACCAGGACAGGGTCAGGGGAACTTTTTTTTTTTTTCCCCACGCCAGTGGGCCATGATCAGGGATGCACGCACTGTCCTGTCACCATTTGAGGAGGCCACGAGGATGGTGAGCAGTGACAGTGCATGCATCAGTGACACTGTGCCCCTTGTCCACCTGTTGGAGCACACGCTGCGTGGAATAATGGACAGGGCACTTGAGGCAGAACAGAGGCAGGAAGAGGAGGACTTCCTTAGCTCTCAAGGCCCCCTTTATCCAGACAGTGTTCCTGCGTGCCCACCGATCACACAGGAAGAGGACGAGGAGGAGGAGGAAGAGGAGGAGGATTGTGTCAGTATGGAGGTGGAGCCTGGCACTCAGCATCAGCAGCAGTCTTTAAGGGATCAGTCCCAAGAAACACATGGACTTGTACGTGGCTGGGAGGAGGTGGCTGCGGACCATGTCATCCTTAGTGACCCAGAGGGCTCTGGATCGAATGCCTCAGCAAACCTGCGCTGCATGGCCTCCCTGATCCTGCAAAGCCTGCGTAAGGATCCTCGTATTCGTGGTATCAAGGAGAAGGACCAATACTGGCTGGCAACCCTCCTTGATCCACGTTACAAGGGTAAGGTTGCGGACCTTATCTTGCCATCGCAGAGGGAGCAGAGGATGAAACATCTTCGGGTGGCCTTGCAGAAAGGTCTGTGCAACGCGTTCCCAGAGGCTGGGAGGTTACAAACTCCTGTTTCTGGACAACGTGTTGCTAAGGCTTCGGTCAGTCAAAAAAGGAGCGGTGGAGAAGGTGGCCGTCTGACCGATGCGTTCAGACAATTTTTTGGTCCGCAGCCCCAAGGTATGATCCGTTCCAGCAACCATCGCCAGCGTCTGTTTTACATGGTGCAGGAATACCTAGGGGCAAGATCTGCCTTGGACACCTTTCCCACCGAAAATCCTCTGGGTTACTGGGTCTTGAGGATGGATCACTGGCCAGAGCTTGCACAGTATGCAATTGAGCTATTGGCCTGTCCTGCATACAGCGTTCTTTCGGAACGCACATTCAGTGCTGCTGGAGGCTTTGTAACCGATCATCAGGGTGCGTCTGTCCACCGAATCGGTCGATCGACTGACCTTCATAAAAATGAAGGATCACCACCAGCTACCAAGCACCTGATGCTGATGTAACCGAATAATTTTTTTTGAAATCTCAGATCCCTTCAAAGACTGCCTATGCTGATGCTGAGTGACTATCCCTGAGTAATTATCCTCTTCCTCCTCAATGATCACACTGATAGCTTGTAAGAACATTTTTGGTTCTGGGCACCACCACCAGTGCCTAAGGCCCAATTTTTCAGCCCCTGTTTAACAGGAGCGTGTAATTACAATTTTTGATGCAATACTTTGCAGCAGGGCTCGTTTCTGCGTTGCAACTAGAGTATCTGTGAGGGGTTGCAGTGTTGTGGCACCAGCACCAGTGCCTAAGGCCCAATTTTTCAGCCCCTGTTTAACAGGGGCGTGTAATTACAATTTTTGATGCAATACTTTGCAGCAGGGCTCGTTCCTGCGTTCCAACTAGAGTGTCTGTGAGGGGTTGCAGTGTTGTGGCACCAGCACCAGTGCCTAAGGCCCAATTTTTCAGCCCCTGTTTAACAGGAGCGTGTAATTACAATTTTTGATGCAATGCTTTGCAGCAGGGCTAATTTCTGCGTTCCAACTAGAGTGTCTGTGAGGAGTTGCAGTGTTGTGGCACCAGTGCCTAAGGTCCAATTTTTCAGCCCCTGTTTAACAGGGCCGTGTAATTACAATTTTTGATGCAATACTTTGCAGCAGGGCTCGTTTCTGCGTTCCAACTAGAGTATCTGTGAGGGGTTGCAGTGTTGTGGCACCAGCACCAGTGCCTAAGGCCCAATTTTTCAGCCCCTGTTCAACAGGGGCATGTAATTACAATTCTTGATCTAATATTTCACAGCAGGGCCCGTTTCTGCGCCCATCAAGAGCGAGTGAGGACTTACAGTGTTGTGGCACTAGCACCACCACCACCAAAGGCACAATTTTTCTGCCCCTGTTGAACAGGGGCATGTAATTACAATTCTTGATCTAATATTTCATAGCAGGGCCCTGTGAGGGCTTACAGTGTGAAGTAGAATAGTAAAGTATCGAACCAGGCAGAACTTAAGCAATGCAGGTTTATTAACAGCTGATAACATACAGGTTTATGTTCAAAATATTACAATATACAGGTCTAATTTATACAGTTTCTTACAATGCAAGCATATTAGATATAAATATTCTTATCCTCTACCCCAATTGATACAATTGTGAATTGTTCTTACCTTGAACCAGAATGGGTCTTTACTGCCAATTCTTGGGAACCTCTCACCTGATAGGGACCAGCCAATTGGCCGGTGGTCTGGTCTCCTCACAGAGTTCTGGGTTCCAGCTCAACCAAGTTTGTGAGGGAAATTCACCTGAGACCACACTCCGGAACAAGTTAAGAAGTCTTCTCTGACTCGTACGAGGAGACAAGTTAGGACAGATACTTGCCCATTGGTTCTGACCTCTATGACCCGTGCAATAGGGCAGCATACACAGAGTTCAGCCTTATGAGCTCCTATCTGACTTGTCCGAGGGGACAAGTTAGGACAGATACTTGCCCATTGGTTCTGACCTCTATGACCCGTGCAATAGGGCAGCATACATAGAGTTCAGCCTTATGAGCTCCTATCTGACCTGTCTGTCTAACAATTGCAGAGCTTGCATTTATATACCATTTCACAAGTCTTATCTCAACTATCTTTCTTACCTATGATTGGTCGCTAAGATCTACATCAAAGTAACCAACCATAAATCTGACACCTGTTCTACAACCAGACAAACTTAATTATTCCCAAAATTCCTATATGTTCATTAAAGTGATTTATAACTGTTTTTGTCCAATTAAAAACACCTGTATAGAGACAGTCTGGCACCCAGCTGTGTTATCAAACTCTCCTTATCTTGATAAGATTTAACTAGCTTTAAGGATTTGCAGATTTACAACTTTGAGACAATTAACTTTCAATAACCCCACCAGATGTTTTATATGTTTCACTATATGCATGTATTTTAACAGTTTTAATGAGGGCACAAGCAGACCTTTGTTTGACCCTGTCAAACTTAATTAATGTTCTGTACATAACTTTCCTGTATTCCACCTAATTATTTTAACCACCTGTTTTCTTATCTGTCTGAGACCATTCTACATAACTTGAATCTATTCTAATGAACTTTCATCCAGTAGACTATCTTAATACATTTTCGAGAACACCTGTTTACAAGTACTTGTCATAAAGCAGAGGTCATTTAAAGTTCAACACTTATAAATGAAGACTTTCTAAATCTATGGAAAACACAGTATACATTATTAAAAGATTAATAATTGTTGCTTTACTTATTGAATAATAATATTGATAAAACCACTACTATATAATAATATGAATAATAATAATAATAATATTTATCAATAAAATATATGCAAATCAATATATATAATATGAAATAGATTGGCTAATATGAGATTCCACAACATTTCCCCCCTGTTGAGGCTTCACACAAGCCTCACAGCAATTACAATACAGATCACCCACCATGCCCTTCAGAGACCCCATACACCCGACACTTATCACAAATTGTCCAAAAAATAAAAACAAATCAGTCCAAAAAATAAAAATAAATAAATAAATCAGTCCAAAAAATAAAAATAAATAAATAAATCAGTCCAATCAAAAACATTGCATCTTCTTCTGTAACTGCAATAAATAAATAAATCAGTCCAATCAAAAACACTGCATCTTCTTCTGTAGCTGCAAAGTCCTTCTCCATATGTGGCACGGAAAACATAGTTGTCAGTCTCAGTGGCATCGTGATCATTCTTGCCACAAACTTCTTGCAACAGGCAACAGTTACTCAGCAACATCACATCAAGGATAACAGGGAAGAGGAACAATCCGTTTAGCTAGTGAATGAAAGCCAAGTATGTGTTTCCAGGGACCATTCAGCAGACTCAGTCCCATAAAGCTCTGCCTTTTCCTGCATAGGTCTTTTCAGCTTAGCCAAGTACTTGATGTGTCTGGAGAGATCTCCTTCATCATCATTTGCTGGTCCAGTATCATAGCACAAGCTGCTTTGGATGCTGTAAGACACAAGTTCAGTGCATACCTGTTCTGCAAAGATACAAGTCTCAGATGTTTCAGTTCCTCCTTTTATGCATGAAATCCTTCCTTTGTAGCAATTAACATTTGTAACAAGTTGCATCATGTCTTCTGCGATCACCCGATATTTGTCTGGATATAAAATACACTTCAAAAATATAGTTATAAAAAATAAAAATAAAGTCAGTGTCAGGATACAATAGGTCTCTGGCAAGCATTTCTGGGCAACCTACAAAGCAATGGCTCCTACACTCTCAAAAAATTTTTTTTAATAACTTAATTTAATGTGTTCCTTTTACTTCTACAACACCCGCTAAAATAATATACATGTATTTATATAGTTTTATCATAATACAATACTCTTACAATATTAATAATATTTATTATTATAAATCCCTTGAAGTACATGTTTTCACTACAAAGTATTTTATATAGACTATTCTTTTTACATTTCCCAACCTATACTATTTCCCATACAATAATTGTAAAATTTGTATCATTTCTTAACCTTGACTCCAACTATCAGTCACTATTACCCTGGTCATGTCATACTGTCAATATAGTCAGTCCAGAAATTTCATTAGTTTTAATTTTGTAGTCTTCCCACAAAGTTTGCTAAACCCAAAACCATTTCACTTTTTGTCCATTTCTGCACATACTATACTGCAGAATATTATACAATAACAGTCAGCATGGGTCTCTTCTGTCAGTCACTGCTATACTGTCTAAGTCAGTAGTCTACCTCTCCTATGTCTTAAAACATGAATTATAAAACAAAATCAAGACAAATATCATAACACATCCTATAAAGCATCAATAGCATACAGTCTTTAGCGATAATGTCATACTCATTACATTACACCTCCCCACTTTTTTTTTTTTTTGTTTTCCAAAAAATGATAAACTATTTGTTTATAATGATTGAACATTTACTCAAAGTGGAACTCTACTCACAAAAATGTGATAAAATAAGGTTCATTAGCAAGAAAAATACATTCCACATTAATTATTATGCTACCATTTTACTGAAACCCATAACCTTTGAGCAGCAGTAGAATTTCAGGCTGTCAGCAGACTGTCCTCTAGATTTTAAGCAGTGCAAAAAAAAATAGAGCACAACTGAGCCTGTGTAGAGCAGGGTAGAACAGTGGATTGTAAACAGTATAGGCACTTATTTTTTTACTGTGCTTCATAGCTACACCTGCAAAAGGGGTCAGCCTCAAGTAACCCAGCAGGAATTAATTTTCTGACCAAAGTTCCACCTTAAGGTGTTCACAATAATAATACTTATAACATATATAACAAACAAAACAACAGTAAGTCTCTACATACAAAGTATCACATATAATTAATTAGCATTGTCCATTACTGAAATACTTCCAATGTCTTTGTCTGCAACAGTCTCTTGTATGTATTCCACTTGCACTTATGTGAATAACACTCTTGGTAATCTCAGTCAGACTTTGACTACTATAGAAATGGAAAATGTCACTGTCACAAATGTGGATTTAAACTGACACTTGAATTGTGAATTCTTCCACTTCCTTTTATGATCTTTAATGTACTTGCAGTCATCAAGGGTTACTGACAGACATTCCTTTAGTGGCTTTGACTGGAACAAGAGATCACATCTAAAACAAGGATCTGTTTAGAAACAAAACTACACCAATTTGGTTAATTATTTTAAACACATGAACATTTTATCTCCCACTGTACAGCATGAAGTCTAAGCAACTATGATCTGCCTCTAGAACTCCTAAATTTAGTGACAAATATATCCAAAGTTTCATATGGCCCAGCAAATTGTATTTAATTTGGTCTACAACAGCCCATACAACCTATCCACCAATGAATATGAGTGTGGACACAAGGTTCTATCGTCTATGCCAAGCATAGAGCAGAATGGAACTGATTTTTCATAAAAAATGGGTACAATTATCTGATATCAGTGTTGTATACACTCCAAGCCTGGGAAAAATTTCCCACATCAAAAACTTAGCTGTTGTCTCATACATTTGCATGACCATATGAAAAACTGTGATTTACTTTAAAAAGGAGCAGACATTTATTAAAGTATATCTATATCTACAGCTTTGTTCTTTCATTGCAATAAAGTCTATATACAGGCACACAAAATAGACTTTGAAGAACTACATTTTGTGAAACTACATTGTGATTGTTCATAATTAAAAAGAAATCAAAATAAAATTACATGGTCACTTGCACAGTCTGTTAAATCTAAAGAGGTTAAGAAAATGTGCATTACTATGTCCCTTCCTTAAGAATAATTATATACAAATTTTATTGTTAATTAGATCATATTAATGCAGAGTGACCCTAATCAAAAAACTGACTTTGCCACCTGTAGTAGCATAACTAGGAACTTGAATAATAAAAAATCAAAAGGAGTGAAATTTTACAAAGTATAACTTTACATATGAAAACGTGCTGGCTGCTCCTGGAATAAAGAAACAAAAAAATTATTTAGGCACACTAATAATCAACCTGATAATTACTAAATATTGTAATCAGGTAGGACAAAATAAGTTCTAGCCAATACCAATAAGGGACCTTGCTCACCAGAGCTTACAAGCTAAGATTAAAAATTAAGACTCTAATTATCTAATTCACCCCCCTGTATGTGCTACATATAGCACATATAATAAGATGGTAGCACTGTGACCATGCATCACTCTTCACTATTCTTTTTAGAAAATAAGAAACAAAAATAAATTTGGAGTTCCCTTGTACCAAATAAATAAATCCCATTACTATCTTTGTGAGTACTACTAAGTAGGCAAATATATAAAGATGACAGTATACATAATACTGTACAATAAGATAGGGACATGACAAAATAAACAACAAAAGCTACAAGGGAGAATAAGCACCCTACTTACAAGAGTGATACACTAAACATAAAATGCACCTTTCACTACTACAGTCCATAATATAAAAGACAAAATACCTATTATAATCTACAGTTTATATTCTAATAAAAAATCAACAAATGTTTGAGAATAAGAACGTATTCTGAGATTTTATTTATTTTCTGGTCAGCTCATCCAGTTTCTGTCTAAAGGCACCTAAACGTGCCCCTTTATCTCAGTACAGAGCACTGAGATGAGCTGTCACAAAAAGTGATTTAATGTAGTTGTTGCACGTACGTGCAGACAGCTATTTCTAAAATGGTGACTATACTTTTCTGCTCTCCTACACTCATACTGAAAGAAATACATTATCTTGCTTAACATGTAAAACCTACAACTGTAAAATGTTTTTAAGCATGACATTAATTACATTAGCAACATTGAATTTATCTACAGATATTTTCCTTCCAAAAGCAGTATGCTGGATACAAAAAAAATATGGGAGAACTTTGTGTCGTAAATTACTTAAAACAAACAACTTTCTTTTTTCTACAGTTTAAATAACTTCTAGCTGAGGTACATATTCAAAAGAATATAAAAAAAAAATAAAAAAATAAAAAATGAATCGTGCCTTCCACACACACACTCACTCACTGCCAATAACATTTAGAACTTTGACGCTAAAGTCAATCAGTCACCATAGATGTATCAATCTCTAGCCTCTCAACGAAAGACACATACAATCAATCACATAGGGATTCATTTTACACCTCATACAAAAAAAAACACACACACACATTTAACTCATATAAATATAAATTCTTCTATCAAATACTAATAACAAGTGTCACGAAATCAAAGATATGACACAGAAAGTTCTAATTGTATTTGTATGGAAGATACATACCATTTCCACATTCATCATACACTATGCAGAATTCAGCATCAGTTACATACTTCTTACAATTCACTCATAGAACTAACACATAGGGTCCTTTCACACCAACGTTTTTACAACCACTACAGACTTATTCTAACCTAATTTGGGAGATGATCAGTCTCCCTCACACATACAATATTCCCTAACATTCTACAAACATTACAAATAAATTAACTTACATTTGTGAACATTCATTAACAAAATGTCATTATCTTCTGTTTTCTATATAGCAATACACAGTCACTCCACCTAGCAAAGTATGCATACATATGAACACAAATTCCTGACTATATATAAATATACAAATATTCACAGAATATTAAAACTGACAGCTTAGTTAGTAATTACTTATGGACAGCAGTGCTCAGAGTAAAGCCAATAGGCACCGTACGCGCATACGTCTCCATACCAAAACGCTTGTCTCAAGACACGAAAAACCGCCAAGCCCTGCTTGCCACGGCGATCAGGAATGTCTCAACCCGATCTTAACTCAGTTAGTACACAGACCGTTATAACAGATACATATAAACACATACACTTATAGCACAAAGACCATACATACCTTTTAACTTTGTTAACAAATGGAGCTCCAAAACCTTCACCTTATTTACCTGTCAGGACTTACCTTTCCTGACATCAACCTTCTAAACTCATGAGTTTTATTTTACACCACAAAGGTACCTTTTCTACTAGTAGCTACATATCAGTACTGTTTCAGTTTTTTAACTTAGGCTTTCTAGGGATCTGATAACCCCAAAGCCTTCTCCTGATTGATTACCAATCCAGGAAACCAACATGCATGTTACGCAAGTTCTCCAGTGGTCTTTAAGTCCCCAAAACCTCATCCAGACAAAATTTTGCAGTCAAGGTAAACAACATGCATGTTACGCAAGTTCTCCAGGGGTCTTTAAGTCCCCAAAACCTCATCCAGACAAAATTTAGCAGTCAAGGTAAACAACATGCATGTTACGCAAGTTCTCCAGGGGTCTTTAAGTCCCCAAAACCTCATCCAGACTTAAATTCGCAGTCCAGGGAATCAACATGCATGTTACGCAGGTAGGTTTACATAGAGAGTAATTAACCCTCTACAGGGGTACCCCTTCAGAAAAGAAAGAATTGAAAGAAAAGAAAAAGAGAAAAGAGAAAAAAAAAAAAAAAAAATTAAATAGATAAATAAATAAATACATTTTCTACCCAGGGTATCTCATCCTGTACAACGTACTTTAAGGCACCCACAGTTGAGAAAACCCAACCTGCCATCACAAAGATCTGCCTGGTGGACAGCGATACCCCAACAACAACCACCCGCCCCTCCTAGCGCTAGCAAAACACGGCACAACACAATGCAGAACTAATAATAGGTGTCTGCTAACCTGATATAAATTGCGCAAAATTGTGTTGAGCTCAGTGCCTCACCAGCATGGAGTTAGGCAAGATCGGAGTTGAGGTTATGCTGTCCCCGTACGGGCCACCAAATGAAGTAGAATAGTAAAGTATCGAACCAGGCAGAACTTAAGCAATGCAGGTTTATTAACAGCTGATAACATACAGGTTTATGTTCAAAATATTACAATATACAGGTCTAATTTATACAGTTTCTTACAATGCAAGCATATTAGATATAAATATTCTTATCCTCTACCCCAATTGATACAATTGTGAATTGTTCTTACCTTGAACCAGAATGGGTCTTTACTGCCAATTCTTGGGAACCTCTCACCTGATAGGGACCAGCCAATTGGCCGGTGGTCTGGTCTCCTCACAGAGTTCTGGGTTCCAGCTCAACCAAGTTTGTGAGGGAAATTCACCTGAGACCACACTCCGGAACAAGTTAAGAAGTCTTCTCTGACTCGTACGAGGAGACAAGTTAGGACAGATACTTGCCCATTGGTTCTGACCTCTATGACCCGTGCAATAGGGCAGCATACACAGAGTTCAGCCTTATGAGCTCCTATCTGACTTGTCCGAGGGGACAAGTTAGGACAGATACTTGCCCATTGGTTCTGACCTCTATGACCCATGCAATAGGGCAGCATACATAGAGTTCAGCCTTATGAGCTCCTATCTGACTTGTCCGAGGGGACAAGTTAGGACAGATACTTGCCCATTGGTTCTGACCTCTATGACCCGTGCAATAGGGCAGCATACATAGAGTTCAGCCTTATGAGCTCCTATCTGACCTGTCTGTCTAACAATTGCAGAGCTTGCATTTATATACCATTTCACAAGTCTTATCTCAACTATCTTTCTTACCTATGATTGGTCGCTAAGATCTACATCAAAGTAACCAACCATAAATCTGACACCTGTTCTACAACCAGACAAACTTAATTATTCCCAAAATTCCTATATGTTCATTAAAGTGATTTATAACTGTTTTTGTCCAATTAAAAACACCTGTATAGAGACAGTCTGGCACCCAGCTGTGTTATCAAACTCTCCTTATCTTGATAAGATTTAACTAGCTTTAAGGATTTGCAGATTTACAACTTTGAGACAATTAACTTTCAATAACCCCACCAGATGTTTTATATGTTTCACTATATGCATGTATTTTAACAGTTTTAATGAGGGCACAAGCAGACCTTTGTTTGACCCTGTCAAACTTAATTAATGTTCTGTACATAACTTTCCTGTATTCCACCTAATTATTTTAACCACCTGTTTTCTTATCTGTCTGAGACCATTCTACATAACTTGAATCTATTCTAATGAACTTTCATCCAGTAGACTATCTTAATACATTTTCGAGAACACCTGTTTACAAGTACTTGTCATAAAGCAGAGGTCATTTAAAGTTCAACACTTATAAATGAAGACTTTCTAAATCTATGGAAAACACAGTATACATTATTAAAAGATTAATAATTGTTGCTTTACTTATTGAATAATAATATTGATAAAACCACTACTATATAATAATATGAATAATAATAATAATAATATTTATCAATAAAATATATGCAAATCAATATATATAATATGAAATACATTGGCTAATATGAGATTCCACAACAAGTGTTGTGGCCACAACAACACCTAAGGCCAAAATTTCTGCTGAGTATATAGGGCAGGCCCCTACTTTCAAACATCCAACTTACAAACGACTCCTACTTGCAAACAGAGGGAGACAACAGGAAGTGAGATGAAATCTACCCCTAGGAAGGGAAATTCTCTCCTGTAAGAGTTAATATGGGAAAAACGTTTCTCCTTTCCACTGATGCTTTATCACCAATCCTTGTTTCACAAAAAAACCCAAATTTTCAAAAAACATTTGTCATTGGGACAAAAAATGAGGTGAAATCTTCTGAAGAGGAGCACAGACAGCAAAACAAATGTCACAGGGGTGATAACCCTTCCCTATGTTTTCCAAAAAGCTTAAAATACATTTTTTGGCTGGAGCTAAACACGTTAAAAATGTACCAGTTCAAAATTACAGACAGATTCTACTTGTGACGGACCTGGCCGGGACAGAGGCTGTTGGAGAGGACTGTTGCCTTTTGATTATGGGCCCTAGCATTTGGGGGAATGGTGCTCTCTGTGAGCTGTATGCCTGGGGACCCTGGGGTTGGTGTTACTTTGGATTCAGCTCCATGTCCCCCCAAAAACACACAGACTCTGGGAACCCTTTATATGCCATATTAGAATCGTGACTGATTTATTCCTTTGGGACTCGTACTGTTAAATGCTAATGTCATCAATTCTGCTATAATGGGTTTATTGTAAATAAGTCTAGTGTGGCTCTAAGAGTCTTTTCACCCATTGTTGTTTGTGTTAATTAACTGTGTGAAGCTCGGTGACCACAAGTCTGGGCGAAAGGTCATGTCTCAGTCACCTAGGCTGTATAAAGGATTAGATAATTAGCTCATGTTAATTAAGTTACAGTTGTATTGTTAGAGGAGGTTCCAACGGCATATAAAGTCTTGTAACTTTGATTCATAATAAACAGTCCATGTTAGCAGTGAAGCAAGTGTCGCCTTGTTTTCTGCTGAGAGAGGTTGGAATATCTGATATCTGTATACAGACTGGGAGGAAGTGGTATATGACGGAAGCACTCAAGCGGAGTGTGGGACGTTCCGTGACATTGATGGCAAGCAGCGGGAAAGCTTCCTACAGTCTGGGACATCCAAACTTCCATCTGGATCCAAGGTCCAGATAGCAAGAGAGGAGAGGTACAGATACCAGCCGCCATGGATCAGGAATTTAGAAGGAGGTTGTGAGAGATGCAGATCCAGCACAGAGGACCAGTATCGGAGCAGGTCCTGCTGGGATGGTGTGATTCTATTCGCTGCAAACTCTGGAAGGAAGCGTTAGCCCGTGAGCAACGACACCAGGGAAAAGTTCTCCCCTCCATCGAGGAAAGGTACTGGTCGCAGTACGGACTGCGGGTGCGGTTTTTGGGAGAAAAAACACACAAGAAACAGACAGCTGAATTAAGCAGGCTGGTCTGGGCAGAGATAAAGCTGGATGAGAGCTACAGAGCCCTCTGGTGGCATATATCCTAAGCATGTCCCTGGATAGCGGATGACAGCCCAACGGAAGGCTTAAGCTACGGCGGCTTGGGACTGTTGTTTGTGAAGCTGACAGGTGACCCTAACTTTGGGAGTGATTTGGAGTGGCGGGTGGACGAAATCATGGATTTCAGAGAAGGGCTACTGAACATTTCGGAAGTGCACTGGGCACAGGAAGATTTGGAATTTCTGGCCGTTCAGGAATGGGAGCTAGAGATCGCCTACAGACGGCTGCTAGACATTGCTCAGTGCCAGGGCTGGGCTCCCTTTGCCTGGGACTATCAGGAAATACCAGCTGACAACCCTGTAATCCTGGCTGAAGAGTCGGCAATGTGGCAGAGCAATAGTGTGCTTTGCCAACCTGCCCCCGCAGCTATGGAGGCGGAGGTCTTATGGCGGATGCAGCAAGTGCTGACTGACCTTGATGATCCTGTTTCTGCATGGGATGATCTTGGATGGAGGAATGTGCCTGTCCAGCAGCATGCCAGAGAATCTGCAGTGGAAAATCTGGAGATTGCCATCCCCAAACCTGAAGTGCTGACAACAGGGCAGAGCTCTGCTAACCTCTGCCCAGCACTGATAGCATCTTCTGGATTCCATGGACAGGAGATGGTGAACCTCCATCCCCAGACACCAGTTGCAGAGACGGGGGATTTGATAGACTTTTCTGCTGAGGAAGAACCATCGAGTGAGCCCCCAGCAGAAGAGTTGGGATTAGGGCCAAACTTCATTGCGCTCTGCTCAGCACTGATGGCATCTTCTGAGTTCCACGGACAGGAGATGGTGAACCTCTATCCACAGACACCAGTTATAGAGGTAGGGGATTTAATAGACTTTTCTGCTGAGGAAGAACAACCTGATGAGCCTCCAGCAGAAGAGCTGCTATTGGGGCCAAACTTCACTGTGCTCTGTCCGCACCAACAGCAGTATCTGTGGAGTTACAGGGAACTTCCCCAGTTGGAGCACCGGCAACCGGGCAGAGTGCTACCAACCTCTGGCCATCACCTGCAACAACTACAGACTTCCAGGGAGGTGGGGCAGTCGGCCTCCCTCCCCAACAGGTAGCCAGAGCAGATGGTGTGGGGTTTCCAGCAGGAGGGCTGGCAACAGGGCCGAGTACTGCTGGACTCTGCCCTCAACTAACAGGAGATGGATTTCCTGTGAAGGTGGATGGGACTTCAGTCTCCACCTGTATACTCCAGGGATGGTGGGCAGTCGGCCCAGATCCCCAACAGCATGACGGAGTGAGCCCAGTCCCCCTGTCTTCTCTCCAGCGGCAGAAAGGACTCCAGGGAGAAGGGCCAGTCCAGGCCTCTCCCCAGCGGCAGATATGTTCTCTGAGAGAGGCAGAGGTGGGCTGGGTGAGTAATACTCTGTTTGGAATAATTTATTTGGGGTACTGTGTGGGTACAGGCATTAGAGGACTGGAACTACTGACTAACTTCAGAGTCAACCCGTCTGGGGTCTCCTCCTGTGTTAGTCTCCTGCCGAAAGGGGAGAAATGTGACGGACCTGGCCGGGACAGAGGCTGTTGGAGAGGACTGGGTGCGGGCCTGTTGCCTTTTGATTATGGGCCCTAGCATTTGGGGGAATGGTGCTCTCTGTGAGCTGTATGCCTGGGGACCCTGGGGTTGGTGTTACTTTGGATTCAGCTCCATGTCCCCCCAAAAACACACAGACTCTGGGAACCCTTTATATGCCATATTAGAATCGTGACTGATTTATACCGTTGGGACTCGTACTGTTAAATGCTAATGTCATCAATTCTGCTATAATGGGTTTATTTGGAAATAAGTCTAGTGTGGCTAAGAGTCTTTTCTCCCTATTGTTGTTTGTGTTAATTAACTGTGTGAAGCTCGGTGACCACAAGTCTGGGCGAAAGGTCATGTCTCAGTCACCTAGGCTGTATAAAGGATTAGATAATTAGCTCATGTTAATTAAGTTACAGTTGTATTGTTAGAGGAGGTTCCAACGGCATATAAAGTCTTGTAACTTTGATTCATAATAAACAGTCCATGTTAGCAGTGAAGCAAGTGTCGCCTTGTTTTCTGCTGGTTGGAATATCTGATATCTGTATAGAGACTGGGAGGAAGTGGTATATGACGGAAGCACTCAAGCGGAGTGTGGGACGTTCCGTGACACTACTCAACAACAAACCTACAGTCCCTGTCTTGTTTGCACCGCCTGTATACTGCTGTTCAGAGTATATAGGGCCTAGTGGCCCCACGCCTTTACTTTTTTTAATTTAGGTGCGGGGTTCCCCTTAATATCCATAGAAGACCCAAAGGGCCTGGTAATGGACTGGGGGGTACCCATGCTGTTTGTCTCACTGATTTTCATCCATATTGCCAGGAGCACGGGAAACACGCGCCACTTTACAGGCATACTATAGACACCCCCCAGGTATGATATTTAAAGGAATATTTCACCTTTTTTTAAACTTTAAGCATCATTAAAATCACTGCTCCTGAAAAAACGGCCGTTTTTAAAAGTTTTTTTTGCATTGATACATGTCCCCTGGGGCAGGACTCGGGTCCCCAAACCCTTTTTAGGACAATACCATGCAAATTAGCCTTTAAAATGAGCACTTTTGATTTCGAACGTTCGAGTCCCATAGACGTCAATGGGGTTCTAACGTTCGTGCGAATTTTCGGTCCGTTCGCAGGTTCTGGTGCGAACCGAACCGGGGGGTGTTCGGCTCATCCCTAATCACTACTAGTGGCCTAATCTCTGCTCAGATGTCAAAGACTATGTTAAGGCTTGTCATGTCTCTGCTCAGTCTAAATCCTCCACACAAGCCCCTGCTGGTCTTCTCATGCCCTTGCCCATTCCTAAGAAGCCCTAGTCTCACATTGACATGGATTTTATCACCGATCTCCCACTGTCAGAAAAGAATACGGTCATTTGGGTGGTAATCGATCGGTTCTCCAAGATGGCTCATTTTGTTCCTCTTCTTGGTCTTCCTTATGCTCCTGCCTTGGTTCCCATTTTTGTTTGAGAAATTTTCTGCCTCCATGGGGTTCCTTCTCATATTGTTTCCGACAGGTGCGTTCAATTTACGTCTCGTTTTTGGAGAGCCTTGTGCAAATCCCTCAATATTGTCTTGAATTTTTCCTCTTCTTACCACCCTCAATCCAATGGACAGACTGAGAGGGTTAATCAGGAGTTAGAGGTCTTTCTTCCCACCTTAGTCTCTGCTCATCATGACGATTGGTCCTCTCTACTCCCATGGGCAGAATTCTCTCACAACGATCATGTAAATACCAGTTTGCAGAAGACACCCCTTTCACAGTTTATGGAAAACACCCTCAACTCCTTCCTCCCATGACCTGTTCTCCAGATATTCCAGCTCAGGAGTCTTTCAATTCTATTTGGGGTGACGTTCATTATTCCCTCCAGGCAGCTGCTGACAAATTCGAAGGCTTTGCTGACCGCCACAGGCGTAAACCGCCTTCTCTTCAGCCAGAGGAAAAAAAAGTCTGGCTCTCCACCAGGAACATCAAGCTCCGAGTTGCTTCTCTGAAGTTTGCCCCAAGATTCATTGGTCTGTACACTATAACCTCTAAACTGAATTTGGTTTGTTTCAAACTCCAGATTCCTAAAAGCCTTAAAATCTCTAACTCCTTCCCTGTTGTTCTTCTGAAGTCTTTAGTCCACAATAAGTTCTCTCTTCCTCTCCCTACTGTGGCCCCGGTCTCTGAGGATAATCAGTAGTACGAGGTTAGTCAAATTCTGGATTCCCGGCTCTGTAGAGGCATTCGTCAGTACCTCGTGCTTTGGAAAGGGTTTGGTCCTGAGGAGAGGTATTGGATCACTGCATCTGAGGTATTTGTGCCTCGTCTGTTGAGGAGGTTTCATCTCAAGTCTCACTGTAAGCCTGGTCCAGGCTTGGGAGGGGGAGGCCTCGTAAGAGGGGGGTACTGTCATGGTTATGCAGTAATGTTTGTCTGTCAGCTTACCTCTCCATGTGTTCAGCTTTAGAGGCCAGCCACTCTCACCTGGCTGCTTAAGTAATCTCTCCTCAAAGCATGGCTTCACCCCAGCCCCTATCAGGGAACTCTATATTAACCTGTGCACTGCAAGCCAGTCCTGCTGATCAATTTTGTGTGTTTTGGCTTCCATGTGCTCATTGCTCTGTGTCCTACGTCTGATCCTGTTTACAGACCTTGGCTTGTTCTTGACTGTCCTTGTCTGCTTCATATCCCGACCTTTGGCGTGTTCTTGACTATCCCTATCTTCTTGTTGCCCTGACCATTTGGCTTATCTCCTGACTATCCTTGTTCCAGGCTGCTGCTTCCTTTCTATCCTCCAGTAGTCTACTGTGAGCGTGAGTTGGGAGACCCTGGGGGCCGTGACCTGGAGCCAGACTGCAGCAAAGTCCATCCCCATCATCAGGGATATGCTGACTTTTCGATTCTGCGCCCTGGGAAATCTCATGCTCTAGCTCCCAGGGTGAACCGTGTTGGTGCTCCAGAGTACCTGCTTTCCTGAACCACCCCGGGCTCCATCCACAGCAGTCAGCCGTAGGGTCCACTACCTTGCGGTGCACTCCAGACCCCAATGGGGTGCATCTGTCACCTGGACTCAGGTGACCTGACAGCCCAATTAGCCATTTTCCCTCCTCTGTGTCATGTGACTTGTTAGCGTTACAAGGTCTCAGGTGTGAATGGGGAGCAGGTGTGTTAAATTTGGTGTTATCGCTCTCACTCTCTCATACTGGTCACTGGAAGTTTAACATGGTACCTCATGGTAAAGAACTCTCTGAGGATCTGAAAAAAAGAATTGTTGCTCTACATAAAGATGGCCTAGGCTATAAGAAGATTGCCAAGACCCTGAAACTGAGCTGCAGCATGGTGGCCAAGACCATACAGTGGTTTAACAGTCGGTCTCTCACATCCCCCAGCTCCGTGATGTTGTCATGGAGGAGTGGAAGAGAACTCCAGTGGCAACCTGTGAAGTTCTGGTGAACTCCATGGCCAAAAGGGTTAAGGCAGTGCTGGAAAATAATGGGGGCCACACAAGATATTGACACTTTGGGCCCAATATAGACATTTTCACTTAGGGGTGTACTCACTTTTGTTGCCAGTGGTTTAGACATTAATGGCTGTGTGTTGAGTTATTTTGAGGGACAGCAAGTTTACACTGTTATACAAGCTGTACACTCACTACTTTACATTGTAGCAAAGTGCCCTTTCTTCAGTGTTGTCACAACATGAAATGATATAATAAAATATTTACAAAAATGTGAGGGGTGTACTCATTTTTGTGAGATACTATAAATATATATATATATATATATATATATATATATATATATATATATATATATATATATATATATATACAGTGGGGACGGAAAGTATTCAGACCCCCTTAAATTTTTCACTCTTTGTTATATTGCAGCCATTTGCTAAAATCATTTAAGTTCATTTTTTTCCTCATTAATGTACACACAGCACCCCATATTGACAGAAAAACACAGAATTGTTGACATTTTTGCAGATTCATTAAAAAAGAAAAACTGAAATATCACATGGTCCCAAGTATTCAGACCCTTTGCTCAGTATTTAGTAGAAGCACCCTTTTGATCTTATACAGCCATGAGTCTTTTTGGGAAAGATGCAACAAGTTTTTCACACCTGGATATGGGGATCCTCTGCCATTCCTCCTTGCAGATCCTCTCCAGTTCTGTCAGGTTGGATGGTAAATGTTGGTGGACGGCCATTTTTAGGTCTTTCCAGAGATTCTCAATTGGGTTTAAGTCAGGGCTCTGGCTGGGCCATTCAAGAACAGTCATGGAGTTGTTGTGAAGCCACTCCTTCGTTATTTTAGCTGTGTGCTTAGGGTCATTGTCTTGTTGGAAGGTAAACCTTTGGCCCAGTCTGAGATCCTGAACACTCTGGAGAAGGTTTTCATCCAGGATATCCCTGTACTTGGCCACATTCATCTTTCCCTCAATTGCAAACAGTCGTCCTGTCCCTGCAGCTGAAAAAAACCCCCACAGCATGATGCTGCCACCACCATGCTTCACTGTTGGGACTGTATTGGACAGCTGATGAGCAGTGTCTGGTTTTCTCCACACATACCACTTAGAATTAAGGCCAAAAAGTTCTATCTTGGTCTCATCAGACCAGAGAATCTTATTTCTCACCATCTTTGAGTCCTTCAGGTGTTTTTTTAGCAAACTCCATGCGGGCTTTCATGTGTCTTGCACTGAGGAGAGGCTTCTGTTGGGCCACTCTGCCATAAAGCCCCAATTGGTGGAGGGCTGCAGTGATGGTTGACTTTCTATAACTTTCTCCCATCTCCCGACTGCATCTCTGGAGCTCAGCCACAGTGATCTTTGGGTTCTTCTTTACCTCTCTCACCAGGGCTCTTCTCCCCTGATAGCTCAGTTTGGCCGGATGGTCAGCTCTGGGAAGGGTTCTGGTCGTCCCAAACGTCTTCAATTTCAGGATTATGGAGGCCACTGTGCTCTTAGGAACCTTAAGTGCAGCATACATTTTTTGTAACCTTGGCCAGATCTCTGCCTTGCCACAATTCTGTCTCTGAGCTCTTTAGGCAGTTCCTTCGACTTCATGATTCTCATTTGCTCTGACATGCACTGTGAGCTGTAATGTCTTATATAGACAGGTGTATGGCTTTCCTAATCAAGTCCAATCAGTATAATCAAACACAGCTGGACTCAAATGAAGGTGTAGAACCATCTCAAGGATGATCAGAAGAAATGGACAGCACCTGAGTTAAATATATGAGTGTCACAGCAAAGGTTCTGAATACTTAACACCATGTGATATTTCAGTTTTTCTTTTTTAATAAATCTGCAAAATTGTCAACAATTCTGTGTTTTTCTGTCAATATGGGGTGCTGTGTGTACATTAATGAGGAAAAAAATGAACTTAAATGATTTTAGCAAATGGCTGCAATATAAAAAAGAGTGAAAAATTTAAGGGGGTCTGAATACTTTCCGTCCCCACTGTATATATATATATATATATATATATATATATATATATATATATATATATATATATATATATATATATATATATAGTATCTCACAAAAATGAGTACACCCCTCACATTTTTGTAAATATTTTATTATATCATTTCATGTTGTGACAACACTGAAGAAAGGGCACTTTGCTACAATGTAAAGTAGTGAGTGTACAGCTTGTATAACAGTGTTAACTTGCTGTCCCTCAAAATAACTCAACAAACAGCCATTAATGTCTAAACCACTGGCAACAAAAGTGAGTAAACCCCTAAGTAAAAATGTCCAAATTGGGCCCAAAGTGTCAAAATCCTGTGATATGATGATTTTAGCAAATGGCTGCAATATAACAAAGAGTGAAAAATTTAAGGGGTCTGAATACTTTCCATCCCCTCTGTATATGTATATATATATATATATATATATATATATATATATATATATATATATATATATATATAATTTTTTTTATTATTATGACTACACTTAAGCTTTAAAGCGTGTGTGAAATGTAATATTGTGAAACAGACATAAATTACACTGTATCTGTAGGACAACCAATGTACAGTAAGTGATTCACTCCATGTAGATGGCTTATTTTAAGATTACATTGTTGAACATCTTCATTGCAGTAAAAGAATATGAATGGGAAAAGACACAGAGTTGCATGTTGTTTGTATGTCTGTATTATACTTGATAAGATTTATGTATTAGTACACAATGTGCCTTTTTGGTGTTTGATGTTTAAAAGATATGTCCTATTTATGTGTTTTTTTTTTCTTTCCTGTATATGCTTATATGTTTTTGGTGTTTAAAACCAGTAAAAAAATTGATTATCGAAAAAAGGTGATTTACATTTCTTCAGTTGCTTCCTTTTTCTGGCCTAGGCTAAAATGATATCCATACTGTACATCCCAGGGGTCTTCATGGCCATTTTTTCACTTTATTCTGGAGGGGAGGAGCGGGGGTTTCTCAGCTAAGCATACCCTTCTGCCTGCATGTCTGACCTAAGGGTGGATGGGGTCCAGGAAGTACAATGCTACATGAACTATCTGCAGTTACTCAAGATGGCCACGGCTTTGGGATGTTTATAAGTTAGGTTAAGTGGATGGATAGGTGGGTTTTCTTTAAATATTAAAAAATTAATTAAATAGCATTTTCAGTTTATGGCGCTCAGATGCAGTTAAGTTTCTCATTAATTGTAGCCTACACCAAATGTGTTAAAATCTTCCCCAGAGTAGAATTATTTTTGTTTTTATATTTCTCATAAATTGTGCCTAGTGTCTGTGTGTGGTTTTTACATAATTTGGGCTTACACTTTAACTGTGATGTCCACTGTAGATGGAGAATTGATTGTATCAGTGTTGAGGAAGTTACAAAATGTTTACAGATATGTAAAGCAAGCATATAAGCAAGAATCTTATTTTTGGCAGTATATGTCCCACTAATCTTCCCAATCTTAGATCGATGGCAGATATAGAATATGGTGATCAGTTAGCAATGAAAAGGAATAGGAAGTGCATAAGGAAGAATTTCAACCTATACCATGATGTTTTCAAATAATATGAAAGCACCAAATCCCTTATATTTTAATATTTATGTTAGACCCTCATGCCAAGGGACTATTTGTTCAACCACTATTCAGATTTTAGATCAGATCTGTTCCCCATAGGGCTCTTGTCAATAGACTTTAATTGCAAAGTAAGCATACTTTTGACATCAGTTTGATATGCTTTTGAGATCATTCAGAATTTATTGCAGGTGCAGTTGATCTTCATTTGAACTGCTTTAGATGGCTTTGTGTTTCCATTGACAGTCATGGCAGAATTATTTATTGTAAATTCACTTATTGTAAATTCATACAAGTTTCTGGCAGTGCACACAGATTTAATTACAAATACAAATGAATGAATAAAAATCGATCCAGTTCAGAGTTGTGATTGGGCAGGTATTGGTGCCAAACTGTAAAAGTCCCCAACTTCTTCTTGGATTGGGCAGTCACCTGAAGAGGAGTAGCTTAACCACTTAAGGACCAGCCTCGTTTTGGAATTTAGGTTTTTTTTTTTTTTTTTTTTATATCCTTTTTATTAAATTTCAGACTATACAATTTACAAAAAAAGTATCACATAATACGTTTAAAAACCATTAACCATCCATACAATGTCTCAAACGGTTATCATTACAATAGCCATATTTTCCTTTAACCTAGTCCCTAAGCATACCCACCCCTCCCCTATAACCCTATAACCCTCCCCCCGCCCTAACCCATTTGTCACTCTTAATAGACCCTAACCTAGAGCCTATCATACCATATTAACCGGTTAGGAGTTTATTATTTATCTCTCATTTCATCTATTCTCACTGCATTACCCTCGAAGCCACGGAGTTCCTATAAGCCTTCTTTAGAATTTCATAAAGTATTATTCATTCCTTGGAGCCATAGCTTCCAAATCTTTACGTATTTTCTATAGCTTCCCCTTCTAGTGTGAATTGTCTTTTCTGTTCTCACCAAGGCATCTATTGTTCTAACCCATTCTTCCGGGGTAGGGGGCACCACTGACAGCCAGGACTGCGCTATCAGCTTCCTCGCTTGGTATAGACATCTTACCACTACTGTAACTGTGTTACCATTACCATATTCTGTCTAACTAAACCTAGCATGCATATCTTGGCCTCAAATTCCAATCTAATCCCAAACCTGGTTTCAATAATGTTTAGGATCTCGGACCAGTATCTAATTAATTTAGGGCATCTCCACATCATATGGATAAGATCCCCCGTCTCTAGACATCTGGGGCACTTATCATCCGTTCTTTGACCAAACCTATGCATCTTCTTGAGAGTGTAGTAAGCTCTGTGCACCAGCAAGAGGTGTGAAGCCCGCTGCGACGGAGAGACAGACACCAGCGGGCCAAGATCCAGAATCCTACCCCACTGATCATCTGCCAACTCCCCCACATCAGCCTCCCACCTCTCCCTGGTGCGTGAGAGTGTTTGTAACCTTGTCATTCTGGCCGTCAATTGTCCATAAATCACTAATATTAAGCCCTTGGAGCTGGTTGTCCGAGCTATTTTGTTAAGAAGCTGTGCTTTACACCATTCCAATGCCTTAGTCCTAAATTGTTTATCCAAAGCATGCCTGATCTGAAGGTAACAGTAAAATGTTTCCTTTGGAATTCCAAACTCCCATCCTAGGTCAGTGAAAGACTTTAATATATTACCATTGAACAATTGGGCCAATCTATATATACCGTGTCCTTCCCACAACCTATTTTTCTGTATAGATTGTAACTCCTGCAACTGCTTATTATACCATATAGGTGAAAACTCAGTAAGGCCCTTGTACCCCATATCTTTCTTAACTCGCATCGAAGTGACCTGGCCTCCAGTGCCCCTGCTAAAGATTTATGTGGGTTGTCTGCTAACATAAATTTCCCGCTAGTATTCGCCTCTCCCAGGGACTCGCAACCCCCCAAGTGCTGCAACTGAAAGTACCTATATGGGCGGGGAACCGCCAATCCCCCCTCCCTAGCAGGGCGCTGCAAGGTTTGTAGGTTAATCCTGGCCTGACCCTTCCTCCATATTAACTCTCGGAAGAGAGAGTTTATTTTTACAAACCAATCTCTTCCAATCCAAACCGGGGAGTTGTGGAGTATATACATTAGTTGTGGCATCCAAATCATTTTGACCAGATTAGCTCGGCCTGCCACAGATAAAGGGAGTCGTCACCAAATGTCCCTCTTCCTTTTGAATTTCTCTAGGAGTGGAGCCAAGTTATCCCTAATATAGTGATTTGGGTTGTTAGGCAAAACTATACCCAGATATTTAATCTTCATTATTTTAACACGGGGTATGCCCTGAGGGAGAGAGCCAGTGGTTGAGTCAACCGGGAGAAGCATAGACTTCTCCCAATTGACTATCAACCCCGAGAATCCCCCAAATGCTTCCACCAACTACATCGCTTTTACTAATGATGGCCCCATATCACCCAGAAAGAGTAAAACGTCATCAGCATATAACGCTATTCTTTCTTCGTCCGATTTCCTTTTATACCCCTGTAAACCATGTGAGTTTCTCGCTACCTCAGCAAAAGGCTCCATTGCTAGGGCGAACAACAGGGGTGACAACGGACACCCCTGTCTCGTACCCCTCTCAAGGGATAACTTTTCCGAATATTCGTTGTTGATTTTTAATCTGGCGCTAGGGTGTTGATATAATATTTTAAGCCATCTAATAAATAGGGGACCAAAACCATATTTCTCCAGTACCCACCATAGATACCCCCATTCCATAGTGTCAAATGCCTTGGCTATATCCAAGGATAAGACAACTCTGGAGCCCTTATTCTCTACCGGGGTCTGAAGATTCAGATATGTCCTTCTAATATTTATGCTGGTAGACCTGTTATGTATAAACCCAGATTGGTCCAAGTGTATAAGACTAGAGATGCATTTGTTTAGCCTAGTTGCCAAGACCTTTGCCAAAATCTTGACATCAGAGCACAACAATGATATTGGTCTATATGAAGATGTGTCAAGTTGGTCCTTCCCCTCCTTCTGGATTAATACTATATTAGCTTCAGACATCGAAGAGGGCAGCCTACCGACTGTAGCCGTCCAGTTCAGTGTCTTCAAAAGCTCTGGAACCAACACCTCTCCATATTGTTTGTAGATTTCAGAAGGCAGTCCGTCTGGACCCGGGGACTTCTGATTGGGCATCTCCGCTATAGCTTGCCTCAATTCCTCCAGAGTTATGGGAACTTCCAGACTATTCATATCTATTGCTGAAAGAACCGGCAGCTTGACTCCCTCCAAAAATTTCTCCATCTCTCCCCGTTCTGGACACTGTCGTGACTTATATAGCTCACTATAAAATTCAAAAAAGGTTTCCCTGATTACCAAAGGATCGGACGAGATTTCCCCACCTATTGTCTTAATCATAGGGATTGTTGAAGAGGGAGAATTAGTTCTGGCCAGTAAAGCCTCTGAAAGAGTTTCCTATTTTCAGCAATTCTAATTTTTTCCATTTTATATTCCTGTTGCTTCTTTACCCAAATTTCTCGGTTTTCCAGGTTTGGATCCGTCACATAATTTCTCTCTGTCTCCAAAACCTCCTCTCTAATATACTCTCCCCTTGCCCTTGTTTGCTTCTTTACTTTTGATATCTGTTGGATTAGGAGCCCCCTAAGATATGCTTTTAAGGAGTCCCAGATCACACCCTCCGATGCAGATCCTGTGTTATGCTCTATAAACTCTCTTAATCTTGCAGTTATTTCGTCCCTATTCCTTATTATCTCCAACCATATTGGATTTAATGACCATGTTCTCTGAGTATTACTATCACGTGCAATTACCGTTGCTGTCGGTGATGAATGGTCTGATACCCCCCTTGGCCGGTATTCAATTTTGCCTATTAAAGGTTGAACTTCTCGGTTACCTATGGCCAAATGAATGCGGGAAAGAGTGCGGTGAGACCCTGAAAAGCAGGAGTATTGCTGGTCATTAGGATTGCGAGCTCTCCATAAGTCACACCATCCAATCTCCTCAAAGAACTGTGCCAGACGGCTTTCCGACACTCTTCCCCTGCTAGACCCAGGCGGAAACCTATCCAATTTATTATCAAGCACTGCGTTAAAGTCCCCCACCACTATAACCGGGACATCTTTTTTGTCCTCCAAGTACACCAATAGTTGATACAAAATCTCCATCCTAAATGGGGGAGGAATATACAGATTTGCTATGACCAATAGCCTACCCTCAATCGAACAGTACAAAAAAATGAAGCAACCCGGCCTATCGATACTGACATCCCTGCAGGAAAACACCAGCCCTTTCTTAACCAGAATGCTGACTCTCCTTGAATAAGAGGAGTACACTGAGTGGAATTGTGTCTGGAATTTTTTATTTCTAATTTGTAATTTAGTCTCGTTAGTCAAATGTGTTTCCTGCAGGCATATCAGTTCGGTACCATAAGATTCCAACTCCGAAAATATAGTAGCTTTTTTAATGGGGTCACTCATACCCCTAATGTTCCAGGAGCTTATTCCAAATGTTCTGAACTGCATTGGATAAATAAGAAAAAAAATACCAAAAAAATAAATACCAAGAGCAGGGGAAAAATTGACTCCCAGCTCAATGAGAAAAAAATCAGAGCTGAAGGAAAAGGCTGCTCTAGAACAGCTCTATTATATAACAAAAATCTCCAACCTCCATTTTGACAACACCAATCTAACAAATGTGCCCTTCTTCCTAACAGCCAATTGGCAATTTGCTTTAGATCAACTATAACCCCAAAAACTGCAATCAGTGCTAATACTGTGAGGAGGGAACAGGGAGAGATCGGGCGGAGAATACCAGAATACCCCCGTCTCCCCCCCCCCACCACCACCTAAACTTTCCTTTCTATTCTTTCTTATTTTTGTGTGGCTTAAGTGCTTGTACTCAATTTTCTTCACCCTCCCAAACCTTAATATCAGTGCTCTATAACTTTTTACTATTACCACTTAAAACTCCCATTCCCTTAAGTGACTTCTTGTTCCCTCCCCTTTGCCTATCTTGGCCTACCCTAGGGGCATTCCTTGTGACCTTTCTAACCCCCTCAACCTGATCCATCCACACCCCTACCCCACACTCTAATTGTGTATTATTTACACTAACTGTCGACCCCTTCCCACCCCTCACTCCCCCCCCCTCCGCACCCACATCCCTTGTGACACTGTCACCATAAGAAAACCCCCACCCCTAACCCTGTTAATTCTCTCATTATCAACTTCACCAACCCGTCCCTCCCCCTCCCAGCTTCTGCAAAAAAAAAAAAAAAAAACATATATATGGGGGAGAGCCCCCATTTAACATTAAATTCCAACACTAAAAGTTCTTTTTATTCTCTTCGAGCCACTCCGTGACCCCTCCGACAGATTCAAAAAAGTGGGTTGCCCCTAGGGCCACAATACGCAGCCGTGCTATATTGGTATATTATAGTTCCGTAGGGTTCGCTTAAAGTGGGAGTCCCGCGAAAAAAATTTTTTAGATGTCAGCAGCTGCAAATACTGCAGCTGCTGACTTTTAAAATAAGGTCACTCACCTGTCCCGGGGTCCAGCGATGTCGGCACCCGAGACCGAACCGTCCCTCGATCCTCGGGTGCTGCCGCCGCCATTCTCAGTGAGGGAATCAGGAAGTGAAGCGTTGCGGCTTCACTTCCCGATTCCCTACTGCGCATGCGCGAGTCGCGCTGCGCTTTCTCAATGGTCCCCGCTATCTCCTGGGTCCTGTGTCTTTCCCAGGAGACAGCGGGGGAGTGCGGGAGGGGGCGTGACTCCCATGGGAGTCTATTCCCGGAAGTGGGTGCAGATACCTGTCAGGTATCTGCACCCCCCTCCCCCCTGAAAGGTGCCAACTGTGACACCGGAGGGGGGGAGGAATCCGATGAGCGGAAGTTCCACTTTTGGGTGGAACTCCGCTTTAATGTCTAAGAAGCCTGCCCTTCTCTTTTGCAGGTCTGGGGAGTAGTCTGGATGTATAGATATTCTAACACCATTATAGAAAATGTCCCCCTTTTCTCTAGACTTTTGCATCAATATCATCTTGTCTTTGTAGCTGAAAAACCTCATTATCATTGGTCTTTGGTGACCCCCTGAATATGTAGACCTGAAAGGCACTCTATGTGCTTTCTCCATGGCAAAGAGATGCGAAAAAGTCTCAGCCCCAAAAACCTCCCTGAGCGACTTTTCCATAAACTCTTCAGGACGGGAGCCCTTGCTTCTCTAAGGGAGACCCATTACTCTCACATTCTGTCTGTGCAACCTGTTCTCCCATTCATCCATTTTGAATTTATTAGCATCTAACTGGGCTTGCATTTTTTTAAAGTCTTGCCGCATTGGGTGTACGATATCTTCTATTTGATTTAACCTCTCCTCCAAGCCATCGGTTCTCTCAACTGTTTTCTGAAGCTCTTGTCTCATACTACAGAGTTCTTCCTTAAGGTCTCTTAACTCATCACACAACTCACTCAGCGACCTCCTGCAAGCATTTACTGCACACAATACCTCTTTTAAAGTAGGCTCCTGTTCACTAGATGTATTTGAATTAGGAGTAATTTTCCCAGGTGATCCCTCTCAGGACTTTATTTATTCGCTACTCTCGTACTGACGGACGGATTAACTGTCACTTTCCCCAGGCTCTTTCTGTCTCCAAGACCCCCCGACAATGTTTTTTCTGGAGGAAACTGATTACCCTTAACTGGGGATTGCGAGGGTGTGTGTGCAAATTTTTCTAATTTTGCTGCGGCTGCCACTGCAGATACATTATGATTCCCCTTCTTTTTGGATGAACGGGTGGTTTGTGAGGATGAGTTCTCCTGGGGCTGTTGCTGCTGATCATCCCCCTTCTTCCTAGTCATGGTAAAATAGGCAGCAATATAGCAAGCTAAATTGGGCTATTTAAAAGGGTATCAGAAAGTGCCCACCTCAGTTAGTTGAAATATCCAATCCTTCAGGAATAATAATGGACCCCCAAAAACTCTGTGGCGAGTGACCACAATTGTTATATATATCAGATATAGTTCAGTTCCGCTTTTGTTACCTCACTCCTATTCCCTCCCGGGAACTGTGCAGATGATGTGCCGATGCCAGAGGGCCTCCGTCCAGGATCCCTCCACTCGATGTTCGCTGTGAGGCGTGCACAGCGTAGCCGATGCCCGTCTCCCCTCCGTCTCTCACGGACTTGCTGGCTCCACTCGCCCTCTCGCGATACTGCAAAGCGTCGCCGAGCAACCAGACGCTGCAGTATGAAGTCGTCCGGGCTACGATCCACAACGCGGCGAATCCTCCTGTATGGCTGGTCGCTCTCACTCACTACAACCACCGGGCGAACACACCCCCCCTGGTACCTCCATCGGAAACAAACAGTGGGTAGCCAGCAGACAAAGCCCGGAGGTGCGGTGGAGCCACGGGGGTTCTCGAAGCTAGGTAAGCCTGTTAAGGGTAACAGCGTTGATGCAGAATTAGGGCTGGGACCGGGAGGGAGCATACACTCCACCACTCACCGGAATGTACATGTTTAAAACAGGTTTTTTTGCTAGAAAATTACTTGGAACCCCCAAACATTATATATTGTTTTTTTTTTCGAACACCCTAGAGAATAAAATGGCAGTCATTGCAATACTTTTTTCACACCGTATTTGGGCAGCGGTCTTATATTGTGAAAGATAATGTTACTCTGAGTAAATTGATACCCAACATGTCACTCTTCAAAATTGCGCCTGCTCGTGGAATGGCGTCAAACTTTTACCCTCAAAAATCTCCATAGGTGACGTTTAAAAAATTCTACAGGTTGCATGTTTTGTGTTACAGAGGAGGTCTAGGGCTAGAGTTATTGCTCTCGCTCTAACGATTGCGGCAATACCTCACATGTGTGCTTTGACCACCGTTTTCATATACGGGTTCTACTTACATATGCGTTCGCTTCTGCGCGTGAGCTCGTCGGGACAGGGGGTTTTTAAAGAAAAAAAAATGTTATTTTTATTATTTATTTTACATCATTTTATTTATTTTTACACGTTTTAAAAAAAAAAAAAATTGTGTCACTTTTATTCCTATTACAAGGAATGTAAACATCCCTTATAATAGAAAAAAGCATGACAGGATCTCTTAAATATGAGATCTGGGGTCAAAAAGACCTCAGATCTCATATTTACACTAAAATGCAATAATAAAAAAAAAAGTAATTTAAAAAAATGACATTGAAAAAAATGTGCCTTTAAGACGTATGGGCGGAAGTGACGTTTTGCTGTCGCTTCTGCCCAGCAGTGTCATGGAGACTAATGGGTGTCATCTTAGCCTCACTCGTCTCCAGGCACAGCACTGAGAATGACGCGATCGCCTCCGCTGCTACCGACGGCTCCAGTAAGTGGCGGAGGGGGGCCCTCTTCCGCCGCCGATAAAAGTGATCTCGTAGCGAATCCGCCACAGAGACCACTTTTATCTGAAAGCCAACCGCCGCACGAAAACGGGGATACCGGAGTTATGGCAGCTAGCTGCTGCCATAACAATGATATCCACCGGCAAACTTTGGACGTACATCGGCGTGCGGCGGTCGGCAAGTGGTTAAAGCTTGTGGGCCCCGATGAAAAAGTTGACCTGGCCTATGCTTCAGTTATAAATGAGTGCAGTGGGTGGTCGGCACTGATCACTCACTGTGTTCATTCAGAAAAGGAAGGGGCCAGTAAATTACATATTTACCACCCCCCTCCCCTACTCTCCATCCTGAAACATCCCCCGCAGCAGCTGGCAGAGCTGTGGACTGCAGGGTGGGGGGATGGAGCTGGGGGACAAGGGGGCAGCGGCTGCAGGAGGAAATGGAGGGCATTGGTTCTATTGCTGCACAGACCCCTGGAGCATGGGGCTGGGTTGCAATTGCTACCCCGTGACTCCTATAGCTTTGCAAGTGGTCACCCACGAGTTGAGAGAAACTCTCTGCCATATTGTATCATGCTCCAGGCCAGAGGCCCGCTCATGACATCCCCAGCCAGAGGCCTAAATATTCAGAATAAAGGAATGTCCACATACAGATCTAGCATCTTAGCACTTAACTGCAACTTCACATCTTCATTTAAGCCCCTATGACATATCACATTTGACATACTAGATATGTGGGGTTAGACATTCTGTAGCAGTCACTTCAGTGCAGGGCACAAGTACACATTGTTTAATTAAGCCATCTTCCCTCTCCTCCTTGGGACCACCTTCCTACATATACTAAGTCCACAGCTTCAAGCTTCTATCACCAAGTCCCAGGACCCGCAACTGAGGATCAGGGGGAACAAGGTACTTCCGTTAGTATACCAGTCTGTTTTCAAATGTCCCGTCTATAGCTTTGCCTAGCCAGGCACTCTCCCAAAGGACATACTCATTCTCAGGCTTTCACCACGACTCACTTAGGAGGACTCTGTACAGGCTTCCAAGGCCTTACACACCCTGCTGCAGGACCTGCAGAAGAAAGGCAGGTCAACTACAACTGATCTGTACCACCTTGCCTTGGAATTCAGCCAGCCCTGCAAAGGTGCCTTGGATCAGCTCTGTATAGGGCTACATGTTAGCAGCTCTGGACACTTACCATACCCTGGTCACTTGGGCCCCACCTAAAGCTGGCATTTATGATTCTACCCATTACATCACCAATGGAGAAGTTTCTCTAAAAGGAGAGCTAACACCTGCTTATAATTTTCCCCTTACCTTGCAATAATGGCAATGGAGCCATCTAGTGGCAGGCAAGTTAACTGCACTTGCTAACACAGCAGCTTCCATTGCCCATGCTTCCAACTTCCCCCTGCAGCAGCTGCTCCATGACATTTTGAGAGTATTGCCCCGTACACACGGTCGGACTTTGTTCGGACATTCCGACAACAAAATCCTAGGATTTTTCCGACGGATGTTGGCTCAAACTTGTCTTGCATACACACGGTCACACAAAGTTGTCGGAAAATCCGATCGTTCTAAACGCGGTGACGTAAAACACGTACGTCTGGACTATAAACGGGGCAGTGGCCAATAGCTTTCATCTCTTTATTTATTCTGAGCATGCGTGGCACTTTGTCCGTCGGATTTGTGTACACACGATCGGAATTTCCGACAACGGATTTTGTTGTCGGAAAATTTTATAGCCTGCTCTCAAACTTTGTGTGTCGGAAAATCCTATGGAAAATGTGTGATGGAGCCTACACACGGTCGGAATTTCCGACAACAAGGTCCTATCACACATTTTCCGTCGGAAAATCCGACCGTGTGTACGGGGCATAAGAGCTTCTGTATCTCGTGACTAGACCGGAGCAGATTGAAATACGTTTTATTTTACCAGCCCTATACAGCATAGGTAGGAGGAGCGGGAAGAAGTGGTTTTAAGATAACGTATGTAGCCTTTACCAAGACAGTGGGCTTGTTTAGATCGGGTGGCTTTCCAGTTTGCTATACCAATATGTTGGAATAATGGGGAGGTGTTGCAATTATTAATACTATGACCACTTATGGGATATTGTGCTGCTCAAAGTCCTTGTCTCTAACTAACAGACATTCTTAATGTTGAAGTCCAGACAAATGTAAAACATATACATGAACGGAGCTTTTTTATTAATCAATGCATCATTTATTTTTTTAATGCAAGTTGTATTACTCCTCGAATTTAACTTGGTGACAGCTTTTTTGCAGTTTCCTATCACAAAGCTGAGACATGGAGGATGAGAAGCAGCACAAGGAGCCAGCTGCTGTGGTGTGTAAATCTAAGAACTGGATAGACAGACAATGTACCTATTCTTTGATAGGTATGTACTTTATGTGTGTGTGTTTAGCTGTTTGCCTGCAGTTGAGCTTTAAGGATTCATCACCCATCACATTTTTAATCTCTCCCTCTGTACCAGCATCTTTGCCACATCTCTCAAACATGTCTACACTTAAAAATCCCTCACTTGACCCACCAGTTTAAACAACTTAAGACCCATTTCCCACTTACTTCCAAAATTCATGAACGCTTTGTAAAAGTACAATCGCTTGTGCTGCTGCTTCACTGATAACAACCTTCCTGAGCCTCTACAGTCTGGCTGAATCGTTTTTTCGCAGGGCACCAATCTTCACTCAACCTGTACACGACTCAAAAAAGACAGGAAATGTGGATCTATCATACCTGAAACAACCCAAAATCAATTTGAGGTAATTAATCTATCATCAATTGTTCTTACTGAAGCCCAAATTTCAGTTTTACAGCTTGGCCTAACATTTTGCTCTATACAAACGGTCGATTCCCTTGAGTTGATCAAGGATCTCCATTTATTCTCGCGCAAATTGATGTTTTGAATTTTGTATGATAAATCACAGCCAGTGACTCAGACTCAGCAGCCCACCAACCCCTTATGGAAGGAAATGAACATCAACAACATAAGAGCTATGGAGGAATTGATGGAGTTATGGAATGAAGGACACATTGACGAGATAGATCTGGCGGAGGCATATAGTTTGCAATCAGGTCAATCGGCACCTGTGCCGTTTCACTCAAATCCTTCTCCTCCTCCCATACTTTCTACACCCAAAAATTACAAACCTAGATCAACCACTTTTCCCGCCCTACAGGGCAACCCCAATGTGTGGGCCTTCACCCAACAAGTGACCAACGAAATACGTAAGACCAAGTGGAAGGGATTAACTCAATCCAACTTAACATTAGCTCAAAAAGAGGCACTTCGCTCTCTACAACAAGAAACAAGGGTTACTATAAAACCCTCTGACAAGGGGGGAAATCTGGTTGTAATGGACAATTCCCAGTATGAGTCAATGGTCATGAAGCTCTTGCAGAACTTTGAATGGTATAGAAAAATACCAGAAAGTCATGTAAACTACACCATAACCAAATACACACAACTTCTTGGCTCTGCTTACCATCAGGGATTGATAAACAAAAAAAATGGGAATTTCTCAATGTTCCAGCTCCCAAAATTCCTACTTGTATGCCTTTCCAAAAATTCACAAACATGCCACTAATCCACCAGGGCGCCCCATAGTTTCGGGTAATGGCTGTCTCACTGAGAATGCGAGTGCACTAATTGATGACTTCCTCAGACCCCATGTTGAGGGCCTAGCGTCCTATCTGAAGGACAACAGGGACCTTCTGAGAGCACTCAATGGTATCTCAGTTCCTGAGGGCTCATGGCTCGTCGCTCTCGATGTTGAGGCCCTCTACAATTCCATCCCCCATGATTTGGGGGTTGGTGTTGTTGAGGGCTTTATTTCCGAGAGCGATGGGGCACCCAAGGGATACAATGAAATTATCCTGAATCTACTTCGATTCATCTTGACCAACAACATTTTTCTTTTTGGACGCTCCCACTACCTCCAGATGCAGGGGGTGGCTTTGGGGACCAAGTGTTCCCCCTCTTACGCCAACCTGTATCTGGGGGGGTGGGAGCGACATCTTTTTCACAGAGATGACATGCAAATTTTCATTGACCAGATACCCTTCTGGAGACGTTACACTGATGACGTCTTCTTCATCTGGACCGGCAATAGGGAGGACCTGTTGGTTTTCTTAGAAAGCCTTAAGGTAAACAAATTCAACTTAAAATTCTCCATTGAAATTAATCAATTACAACTTACATTCCTTGACATTCAGATCTTTGTCAATCAAGATGGGGGCATTGGATCCACGCTCTATCGCAAACCTTTGGCAGGAAACACCCTGCTTCATGCGACCAGTTCCCACCCGGCCCCTCTGATAGCTAGCATACCATATGGGCAATATCTTAGACTCAAGAGAAATTGTAGTGAAGATACCCTATTTGAGGCCGAAGCAAAAGCACTTCAGTTGTGTTTGCGACTGCGTGGCTATAGTAACAGATGCCTCAAAAAGGCATACCTTAGGGCCAAAAGTAGGGATGGGTCCACCCTTATCCATGGCAAAAAAAACCCTAAATCCAATCCAGGGGTTAGACTAATTACACGTTTTTCTGGCCAACATCAACAAGTACGGGATATCCTTAAAAAAATATTGGTACCTCCTCAGAGGAGACGCAAAGGTATCTAAACATCTCAAAGGGTTCCCAGAAATAACGTTTAGGAGATCCAGGTCATTGAGAGATATGTTGGTGCATAGCCATTATGCTTTTATGCCATCTGTTAAGGCTAAATTTCGGGGCACAGGGCCCTGCCATAAATGCAATTTCTGCCGTCATTTGTACGCATCCAAGCACATCATTCTGCCCAACGGTCGTATGTACAGGCCCAATTTTTGGAGTAGTTTATCTCATGGTTGGCGACTGTGATGCATTTTACGTAGGCAAAACAAAACGCCCTTTCTTCCACCGCATCAGGGGCCTATATCACAATTTCAATGACACCACTTTTTGCACTTTTTTGCTCTTGAGCATGTTCCCCCCCAATGAAAGAGGGGGCGACAATGACAAGAGTTTATTGCAGCGTGAGGCACGTTGGATTTCTGTCCTTGGTGCCCTCAGACCCCCAGGCCTCAACTACATCCAAGTTTGGATGATTGGGATGACACACGCATAAACTAATTTCATCGCTATATTTTTGCCTCATTGATATCTCTTTGAGATTGAAACAGTTTTGGTAAGGTTTGGTTCCTTTCTGTGTCCACATGTTTCTATGCCCCTTTTTGTTTTGATATTTTGGTTTTCCCTGTATACAATTCATGCATTGTTTTGTTATTATTCTATGCCAATTTGCATGCTCAGTCATGTTTATGTATTGCTTTTCAATACGTTCATGAGATATATTGAAATTGTTTTTTCATTTCTAGTATAAAAAGAGTCACGCCATCAATCTCCTGAAGAAACTCAATCGAGTGAAACATGTCGAGAGTGGTTGTGCTTTGTTTGTATATGCTTCATTAATTCAATGTACCTTGTTATACGGATGTATTTTTCCTTCTCATGTTTTTTATTCCTTTATTAAATAAAATAATTAAAATTTTAATGTTACCCAATGAGTTCTGATCTCTATACCTAACACCGTTAAAGTCCCTGAGGTTTGTTACCTCTTTGCCCTGTTCTTCTCTTTTGAAATTTTTCATATTTGGGATGTTATGTTTATCTGTTTGATTTCTCCATCTTGCCCTTTATCAGCAGAAAATATAGTGTAACATATTACTGATTGCTGAATTGTTATTGTGGTATATATATTTAAGGCTGTCCAGTACAATGTTCAGGAGGGGATGTGCTTCATAACAATTATTGTTGCTGCAATAAATTCTTCTATTGCTTAATCATTGCAGTATATTTCTCTTATTGTTTAACCATCGCAGTATAATTCTCTGCATTTTATGCATCACAGTATGTTTCTTCTTCTGTTTATCCTGTTGCTATATACTTTTTTCTATTGCTTTACTGTGTCATTCCTGGTGTCCGGTTTTTGGGGTGTATATACAGATATCTGCAAAAAACATTCCTCAGCCAGGTGTCTCAGTATGTGGTGCTATTTTCAGAGGCAATCGGCACAGGAACAGGGGACCCAATACATCCAGTGGTTCCTTCAGTGGTAAGCCTAGAAAACTTGACTGATTTGGTTTTAAGCATGTAATACTTTTTGGCCAGGACACATTTTCTGAGGGAGAGAGAAAGTAGACTGCAGCTAGAAAGAAATGTTCTTTTATTTTTTAATGAATGCATCAAGCGGGACATGTTAACGGGCTTAAAAGTGGTGGTGATAATCTGTTGACAGGCTGCCATTTGTTGGCCATAAAACAAGCAGATCACATCTTGCAAAAATAAAACAGTTATTCTTCCCATACAGAAGAGAGAAACAATATAAAGAACTGCAGCAAAGCTTTTATACCATTTGGACAGGCCAGTTGAGATAGAAAACAGACAGAATGCGTTTGGAAAAAATGTATTTATTCTATTTGTTTGAAAGTTTAACCAGAAAATGCAAATTATTTAAGGCCTTCGTTGATAAATAAACCACTCTTACTAAGAGAGAGAGCAGGTAGATTTCAGCAATATATATAAAATTGGACAGAATCTTTGCGTAGACATAATATAAATATTGTACAGATTTGCTGTAGAGACTCTTATCCTTTTTAATGGAAGAATAATTTTGAGGAAGAGATTAGGCCTTTTTTCAGCCAGAAATATTATCTAAAACTACTGTAGCGGTCTCCCCGACCTCTAGAGGCCTGATGGTGACCTCCAGAGTCAGGGAGAGCTGATATTCCCCCTCAGGGTGCTACTTACTGGGCATAGTGGATGTAATGCAAGATGGAATGATGGGCACCAGTCACTTTTAAAAATGAACAAAGAGTTTTATTTCTCTTAACAAGAACAGGGGAGAGAGGGTTAGGGCACAGGACCCCCTTAGGCAAATGCAATAGCAAATTGGCAGACTCCGCAGACAAAAATATAACTAGGCAGACAGCGATACAGAAAAAGGGCCTTTAAGAATCCAGCAATCTGTATTTTGTAGCAACATTTCACTCACAGTATCCCACTGTAGACTTTTAAGCTTTCCCCCATCTATAGAACCTGCTGGACTTCTAAAGCTTCACTGACAACCAACCGCTGTAGTCTTCAGGCTTAGCTCACAGTCTCTCACTAGACTTCTTGGACTCCCAGCTACCTGCTGGATCCCCTGAGCTTGCCTCACAGCTAACCGCTGTATTCTTCAAGCTGCACCCACGCTACCCGCTGGATACCTCAGGCTCGACTCACAGCTAACCCGCTGTACTTATCTTCAAGCTTTACTTACCCACTGTACTCCTGAAGGAGTCTCTACTGAAGCTTTCCCACTTACTTCACCGTCCCTGGCTAGTGAAATGTCTGCTCTGGTATTCCTTCAGAACTCCATCCCTTCTGCACTTGCCTCCGGTAACAGGAGCTGTCGTCCCTTCGTGGCAACTGCTTCTCCTTTACCTCCAGCAGCGATGAGGCTCCCCTCGGGCTGAGCCTCTACATACGTGGTTAGGCCTCAAGCCTAACCCTCTGCTGCTGCTACTTCCTGGATAGGCCTCAGGCAGACCTAGCAGCCAGGAGCTCCCAGATAGGCCTCAGGCTTCAGGCCTAGCAGCCAGGAGCTATACGACACACATCCACCCAAGCAGCCACCCAAGTGGAAAGAACCCCGATCACCTGACTCCTTCCGAATAAATAGGCTATCCCAGCATGCTTAGGGGCCGAAGAAAACTTCTCCTGATTGGCTGAGACAACATATCTACTTATAACCTGAATTCACTGTAAGCTATCATCCTAATGCCAAAGGCAGCAGTGCCACCTAATGACAGATGAGAGAGACAGCACACTAGACTCAGGCTTAGGACAGAAATCATTGGATCAAAGACTACAAATTAGCCAGGCTAGTTACCACCTAGCACAACTAAATTTGCTAGCAGCCCCGTTTTAAACACAGATTTTACAGATTGCACATTACATGTTGAACAGAATCTCACCCTTTTTTATAGGAGCCATATTTAGAAGCAGAGATTCTGCTTCTTCCATCCAGAAATATGAATAACAAATGTATTTTCAAAGGGATTGACTAAAAGAATTCCATCCATTTTATCTTGGAGACAGGGAACCCCAGCTCCCCAAAGCCTATGCTCATATCATACTTGCACAAGTACTCATTTATGATGCCTTTGCAGCCAATGCGGCATGGCCAACGTAGCGTTCCACCAGGGGGGCATGTCACACATCAGGCGGTGTACAGGCAAACTGAGTTCCACTGAATTTCACCCAGCCACACATTAGCTGGGTATGACTGCCTAAAATGGCTACACACTCTTCTGGCCTGCCTAAGAAAGATCCTGTAAACCAGTGATAGGGATATTGCATATTTCATATCCCTTATTAAGGTTGGCCTCACAAATATTCAATACATCTTCTAATATCTTGGTTATTCTAGTCATTGAAATGTGATTGTAAGCTGACTCTATGGACAATTTAGCCCCTCTTCTTTAGGAATGTGCTTCCTTAGAAGGTCATATTGTTACTTACAAGGGGAGTTGCCAGGGGTTGATCTTTTCCTTATATTCAAGTTCTATATTACCACAGCCAAATCCTATAAGACATTTGTCTCATCCAGAGCTTCATCATGTAACATGCAAGTTTCTGGGCTGATTATCTGGCCACGCCTTTATGGAGAGACCCATGTTATATTTTCTTTATCTTTATCTGTATCTGTCATTACTTTTAATAAATGTTATACTTTTAAGTATTTGTGTGAGCTCTCTTTGCACATATCAAACACAGCCCCAAAAATGGGACAAAACACATTGTACCAGAAGTGGGGTGTTTGCTTTGTGTAAACAAGAGATACAAATATGATGCAGAATTGTGCTATACTGTTTGTGCTGGGTTTAATGTTATGTTCTTGTATTGTAAGCCATAGTACTTTCAGAAAGTGTAGAAAATGTATCAGATACTTAGCTTATTTAATTGAGATGATTAGATGCAAACCCATTTTTGTTTTGATGCCCACGATTGGACACCGGCTTGTGATTTTGGTTTTAGTTTAAAAAATTGGGAGAGAGACTGATATACAATTGGAAAGGTTGTATCTTCAGGAAGCCACAATTTATGATAGTAAAAGCCTTGGTCTCTGGACTGTAGAAATTTCAGAGCAATAAGACTTTTTTAAAATTTTGAAAACGATGCGCTTGACGCTCAGATTTTTACTGCACTAACATAAGATACAGTATCTCACAAAAGTGAGTACACCCCTCACATTTTTGTAAATATTTTATTATATCATTTCATGTGACAACACTGAAGAAATAACACTTTGCTATCATATAAAGTAGTGAGTGTACAGCTTGTATAACAGTGTAAATTTGCTGTCCTCTCAAAATAACTCAACACACAGCCATTAATGTCTAAACCGCTGGCAACAAAGATGAGTACACCCCTAAGTGAAAATGTCCAAATTGGGCACAAAGTGTCAATATTTTGTGTGGCCACCATTATTTTCCAGCACTGCCTTAACCCTCTTGGGCATAATGCTCCCCAGAGCTTCACAGGTTGCCATTGGAGTGCTCTTCCACTCCTCCGTGACGACATCATGGAGCTGATGGATGTTAGAGACCTTGTGCTCCTCCACCTTTCATTTGAGGCTGCATCACAGATGCTCAGTAGGGTTTATGTCTGGAGATATGCTTGCCTAGTCCATCACCTTTACCCTTAGCTTCTTTAGCAAGGCAGTGGTTGTCTTGGAGGTTTGTTTGGGGTCATTATCATGTTGGAATTCTGCCCTGCGGCTGTCTCTGAAGACAAGGGATCATGCTCTGCTTCAGTATGTCACAGTACATGTTGGCATTCATGGTTCCCTCAATTAACTGTAGCTCCCCAGTGCCGGCAGCAATCATGCAACCCAAGACCATGACACTCCCACCACCATGTTTGACTGTAGGCAAGACACTCTTGTCTTTGCACTCCTCACCTGGTTGCCGCCACACACGCTTGACACCATCTGAAACACATAAGTTTATCTTGGTCTCATCAGACCACAGAACATGGTTCCAGTAATCCATGCCCTTAGTCTGCTTGTCTTCAGCAAACTGTTTGCCGGCTTTCTCGTGCATTATCTTTAGAAGAGACTTTATTCTGGAACGACAGCCATGCAGACCAATTTAATGCAGGGTGCGGCATATGGTCTGAGCACTGAAAGGCTGACCTCCACCCCTTCAACCTCTTCAGCAATGCTGGCAGCACTCATACGTCTATTTTCCAAAGACAACCTTTGAATATGACACTGAGCATGTGCACTCCATTTCTTTGGTCGACCATGGCAAGGCCTGTTCTGAGTGGAACCTGTCCCATTAAACTGCTGTATGGTGTTGGCCACCATGCTGCAGCTCAGTTTCAGGGTATTGTCAAACTTCTTAGAGCCTAGGCCATCTTTATGTAGAGCAACAATTTTTTTTTTCAGATCCTCAGAGAGTTCTTTGCCATGAGGTGCCATGTTGAACTTCCAGTGACCAGTATGAGAGAGTGAGAGTGATAACACCAAATTTAACACACCTGCTCCCCATTCACACATGAGACCTTGTAACACTAACGAGTCACATGACACCAGGGAGGGAAAATGGCTAATTGGGCCCAATTTGGACATTTTCACATAGGGGTATATTCACTTTTGTTGCCAGCGGTTTATACATGAATGGCTATGTGTTTACACTATTATACAAGCTGTACACTCACTACTTTACATTGTAGCAAAGTGTAATTTCTTTAGTGTTGTCACATGAAAAGATATGATAAAATATTTTTACAAAAATGTGAGGGGTGTACTCACTTTTGTGAGATACTGTATATAGCAGAATACATGTATGTAGTGGCGTATCGCAAAAAATGGCCTGGTCATGAAGGGGATGAAACCTTCCAGGGCTGAAGTGGTTAATGGATTTATGTTTGCTGGTCAGTATTCAGTATGTTGTAGTTAGCTATTGTTGAGGACATGGTACTTGTATGAAGATATGCTGAATGCATGTTGTGCCATCTGTAGTAAATCCGACAATGTTACCTGAATTAAGACAGAAAGGTATCGCTAAGTATGGCTGATTTGTAAAATACGTTTTACTACTGATGTTTGAGGGTCATCCTGTGTGAGAATTATCTAGATGAGCAGCCTGCTTGGGTGAGGGACTTGACCCCCTCCCTTCACATGCCTGTGTGTGTCTGTGTAAGGCTCCATTCACACTAGCGCGTTTTTTGATGCATTTTGCATTTTGCAGAAATGCATGGGAATTTTTTAACATGGGTTCCTATGGAACATGTTCACATCAATGCCTTTTTGTATCTCTGCGTTTTTGGAAAGGGTCGGGGACTTTTTTTCATGCAAAAAGCAGCGTTTTGCATGTAATGGATTTCAATGGACAAGCATCAAAAACGCAAGTGCACCGTTTTTGCAGCGTTTTTGCAGCGTTTTTGGTGCGTTTTTGGTGCGTTTTTGCCGGTTTTTTTTTTGTTTTTTTTTATTTTTTTATTTTTTGTAATTTTTTTTTAAAACTGTAAAAAAAAATGAAAAAAAAAAAAAAAAAAAAAACGCAAAACGCAAAACGCGGCAAAAACGCGGCAAAAACGCCGCAAAAACGCTACAAAAACGCTGCTCAAAAACGTGCCAAGCATGAAAAAAAAACCTCCAAAAACGCTCAAAAGCAACATGCATAGGTGTGAATCCAGCCTTAGGCTGGATTCACACCAATGCATTTTTAGTGCTTTTTGCATTTTGCAGATTTGCACTACAGTCCATTTAACATGGTTTCCTATGGAACACATTCTGTAGTGCAAATCTGAAAAATGCAAAAAGCACTAAAAATGCATAGGTGTGAATCCAGCCTAAGGCTCTATTCACACTAATACATTTTTTGATGCATTTTGCAGAAATGCATGGGAATTTTTTAACATGGGTTCCTATGGAACATGTTCATATCAATGCATTTTTGTGCCTCTGCATTTTTGGAAAGGGTCGGGGACTTTTTTCATGCAAAATGCAGCATTTTGCATGTAATAGAATTCAATGGACCCGCATCCAAAACGCAAGTACAGCGTTTTTGCCGCGGTTTTGCATTTTTTTCTTTCTTTTTTTACACTGTATACAGTATAAAAAAACACTGTAAAAAAACAACAAAAAAAAGGCGGCAAAAACGCATGTTCAAAAACGCGACAAGCACCGCAAAAAGCACTGCAGAAATGCTCAAAAGCAACATGCATAGATGTGAATCGAGCCTAAGAAAGGTGAGGTGAAGAGACATTGCAGACATTCCCCATCCCTCCTTCGATGGACAATGCCTAGGGTTGAGACTGTCTGTATCTAACTGTGTGTTTGTGTGAGAGGGAGACAAGTGAGACAATCGGACAGTTTACCGACATAAGGAAGCCTGTCTTTGAAGCAGGACATTTTTTGAACATCTAAGAAATGTGTAGAACATGTGGTGTTTAAATGTAGCTGATGTGAAACACTTTGTAAGGTAAATGGAAATGTTTAAATACTTTTGTGGAAGTAAAATCCTAGTTGAAATGGTTAGTTTTTGCTATGTAACTCTAGGATTAATTTGAAACAAAGAAAGAAAATGGCTGATTGAGGTTGACACCCTTTAAATTCCTAGAGGGGGCTGTGATTATTATAATTACTTAAATGTTTAGTTCTCCATTCCAGCCTACTGGGCGTGCAAAGGGAGGAGGCTCCACCCACTGATAAAAACTGTGTATGTTTCCTTAATGGAAGTCATTTGAACAAGATTGCTGACTAGACTGGGCAAGGTCTGTATAACATGTTAAATGTTTGACCAAGCAAAGAGTACCAGCCTAACGACACAATCCCAAAAACGTGACAAAAAAGCCAGGAAGTGGGGCATCCCCAGGTTGAGGACATGTACCAGGGAGAGCATGTGTGTGAACTTTCCCTGCCACAGGGCAGATAGCAGAAAGGTGCTGTTCCCCCCCCCCCCACTTAAAAAAAGGGCTGAGTAACCGCTTGCCGACCAGCCGCCCAGTTGTACTGCGGCAACATGGCTTGGCTGCGTGAATCGCCGTCATGTTACGTCAGTAACATAGACGGCCACTAGAGGGCACGTGCGTGCGCCTTCTGCTCGCCCACGGAGCCGATGCGAGTGCCTGGAGGTCGTGATCACCGCCGGGCTCCCGTGATCGCTCGCGGCACACCGAGAACCAGGATCTGTGGGTGTAAACCAGTGTTTCTCAACTCCAGTCCTCAAGGCGCACCAACAGGTCATGTTTTCAGGATTTCCACTATTTTGCACAGGTGATTTGATCAGTTTCACTGCCTTAGTAATTACCACAGCCGTTTCATCTGAGGGATATCCTGAAAACATGACCTGTTGGTGTGCCTTAAGGACTGGAGTTGAGAAACACTGTGGGGAGAACAGACAGATCGTCTGTTCATACAGAGTATGAACGGCGATCTGTCATCTCCCCTACACAGTCCCATCCCCCCTTCAAATAGAACACACACTAGGACACACTTAACCCCTTCACTGCCCCCTAGTGGTTAACCCCTTCACTGCCAGTGACATTTTTACAGTAATCAATGCAATTTTATAGCACTGATCGCTGTAAAAATGCCAGTGGTCCCAAAAATGTGTCAAAATTGTCTGACTTGTCCGCCACAATGTTGCAGTCCCGATAAAAATCACAGACCGCCGCCATTACTAGTAAAAAAAAAAAAAATAATAAAAAAGCCATAAAACTATCCCTTATTTTGTAGACGCTATAACTTTTGCGCAAACCAATCAATATACGCTTATTGCGATTTTTTTTTTTTACCAAAAATATGTAGAAGAATACGTATCGGCCTAAACTGAGGAAAAAAAATGTTTTTTTTATATATATTTGGGGGATGTTTATTATAGCAAAAAGTAAAAAATAATGCGTTTTTTTCAAAATTATCACTCTTTCTTTGTGTATAGCGCAAAAAATAAAAACCGCAGAGGTGATCAAATACCACCAAAATAAAGCTCTATTTGTGGGGGAAATAAGGACGTCAATTTTGTTTAGGTGCAACGTCGCATGACCGCGCAATTGTCAGTTAAAACGATGCAGTGCCGAATTGCAAAAAGTGCTCTGCTGAGGAAGGGGGTAAAATCTTCCGGGGCTGAAGCGGGTAATAAGGCAACATTTATTATATATGATTGGTAAATCCACGCTTAGGAAATATTCCTGGGCTGCTGCCTCCCCTGGAGATCCCTGGTAAGAGGGATCCAGATTGTGTAAAGTATGTTTGGTGTTGGGGTAGATGGCGCTGCCCTCCAATTAGATAATAATGTGGGTAGAGATGTATTTATGTCCTACTATAGTTTAACTTGTGATACTGTGATTATTAGTTAGAATACACTCCCTCTTGGGTGATTTTAAAATCCTCTCCCTATTGGGTGATTATATCCAAAGTAATAGTGAACCCTCCAAAGTGGTAAAATTGTATTTAATAATTGTGTCAGGTTGAACCCGTTGCTTTATGTCACCTATGAAGAGCGAATTACATTTGGGTCGCTCTTCCCAGGGGATGTGTGTACAATAAGTAGTTACTGCTCGGTCAGGATATCCTAGGATTAATTATACATCCTAAAGTGCAATTGAGGCCAGTGCACAAGTGCATCACTCATTTTAAGGTGACACTAGTTTGGATCACTTTTTTAGGTTATTTATCACAAATTTGCAAACTCACCCATAGTAGGGTGACAGCAGTTAGGATCACTTTTTTAGGGTATTTATCACAACTCTGCCTACTCTAAGGATCATCCTTCTCATAAGAGCTTATATAGGGAGGTTTTACCGAGCAGTAACTACTTATTGTACACACAGCCCCTAGGAAGAGCGACCCAAATGTGATTCTCTCTTCATAGGTGGCATAAAGCAATGGGTTCAACCTGACACAATTATCAAATACAATTTTACCACTTTGGAGGGTTCACTATCACTTTGGATATAATCACCCAATAGGGAGAGGATTTTTTTTTTTCCCATTACTTCTTTATTCAACATTTTCTTATTTACCAGTGTTACAATATCCATACATACAGCAATTTTAACACTGATTTTAAAAAGTATATGTTTTTAAATTCTAATTTCTTATTTCCATCGATCCCCAGCAATGACTATACATCACAAGTAGAATTACCTGCACAAAACCATTCATAACAAAACAAAAAGCCAGAAAAAACAACTAAAAAAAAAAAAAAAGGGAAGAAAAGAAAAATAAATAAATAAAACAAGCCCCCTCCCTCTCCCTCTCCTCCTCCACCTCCTCCTCCTCCTCCCACACTGCTCAACACTTCCCATACAGCCTATACTTTTCCTATCTACTCTCTCTTCTTACATGCTTTACTATTATATTTGGAATCCAAGAGAATGAGGCCAGACCTGGTGTTATTAACCAGGGACCCCACAACTTAGCTAATATATCCATTGTACCCCTTTTCTGATAAACCTGTCGCTCCATTAATATTGCCTCATTTACCTGGGAGCGCCATTCCTCAAATATTGGTACACTGGAAGACATCCATTTTCTAGCTATTAGTTTACGGGCTGTAAATAATAGTCTACCAATTGAAATTGACATTTCCCTCGGGTATAGCTCTTCATTAAGATAACCCAGTAAACATATTTTGGGGTCTAATTCTATCTGGCTGTTATAAGCCCCATTAATTGTAGACACCACTTCTCGCCAGTACCTAACCAGTTTAGGACATTTCCAAAGCATATGAAGCAAATCTGTCTGGGGTTGCTCACATCTTGGGCAATCCGAAGTTTCCCTCCGCCTCCATTTATATAATTTTACTGGAGTCCTATATGTCCTATAGATAATGAACAGTTGTGATAGGCATTGTGTAGATGATAAAGAAACCATCGGTGCCCTCTTCAAAATATTTTGCCATTCCTCGTCCAGTATAACCCCCAGATCCATCTCCCAACCCTTTCTGCCTGGGCTATCTAAAATATCTTGATAATTCGCCATAAGTTGACTATATACTAGAGAGGTTAAACCTTTTTTTTCTCCCTGCACCTGCTAATAAAGATATCAATGGCATTGGTCTTATCTTCATCCCTCCTCCTTTAAACTGGGAATAGACTGCACGTCGTAGTTGTAGATATTTATAAAAGTTATTATGCAGCAATTTATATAATTCCCGTAGCTCCTGAAAAGACCGTATAGCGCTTTGAGCATAAAGCTGCGGAATATATTGTATTCCTTTAGAATGCCAATATTTAAACCCCTCCAGTTTACAGAGTTCTCCAAAGTACCTATTCCCCCATATTGGAGAGAATTCTGACACCTCTTCATATTTCATTGTACGCCTCATTTCCTGCCATACTTTAAAATCACCCAATAGGGAGTGTATTCTAACTAATAATCACAGTATCACAAGTTAAACTATAGTAGGACATAAATACATCTCTATCCACATTCTTATCTAATTGGAGGGCAGCACCATCTACCCCAACACCAAACATACTTTAGGCAACATTTATACATTCCCCTCATCTTTTCTCTTCATACGCCTTTTTTCAGAGCCTTTCTTTGCAATCTGATGATTGTAAGCTCCGTCTCCACCACCATCTGCTGTGGCTGATGGGAGATAATACCGGCAGGTGATGTCACAGCTCTAAGAATTTCATCCTTGTTGTCGATCCTCCACATTACACAGAGGAGCCCGGAGCTTTGAGGTCATATGACATCATACATATACACTGAAAAGGTCTTTATGATTTATTATAAAAACGTATGCAGGGCCATGGGGAGAAAAGAGGCTGGAACATTTCAATTTAATTTATTACTTAGCCTTTCCTTCTACTTTAAAGTATAACTAAACAAGCAAGAAAACTTTCTTAATTTTGGATAGCGTGGAGAGTGGTTAGAACATCTGTTTTTTATTGCTGTCTGTGCCCCCCCATTAGGGAGATTCATTTTAATTGAATTGTTGTCATTGAAAGTAAAAGTGATAGAAAATCCCAAATTTGGGGTTATCACCTGAACAGGAATAGAGGGGGAATTCTTCCAATGGGGATACTTGTTCCAGTGACCCCTGTGTTAACCGGGGATTCCCTCATTTTGGAGGCACTTCCTCCAACCTCCTATTTTGGGAACAGGAAGTGAAGGAAAATTTCCCCACCGAGACACACAAGGCAAAAATAAAACTGTCACAGGTTATAACCCTCCCTTCATCCAAAATGAAAAATAAATGTTTGCCTTTAGTTCTACTTTAAGGCTAAACGTGAGGCGGATAAAAACCATAAATTGATGTCCTTATTTGAAAAAAAGTGCAAATAATGTGTTGTAAGAACCTGGTTCTAAGCCAGTTAGGCTCTGCTGTACAGTGTGACTATCACATAATATTATTTATTGACATTCACTAGTGCCACCTGGTGTTCACTACAGTGGCGGCTGGTGATGTTTTAAGATAGTGGGGCGCCAGACCACACCCTTCCTTTTTTTTCCACTCCCACTTTGCATAAGCCCCACCCCTTATAGACTCCACCCACTCCATCCCCTGTATTCCGCTTGATTCCACCCATAGTGTATAGTATAGTCATAGTGTATAGTATAGTACAGTGTAACACTATACACTATACTATATACACACTTTACTATACAATATACTATACACTATACTATTTACAGTATACTAACCATACACTATACTATAGAAGAGGGGCTGACAATGTATATAGTATTGAAGCTGGCACAGTATTATAAGAGAGGAGACAACTGTACTATAACACTGAACTATAGTAGTAGACTCTGCACTGTTCTATATAGCTCTTAACTTGTCGGTGGCGGTGACGGGCTGGTAGTTCTCCTCCCCCCTGGAATGGTGGTGAACTATTGCAGTGAAAACTCCGAGCATCATCCTGCCCTGCACACCCAGACCGCCTCCCATCACATGCCAAACACCCTGCAAGTGCCATTAGGTGTACTGTACAGCCGCATATCACAGGACAGGCAGGGATGGTACACAGTGGCATCACTAGGGTTGGTGTCACCCAGTGTGGTAAAACATGGTGTCGCCCCCCTCCACCATCTATAGTCACCCCTCAGTACAGACCCCCCTCCACTAAGTATAGACTCTCCTCCTCGGTGTACAGACCCCCCTCAGGACAAACCACCCCCCTCCTCCATCAGTACATACCCCCCTCAGGATAACCCCTCCCCTCATGCATCTGGGCGGAGGAGGATTCAGTGTGCAGCCGCCTGGAGAGTTGCTTGCTCAGACTGTCACTCACTAGGTGGCGGGCTTGTATATAGTGAAAAGAGGCAGCCGCAGCAGCAGCAGCAGCAGCATTGAGAGTCTCACTCAGGGCTAGCGTGGCGCTGGCACATTTCAGGCTGGAGAGCCCTGCCTTCAGGACAGAGAACTTTTCGCCGTCCTCAGGATGGTGTCACTCCTCTGTGGGAGTCACTCAGGCTGCACCCCCCCCTCCCAGCTACGCCACTGGATGACACAGACAGAACTCCGCATGGTGAATCCTATCCTGGGGGCTGGACCTGCTGGATCTCCACCCCCCAGTGCAGGGAGCAAATTGGGGAGCTCAATAGGTGGGCCAGGTCGGCATATCGGCCCGTCCTAATGAGCTCCATTGAACACAATAGGGTTCTGAAAAGGAGCAAATAAGCGTGGAGAAACGATTTCTCTGTGTTTCTACATTGCAGTTTTAATAATTTTTAAGATGGATGGCCTATTGCTAGGCAGAGAGACAGAGATAAGTTAAAAACTACACAGAAAAAATAATTATATAGTTTATTTTTATTTTTTTTCCTGCAAACTGGTGGGGGGCGTTGCCTGCTGTGTCTCAGCCAATCAGGAGGGTGCGTCCCGGACAGCCGAGTCTCTCTTACAATATCTCTGGATCGAGATGGGGCTCAGGTAAGTATTAGGGGGGCTGAGGGGAAAGCTACACACAGAAGGATTTTCTATCTTAATGAATAGAATGCATTAAGATAAAAAAAAAAACATTCTGTCTTTACAACCAGTTTAATAAAAGAGCCAGTACAAGTAAGTGTCAAGTGAAAAGTATTTATTGCTGCTCAGTTTCAGACTGAGCGAAGCTGCTGGAAAGCATATAGTGAAGATGATCTGTATATGATTACAGAGGATGCAAAAGAATAACAGAAGCGTGACATTATATATTTTTTAGGATAACTAATTATACTACGTTAAGCTTAAACAAAAAAATTACATTGTACTGTTTTTAATCATGTGATAAACTGTAGAAGAACAAGGAATTGAAGTGGTACTGAATGCTATGTTTTTTTTTAGCTTAAAGTGGTTGTAAACCTCTAACATGTAAAATAAACAAAGCATATAATTCTTTAGTGTACACTTGCCTCAATCCAAAGCACAGTCATTTCTCTCTGATCTCTGATTCCTCTGCTATCTGCATAAATAATTGATAATACTCTATGCCGACTCCACAGTCCCCTGGGGGATGTCCTGCCCCCCTCGGACACACGGGAGGTGACTGATAGCTCCAGTTGTGTATATTTTCTTATGACAGGGTTTAGAGGTGGGTGTGTCCAGGGCTTTTTTTCAGGGGGAACTTGGTGGAACTCAGTTTCACCACCTCTGGCTCAGACCCTTTGGTGCCTGCTCACCACAATCACTTGTAAACACAGAAGTCTGGTTTCTGTGTTTACAAGTGACAGCTCTGCACTCTGTGTGTAATGCAATCCTGGTATTTAATGCCCCTTTAAGACCCTCCTACTGTTTTCGTGAAATTTGACTGAACACACCCACTATTTGATGTGATTTGGAGGGTGTGTGTAGGGGGTGGGGTTTTGTGGGGCCGTGGTTAAGTTCCAGCACCTATTGTTTGAGAAAAAAAGCCCTGGGTGTGTCGATTCCCTCACTCAGGCTTCACTGAGCTCTGTGCTCTAGCATTGCAGTGTTTGTGATGTCACATCCCCGCCTCCCGCCTTCTACTGCTGAGAAATAGTCTTTTGATTTGGGTGTTTTAGGAGGATGTAGAGGAGAGATGGCCACAGATAAACAGGTACAACTTATATAGGATGATTTGTTTCATCTCTGTGTATCACCTAAGGCTAGTCACTGGGTATATGTAAGGGTTTACAACCACTTTAAAGTGAAGCAACTTTTTTTTTTGGAAAAAAAAAAGTTTTACCAATTTAGTTAAAGGGTTACTCCACTATAGATAGCAAATAAAAAATATAGCATATACAATTGCTACACATGTTGTAATTGAATGCTGTTAAAAAATGACATTTCCTTTTCAATCCGCAGTGCTGTACTTTTCTGTAAAATTCAATGCAATATGGCAACCAATGGTGCATGGAACACCCCCAGAAATGTCATTGCCTGCATGTGTGATTGGCTCAGTGATTTCTCAAAACTCTTCAAAAAAATACATGTCATATTTTAGGCACCCTCTGCAACAAAAATGTAATTTTTGGTGAGATACTTCCAAAGGGTTAATCACTTGGGGTGCAGATCCTACATTTTCCTCTTTAGAACACTGCAAGTGTATCAGCTGAGTAATAATAATAAAAAAAACACTCCCATTCAGATTCATTCTGCAGACAACAAACAGAAATGGATATGTTTGTTAAAAATCTTTGCGGTTTACATTGATCACCCAGAGGGGATTGTTTTTTTTCTCAACAAAAATAAATTTACTCTTTAAATACTGCACATGGCAAAATTCAATGAAGTTTACATTTCTGTGAAAAATTCTAAGCCAATCGCATGAACAGGGGGTGATAATTCTGGACAGAGTATTGTTGCATTGATGAAACCAATGGGCCGTACCTGAATCTCCCACTAGGGGAGGTGCGTGGATGAAAGGGGAGAGATTCCCCCTAGTGAGAGATTCGGGTACACCCCATTGTTTCACTATTGTCTCCTTGGGGATTGTGCTTTTCGGTTTTTCCTTTTTTTTGTTCTCCCACCCAATTTTTCTACTGTTGCATTGATTTCACAAAGCCAATAGTAGAATTTGTGGGAGTTTTAGAAAAACAAAGCTGGCTGCTAATTGCAATGGAAAGGTAAGCTTGCATATAAATTCTATCAAATATTTACTAAAGATAGCATTTTTTTCTTTACGGCAAGCCACTCAGTTGTTTATATATCCAGCAAACGATCTTGCTATTCAAATCAGTAAAGACAGTTGGACTTTCATTAATACCACATACACGCTCGCCAAAAGATACGACACCCCGCAGCATTCCGTTGCAGATCAGTGGTCCACCAGAGTCTCCCTGTCAAAAAAAATATAGATATAAAATAAGGTGACTATCTATACATAACAGACGACTAGCTTTTCATGACCAATTCTATGGACAGCGATGAATGTAGACCCTGTAAAAATCACAGAAGATAAAAAAAAAAACTTGTTCCTGTTTTACTTGGTGACCACAGTATTTACCAAATGTGGATATTATTAAGACAAAGAGTAATTGATGATTTGAGTGATTTGGTAATTCAGCAAAAAGCAGACTATGGTTCATACAGTAAACATAATACAGCCAACACTGAGCCTGGGTTCACACATGTGCGGTGCGTATTGAAGCTCAGGTTTCACTGGGAAGATAAAAATCTGTTGTTCAAAGGTTTCACTGCGTTGTAGCTGCGGATCAGTGAGCAGGGAGAGGGGGAGGAGGGGGGGAGAGGGGGAGGTGTAGTGAGGAGAAGGAGAAAATCCTTGTTCAGAACACAATGCATCTGCGAATCAGATTCGTTCCCATAGGAGATAGTGGGCTTGTAATTTGCACCGCAATGCCCAAAAAACGCACACGTTTTTTGTGCAATGCGCAGTGTGAATGCAACGCTCATATGTGAACCAGATACATTCAAATGAATGTATTTTAAAATGTCCTGCGAATTGGATGCGGTGTAAGCCGCATCTAATTCGCATAGGTGTGAACGGGGGCTGACTAGTCAGCAGATTTAGCCCCCGTTCACACCTATGCGAATTAGATGCGGTGTAAGCCAATTCGCAGGACATTTTAAAATACATTCATTTGAATGTATCTGGTTCACATATGTGCGTTGCATTCGCACTGCGCATTGCACAAAAAAGTGTGCGTTTTTTGGGCATTGCTTTGCGAATTACAAGCCCATTACCTCCTATGGGAACGCATCTGATTCGCAGATGCATTGCGTTCTGAACAAGGATTTTCTCCTTCTCCTCACTACACCTCCCCCCCCCCCTCTCCCTGCTCACTGATCCGCAGCTATAACGCAGAAAAGCTTTTGAACAACTGATTTTTATCTTCCCTGTGAAACCTGAGCTTCAATTCGCACCGCACATGTGTGAACCCAGGCTAAGAGATATAACGCGATCTCATATAGATCCCCATTACTCTGGGATCCTATGCAGGGCTGTTTGCAGCTGAATTCTGGGCAGATAGGAAAAATACTAAATAATACATTGATGTATTGGATAAACAATGTAGCCAGGTGCTGCTTTGCTGGCAACAGGAGCAATCTGTGTTTCTCCCCCGCTCTCCTCCCGCCCCCATGTGTATGTGTGCAGCTGCTGGCTTTCTTCTTTCTACCTCTCTGCTGCTGAAAGAAAGGGCAGAGGGGCTGTGTGTGATTCCCCCACTCGCTCCCCCTATTCCTCCCTCCTGGCAAGCATCAGAGGGGACCAATCTGAAATGGCTGGTGGAGGATCATGGAACATGTAGTCCCATTGAAAGTGATTGTAAAGGCAGAATTTTTTTATCTTAATGCATTCTATGCATTAAGATATAAGAAACCTTCTTTGTGCAGCAGCCTCCCATCAGCCCCCCTAATACTTGTCTGAGCTCATCTCTATCCAGCGATGTTGCAGGAGAGACTCAGCTGCCCAGGACTCTCCTCCTCATTGGCTGAGATAGCAGCGGAGCGCCATTGGCTCCCGCTGCTGTCAATCAAAGTCAGTGAGCCAATGAGGTGAGAGAGGGGGTGGGGCCTAGCCAGGGCTCCGTGTCTGAATGGACACACAGAGCTTTGGCTCGGCTCGGGTGCCCCCATAGCAAGCTGCTAACTGTGGGGGCACTAAACAGGAGGGAGGGGCCAGGAGAGCCGAAAAGGGCCCCGAGAAGAGGAGGATCTGGGCTGCTCTGTGCAAAACCACTGCACAGGGCAGGTAAGTATAACATGTTTGTTACTTTTAAGCAAAAAAAAAAAAACAAGGCTTTAGTATCACTTGAATTGAAGAGATGTGATCAGCACACCAAGGATTCCTCGAGAAGGGTCCAAAGCTTTATTTTTGTGGTCACATGGTACACATAAGGCAACGTTTTGGAGCCACGCAAGGCCCTATCTTCAGGCAAGTGCTTGACTAGACAGTTGCCTAGTAGCCTTATTGCTGCCAGCAGATATGCCTGGCACTGTTCCTAATGTGCACAATGGTACAACTGGGCCCCAACGCTAACCAACTGATGAGCCAGCACTAAAGACTGCCTCCTTATAGTTGCTACACAGAGACCTTTGCCCATTGCTTAGTGTAATGCCCCGTACACACGGTCGGACATTGATCGGACATTCCGACAACAAAATCCTAGGATTTTTTCCGACGGATGTTGGCTAAAACTTGTCTTGCATACACACGGTCACACAAAGTTGTCGGAAAATCCGATCATTCTGAACGCGGTGACGTAAAACATGTATGTCGGGACTATAAACGGGGCAGTAGCCAATAGCTTTCATCTCTTTATTTATTCTGAGCATGCGTGGCACTTTATGCGTCGGATTTGTGTACACACAATCGGAATTTCCGACAACGGATTTTGTTGGAAAATTTTATAGCCTGCTCTCAAACTTTGTGTGTCGGAAAATCCGATGGAAAATGTGTGATGGAGCCCACACACGGTCGGAATTTCCGACAACAAGGTCCTATTGCACATTTTCCGTTGGAAAATCCGACCGTGTGTACAGGGCATAAGAGGTACCGCTCAGGAAATATTGCATAGAACCCTAGCTATTATTTTATTAATGCTCTCTAAACCATTTACAGTATCCTTATCCACACTGTAATTAATGTTTATATGCATTGTTTTTTTGCTGATCTTGCTGATTTATGAGTTGATGACAGTCTAATGGTACATAACTCTATTCTAAGTTACTTTGGAATAGAGATTACATTGTCTAGCAGACTGTGTCTGAATCTATCCTCTGTGTTTTCATTATGCTCATACCATCATCACAAAACATCTTGTGTCTTGTGTCTATGTATCTATGCTTATGTTTTTATGCTTTCATTTGTACTGCAGTGACTTTCATTCAACCAGGTGTGTCAGAGGTAGGGATGAGCCCAATGTTCGAGTTCGAGTTCGATGTTTGACTTGAACATCAGGTGTTCGCCTGTTCGACGAACATTATGCGGTGTTCGCGGCAAATTCGAAAGCCGTGGAACACCGTTAAATTCTATGGAACATTAACATGAAAAACCAAAAGTGCTCATTCAAAAGGCTTATATGCAATTTATTGCCATAAAAGGTGTTTGGGGACCCGGGTCCTGCCACAGGGGACATGTATCAATGCAAAAAAAAGTTTTAAAAACGGCCGTTTATTCAGGAGCAGATTTTAATAATGCTTAAAGTGAAACAATAAAACTGAAATATTCCTTTAAATATTGGGCCTGGGGGGTGTCTATAGTATGCCTGTAAAATGGCGCAGTTTTCCCGTGTTTAGAACAATACCACAGCAAAATTACATTTCTAAAGGAAAAAAGTAATTTAAAACTGATCGCGGCTGTAATGAATTGTTGGGTCTTGGCAAAATAAATAAAACTCATTGAAAAAAACAGCATGGGCTCCCCCCAGTCCATTACCAGGCCCTTTGGGTCTGGTATGAATATTAAGAGGAACCCCGAACCAAAAATTAAAAGAAATTGCATGGGGGTCCCCCAAAATCCACACCAGGCCCTTCAGGTCTGGTATGGATATTAAGGGGAAACCTGCACCAAAATGTAACAAAAAAAAAATGGTGTAGGGGTCCCCACAAAATCCATACCAGACCCTTATCCGAGCACACAATCTGGCGGGCTGCAGAAAAAGAGGGGGGGATGAGAGAGCGCAACGGGTGACCCCGCCCCCCTCTGAAGCCACGTGACGTCAGAGGAAGGCGGGGTCGCTCATTTACATCACCGAGTGGCCCTGCCCTCAGCTATATAACAGCTATCACCGAGAAGTGTCACTCGGCGGGATCCTCCCATGGAGGCGGAGCTGTTGCGGCTTTTTTTTAATTTTTTTGGCTCTTTGGGCAGCATGAGATGGATTTACATCGTGGGACATTTTTATTTTTTTTACTTTTAATAAAGGACTTGTCCCAAAGTGTCTCCTGTCTTTTTTACTATTTTTGATACATTTTTTTGTGAAATGGTAGGGGTACAATGTACCCGTTACCAATTCACATAGGGGGGAGGCTGGGATCTGGGGGTCCCCTTGTTAAAGGGGGCTTACAGATTCCGGTAAGCCCTCCACCCGCAGACCCCCACAACCACTGGGCAGGGGTTGTGGGGATGAGGTCCTTGTCCTCATCAACATGGGGACAAGGTGCTTTGGGGGGCTACTCCATAGCACCCTCCCCATGTTAAAGGGCATGTGGCCTGGTACGGCTCGGGGGGGGGGCTCTCTCGCTCTGGTATGGATTTTGGGGGGGTCCCTACACCATTTTTTGTTTAATTTGGCGCAGGGTTCCCCTTAATTTCCATACTAGACCTGTAGGGCCTGGTATGGATTTTGGGGGGACCCCCAAGTTGTTTGAGGAAAGCGGCTTACAACTCATGGCTTACAACTCATGGATGTCCCATTCCTGTGTATCAGCCTTGAGGCTGATACACAGGAATGGGACATCCATGAGGTGTAAGCCGCTTTCCTCAAACAACTCATTCCCTCTGAGAGTGACATCTTTATCTGCTGTGGATCCACACATCATCTGACAACTACGGTTGCCCCGGATGGAACCCGCCACCAGGATTTTCCAGTCTGACACCCCTGGGATCGTTTGACCCCTCAAGCTCGCATGACACTCCACCATATGGTGACTGTGTCCATCTTCTCTGGTAAGGATATTCATTTCTGCCATTTACATTTTTGAGTTTGAATATAAGAAGATCTGTGTGTGAACTGAAACCTTTATCTAATTCGGCTCCAGCCTCTGCCTTATTTCACAATGCGGCACCTTACATGCCTATGAACCTTCAATTCCCGTGGACTTTTTTATTTCCTATCACATGTGAATGGACATATTTTTTCATTTTTTTTTTTTTTTTTTTTTCTCTTTTGATTTTTGGTTATCTGTAAATGTTCACTGATTGTAGCTCACTCCACCAAATACTACGTATACTGGTACCTTATATAGGATATGAACACATTATTTTGTTATTTATTTCACGAATTATGATGTGATACATATATAGGATGTAAACGTACATTCCTATCATCTATTTAGTGCTGCATGTGTTTAGTAGCTGTATATATACAGTATAGGGTCGGCAAGCGCTTAAGCAGCAAATTATGTGATTTCGTCAGATTTACGTCTGAAGACCATTAAGCTGCGGTATGGTATATTTTAATTCTTGGGTTTAGCTAAAGTTTTTATCAGGCTGTTGAGAATGCAGAAAATTCAGATTAAAATGACATTTTGTTGGTTATGTAACTTTATTATCATTTCAGATTTTCTTTAACCCTGGGTTCACATATGTGCGATGCGAGAACCAGCGCGATTACACCCGCAGGTAGTTCCCACTGCCTTCTGTGAACCGTTGCGGGTGTCAATAACAAAGTTAATGACACCCCCAGTTTAGTTCACAGATCGCAGTGCGAACTGTGAACTTGCACATGAATCGGATCGCATAGTTGAGAACACCCATGCGATCCGATTCTAGTGCGGGGAAAAACAAGTCTCTGCACTATTTTCTGTGCGAATCCAGTGCGAGTTCAACCATACAACTGTATGGCTGAACTCACATTGCTCCAGGGGTGGATTCAGGGGGGGCAACGGGGCAATTGCCCCCTCCGAGAATGAGGGTGACAGTGCGGGCGGCTCTGGGGATGACAGTGCGGGCGGCTCTGGGGATGACAGTGCGGGCGGCTCTGAGGATGACAGTGCGGGCGGCTCTGAGGATGACAGTGCGGGCGGCTCTGAGGATGACAGTGCGTGCGGGCGGCTCTGGGGATGACAGTGCGTGCGGGCGGCTCTGGGGATGACAGTTCGGGCGGCTCTGGGGATGACAGTGCAGGCGGCTCTGAGGATGACAGTGCAGGCGGCTCTGAGGATGACAGTGCGGGCGGCTCTGAGGATGACAGTGCGGGCGGCTCTGAGGATGACAGTGCGGGCGGCTCTGAGGATGACAGTGCGGGCGGCTCTGAGGATGACAGTGCGTGCGGGCGGCTCTTTGGATGACAGTGCGGGCGGCTCTTTGGATGACAGTGCGGGCGGCTCTTTGGATGACAGTGCGGGCGGCTCTGAGGATGACAGTGCGGGCGGCTCCCCAGGTGACAGTGTGGGCGGCACCACTAGTGACAGTGCGGGCAGCTCGGTTGGTGAGTGGGCAGGGGGGTAGCTGGGCAGCTCTGTGTGTGACTGAGCGGGCTGCTGGCCAATCAGGGAGCCGGCTGGCAGGGGAGCAGAGAGATGACATCTCTCACCACCCTGCGCCTGCCCTGCATCCCTGCAGTTCTGCCCTCACTGTGAAGGCAGCTGTGGGCAGCAGAGAGATTACATCATCTCTCTGCTACCTGACTCTGGGACATAGCAAGAGACCACCTTAGCAGGAAAGTGACACAGCAGGTGACAATCCGCATTTGGTGACAGGCGACGTGTCAAGTGACAATTCGCAATGTGTGGCAGGTGACGTGGCAAGTGACAATTCACAACGTGTGGCAGATGACTTGGCAAGTGACAATTCGCAACGTGTGGCAGGTGATGTGGCAAGTGACAATTCACAACATGTGGCAAGTGAAGTGGCAAGTGACAATTCACAACGTGTGGCAGGTGACGTGGCAAGTGACAATCCACATCTGGTGACAGGTGACGTGGCAAGTGACAATCCGCATTTGGTGGCAAGTGACATGGCAAGTGACAATTCGCAGCATGTGGCAGGTGACGTGGCAAGTGACAATCCGCAACGTGTAGCAGGTGTCGTGACGATTTGCAGTGTGTGGCAAGTGACAATCCGCATTTGGTGGCAGGCGACGTGGAAAGTGACTCCCACTGATTCTGCGTTATGGTGAGTTTAACTATTTCATTGTATATTACAATGTAAGAATGGAAATAATGCGCTTCAATCATCCTGACACCATAATAACCCTGGTGCCGTGATGATTGAAGCGCCAACACCAGCCATTTCCCCGATAAATTGCCCACAAAAAAATGTATTTTCTGGCAGTGCCCCTCCCGAGACTTGACTCTGGATCCGCCCCTGCATTGCTCAGAGATCGCATGTGATTGGCACCTGTGGTATGGGTGTGAATCACATGCGATCTCTGAGATTGCGCTAGTGTGAACCCAGGCTAAAGCTGAACTAAAAACTAAAAGACACAAATAAATGCAGCTCTGTAACCATTCATACACCATTATATGTATTATTTCAAATGTAAGCAGTAAGTATTTGAATGACCTGGTGTCAGTCTCTTGCATTCCCTATACAGGATGAAAGGGAGTAGCAGTACAAGGAGCCAATAGCCAATCAGTTCATGTACTGACAAGAGCAGTGCCGGCCCAAGACATTGTGCTGCCTGGTACCAAGAATGAAATGCTGCCCCCCCCCCCAAAAAAAATCACGCCCACCAAAATGCCCCCACATCCATTATTTTATATCATGGTAACTAAAGTGGACCTGTCATGGCTCTATACATGTATATAGAAGTATAAAGAGGACCTGTCATGGCTCTATACATGTAAAGGAGTATAAAGAGGACCTGTAAAAATACAAACCGCAGAAGTGATCAAATACTACCAAAAGAAAGCTCTATTTGTGGGGAAAAAAAGGACGTAAATTTTGTTTGGGTGCAACGTCGTATGACCACGCAATTGTCAGTTAAAGCGATGCAGTGTCATATCGCAAAAAAAATGATTGAAGTGCAATATTTCTATTATTACATTGTTATATTACATAAAATAGTTCAACTCACCATAATGCAGAATCAGTGGGAGCCCCGAGCGTGTCACTTGCCACAACGTCACCTGCCTCACATTGCGGATTGTCACTTGTCACGGTGCCACCTGCTACACGTTGCAGATTGTCACAACGCCACCGGCCTCACATTGCAGATTGTCACGACACCACCTGCCTCACATTGCGGATTGTCACTTGCCACACATTGCGGATTGTCACGACGCCACCTGCCACACATTGCAGATTGTCACTTGCCACGACTCCACCTGCTGCACATTGCGGATTGTCACTTGCCACAACGCCACCTACCACACATTGCGGATTGTCACGACGCCACCTGCCACACATTGCGGATTGTCACAACGCCACCTGCCACACATTGCAGATTGTCACTTGCCGCGACTCCACCTGCCACACATTGCGGATTGTCACTTGCCACAACATCACCTGCCACATATTGCGGATTGTCATGACGCCACCTGCCACACATTGTGGATTGTCACTTGCCACGACGCCACCCGACACACATTGCAGATTGCCATGGCGCCACCTGCCACACATTGCAGGTTCTCACTTGCCACTACTCCACCTGCCACACATTGCTGATTGTCACTTGTCACGACGCCACCCGCCACACATTGCGGATTGTCACATGCCACGACTCCACCTGCCACACGTACCGCATTGTCGCTTGCCATGTCACCTGCCACACGTACTGGATTGTTGCTTGCCACTGCTGCTGATCCCACTGTGAGGAGCCCGGTGTTCCCCCATCGCATAGTGTCCGCCGAGGACAAAGGAGACGCCGAAAGTCTCTGAACATCAACAGCGGGAGCGTGTGGCACAATGTACTCTGAAGCGCAGGTGCCGTGGAGAGCTCATGAACAGCTGTTCATGTTCGGAGACTTTTGGCATCTCCTTTGTCCTCTGTACTGCGCAAGCGCTGCGCCTGCGCAGTACAGGGCGGACAGTATCCAATGGGGGACCTTTCTTGGCGGATCCTTCCAGTGGGATCCGCAGCGGAGCGGGCGGAACGGGCTGGCTGGCCGGTGGCAATTTGCTGCCCCCCTGAATGTGTCGCCTGGAACCATGGCTCCATCGGGTCCCATGGTAGGGCTGGCCCTGGACAAGAGCGTTACACAATTCAAAGACTGGGGTGGGTCTAGGGCAACCTGGGCTCAGCAGAAGTGGGCTGACTGGTGCTCGCCATCAGACTGAGGACATCTAGTGGATGCAAAAATGTAATGAGGGGGAAAGCTACGGAGTGAAGCTGTATATTGTATCAAAAAAATTGAACTTCAATCGTTTTTCTCTTGTTATTTTTAACTGCCATTTTGTGTTAACTTACAACATTATCAGATTTCCGATTGGCTATTGTTGTCTGGAGTTTGGAGTTGCCTTATACATACCTTGCAAGTTTCTGTTCCATTTTGATTTTTGGTACAAATAAAATTTTCAGTTATTTTGCCTTCCCAATACTCTTTGCAGGCTATTTTTTTCATTATGGTAACATTTGCCTCCATGAGTTTATCTGATGGTTTATTATTTGTATTTCTTGTAAAACCCCATCCTGCCACTTCACAAACCGTTCCTTCAACTGGCTCATCGCAGCTTTCAGGCAGTGGCAGAGCTTTCACGGCATGGGTAAGATTTGCGTCTTTGGATAACTGAATACAAAAAATATATATATAAATCACCTGTACACACATGAAAAATGCATTAAACCCCACCTATGTTATACCCATGTAAATTCTACAGGAAAGCCCCCTCCCTCCTCACAGGCTCTTATGCCGTGTACACACGGACGGACTTTTCAGCATCAAAGGTGCGACGGTCTTTCCGACGGACTTTCAACGGATTTACGATGGACTTTCGAATGACCGGACTTGCCCACACACGAACGGACTAAAGTCTGGTCGAAAGTCCGTTCGTTTGAACGTGATAACGTACGACTGGACTAGAATAGGAAGTTCATAGCCAGTAGCTGCCCTTGCGTCCTGTTTTGTCCGTCGGACTAGCATACAGACGAACGGATTTGTAGACCAGACTCGAGTCCGTCGGAAAGATTTGAAACATGTTTCAAATCTAATGTCCGTCTGATTTTTCAACAGCAAAGGTCCGATGAAGCCCACACACGATCGGATTGTCCGGCGGATTCGTTCTGTCGGACCTTTGCTGTCGAAAAGTCCGGTCGTGTGTACGCGGCATTAGGTAAAACGTACATTGAGGTGCGCTAAAGATATCAGCTAAAGAAAGGTCTGAAAGTGAGACTGACAGATCTCCTGTGCCTTCCTATTTCCCTTTCCAAGCATTGTCAATGGTCATTTAAAAAAATATATTATTTAAATGTTTTATATATATATATATTTTTTTTTTTCTACACATTTTAAAACTGTTTATTAACTCTGTTTATTGCTCTCAGTTGAACAAAAATTACCAATGCATAAAAATTCAGCAGGAACATATACAGAAGACATATGATATAACAGTGGATGGCATCAGAACAGTGCCGGCTGATGCTCAATATTTTTTTTGGGGGGGGGGGGGACTGGAAATACCTCCCCATCACCTTTTTTTCTCTTGGCATCAGGAAAACTTGTCAGAAGTGACTCATGCCGATAGCAGAGGAATGAAGCAGCAGACAGAAATTACACTTAGTGATCTTAACCACTTCAGCTCCAGAAGGTTTACCCCTCTTCATGACCGGGCCATTTTTTGGATACGGCACTGCATAACTTTAACTGACAATTGCGCGGTCATGCAACGCTGTACCTAAACAAAATTGATGTCCTTTTTTTTCCCCACAAATAGAGCTTTCTTTTGGTTTTATTTGATCACCTTTGTGGTTTTTATTTTTTGCACTATAAACCAAAAAAGAAATTATGCCTTGTTTACATAGGCAGACCGCCGTTCTGTCTGTGTACCAAAGCATCAGCGGGTGCCAGCAGACATCGAGTCTGCAGTACCTGCCAGTCTAATCACAGCGGGAGCGGGCCACCGGCAGTGTGCGCCCCAAACTCGGAAGTGCAGTACCTTGCCGCCGTATATATATATACGGTCGGCAAGCGGTTAATTGAGACGAGTACACACTATGGGATATGCTTTGTTCATATTTCATGTCTGGGGTTTACAACCACTTTAATGTTCAGTGATGCGACAGTCATGGTAAAAACGAAAGTTACATACTCCATTTTTTAACAAAGGGTGAACATTAATATCAGGCCAGGGTTGTGAGAAAGAGGCACTTGCCATCAACATTGGGACAATGTGCTTTGCCTTCCCCTTTAGCAAGGCACCCTCCCCATGTTGAGGGCATTGATCTGGTATGGTATGGATTAGGTGGAGGGGAGCTGCCAGCTTGATCCTCCTCATTCCTGGTCAGGCAGGCTCCGTGCTTGGATGAGGGTTTAGTATAATGTGCAAATGTTACATTTTGGAAAAACTAAAAAGGGCCAGAAATTTGCATTTCCGTTGGATTCATTCATTCTTTTTTAAAATTTTTTTTAAATAAAAATCGGGACCCCCCCAAGGACCCCCAATATACAGACCCTGGTATGTCTGTCATACCTGGGTCTGGAAGGGAAATTAAATGGCGTTTTTCTTTTTGTAAGTGTTACTTTTACTCTGGTAGATTATATACATTGTACAGGTGAGCCACTGGTGTGTTATTTAACCACTTTTGGACTGCCCACCCACAATGAACTGCAGATGGGCAGCCCGCACAGGCAAAGTGGCGTGCCCGTATGGCGATGCCTACCTCTGAGTTTAGGGTGTGCACATGCGTGTCCCCCGGCCAGCACCCTTAGTGATTGTACACAGCGGGAGTCTGTCAGCAAGTCCCAGCCAACGATTAATGGCCGGGACCTGCTGATCGGCTTTGTACAACCACAGCCTAGAGCTCTGTGTTGACAATCAACACAGAGTTCTGTAGAGAGAGAACGATCTCTCTGTTTCTCATCCCTGCTTTGCGTAGATGCTTTATGTAGAGATCCAGAAGTAAAAGCAGCACACTTTGCACACAGTACACTTTACATATAGCTAGGCACACAGTTTACCCTTTAATCGCACTAGATGCTAACACCTTCCCAGCCAGTGACAATGACAGTGTATAATACTATCACTGATCACTGTATTAATGTCACTAGTGATGTCAGTGCCAGTTGGTCAGTTACCCCCCCAGTGTCAATTAGTATCATACTTCTTCCCACCACACTATCGCATTCCCATTATAAGTCGCTGATCACCACCATTAGTGGTATAAAAATTCTAGTGTGTGTGTGTGTGTGTGTGTGTGTGTATATATATATATATATATATATATATATATATATATATATATATATATATATAGATATAGATAGATAGATAGATAGATAGAGATATATATATATATATATATATATATATATATATATATATATAGATAGATATATATATATCTATACATACTGGAATTATATATACACCACAGTTTGTAGTTATCAAAAACATGTAGCTGAACAAATTTGTCCAAAATCTATGAAGAAGTAAATTTTTAAAAGTTTTTATTGGATATGTTTTGTAGCAGAAAGTAAAAAAAAATTATTATTATTTTTTTTTTCATAATTTTCAGTCTTTTTTTCATTGATTTTTTTTTTTTTTTTTTTTTTAATACTACTTCAGCATTCACATTTGAGAGGATTTAAATTACCGTTTATGGCTCATTTTTTCTCATCTCATTATCGTCACATCATAGTAGCAGATACAAGACTTTCTTATTTCTTTATTTATTCTTTACGCAGTTAAAAGTCCCTCACACTAATACTATACCCAATTCGACCCTTAAATTCCCGTACCCCCCCCCGACCTGTCCCCATAGAGCATGCATTCGCTATATGAACTTCTCGGCATAGCTCCCTGTTTTTTTTTAAGGATATCCACTTCGCCCACTTAGCTCCCTCCGAATCCTCGTCTATCTCCAGCCCGGTATCCTCCACCTCTCCCGCCTCTAAGATATAAATTTCATTAACCCTCATTAACCAATCTCGAGTGCTTGGGCCCCCCATTTCTTGCCATTTTTTTGGTATTAAACTTTTTGCCGCATTTAGGAGAACCGGAGTTAGAGATACATTATACTTGCTACTATGACCTTCGGACCCGTGGAACAGACACACCCAAGGATCCTCCTTGATCACAGTACCCATTATCTCCTGTATTATCTTGAGCACATCCTGCCAATATTTTTTAATAATTGGGCACTCCCACCAAAGGTGGGCCATCATTCCCCTGCTGCAGCACCCCCTCCAGCAGTTTCCCGAGGTTTCTGATTGCATCTTATTTAATCTATCTGGTGTCATGTACCACCTGGCTAAGCACTTAAAATTTGATTCTGTCATTCTCATATCTACTACGGATTTATGTGTTGCCTTTAGAATGGCCTCCCAAGTCACTCCACTTGACATCGGTCCCAATTCGGCTTCCCATTTAATGAAATATGACGGTTTCGCTACTTCACCCTCATCCCTCAATATTTTGTATAATTCTTTTGTTTTCCTTATAACTTTATTCTGCAAAAACAATTTCTCCACAGACCTTAGGTTTTCCTTATCTCTAATAGGACTGGGGAGGCTTTTAATAAAGAGCACAAGCTGGTTGTATCGCCATGAGTCTATTATCATTAGGTCCTTGAGTAGGATTAACTCTTGAAAGGTGACGATTTTGCCATTTTTCGTAATATCCATCATATGTGTATCTTTATTTTTTATCCAATTCCCTCCCACTTCCCTCAACCCTGGCGGAAAAAACTCATTCTCCTTCAAATAAATAAATGGTGAATTAAACTCCCAAGCATTTTGTTTATGTAACTGATCCCAAATCTTTAAAGTGTAACGTGTTATGTTATGTGTATTAGGGCCCAACTTCCTAAAATGTGGGGGATTCCAAATTAAATGGTGTAATTTTGTATTGCTCATATCTTTTTCTAAGTTTACCCATCTTTTATCTATCGATTCCTTTCCCCAATCTAACACCCGTGCTAATACTATCACTCTGTGATATTTTTTAAAGTCTGGCAAAGCCAGAGCACCCCGTGCTTTATCCCTGCTCAGGACCTTATAGGCAATCCGTGGCTTCTTATTTTTCCATATAAACCTCGTGAGAATATTGTTCAATACTCTGAAAAAAGTCTGCGCTAACGTGATTGGGAGTAGCTGCATTTTGTACAGGATTTTCGGGGCCAAGGTCATCTTAACAGTATTTACTCTTCCGATCCAAGAGATCGGAAGATGCATACTTTTTCTCGTTTCCTGCTTAATCTCATCGAGGAGAGGAATAAAGTTTAAGAGGTACAATTTCCTTAAGGACTCCCAGGTAACTTATTTTTTTACTCCATTTTACTCCATGGAAAATGAAAATTTTCCTTGAGTTGAGTTGCTTCTCGTCCATCAATATTGATGTTTAAGACAACCGATTTACTGAGGTTGACCTTATAGTTTGATAGCTCCCCAAATCTCCTCAAGGTAGCCAGGGGGTTGGGGAGTGAAATCCTCAGTTTAACGATGTAAAACAGTACATCATCGGCAAACGCCGAGAGCTTGGGTACATCTCCCTCCACCACACATCCACATATATCCGGGTTCTTTCGAATTGAGGCTAGTAAAGGTTCCAGGGTTAGAACGAACAGGAGGGGGGACAGAGGGCAGCCCTGCCTGGTCCCGTTTTCCATCCTGAACTCCGCCGATGGTGTACTATTCACCCTGATGAATGCCGAGGGAGATTTATACAATGCTTTGATCCAATTCAACATGGTACCACCCAAACCGACTGCCCTCAATGTCCTCAACATGAACCCCCAGTCTACTCTGTCAAAAGCTTTCTCTGCATCGATCGACAGAAGTAGACTGGGGGTCCCCTTTTTTTTCATTGCATCCATGACCAGGAGTGACCTAATACCATTGTCCCTCCCCTCTCTCCCTAGTATAAAACCCGTCTGATCTGGGTGTATCCAGAACGTCATTTTTTCCTTTAATCTACTTGCTAAAACCTTGGCGTATAGTTTAATATCTGCATTGAGCAAAGCTATCAGCCTATAGCTCGAACATAGCGAGCTATCTTTCCCTTCCTTTGGTATTAGAGTTACTGACGCCATCAGTGCACCCTCACAAAACCCATCCTGACAACCTACCCTATTTCAAATCTGACAAAGCTTGGGGATCAGGGATTCCTTAAATTTTTTGTAAAAATAGCTAGTAAAACCATCAGGCTCTGGACTCTTTCCAGAGGGAGATGCTTTCAAAGCCCTTTCAATCTCTTCTACAGTGATCGGACCATCCAATTCTTTTGCATCACTGTCCGAGAGTCTTGGTAAACCTGCCTCTTTTATAAACTCATCCAATTTTTCCTCCCTTTCCAGAGTACCTACCCCACCTTGCCTAACCCTGTAGAGTGATGAGAAGTAACTCCAAAATTCTTCAGCTATGTCTCTAGAAGTATGTTTTAGTACCCCCTTTTTATTTTGAATCCTGTCTATAAAATTGGTCCCCCTTCTCCTTTTCAAAACTGTTGCCAGATGCTTCCCCACCTTGTTGCTCCATTTAAATCTATCTTTTAGGTTTTTATTTAGAATGCGCTTAGAATCTATCTCCAGTAAATCTTTTAGTTCTTCTCTTTTTATAATTAATTGATGTAGGAGTGTGTTATGACTACCGCTAGCTGCCTTATGTAACTGTTCAAGATGGTGAATTTCTTCTATAAGTTCTGTTTTCCTTTTTGTACTTTCTTTTTTCTCATTGGCCCCTAATGAGATCAAAATTCCCCTTATGCCGCGTACACACGGTCGGACTTTCCGGCATACTTGGTCCGGCGGACCAGAGTGTGCCGGACAATCCGCCCGTGTGTGGGCGGCGGCGGACTTTTCCGGCGGACTTCTTCCCAAAAGCCCGCCGGACCTAGATTTTAAACATGTTTGAAATCTTTCCGTCGGACTCAGTTTCGGGCGGAAAGTCCGCTCGTGTGTGTGCTGGTCCGACGGAAAGCCCGCTCGTGTGTAGGCTGGTCCGACGGACCAAATACGACACGAGGGGATGGTATTGCATCTCGCGCTCGCTGCAATAGGAAAAACAAATCTTCCTATTGCGGCGAGCGCGGGGCATACCAGGCCCTTAGGTCTGGTATGGATTATAAAGGGGAACCCCGCTACGCCGAAAAAACGGCGTGGGGTCCCCCTAAAATCCATACCAGACCCCGATCCGAGCACGCAGCCTGGCCGGTCAGGAAAGGGGGTGGGGACGAGCGAGCGGCCCCCCCCCCTCCTGAACCGTACCAGGCCGCATGCCCTCAACATGGGGGGTGGGTGCTTTGGGGGAGGGGGGCGCCCTGCGCCCCCCCCCCCCCAAAGCACCTTGTCCCCATGTTGATGAGGACAAGGGCCTCTTCCCGACAACCCTGGCCGTTGGTTGTCGGGGTCTGCGGGCGGGGGCTTATCGGAATCTGGGAGCCCCCTTTAATAAGGGGGCCCCCAGATCCCGGCCCCCCACCCTATGTAAATGAGTATGGGGTACATGGTACCCCTACCCATTTACCTAGGAAAAAAGTGTAAGTAATAAAACACACTACACAGGTTTTTAAAATATTTTATTAAACAGCTCCGGGGGGGGATCTTCCTCCGGCTTCGGGGGTCTTCTTCCGGCTTCGGGGGTCCCTCCGCTTCATCTTCTCCCGGCGTCCGGTTGGTTCTTCTCCGCTCTCCGGCCTCTTCTCCCGGTGTCGCAGGTCTTCGGCCGGCCCCTCCGCTCTCTTCATGTAGCTCTATTGCGAGCGGAGGTCCGGACTTCTTGGCTTCTTGGCTTCTTGGCTTCTCTTCTCTTCTCTTCCCCCAGATGTTGACACGACGCTCTCTCCGGCTGGACTGGTCTCTGAGGGCTGCGTTGTGACTTATATAGGCGGAGACCCCGCCCCCATATGATGTCACAGTCCCTGGGCATGCTGGGACTGTGACGTTTTAGGGGGCGTGGTCGACCACGCCCCCTAAAACGTCACAGTCCCAGCATGCCCAGGGACTGTGACATCATATGGGGGCGGGGTCTCCGCCTATATAAGTCACAACGCAGCCCTCAGAGACCAGTCCAGCCGGAGAGAGCGTCGTGTCAACATCTGGGGGAAGAGAAGAGAAGAGAAGCCAAGAAGCCAAGAAGCCAAGAAGTCCGGACCTCCGCTCGCAATAGAGCTACATGAAGAGAGCGGAGGGGCCGGCCGAAGACCTGCGACACCGGGAGAAGAGGCCGGAGAGCGGAGAAGAACCAACCGGACGCCGGGAGAAGATGAAGCGGAGGGACCCCCGAAGCCGGAAGAAGACCCCCGAAGCCGGAGGAAGATCCCCCCCCGGAGCTGTTTAATAAAATATTTTAAAAACCTGTGTAGTGTGTTTTATTACTTACACTTTTTTCCTAGGTAAATGGGTAGGGGTACCATGTACCCCATACTCATTTACATAGGGTGGGGGGCCGGGATCTGGGGGCCCCCTTATTAAAGGGGGCTCCCAGATTCCGATAAGCCCCCGCCCGCAGACCCCGACAACCAACGGCCAGGGTTGTCGGGAAGAGGCCCTTGTCCTCATCAACATGGGGACAAGGTGCTTTGGGGGGGGGGGGGCGCAGGGCGCCCCCCTCCCCCAAAGCACCCACCCCCCATGTTGAGGGCATGCGGCCTGGTACGGTTCAGGAGGGGGGGGGGCCGCTCGCTCGTCCCCACCCCCTTTCCTGACCGGCCAGGCTGCGTGCTCGGATCGGGGTCTGGTATGGATTTTAGGGGGACCCCACGCCGTTTTTTCGGCGTAGCGGGGTTCCCCTTTATAATCCATACCAGACCTAAGGGCCTGGTATGCCCCGCGACGGGGCTAGCAAGGTGTCAATCTCGCCGATAAAAGCGGCAAGATTGACATCCTTCTCTAGTCCCGTCGCACCTGAGTCACGTTCAAAATGAACGGACTTGTCCGTGTGTGGGCAAGTCCGTTCATTCTGAAAGTCCGCCGGAACTCCGGCGAAAGTCCGTCGGAAAGACGGGCGGACTTAGCCCGCCGGAAAATCCCGGCGTGTGTGGGCAAGTCCGTTCGTTTTAAAGTCCGGCGCACCTGGCGGACAAAGTCCGTCGGAAAGTGTGCCGGACCAAGTAGGATAGAAAGTCCGCTCGTGTGTACGCGGCATTATATACGCTTTTAGCGCCTCCCACAGGACAGATCCTGAGATCTCACCAGTATCGTTTATCGAGAAAAACCCATCGATCTCTTCCTGTATCTTGTTACTGATAATGGGATTCTCGATGAGCTTTTCGTCTAAATGCCATGAAAATGGGGGCCTCCGGAATCCCGGGATCGCCACCTTCATCAGGACTGGGACGTGGTCAGACAGCGTGGTGATTCCAATCTTCGTGTCCTTAACATGTTCTAGTAGTCTATGATCTACCATAAAATAATCTAGCCTTAAATAAGACTGAAGAATAGAAAGTATAGTCCCTATCCTTCGCGTGTTGTACTCTCCATGCGTCAATCATATGGCAGCTATACAATTTCTGACCTATTTTTTTTAATAGTTTCCTACCCACTCCCTGAGAACTTCATGTGCTATCTTTTATTGGATCTAAGCAGAAGTTGAGATCTCCTGCCAAAATCACCTCACCAGCCCTGAAATCCATCAGCTTATTCAAGACCTGTGACAGGAATTCAACTGGATTTCTATTAGGGCAGTAAACATTTGCCAGAGTAAAAACCCTTTCTTCCACCCTCACCTTCAAGAAGAGGTAGCGGCCCTCCATATCTGCGCTCCTCTCTAAGAGCGCAAACTTGATCCTTTTTGAGAACCCAATTGCCACCCCTTTGGCCCTCTTGATAGGAGAGTCACTATAAAACCAGTTGGGGAAGTAGTTAGAAAATAATCTGACATGAGTGTCCTGTGAGAGGTGGGTCTCCTGAAGAAACACAACGTCTGCATTAAATTGCTCCAACTCTCTTAACACCTTGTGCCTCTTAAGAGGAGAGTTCAACCCTTTAACGTTATATGTGAGACTAGTGAACTCTGTCATTTCATCTTTAAATAGAACAGCATTGAAAAAACGCGTGTTACTCTTTGAACCCCTAAACGGAGCCTCTGCAGGAACAGGTCCCCCCCCACCCCCCCCAATCCCCCAATCCTCCCCCCCACAACACCCCCCCAACCCCTTTCTCCCCTTCCCTGTCAGCCGATCCCCGGCTACAAGTCCGCCACAGAGAGGTACCATTGATCTCTGTCTGCGACTAGCCAAATCCTTGGGGTGCGACTCTGACAGCGGGTCGCCACAGTCACCCTGCTCCCCCCCCCCACAGATAAAGAAAATAAGGGGGGAGACCAAGGTGAGCGGGCGGTCTAAAGCCCGCCAATCCCTCACCCACCCGGCACCGCCCTCCCTCCCAGACCCCCCCTCCCCCCACTATTTTACAAGCACTGTATTAAATACTTCATCCACTATCCTGAAAGTCCTGTCCACAGTCAGGAACATCTACCTACTACTTAGACAAAACTGGGACCGGGATGTCAAGCTCACTACAAAAATCTTGTAAGTTCTCAATGTGTTTTAATCTAACTGTTCTACCCGCTTTCACTACATTCAAAGAAGTGGGGAAACCCCAACTGGATTTCATATTTGCCTTCCTCATTTTTTCCAGCAGAGGTCTTAGCTGGCGTCTCCTGGCTAGTGTCCCTGCCGAAATATCGTCGAAGATCTGAATCTCTGTCCCATCAAATTTTACCGGCTGAGCTTTTCTAAGATTGCTCCATATTCTTGCTTTATCCTCGTAATGATGGAACCTAATGATCACGTCTCTAGGGGAATCTTCACTGACACCTTCCTCAATCTGTGGACCCTATCAATATTCAGTTCTTCATTTTGGCCTCTATCTAAGATTGGATTAAAAATAGCTTTCATTTTGGTAGGCAGGTCTTCGCCATGTTGTTCTGGTAGGGTGCGCAATCTCAAGTTTTGTCTGCGACTTTGGTTTTCTTGCTCTTCTAATTTATAGAGAGTGTCTCCTTGGGCTAATTGCAGGTTCCTCACTTGTTGATTTAGTTCGATTATTTCTTGATTCTGTTTCCCCGAGACCTCCTCCACTATTTCCACCCGCTTCAGCAAGTGGCCCATGTCAGTTCTAACATTAAGGATTTCTGTTTTGATTACGGTTTTCAATTTAGCAAACATTTCCAGTAATTCGATTTTTGTTGGAAGTGCTTCCATGGTACTATCTTCCACCATACAGGAGGCTTTCCTATCCTCCCCAGATGTTCCGCCTTGAGCGCCTTGATCCTTCCCTGATTCTTTCCTTTTGTCCTTTCCACTTTGCTGTTTACTCTCTTGGGCTGGATTTTTAGGGCTTCCCTGGTTCGTCTCCTTCAGATACTTCTGTATGGAGCTAGAATTTAGGCTCTCTCTCGGCTGCTTCACTTCCGCTCCTCTTTGAGGGCGCCCTCTCATTTTCAACACCACTCACAAGCCACTTCTCTCTCTCTCCACTTAATACAATATGTTTGCTTTTCTATTGCTTGTCCCCGCCACACTCCGTACCGCCCCGCCGCTCCTTTTTACATCTCTTAACCCAGGGCCCTGCAATCCCCAGCGAAAAAAAAAAAAAAAACAGTTCAATTCTATCTGCACCAACCTACCCCTTAGGCGTTACTGCATTAGTAGTTATCCAGTCCTCTAACCTACTACAGTATATTGTTCTAGGGTATCAAAAATTTTACCCCTTAAAAGCGGCAAAAAAACTTGATGTTAATTATAGCAGAGCCTCCTCCATGGATTTTTAGGGAATTTGACCCATACAAGAATCAACCAGTATTACCTTGTACTTGCACTGCTATCTGCGGGCAACACAAATCTTCTTATAAGCCTGCTCACATTTATACAATTTTCAAAGTGTTACCTCAAGACCGATACTTCTTCCCAAGGGCTGCATCCAAGACCTGGCTGATAATACAGCTCTCGTCCACTTCACAGGTTTAGAGTCCAACTTTAGCCTTTTCAGCCTGCTATCCACTTCAGGCATAGCCTGAGTACAGCCCAATAATAATGTTGGTTGTCCTCCCCGCACACGTCCAGTGAGGCAGGAGGGAATCAGGGAGGAAAGCCCGCTCGGTACCCGCAGCGCCCCAGGCAACCCGGGAACCACCGCTGGGGACCGAGACAGCAGGTCTACCTACGGCTCCGGCGGGATCGACGGTACTCTGTCACACATGCAGCTGGTGTTGCACCAGCGCTACTCCGCCGTCCGCTTCCATGGCACCGTCGTCAGGCCCCTCCCCCAATCCGTTTGCGTCACATCACGCACCAGGCCCCAGATGTCTTTTTTCATTGATATCGCAAAAAAAAAAAAAAATAACCCAGTAGTGATCAAATACCCCCAAAAGAAAGTTTTTTTCACACAACATTGGGTGTGTGAAAAAAATTATATCAATTTTGTTTGGGTACAGTGTTGCATGTCCATGCAATTACCAGTTAAATTAGTTAGTGGTTAAAGTAACTGGACATTTTTAATGTTTCACTTCTTCAGTCTGTTCTGCAAACACTACAAGTCAGCACAAGTCAGTATAAAAACTGTAGCTGCTGACTTTTAATAAAAAGACACTCACCTGTCCAAGGATCCAGTGCTGTCCTCACCCAGGCTAGTTTCTTCACAGATCTTCAGTCCCGGCATCGGCATGTTAACTGTGGGCAACCGGCTGTGACTCCTTGCAGCTTTACAGCCGGGTGCCCATTGCACATGCGTGAGCCATGCCGTGTGAATGGTCCTGCAGCCTTCTAGGACCTGTGACGTGTCCTAGAAAGTTGCTGGCGGAGGGGGAGTGGGGGAGGAAAACTTCCACATAGATCGCCTAGGGAATTCAAGTGGGAGTGGGTGTCTGTCAAAACTAGGTACCCGCTCCCCCCCCAAAAAAAACAATATGCTCCAAATATTGCAGAGGAAGGAGGTAGGAGTAGAATGAGGAAGAAGAGTGGAACTCCCCTTTTGGGTGAAGTTCCGCTTTAACCATTATTAAAATTGCTGCCACCCACCAATCTGTTTTTTTTTTTTTTTTTTGTTGCTAGAGGCCCCTTTCACATGGGCTTTCTGATCAGGTCAGCCTGTTAGTTTTTCATCGAATGCTCCATTCACTCCTAGCAGCGGATGTCAACGGTGACATGTTTGCTGACACCCGCTGCTATCCGATCCTGTCTGTGAAATCCAGACAGATAGTTACCCTATTTTCCATCTGTCTGGAGGATTGGATGGGATCAGAGGAAAACAGGCAGGCGGATCCGTTTTCATCCAATCTCCCTATAGAGGAGAGCGGGGCTCTGCACAGTGAGCGGAGATGGACCTGTCATCCTCTGGCTCAGTGGGGATCAGCGGATTGATTCCCCCCCCTGAGCAAAGTGGAGTCCGCCGGGCAGATCTCCATGTGAAAGAACCCTTATTACACATCTTTAGGGCAGTGCTCCCATTTTCTATGGCCTTTTTTATTTTCTAAAAATTAAAAAGCTCTTGTTGGTGCCAAATTCTGTCATTACTGCTGCTGATAATATTGTATTGACCATTTAATAACCAGAAGAATGATAAATTACTTTTACCTGCAGAAGAGCAACATCATAGTTAAATGATCCATCCTTATAAAGCTCATGTGTAATCACTCTGTCCGTTTTTAGAAATTGCTTTTCTTTTTCTACAGCAGAAATTGAATGGGCACCAAGTGTAATGTTTGCTGTATGATTACTGTGTGGAAAAAAAAACATATTTACAAAAGGTTTTCAATTATTTAACAAAGGACGAAAAATGTCTTTTTAAAAAACAAATACAAGTATAAAATTATATTAACCACTTCCGCCCTGGAAGATTTTCCTGCTTAATGACCAGGCCATTTTTTTTTTGCGATACGGCACTGCATCACTTTAACTGACAATTGCGCAGACGTGCGACGTTGTACCCAAACAAAATTGACGTCCTTTTTTTCCCACAAATAGAGCTTTCTTTTAGTGGTATTTGATCACATCTGCGTTTTTTTTTTGGTGCTATAAACAAAAAAAGAGTGACAATTTTGAAATAAAAACAATATTTTTTACTTTTTGCTATAATAAATATCCCCAAGAATGTTTTTAAAAAACGAATTTCTTCATCAGTTTAGGCCAATATGTATTCTTCTACATATTTATTTGCAATAAGCGTATATTGATTGGTTTGTGCAAATGTTATGGCGTCTACAAAATAGGGGATAGATTTATAGCATTTTTATGGAATTTTTATTTTTTTTACTAGTAATGGCATTGATCTGCGATTTTTAGCAAGACTGCGACTTTACGGCGGACAGATCCGATACTTTTGACATCTCTTTGGGACCATTGACATTTAAACAGCGATCGGTGCTATAAAAATGCACTGATTACTGTGTAAATGTCAATGGCGGGGAAGGGGTTAATACTAGGGGGCGATCGAGGGGCTAAGTATGTTCCCTAGGTGTGTTTCTAACTGTGAGGGGGTAGGACTGACTAGAGGAGGAGCCAAATCGTTGTTCCTAATTAGTAGGAACAGACAATCGGTCTCTCCTCCCCTGTCGGAAACTGGGATTTGTGTGTTTACACACACACTATTCTAGCTCTAGTGCCCACGATTATGGGTGGCAGGCGGCGATCGCACCCACCAGCCACGCGCATCGGGTCCCCCGATGTGCATGACTGGTGGGTGCCTGCTATGGCTCTTAAAGGAGCCGCCGTTCATATACGGTGATTCAGGGGAACGTGGCACTTTGCCAATGTATATCGGCGTGAGCTTGTCGGCAAGTGGTTAAAGCTGAATCACACTGCATCTGAGCACCACAAACCAAAATTGCTATTTCATTAATTTTTCAGAAGATGATGCAGATAATTCATGTAGCATTTACTTCCTGAAATGCATCTGCCCTTAGCTCAGGCATGCAGGCAGGAGGGTATGCTTAGCTGATAAAACCCCTCCTCCTTGCCTGAAGACTCTTGGGTGTATACTCAGCTTAAGAGTGATGTGACAACTTCCAATTTGCATTTTTGTTCCAGGTCAGTAACTATAAAATTACTGAAGCCACTGGATCAGCATTACAGCCTGACAACTATTTTCAGAAAATGACTACAATCACAGCCTTGCTCTTGGTACATTTTCTTTTTACATTCAAAGCCAGTGTACACCAGTCCTAATACTCTGTAGAACTGAAGAAGTCTCTTGGCTAAGTGCTGAAATGTCTTTAAGAAAAATGAGCCAATTACTTGCAAATATGTAGTTAAAGAGAAATGTTTGTAGCACCCTCCTACATAGATGCTAGGATTAGTTAGATTTAGTTCTGGCTCACTGTGTTCAGTTGCAATGTGTGTTTTTTTTTTATATTCCCAATTCAAAGATTTTTATTGGATTTTTCAGATATTTAACAAAAATAGTAATGATTAAAAGATGCTAAAGCGCTGACGTGGGTAACTCCCGCACAAATAATATGTGATTAATAAGAATTGACCAAATAATATAGCTGCAATAAATTGTGAATGACAAGTGAATAATTGAGTGTTTGTGATTAATTGCGCTGATATTATCCTCTTATTATTACACCTAATGCCCCGTACACACGGTCGGACTTTGTTCGGACATTCCGACAACAAAATCCTAGGATTTTTTCCGACGGATGTTGGCTCAAACTTGTCTTGCATACACACGGTCACACAAAGTTGTCGGAAAATCCAATCGTTCTGAACGCGGTGACGTAAAACACGTACGTCGGGACTATAAACGGGGCAGTGGCCAATAGCTTTCATCTCTTTATTTATTCTGAGCATGCGTGGCACTTTGTCCGTCGGATTTGTGTACACACGATCGGAATTTCCGACAACGGATTTTGTTGTCGGAAAATTTTATCTCCTGCTCTCCAACTTTGTGTGTCGGAAAATCCAATGGAAAATGTCTGATGGAGCCCACACACGGTCAGAATTTGCGACAGCACACTCCGATCGGACATTTTCCATCGGAAAATCCGACCGTGTGTACGGGGCATAAGTGTGTAGCTCAATGAGTGATTAAATAAATACTACCAATTAAAATTAATTACCCTATTCATTCACCCATATAAAACACCTAAGAAATAAATACCACAATAATGCTTAGTTGTATCTGCCAAAAAAACATAAACTAGATAAATAAATAAATATATGAATAACTTATGTGCACCAACACAAGATGTTCAAAGTTCAACTGATAAATTCAATCAAAAATAGGTGAGTTCAGTGCCGATTGCTGTGAAAAATTATATATAAATGCCACAATACTCCTTAATTGTATCTGCCAAAAAACTTGAACTGAATAAATAAATGAATGGATAACTTATGTGCACCAACATTAAATACTCAAAACTAATACGTTATATCAAAAATAAGTGAGTTCAGTGCCGATTTGCTGTGAGAAATATGAAGAATATAGTCAGAGATTTACTGTTACTCCATCGCCAGTTCTGATTTTTCCGCTCGTATTCTTAACATGAAAAAAAGAGAAAAAACACATCCATTGCGCAGAGATCACAGTAGATGAATACTATATGCTAGGATACTTGGTTTCACTCACATATCCCCATTCGTACGATCGCATTACAATGATCAGCTGCATAGAGCTCTGCACTAAAGGCTCCTCATCCGTCGCCAGTGCTCACACACAGCTACTGCTGGAAACATCACAGGCTCCTCTTCCTACCTAAACTGCTAAACTATAAGAAAGGAGGAAAGGAAAGAAAGAGAGAGGAAGTTACCGTATGAGTTTTATAGCTTTGTTTTGAGTTATGCTGGAAACACAAGTTTAGTAGTTCTTGTTATGTATCAAAAAATTTGAAGCTCTAGGATGTAATGTCCATGCATGCCATACTATTGTAAATTTAGCTATGGAGCCATTTTTGTGAGTTAACATTAATTCAAAATGAGCTATGGAATTGAGTCTTTAAATGACATCAGATAGATTAGGAGCTAAAGTGGATTTCCATAATTTAGTTATGGTGAGTCCCGAGGCTAATAATATATTGGCTACTATAGTCCTATAATTGAGCGGGTATAAATCTAAGTTTAACCCTAGTAAGGCCATTGCTGGTGTGATTGCTGTTAGATTACCTGTAAGAGACGCAATAAAGGAGGAAATTGTCTTCCAAAAGCTGGACAAAGCTTTACATCCCCAAAGTGTATGTAATAAATTACCTACAGTATCTGGGTGTTACATCTCCAACATAGGGAAGATAAAGATGGGAATATCCTGTATAAGTCTGTATGGGGTCAAATACCAACGGTTTAATATTTTTTGGGAGTTTTCCCAGTGTTCCATGCATGAAGATACTGAGCTATTAATTTTTTTTTATTTTTTTTTCAGAAAAATGTTATTGAATTTTTGTAAGTTAACATGCAACATGCGGTTATACAGCTCAAAATTCAAAACACAAGAGTTGAGTAGGCAAGTATATACCATCGCAATAAGCAAACATAATGTAAACAGAATACAAGTCCCAACGAGAGAGGTGGGAAAGTGTGTAGAGTGAGACATGAACGGTGGCGATTATGCGTGGTCGATTGGAGATATCAGGGGTTTTCTAATTAGAGTTGTCAAAACTAATTGAAAACGGTGTATTTCGCAATTGATATTGTGAATGTCATTCAGTGAGATGAGAGACGATTTGAGTGAAAATCGAGGTGTATATGGAGATTACATGAAGACCATTCACCCCTGAAGGGACCTCGCTGTAAATGGGCCGGGGTGTGAGAAAAGTAGTCAAGGATATCAAAGGTGGATGGTGTGGCATGGTGCACCACTGGATCCCAATAGGAGGCGTAGGTGTTGGGGGGGAGGGGAGTGGGGTTTCCAGTGACCTATCAGAGGGGTACCTGTATCTATCCACTAAGGCAATTAGAAGTGTATTGGGGAGTGCCCTTAGAGAGCCCTTGAGGGCCAATGTAGTGATAGGGAGAGCACTTGAGGTGAGAATGTAATGGGAGTGGGGACTAGGGATTGGTGGGTGCGGGCGTTGGGTGAGTGGAGCGTGAGGTCTTGGAACAGAAAACAGCTCAGCGCTTACAAGGCGGGGATGTTAGAATGGTAGACTGTGTGGTCTGTGTCTGGGTTTGTACCCAGCAAGCCCATGTGGTAGTAAATTTGATTGGGTTGTCGTGGGCTTGGCATATGAGTTTTTCCATGTCAGCTATCCTGTCTACCCGACGGATCCAATCCAAACCAGAGGAGTTCCAAAAGCAGATCCAAAGCAGAGGAGTTCAAAGGGCGTGAGGTCCCTATGCCATAATTGGCCAAATATGTGTATGTGTTTGTAAGCACGTTGGGACCCCTTGGGGTAAAGGACCACGCTATAACGCAGATGGACACAGGCGGCAAAAAAAGCGCCCTGAGGCTATTCAGTTCGCATAGGTAGCGCTATACAAGTCACTCATTCATTCATTCATGCCATAGGGAAGTGTGCTTGGGCATGTTGAAAAAATGTCTTAGTTGTAGGTATTTGTAGAAGGGGATATTGAAGTCAGATAATGTTGCGGAGAGTGTGGGGTAGGAAAGGAATGATGCACTGTGGAAAAAACTATGAGCCCTGGCATGTGTGGTATGTGCATTGAGGTTCGGGTCTTTCAATGATAGGCCCGGAGGAAATTCGGGGTTGTTTTCCAGTGGGGTCATAGGGCCAGGAGAGGGTGCAATAGTGAGCGATTTACACGTAAGTTTGAAAAGTGAGAGCGTGGCCCCAATGAGCGGGTGGGATGTGTAATCTTTAGGTACAGATTTGTGGTTAATCCAGGGTGAGTTAGATATTGGGAGGTTAGTGAAAGAGTCTTCCACAGTGATCCAGTCTTTGGAGAGGCGGTGCATGTGCCAGTCAACCAGCCTGGTCAGATGGCAGGCCCAATTATATTTTTGGAGGTCTGGAATGCTGTTTGGGTAGAGACAACCTCTCCTAGCTAAGTCGTGGGTGTTTGGAGGCCCAGATAAAGGTCCTGCATATACGTTTATAGGACGAGAAGAAGGAGATCGGTAATTTAATGGGTATTGCTTGGAAGAGGTAGAGGATTCTGGGTAAGACATTCATTTTTAGTATGGCAATCCTGCCCAACCAAGAGAAGGAGCCCAGATGCCACTTCTGAAGGTCGCTTTGGATGGACAGGATTGTTGGTAAAAAATGTTTGGTGTATAGGTCACGTAAATTGGATGGAATTTTAATTCCGAGGTAAGATATTGCAGATTTTTCCTATCCAAATGGGAAGTTACTTTTGCACTGGGTTACAGTGTCGATTGGTAGAGTGATATTGCTGAGCTATTAATCCTTATGGAATTATGGCATGTTTCCCATGAGAAAGATTGAGAAAGATCGTTCTCCCATTTAATCATATTAGATGTTTTGGTTTTTGGGGGAAAAGAGGAGATGAATTTATAAAACAGTGATATGCCTCTTTTATTTTTGACTTTGCTAGAGGTGAAAAAATCCTAGATAACCCTAGGAATCTCCATATTCATTTTGGGATTAAAATTCTTGAGGTGAGGTTTGGAATTAAGCTTATTCGAGAATCGGGTCTTTTGAGCATCTGGCAGGTTAAGAAAAAAAATTGATGCCTTGATTAGTCCAGGGCGTTACATTAAGCCATGCTTTGCAATATTTAATAGTCCTTATTGGTAATGGAACATGGGCTGGATCGCCTATAGGTTGTAGTTTGGTTAAAATAAACGTCCAGGCTGTTAAGGTAGATTTAAGTGTTAGGTAGTTAGGTATATTCACTTTTGGGATTAGGTAATAAGCGAAGGCTAAGTAAAAGATTGTTACCTTTAACTATTTCACGTTCAATATTCAACCATAGTATATGATTAGAATATACAAACCAGCGTTTCATCTGATCTAGTATGATGCACAATAGTAGAGACGAACATCAGGGAGATTCATACCTCCTTTCGATCTCACTGAGGTCATAATAAAAGATGCAACCCTGGGTTTTTTTCCTTTCCAGATTAAGTTGTTTAGTTTCGAGTTGACTTGTTCAAAATTTTTTGCAGATATTGGGATTGGAAGGGACCGGAAGTAATATAAAATTTCAGGTAGTGTTTGCATCTTAAATACTGCTATTCTACCGATCCAGGATAAATTATTTTTTTTGGATGGATTGGTGGTCTTGAGTGATTTGTTCTAATAAAATAAGGTAATTTACCTCATACAGCTTAGTTGTGGGGTAAGTGAGTCGGATCCCCAAATATGAGATAGATGGATTATCCCAGCTGTACATATATTTTTGTTGCAAATCGTCTGATCTGGTTGATCTGGTGGAATATTCATTGGCAAAGCGTAGCATTTGCTGGGGTTTATTTTATAATAGGATACTACTCCAAATGTGTCATGAAGATCCTGCCAGTAATCGGCGATCCAGACGCACAGGAACACGGCCACAGGTTCTACCGTGCATGCGCGCACGTTCACGGGTGCTGTCACGCACGGGCACGTGCGCGCGCACTCCCGCTGGTGTCAGGCGGGCTATTTAAACCGGCCTGTCACATTCAATCCCCGCTGTCTGCTCTACAGCGTTCCGTGTGCCAAAACCTGATCTGACCTGTGTACTCTGTTAACTGACCCGGCTTCCTGTTAGACCATCCTGCTATCCGCCTGCACCAGACCCTCTTGGCTTGCCTGACCATCCTTCTGTGTATTCCCTGGTACCTCTGCTGCTCGACCGATACCGTCCACCGGCTTGTTTGACCATCCCTCTGCCTGATACCAGTATCCAGTCTGTTTTCCTGCTGCTTGTTCCTGGTTCCAGCCCAGCGTTCCAGGCTACTACCTTCTGCTTTGTTCCTGGTTCCAGCCAGCGTTCCAGACTACTACCTGCTGCTTGTTCCTGGTTCCAGCCAGCGTTCCAGACTACTACCTGCTGCTTGTTCCTGGTTCCAGCCAGCGTTCCAGACTACTACCTGCTGCTTGTTCCTGGTTCCAGCCAGCGTTCCAGACTACTACCTGCTGCTTGTTCCTGGTTCCAGCCCAGCGTTCCAGGCTACTACCTGTCATTGTTCCTGGTTCCAGTCCAGCGTTCCAGTCTACTACCTGCTGCTTGTTCCTGGTTCCAGTCCAGCGTTCCAGTCTACTACCTACTGCTTGTTCCTGGTTCCAGTCCAGCTCTTCAGTTCCTGCCTACTTACCTGCTGTGGTTCCTAGTCCACTCTGCATTCCAGTCTCCAGTCTCCTCTTCAGCTTCAGGTTCCAGAGGGTGCCACCACTCCTGAACTTCTGGTGACTGTTGATCCTGCCAGGCACCCATACCACTCCTGGGCCCTCTGTCTCCATTCCAGAGGAACGGGAGTGGGAGCAGTAAGGGAGGTCTCTCTCTGCACTTCAGGCTCAAAACCTACCAGGTACATGACAAAATGCCTCTAAAGTATTCGTAACTTCACTCAGTGAGGTATCAGGGGAAGTTAGTGTTAATATGATGTCATCTGCGAATAGACCTAATTTATATTCTTTTTGTCCAATTTAAATACCAATAATTTTGGGATTAGTTCTGATAATCTCCGCAGGGGGTTAGATTACTAATGAAAAAATATTAGGTGATAAAGGACAACCTTGTCTGGTTCCATTAGATAATGTAAAACTCCTGGAAATGTTTCCTGTTGTGAATACCCTAGCCGATGGTGCCGTGTAAAGGGACATTATGGCTTCATGAATGAAGCCGGAAAATCCAAACTTCTTGAGGTTTCTGCACTGTAATCCCAATGAACCCTGTCAAATGCCTTCTCCGCATCTAAACCAAGTAGCAGAGAAGGAATTTGGTTGTGTTCTATATGATTGATCAAGTCAATAATTCTTCTAGTGATATCAGGGCTTTGACGACCTTTAACAAACCCCACTTGATTTGATTCAATGAGGTAGGGTGTTATTTCTAGTAAGCGGTTGGCTAGGACTTTAGAGTAGATTTTTAGGTCCGTGTTTAATAATGAAATGGGTCTATAATTGGAAGGTGACATAGGATCTTTTCCTTGCTTAGGAATTGTAATGATAATGGCTTCAAGCATCTCTTTGGGGAACGCTTGATTATTCACAGCGTAGTTAAACAATTTGTCTAGGTAAGGTGATAATATTTTACTAAATGCTTTAAAGTATTCACTAGAAAAGCCGCTAGATAAGCCGCTCCTGGGACTTTATTTGTTGGAAGAAATTGAAAAACGTTATTGATTTCATTTAAAGATATTGGTTCCTTTAGTTTTTCAAGGGTAGAATGATCTATAGTTGGGTTAACTTTCTCCAAAAACTGAGCTATGTCCAATGGTTGAGGTTGGTGAACACTATTATCATTTTGTATGTTATATAAGCTCTCATAGTATTCTGCAAATGTGTCAGCTATAATCTGTGGGTTGTATATGGTTTTCCCTGAGTTATGGCGGACTAATTTTTGAATTGTTTGTTTGTTCTGTTTATGGCGTAGTTGGAGAGCTAGATATTTACCCACTTTGTTCCTTGTGAAGATTGATTTAACTTAAGTTTTTTAAGTATTTCTTGTGGTTGGAGATTAGTATCGCTCAGAGCTCATTCCTTGCTTCATTAAGTATTTGTAGAAGGGGAGCATGTTTAGGGAAAGCTTTGTGATTTTTCATATTTAGAAATAGTAGTTTGTTTAATGCCTGCATTCTTCTTTTTTTTTTCTCTAGAGGCCACTTGAATTAGTAACCCTCTGGCATATGCCTTGTGAGTGCACCATAAGCTGGGAGATCAAACATAATCATTATCGTTAATATTAAACATTTCATTCTTTCATCACTGATAGTTTTCTCCTGCGATAGGATATATGTATTATTTCTCCAGAGTGAGGAGTTAGGAGATTGTTGTCCTAGATTAATGCTCATCGAAATTGGAGCATGGTCGGACCATGTTATGTTGTGTATCTGGGCATTCTTAATTTTCTGCAGGAGAAATCTATCAGTGATGAAAAAAAAACAATTGATCCTCGTATAAGACTAGTGCACATTAGAGTAAAAGGTATAGTCCTTTTCTGTTGAATGAAGGCATCTCCATGGGTCATGAAGGTCTTCCTGAGAAAGGATATTTTTCAAACCCTTTCTTGTGGAGTGAATTCCCTTAGAGGTATCCATGGATGGGTCCATCGGGGCATTAAAGTCTCCACAAATTATAAAATTTTCCTTTTTGAATTTTCTTGACAATTTTAAGGACCTTTCCGAGGTATTGATGAGGGACAATGTGTGTGTTTTTGATAGGTAAATTTAGCTAGTCACACTGTAATCTCTGTGGCTGCAATTGCTGGGTCAGGTAAAATTAGCTGGCTCACTGTATTCATTGCAGCTGTGTGTGTGATTAGTTAAGTCTGCTCAGTGTTTCAGCTGCTGCTGGGTTTAATTGGTTCCTCTATTATTCAGAAGGTTGGAGCAGCCTATTTCAACCAGAGTGCCTTGAGGCTTCTTCAGGGCTGCCTTAGCAAAATGCCTACAAAATGATCAAAAATTGTATACAAGCCAACAGGTGGATAAAACCTGCCTTTTAGTTACACAAAGCCATGAGTTTTCATTTTGCACCATTACGACTTTCTAGACACTGGCATCCTAACAACCAATGATGTCATCAGTTTATAAGGAGGATGTCTGTCGCCTCCACAGCATTCTTGTTTGGCCCTCCTGTGCCTCTCTCCCTCAGCACCATGGTCACATTAGATGACTGACGGAGAGAAATTGAGGGAGAAGAGAAACATTGGAATACCAGTCAGTACCAATGTGCAAAAATTTATTTGCTTTGGGAAAAAAAAAACACCTCTAACAATGGGTGTCCTACTTGTGTGGATGTTGCTGCATTATGTAAAGTTATTAGAATAGTTTTTTACATTTTGGAATGGGGTGCCTTGAGACTGTTCATAATTTAAAGGGTGCCGTGATGGAATAAAGGTTGAGGAATACTGGGTTGGAGAATTCTCTGAAAGATAGGTGAGAAACAATGCAAATAGCAGAAGGAATATTTATACAGCCCTGGCCAATACCAGGGAGCAGTGCCCTGACAGCTGCTGGGAGACCGTATATATTCTGTGAGCACACTGAGCTTGGGGTCTTTTCTTGCAGAGGATCAGTCCAGCCTGGAGGGCTGCTGCCAGTGCTGCTTTGTGCTTGCTGTTCATGAGGCCTCAGGTAGGCAACCTGGGGGCCTGGATGCTGAAGCTACAGAGAGCTAACTGAAGGGCTATCTGCTGAAGATCTAGTCTGGTATCACTGGAGGAAAGTGTCGCTTGGAAGTTGGAAGGATGTAACCAACCTTCCCTGGACATTTTGTAAAAACAGGCTGCTGAGAGATCTTAGAGATGTTTGGGATGCTTTCACCTCTTTTGTGCTAGAAAATCAGCTATGTGTTTGCTGAAGGAGACATTGGTTGGTGTCCTGAAGAGCTTAGGTTATCTAATTCCTTGTGAAGGGACTATGCCCTTATTATTCTAAAGTAAGACAATTGTGTGCTGCTTTTAACTGCTTCCACTACATGCCAAGTCCAAAGTTTGCTATATGCAAGGACTCCTGCTTCAGCTGTACAGAAAGGAGTTCACTGTCCTCAACCTGTACATAGTTTGTTTTTGAATTATCTCACTCATTTCCCTCTACTCTATCAAAGTTCTCCAAAAATAAGAACATCCCTAGACTGGTTATTGAGGAAAAATGTGTCTGAGATCGTGTGCCTGACTGAAGGGAAATCTACTGGGGAAGAACTTGGGCAAATTTCCAGCGGCTTCAATGGGAGTAACCGCTACATGTGGGGGCTTGGTCCTGGATTTTTCCTATGGATACCGCAACAGTTGCTATTGGTAATGGAAGAAAACGGGAGAGACTGTCAGTGTTGTTGTCAGTGCTGTGTGGATTGTAAAGAGGCAATCCGTGTGCTGGAGAACTGCTGTGTCACAATAGACACTGCCAGGTATTTCCAAGTGACGGCAGCAGAAGAGTTAATGTATGGTGTGGGACTGAGAGCACCAGTGAGGTCTGCCTAGGGAGAGAGTCACCGTCCTTGTCTTTGCTACCAGGGAGAATGTCTGTGCTACCATAGATACTGTTGCCAGTGCAGAAGCATTTTCAGCTGGTGACGGTGAAGGAGTTAATTCTGGACACTGGAGAGAGAGTCGGTTTGGGGACAAGTGAATTTACTACCAGTGTGTAAATTTTACCACCTGCTTTACATTAGAGACTGTTAATCTTCCAGGTAGCATAGGGTCCTACTGCCACACTATGTAAACAAGGCAGATTTACGTTCTTTTAGTAGGGAAGGCATTGATCCTGTGTTCCTGAAAAGCAGAGACATGGATCCATGCCTTCCCTTAGTAAAAGCACCTCCCACAGTACACGAACACACTAGCTAGGCACACAGTTAATCATTTGATCACCCTTGATGTTCCCAGCCAGTGTCATTAGTACAGTGACAGTGCATATTTTTAGCACTGTTCACTGTATTAGTGTCACTGGTCACTGGTCGCCAAAAAGTGTCAAAAGTGTCAGTTAGTGTCCGATTGTCCGGACACTAACTAGCAGTCCCGCTATAAGTTGCTGAGTTTGTAGACTCTATAACTTGTGCACAAACCAATCAATATACGCTTATTGGGATTTTTTTACCGAAAATAGACATGCAATTAGTTTCTTTCCAAATTAGTTTTTTAATGAATTTCAACAACATTGTTAATTCAGAAATATCCAAATTTAAAAAAAAAACCCATTTAATGAATTTTTCCAGAAATTTGTAAATTCGAAGATTCGGAAATTCGAAATTCGAAAACCCGAAAATTCGAAAATCTGAAATAATAACTAACAATAACTTAACTATTACTAACTATTAAATTCTAGGTATTGGAATTTCCTTTCAAATTTGGCTGTTAGTGAACATAACAAATACGAATTTATCCGAAATTACGAATTATCCGAAATAACGAATGCTGTATCTAAACGAATGGAACGTAACAAATTCATAATAATAAATAACAATAAGAATAAAAACTTTTTATTATTGCTATTTATTATTAATTTGTTCTGTTCCATTTGTTTAGATGCGGCATTCGTAATTTCGAATAATCCGTAACTCCGGATAAATTCATATTCGTTACGTTCACTAACAGCCAAATTTCAAAGGAAATTCCAATACCTAGAATTTAATAGTTAGTTATTAGTTGGTTAGTTAGTTATCATTTAGAGTAGTGGTCATCAACCCTGTCCTCAGGTTTTATGTATTACCTTTTGGAGATGCAGACTAGAATACTGCAATCATTGAACAGCAAATTATATCACCTGTGATGTATTTCAGTTATCTTGCAAACCTGACCTGTTAGTGGGCCCTGAGTAGGGATGAGCCGAACACCCCCCGGTTCGGTTCGCACCAGAATCCGCGAACAGACCGAAAATTTGCACGAACGTTAGAACCCCATTGACGTCTATGGGACTCGAACGTTCAAAATCAAAAGTGCTCATTTTAAAGGCTAATTTGCATGGTATTGTCCTAAAAAGGGTTTGGGGACCCGGGTCCTGCCCCAGGGGACATGTATCAATGCAAAAAAACTTTTAAAAACGGCCGTTTTTCGGGAGCAGTGATATTAATGATGCTTAAAGTAAAAAAAAAGTGAAATATTCCTTTAAATATCGTACCTGGGGGGTGTCTATAGTATGCCTGTAAAGTGGCGCGTGTTTCCCTTGCTTAGAACAGTCCCTGCACAAAATGTCATTTTTAAAGGAAAAAAAGTCATTCAAAACTGCTTGCGGCTTTAATGTAATGTCGAGTCCTGGCAATATGGATGAAAATCAGTGAGACAAATGGCATGGGTACCCCCCAGTCCATTACCAGGCCCTTTGGGTCTTGTATGGATATTAAGGGGAACCCCGCACCCGAATTAAAAAAGGAAACAGCAGTATACAGGCTCTGTACTCTGAATAGCAGTATACAGGCGGTGCAAACAAGACAGGGACTGTAGGTTTGTTGTTAAGTAGAATCTGTTTGTAATTTTGAACTGGTACATTTTTAACATGTTTAACTCCAGCCAAAAAATCTATTTTAAGCTTTTTGGAAAACATAGGGAAGGGTTATCACCCCTGTGACATTTGTTTTGCTGTCTGTGCTCCTCTTCAGAAGATTGAACCTCACTTTTTGTCCCAAGGACAAATGTTTTTTGAAAATTTGGGGTTCTTTGTGAAACAAGGATTGGTGATAAAGCATCAGTGGAAAGGAGAAATGTTTTTCCCATATTAACTCTTACAGGAGAGAATTTCACTTCCTGTTGTCTCCTTCCGTTTGCAAGTAGGAGTCGTTTGTAAGTTGGATGTTTGAAAGTAGGGGCCTGCCCTATATACTCAGCAGAGATTTGGGCCTTAGGTGTTGTTGTGGCCACAACACTGTAAGCCCTCACAGGGCCCTGCTGTGAAATATTAGATCAAGAATTGTAATTACATGCCCCTGTTGAACAGGGGCAGAAAAATTGGGCCTTTGGTGGTGGTGGTGGTGCTGGTGCCACAACACTGTAAGTTCTCACTCGCTCTTGGTGGGCGCAGAAACGGGCCCTGCTGTGAAATATTAGATCAAGAATTGTAATTACATGCCCCTGTTGAACAGGGGCTGAAAAATTGGGCCTTAGGCACTGGTGCTGGTGCCACAACACTGCAACCCCTCACAGATACTCTAGTTGGAACGCAGAAACGAGCCCTGCTGCAAAATATTGCATCAAAAATTGTAATTACACGCCCCTGTTGAACAGGGGCTGAAAAATTGGGCCTTAGGCACTGGTGCTGGTACCACAACACTGCAACCCCTCACAGATACTCTAGTTGGAACGCAGGAACGAGCCCTGCTGCAAAGTATTGCATCAAAAATTGTAATTACATGCCCCTGTTAAACAGGGGCTGAAAAATTGGGCCTTAGGCACTGGTGGCGGCGCCCAGAACCTAAAAGGTTCTTACAAGCTATCAGCGTGATCATTGAGGAGGAAGAGGATAATTACTCAGGATAGTCACTCAGCATCAGCATAGGCAGTCTTTGAAGGGATCTGAGATTTCAAAAAAAATTATTCAGTTACATCAGCATCAGGTGCTTGGTAGCTGGTGGTGATCCAAGACTGAATCATTTTTATGAAGGTCAGTCGATCGACCAAGTCGGTGGACAGACGCACCCTGTGATCGGTTACAAAGCCTCCAGCAGCAGTGAATGTACGTTCCGAAAGAACGCTGGATGCAGGACAGGCCAGTAGCTCAATTGCATACTGTGCAAGCTCTGGCCAGTGATCCATCCTCAAGACCCAGTAATCCAGAGGATTTTCGGTGGGAAAGGTGTTCAAGTCAGATCTTGCCCCTAGGTATTCCTGCACCATGTAAAACAGACGCTGGCGATGGTTGCTGGAACCGATCATACCTTGGGGCTGCGGACCAAAAAATTGTCTGAACGCATCGGTCAGACGGCCACCTTCTCCACCGCTCCTTCTTTGACTGACCGAAGCCTCAGCAACACGTTTTCCAGAAACAGGAGTTTGTAACCTCCCAGTCTCTGGGAACGCGTTGCATAGACCTTTCTGCAAGGCCTCCCGAAGATGTTTCATCCTCTGCTTCCTCTGCGACGGCAAGATAAGGTCCGCAACCTTACCCTTGTAACGTGGATCAAGGAGGGTTGCCAGCCAGTATTGGTCCTTCTCCTTGATACCACGAATACGAGGATCCTTACGCAGGCTTTGCAGGATCAGGGAGGCCATGCAGCGTAGGTTTGCTGAGGCATTCGGTCCGGAGTCCTCTGGGTCACTAAGGACAACATGGTCCACAGCCACTTCCTCCCAGCCACGTACAAGTCCATGTGTTTCTTGGGACTGATCCCTTAAAGACTGCTGCTGATGCTGAGTGCCAGGCTCCATCTCCATACTGACACAATCCTCCTCCTCCTCCTCTTCGTCCTCTTCCTGTGTGATCGGCGGGCACGCAGGAACACTGTCTGGATAAAGGGGGCCTTGAGAGCTAAGGAAGTCCTCCTCTTCCTGCCTCTGATCTGCCTCAAGTGCCCTGTCCATTATTCCACGCAACGTGTGCTCCAACAGGTGGACAAGGGGGACAGTGTCACTGATGCATGCACTGTCACTGCTCACCATCCTCGTGGCCTCCTCAAATGGTGACAGCACAGTGCATGCATCCCTGATCATGGCCCACTGGCGTGGGGAAAAAAAACAAGCTCCCCTGACCCTGTCCTGGTGCCATAGTCGCACAGGTACTCATTGATGGCCCTCTGCTGCGTGTGTAGCCGCTGCAGCATGGCCAATGTTGAGTTCCACCTGGTGGACATGTCACAGATTAGGCGGTTCTTGGGCGGGTTAAACTCCTTTTGGAGGTCTGCCAGCCGAGCACTGGCATTATATGACCGGCGGAAATGCACACAGACTTTCCTGGCCTGCCTAAGGACATCCTGTATTCCCGGGTACCTGCCCAAGAACCGCTGCACCACCAAGTTAAGGACGTGAGCCAAACAGGGCACATGGGTCATTTGTCCCTGTCGGAGGGCAGAGAGGAGGTTGGTGCAATTGTTGCAAACCACCATTCCTGCCTTAAGTTGGCGTGGCGTCAACCACCTCTGAACCTGCCCCTGCAGAGCTGACAGAACTTCTGCCCCAGTGTGGCTCCTGTCCCCCAAGCACACCAGCTCAAGCACCGCATGGCATCTTTTAGCCTGCGTACTTGCGAAGCCCCTTGAGCGGCTACAGAGCACCGCTGGTTCTGAGGACAAAGCACAGGAAGAGGCCATGAAAGAAGAAGAAGAGGAGGGGGTGGAGGAGAGAGGTGTGTCACAATCATTAGTAGTGGCATTTTGGAGGCATGGTGGCGGAACAACCTCCAACACTACTGCACCTTGTCCTGCATCCTTCCCAGCTGCCAGCAGAGTCACCCAATGCACGGTGAAACTTAGGTAACGTCCCTGTCCATGCCTGCTGGACCATGAGACAGCGTTAATATGCACCTTACCACTGACCGCCCTGTCCAGTGAGGCATGGACATCGCCTTCCGTGAGAAAAAGTGGCGTTTTGGGTACCTGCCACTGAGGAACCGCACATTCCACAAACTCGCGGAAGGGGGCAGAGTCTACCAACTGAAAAGGCAGCAGTTGAAGTGCTAGCAATTTTGCCAAGCTAGCATTCAACCGCTGGGCATGTGGATGGCTGGGAGCGACCTCTTTCGGCGGTGCAGCAGCTGGGGCAGGGAAATTTGCCTGGTACAATCTGACGTCGGTGTACCGAAAGCAGATTGCCCACAAGTACTTGGCTGTGACACACCTAATTCTACACCTTCATTCCTCTCAGTGCAGGTCTCAGAGAGGACTGAAGGTATAGTGGGGTTGGAGATCTCAGCTGATGAGGAGCAAGGAGAGGTCCTCTTTGTTCTTTGGTGTGGGTCTTTAGGATACGCTTGCCAACGAACTGCATGGCAGGTCAACATATGTCTGGTCAAGCATGTGGTGCCCAAGCGGGAGATGTTTTGGCCACGCGAGATACGCTTGAGACATATGATGCAAATAGCAGCGGTGCGATCTGATGCACTAGTCTCAAAAAAGGCCCACACCAAAGAACTTTTGGGGTGTGATGCAGTCAGTGTGCTGCCCTTAGGCTGGCCCCTGGAGGGCATCCTGCCTCGTTGGTGATGTTCCTACTCCTACTCCTCTCTCCTATCAGGCACCCACGTTGAGTCAGTGACCTCATCATCCCCTCCCTCCTCATCACTGGAGCAAACCTGGCAGTATGCTGCAGCAGGGGGAGCATGACTGCCAGATTGCTGTCCTTCTTGGGCACCCCCTCTGTCCGTGCTCAGGTTACTGCCTTCATCTATCTCAGTATCATCATCAGAGCCTTGTAAACGCTGGGTATTCTCCTGGAGCATGTACCCAACACTGTGGTCAAACAGTTCGAGGGACTCCTCAGGAGGACATGGTGGGGCTAGGGAAGGAGTCACTGATGCCATTGAGCCCAGGAAAGAGGCCGCGTTGGCAGCTGCTTTGCCAGACAAAGTACCCTGAGCATGGGTGAGAGAAGATGAGGAGGATGAGGTCATCCACTCGACTAAGTCTTCCGCATGTTGTGGCTCAACACGGCCAGCTGCCGAAAAAAAGTCCAAGCGTGTCCCAGGGCCACGTGCTGATGAGGATGCACCGTCTCCATGACCAGCACTGTTGCCTCTAGACACAGAGCCTGCTTGCCCTCTTTTATTGGCTTGTGACTGTCTGCCTCTCCTTGTTGGCCTTCCAGACATACTAATGGCCTGTAGCTGCACTAAGCTGGGATATATATATATATATATATATATATATATTGATACTGCAGCTAGCAAAATCAACTGCCTGCCTGTAGTATGAGAACACCACCAACCTTCTACAGGTAGCTTTAGCTGAACACTGTGCAGAGCTCGCAAAAAACTAACTTGTAGCTTATTTAGCTGCCTGCGGTAGTGATAGGATCAGGAAAACACCACCAACCTTCTACAGGTAGCTTTAGCTGAACACTGTGCAGAACTTGCAAAAAATTAACTTGTAGTTTATTTAGCTGCCTGCGGTAGTGATAGGATCAGGAAAACACCACCAACCTTCTACAGGTAGCTTTAGCTGAACACTGTGCAGAGCTCGCAAAAAACTAACTTGTAGCTTATTTAGCTGCCTGCGGTAGTGATAGGATCAGGAAAACACCACCAACCTTCGACAGGTAGCTTTAGGTGAACACTGTGCAGAGCTCAGAAAAAACTAACTTGTAGCTTATTAAGCTGCCTGCGGTAGTGATAGGATCAGGAAAACACCACCAACCTTTGACAGGTAGCTTTAGGGGAACACTGTGCAGAGCTCACACTACACTAACTTGTAGTTTTAGCTGAACACTGTGCAGAGCTCGCAAAAAACTAACTTGTAGCTTATTTAGCTGCCTGTGGTAGTTATAGGATCAGGAAAACATCACCAACCTTTGACAGGTAGCTTTAGGTGAACACTGTGCAGAGCTCGCAAAAAACTAACTTGTAGTTTTAGCTGAACACTGTGAGGAGGACGCACTACACTAACTTGTAGCTTTAGCTGAACACTGTTCAGAGGACGCACTACACTAACTTGTAGCTTTAGCTGAACACTGTGCCGAGGTCGCACTACACTAACTTGTAGTTTTAGCTGAACACTGTGAGGAGGACGCACTACACCAACTTGTAGCTTTAGCTGAACACTGTGAGGCGGACACACTACCCTAACTTGTAGCTTTAGCTGAACACTGTGCAGAGGTCACACTAAACTAACTTGTAGCTTTAGCTGAACACTGTGAGGAGGATGCATTAGACACAGAGCCTGCTTGCCCTCTTTTATTGGCTTGTGACTGTCTTCCTCTCCTTGTTTGCCTTCCAGACATACTAATGGCCTGTAGCTGCACTAAGCTGGGATATATATATATATATAGATATATATATATATCTATATATATACTGATACTGCAGCTAGCAAAATCAACTGCCTGCCTGTAGTATGAGAACACCATCAACCTTCTACAGGTAGCTTTAGCTGAACACTGTGCAGAGCTCGCAAAAAACTAACTTGTAGCTTATTTAGCTGCCTGCGGTAGTGATAGGATCAGGAAAACACCACTGACCTTCTACAGGTAGCTTTAGCTGAACACTGTGCAGAGCTCGCAAAAAACTAACTTGTATCTTATTTAGCTGCCTGTGGTAGTGATAGGTTAAGGAAAACACCACCAGCCTTCTTCAGATAGCTTTAGGTGAACACTGTGCAGAGCTTGCAAAAAAATAACTTGTAGCTTATTTAGCTGCCTGTGGTAGTGAAAGGATCAGGAAAACACCACCAACCTTCTACAGGTAGCATATGTGAACACTGTGCAGAGCTCTCAAAAAAATAATTTGTAGCTTATTTAGCTGCCTGCGGTAGTGATAGGATCAGGAAAACACCACCAACCTTCTACAGGTAGCTTTAGCTGAACACTGTTCAGAGGACGCACTACACTAACTTGTAGCTTTAGCTGAACACTGTGCAGAGGTAGCACTACATTAACTTGTAGTTTTAGCTGAACACTGTGAGGAGGACGTACTACACCAACTTGTAGCTTTAGCTGAACACTGTGAGGCGGACGCACTATCCTAACTTGTAGCTTTAGGTGAACACTGTGCAGAGGTCACACTAAACTAACTTGTAGCTTTAGATGAACACTGAGAGGAGGATGCACTAGACACAGAGCCTGCTTGCCCTCTTTTATTGGCTTGTGACTGTCTGCCTCTCCTTGTTTGCCTTCCAGACATACTAATGGCCTGTAGCTGCACTAAGCTGGGATATATATATATAGATAGATTGTAGCTTATTTAGCTGCCTGTGGTAGTGATAGGATCAGGAAAACACCACCAACCTTTGAAAGGTAGCTTTAGGTGAACACTGTGCAGAGCTCGCAAAAAAACTAACTTGTAGCTTATTTAGCTGCCTGCGGTAGTGATAGGATCAGGAAAACACCACCAACCTTCGACAGGTAGCTTTAGGTGAACATTGTGCAGAGCTCGCAAAAAACTAACTTGTAGCTTATTTAGCTGCCTGCAGTAGTGATAGGATCAGGAAAACACCACCAACCTTCTACAGGTAGCTTTAGCTGAACACTGTGCAGAGCTCGCAAAAAACTAACTTGTAGTTTTAGCTGAACACTGTTCAGAGGACGCACTACACTAACTTGTAGCTTTAGCTGAACACTGTGCAGAGGTCGCACTACACTAACTTGTAGTTTTAGCTGAATACTGTGAGGAGGACGCACTACACCAACTTGTAGCTTTAGCTGAACACTGTGAGGAGGACGCACTACCCTAATTTGTAGCTTTAGCTGAACACTGTGCAGAGGTCACACTAAACTAACTTGTAGCTTTAACTGAACACTGTGAGGAGGATGCACTACACTAACTGTAAATAGTCTAGCTGCCTGACTGTGATACTAATTAGGATCAAAAGAACACCAGCAATTTTCTTCAGGTAGCTGTAAATACTGTAACAAGACAAGCCTGCCTGTCAGTAGGAAGATAACAGGAACGGATCTAGCTAAACTGAATACAGTGTGTATATATATATATATATATATATATATATATATATATATATATACATATACAACACCTGGGATGCATATCTATACACAATACACTGTAAGTGCAGCTAACTCACTGACTGTCCTGCCTAATCTAGCTAACTCAAATGAAACGACACTGTCTCTCTGTCTAAGAACACCGGAACACACTACACAGGGCCGCCGTGCAGGCGGCCATATATAGTGTGGGGCGTGTTCTAAACCCCCTGAGCCATAATTGGCCAAAGCCACCCTGGCTTTGGCCAATTACAGCTCTCTCTACCGACGGCGCTGTGATTGGCCAAGCATGCGGGTCATAGTGCATGCTTGGCCAATTATCAGCCAGTAATGCACTGCAATGCCGCAGTGAATTCGGCGAACGGGCGAACAGACGATGTTCGAGTCGAACATGGGTTCGATTCGAACACGAAGCTCATCCCTAGCCCTGAGGACAGGGTTGATGATCACTGATTTAGAGTTTTCGGATTTTCAAATTTTTCGGATTTTCGAATTTATGAACTTTCAAATTTTACGAATCGCAATTATAACGAATGACCCGAAAAATAAAAAGAAAAAAAAACGAATGAAACAAAAACGTAAACAAACAAATTTTTCGGCAGTGCATATATCTAAACGAAAATATGTAGCAGAACACATATTGGCCTAAATTGATAAAGAAATTTTTTTTTCGTTTTCTTTATTGGATATGTTTTATAGCAGAAAGTAAAAAAATGTTTTTTTTTTTTTTTGTTTTTTTTAATTGTCGCTCTTTTTTTGTTTATAGCGCAAAAAATAAAAGCCACAGAGGTGATCAAATACCACCAAAAGAAATCTCAATTTGTGGGGAAAAAACGACAGACATTTTATTTGGGTACAGTGTCGCATGACCGCACAATTGTCAGTTAAAATAACGCAGTGCCGTATTGCAAAAAATGGCCCGGTCATGAAGGGGGTAAATCTTCCGGAGGTCAAGGGGTTAATGAACACTTCTGCTGCCAAATTAAAGTCTTATCTGGGGTGGACTACAAAAGTTAATAGTTATAAAGGTGCGAAACAAGCTCCTATGAAATAAAATATAATGCTCTGAGACATTGGAAAAGGTGAGTACTTACAAGTTGCAGTGTGCTGCAGTTAACACCCAGTGAGGTTTAATCAAGATTCCTCCACAGATCCAGTACTCTTGTTTTATGTGCACCATGTAAGGTCGTGAATGAGGCTTTGCCTCTTTTCCCTTAATAATTTTCATACAAGCTCCTAAAATGTGAATTAAAATAACATAAGCAGGCTGTTTAAAATGACCAAGTAGACAAAAATGCTGTAGGTAAATTTAAAAAACAGATAGGTAAGTCGGTACATTCAATTACTGGCTGGAAAAATAGAAACCCCGTCCCCTTCCAAATTTGGGCCTGCTTGCCATTGTAAATATGGAACATCATCAACAGAGACATGCAATAACAACTTCTGTGTTTGCTGTGCATGTGTACTGAATACTGACAAGCTGACATAAAATCCATTAAAGCAGAACCAAACTCACTCAATCAACATTAAAGAGGAACTGCAGTCTGCTCACATAATTTGTAAAAAAAAACATCTTTGCCATTCTGAAGCTTCCCTCCAACCACTTTGTACATTATTTTATATATAGGCTCTATGCACACTGGATGTTAAAATAACGTTATAAAAACGCCAGTAGATTTACAGTGAGTCTTTCAATGTTTTTTGAACGTTTTTTTTTCAATGGATCAAAACGTTAAAAAATGCTGGTGAGCCATGCTTTTGAGCATTTATCGACGTTCATCAGGGTTTAATGAGCGTTTGAAGTTTTTTGTGGTCAGAAAAACAGCTCCTGAACGCGATTTTATGGCATTCAGAAAACAGCCCATAAACTAAACTGCTGATAAACATCCAAAAACGTCCATGTGTGCATGGACACACAGGTTAACATAGAGGGGAGTTTATGGGCTGTTAAAAAAATGCCCAAACTCCCAAAAATGGACATTTATGAGCTTCAGTGTGCATGGAGCCATACTGTGATTCTGTACTTGCCAAATATGCTGCAGAAATCCCCCTTCACTGAGTCTGGCTGCATCCATTTTAACTGTGGGCAGCTGAAGCTGCTGCCTGTTCACTTCCTGGATTTACACAGACACACAGGGACACACACATACACACACATGCACATATGTATACAGACAGACAGACAGACCGACACACTCACACCACTGCTTGTTTCTCCTCTCTCCATGAATACACATGGATCTCTGCAGTCTTCTATTATCTCTGCCCTCATCCAATCCCCTCCAGCTCTGCAGCTCTCCTTGGCTCTCCTATGACTCATCTCTTCTCCACTCTCATCCCCCCCCCCCCTGCTGGCAAACTCTCACAAGATTGAGAGAGAGAACTGTCCATAATGTCATAAGCCTAGGCTATTGACCAGACAAGAAACAGGAAGTGGGCTGTATAAGGTATTTACTGGCAGAAAAAAAATGTTTTACTATCCAAAGTTAAAACAACAAGGGCAGAAGATCTACTAGATGGAAAGATGAAAAAATAACTGAAGGTCTGCTTTAACTACTTTTAATCCTTATGCTGCTAGCCTTAGTAAATAGATAGGGAGGTTTATTATATTTACTCGTTTAAACTTTTTTTTACATTTCATTTGCTTCCTGGTTTCTGGCCTAGGCCAAAATGATGTCATAGTTTCCATGAGTTTACATGGGCATTTTTTTTATGTGACAGAGAGGAGGAGGGGTTTTCTCAGCTAAGCACACCCTCCTGCTTGCATGCCTGAGCTAAGGAATTCCAGGAAGTAAATGCTACATGAATTATCTGCCCTTACTCAAGACGGCCAAGGGTGGAAATGCTGGGTGGGGGTGACTTCTCCCCTACCTAGTAAGAATCCAGTGGCATCATGTATTATATCACTTCTGGGTTTGGCTGTCACTTTCCTCAGCAGCTTATTAGGAGCTAATGGAACATAATCATAAGAGAACCTGTCCCCAAAAAATAGTATCATATAGGAGGTTTTTTGTCCCCATGTAATAACAAATAAACTTTAGTGAAAAAAAAAAAAAAAAAATAAAGTGTTATATCTAACCATATAAATCTCTCCCCCTTAAAAATTTTGAGCCCCCCCCCCTTAACACACAAACCAATGTAAATACAAACATGTTGATTGTGCTACACAGGCTACATATGTGCTCTCAAGGATGATACAAATGATTCTAGCTCTATTATTCACAGTTAACTATAAACTGATTACCTATAGAGGCTTTTAAAGCATTGTGAATGGAAAATTTAGGGTACCAACGTTTTTCCTGATTTCTTGAGTGCATGCAATTTTAATGCTCTACGTACGTATTGGGTATCAAGTTACTTTGCGCAGCTTTAATAAATTTACTAAAAATTTGGTAACACATTTAGTTTGTGTGCCCTAAAATTAACTCGAGTGTATTTTTACCATAATTTTGTGTTTGATAAACTGCTGTCCTAATATCTTCACTAAAGTGTATTGCTACAAGTACAAACAGTAGAAGTTAATCTCTGGCTTTAAGAAACAAATTTGCAATGTAAAGCTAACTCCATGTTTCACCCATATTTATGGTGTAATGTGAAACATGGTCAGCATGGACACCCTCCACAAACTTACACCATTGTTTTTTCTAAGTCGGCACAGCTGTGCATGGCTCTACCTGCACAGCCACATCATTCATTCACAGTTGTGAATGAAATAACTACAAATCCCATCGACCACCATGGAAGAGGGACTTTTAGTTCTTAATGGAGCAAAAGTGTGGTGATGTCACCTCACTTGTAGTCCATTGATACTGCTTTCAGCTCTGTAGCTGAAGGTCCATACCTTGGTGACAAGAGAAAGAGTTTGCAGGAGTCAGAGCATTGCACCCACTGATAGGAGTGCAATGCTTTGCAGGGTCAGATGAAAAAATGATAAAGGCACACTTGCTCTTTTGCAAAATGGGTGCATTTATTGTTTTTTTGCAAAAGGTGGAATTCTCCTTTAACCCCTGTTATTCATTAGCAGAAGAATATTTTAACAATTAATGTAGATCTAGTGGTCTCCCCAACTTCCAAGGGCCTAATGGTGACCCCCAGAGACAGGGAGAACTAACATACCTCCTCAGGGTGCAGGTTACTAGGCATAGTGGGTGTGGTGCAAGGTGAAAAGATTGGGTGCCAGTCACTTATTGTAAAGATGACCAAAGAGAGTTTTAGTTCTCTTAACAAGATCATTGGAGAGAGAGGGTTTAGGGCACAGGACACCCTTAGGCAAATGCAATAGCAATTAAGGCAAACTCCGCAGACAAAAATAGAACTATGCAGACAGCAATACAGAAAGAGGGCCTTTAAGCTGAATGCAGCAAATCTGTATCTTGTAGCAGCCACTGTCTCCTATGGCAAAAACTTCTCTCACAGTATCCTACTGTAGATCCTCCAGTTGACTCATAGTATCCCACTGTAGATCCTTAAGCTCAGCTCGCTGTCTCTCTCATTAGACTTCTTGGACTCTCAGCTACCTGCTGGATTCCCAGGCTTCACCCACAGCTAACCATTGTACTTTATCGTCAAGCTTTACTTGCAGCTACCCGCCGTACTCCTTCAAACTTTACTCACAGCTACCCGCTGCCTAACTGGATGAGTCTCCTCTGAAGCTTTCCCACTACTTCACTGTCCCCGGCTAGTGAAGCATCTGCTCTGGTACTCCTTCAGAACTTCATCCCTCTCAAACTTGCCTCCAGTAACAGAAGTCCCTTTGTGGCAACTGCTTCTCCTTTACCACCGACAACAATCAGGCACCCTTTCGGCTGAGCCTCTAACACATTTGGTTCCGCCCCAGGCTTTGTGCTTAACCTTGGCTGCTCCTCCTTTGCGTAACCCTGTACTGCTGGATAGGCCTTAAGTGGATCTAGCAGCCAGCATGACTCCTGGATAAGCCTCTGGCTTCAGATCTAGCAACCAGGCGCTCCTCAACACACACACCCAGGCTGAGGCCCCGGGCAGGAAGAACCCCCATCACCTGACTCCTCCCAAATAAATAGCCTATCCCAGCATACACAGTGGTTAAAGAAACTCCTGCTGATTGGCTGAGACAACCTAATTATCCATTCCCTGAATTTATGGTAGTCCATCATTCCAATGTCAAAAGCAACAATGCCATGAAGAGAGAGACTACACCAAACTCAGACTTAGGACAGGAATCAGTGGATTAACCTACCAATTTAGCCAGGCTAGTTACCACCTTGCACAACTAGATTTATTAGCAGCCCTGTTTAGGACCAGGGTGCTACATAGACAATATACTTACGTCCATCAAGAAGAAGAATTACCAATATTGCCAATAGTTGCAGAGACAGGAAACGTTTCATTGTAATGCCCCGTACACACGGTCGGACTTTGTTCGGACATTCCGACAACAAAATCCTAGGATTTTTTCCGACGGATGTTGGCTCAAACTTGTTTTGCCTACACACGGTCGCACAAAGTTGTCGGAATTTCCGATCGCCAACAACGCGGTGACGTACACCACGTACGACGAGACTAGAAAAGGCCGGTTCAGAACCAAGCGCGGCACCCTTTGGGCTCCTTTTGCTAATCTCGTGTTAGTAAAAGTTTGGTGAGAGACGATTCGCGCTTTTTCAGACTCGTGGCTTTCAGATCGTTTTCTGACGTTCAGTTTGTGCTTGTGGGTTTGTATCTGCTCTTCAGTGCGTGCAGTCAGTTCGTATCGGAGTTTTCTGTGTGATCTTGCCTGCTCGTTGCTGTTTTTCAGGTCGCTCTTCACAGGCCTTGCTGTTCTTCAGTGCGTTCTGTTACTTCGTTCTGAGCAGCCGACCGTTTTCTAGCCATGTTTCGTATGCGTACTCCTCGTAGAGTTCGTGCTGTGCGGGGGCTTGGTGTTGGGGTCCTGACCTTGACACAAGTCCAGTCCATGAACAGGGTGGGGAGGAGTTCATGGACCAAGAATTGGTTGCTTCAGCGTGACCAGTTCTCTCATATGCCTTTGCTCCGTGAGAATAATCCTGATGATTTGAGGAACTTTCTCAGGATGACGGACCCCGTGTTTCACCGTTTGTTGGCTTTGCTGACCCCTTATATTAGCAGGCAGGATACCTGCATGAGGCAAGCCATCACTCCGGAGCAGAGGTTGGTCGCTACCTTGCGGTATTTGGCCACAGGGAGAAGTCTGCAGGACCTCAAGTTCTTGACAGGCATCTCCCCCCAGGCTCTTCTTTGTGGACATTTACTGCTTGTGTTTGTTTTAGCTGACCCTGACAGAAATGTGTGGAGTGCAGAAAATGTCGTGATTGTGTAACCTTATACAAAGCACTGTTGGCTGTTATTTACTAAATGCAAAGACACTTTTCATTACAAGTGCACTTGCAACTGCACTGAAACAGCACTTGTAGTGCAAAGTGGATTTCCCCTTAGGAAATAACCCCCATTTTCTCATAAAACAACAATTACATCACCCCAAAAGTGTTGTAGTGTTGAGACAATAATCCACACATTCTTGATGAACAATCTTTTTAATACCTGCACAATCACATGTGCATTTACCAAAGGTTTTTCTGACAAACCAACATGTTTGTTGTATACCAATTTTTGTGGTGTCATTATCCAAAATCAAAATGTGCATTTTATAGAAAACAGGCCTGTGTAAAACCCACAAGAAAGACACAAATCTTGATCTTACAAAGTTGGTAGAACTGGAAGGCAATATCAGACATGAGTATTTAGGAACTGTGTTTGATATAGCGTTCAGATGGGGGGAAATCACCCCTGGAAAAGCCAAATTTAGAAGATGCACACAAATTTCCCAATGTCAACATGTGCTATCTGCCATCAGGGGGGATCAAGGGATGTGTTTTGGGGGAGAAAGCCCTTCCTCACCGCTACTTTATAATTGAGGAAGGGGTTGCACCCCCAAAACACGTCCATTGATCTCCCGTGATGGCAGATAGCACATGTTGACACACTGTGTGCATCCTCCAAATTTGGCTTTGGGAAAAATCACAAAAACATTTCGCACATTGTAGCAGACAAAAGAAGAAAGTGATTTGGAGGTGCTTTAAACTCGCCCCAAAACATCAATGATGTTTTTATATTTTGGAATAACATCATTGATGTTTTGCTTGATGTTTTCCAATTGTAAATTACACCCCATGATCTCCCCGATCAGGATCTGGGCACTTTCGGATGTGAAAGGATCTGGATCCACAACCTCACGATCACCTAAAAAGAGAGGAAACCCAAAATAAATTAGGTTTGCAAAAAAATGCCGCCATCCATCTCTTATCTGAGCCTGTGGTCGCAGACACTCACCTGTTGTGGTAACTACTTCCACCACGTCTTCATCCTCCTGCTCAGCTTGTGTTGGGTGGATTTCCCCTTCTTCCAGAGGGGGGGGTCTCTGGTCTCCTCGGATGAGGGGTGTCCTCCGAGTCTTTTCTCCCCTATGTAAAACAAAAATGGTATAATTAGCACACAGATATTTGAGGTCAGAACTATAAAGATGAAACATTGCTTGGAAGTGGGGTACAATTGTCTATTTTAGCCGAGTTCCAAGATGTAGCTTTTTTAGTGTCCTTTGTCAAACTGCAATACTTTACCTGTTTGGTAAAAGCTTCACAGATGTAGCCCCCCCTATAGTATACAGTGGGGCACCTGTGTGGCCCCCCTAATAAAAATGGTGTTCTTGTGTTCCACACTAGTGCTCCAGTGTCAAGATGTGAAAACAGCTGCTGAGTGTCCTCTCCTTACACACAATCTAGTTTGCATTTCATTCTAGTAACAAAGCCATCTACACAACCCAATTCTTTGAAGACAAGTATAGGGCGTCAAAATGGTGGCCAAATGCATATGGCCTAAACAATGGTATTTTATCGTCCGAAATAACAATGTGTGATCCGAACGAATAATGTGCCCATGAACATGAAAGTTGCCATTTTAAACTGTACAACAGTTCCTAAAAGCACATGGAGCAGCACGAACGTAATAAACACAAAAAGAATAGGAACACAGGACAACTACTTACTTTTTTGCAGCACTCTCCGGATCTTTCTGTACTGCTCATGTTCTCGTAATTTCAGGTCCGACCACCGCTTCCTGAGCTGATCTTTCGATCGTCGTACCCCGATTTTCCGGTGCAGACTCCTGACCACTTTCGCCATGATCTTGGCCTTTTTGACATTGGGGTTGGGGTAAGGCCCATACTTTCCATCATAGTCGGCCTTCTTCAGGATGTCCACCATCTCCAACATCTCCCCAAAGGACATATTTGAGTCCTTAAATCTCCTTCTGGATCGGGACGTTTCAGGCTCCAGCCTTTCCTCCTCCTCCTCCTCCTCGTTGCTGTACTTAGCACTATCCTGCTGTCTCTCCGCCATGTGCTCTTCCTCCACTGCGCCGAACGAAAAGGGGCGGGGACTAGACTAGAAAGAACGTCAGGGGCGGGCGGAGTTATACGCATGCGCAGTGTGTATAAATCGTAACGCGCGCGTCTTACGTACGATCTGTGAGCGGAGGAAGGAGCATCGGAGACGCCGATCGTGCTAACGAAGGTAGGATCTAAACTTGGGCCTATACTGCTTCGAAATGGAAGCCTATATTGTAACAAGATTAGGGGAGTTTGGCCTGACATTAGGGTTTGTCTTGTGTTGTGTCTTGCAGAGAAAATGGATGGGTTCAACGACCACAATTTCCTGCCCCTGTTCATAGACAAGTACAGGGAGCTGCCCTGTCTGTGGCAAGTGAGACACCCCCACTATAATCACAAACAGAAGAGGCAGGCAGCGCTGGAGAAACTGCTGGAGTTGGTGAAGCCGGTGGTCCCCACAGCAACCATCCCTTATTTAAAAGCTAAAATTGGTGGCCTGAGGAGCACTTATCTTAGGGAGCGCAAGAAGGTCACGGATTCCCAGAGGTCCGGAGCTGCAGCAGATGACATTTATGTCCCCAGGCTGTGGTACTATGAGAGACTGCGATTTCTGTCAGACCACACTGAAGTCAGGGAATCCCTCTCCACTCTTCCTTCCACTCTTCCTTCCACCCCAGCCGAGGCTTCCGATGTCCAACCTGGGCCTTCCAGCCAGGAAGAAGTGGAGGAGCCCAGCTGGAGTCAGGTATAGCATTCTTCTACAGATTTCTGGTCAATAAATAAATGATGTTTATTAGATGTTATTATTGATCACTAATTGCTGATTAAAAAAAGTGCTTTACATATCAATAGACAGTAGTGGGCACCCAAAATTGGGACAAGAATGAAAACTGCTGGGCTCAGAAGGATAGTCTGTTATATTTGTTAACATTCAATTTGCAGCAGTCAGGAGGTGAAAATTGTGTGTGATTGATGAATAAAAAACTAAAACTATGTCCCTTTTTCATACACAGGAAGACCTCAGCCAGGAGGAGGCTGTAGAATGTGGCAGCCAGGAGGAGGCGGGGATTATTAGTGTCAGCCAGGAGGAGGCGGGAATTAGTGGCAGCCAGGAGGAGGCGGGGCTAAGTGTCAGCCAAGAGAAGCCTGGGACAAGTCGCAGCCTTAATGAGTCTCAGGTCCCTCCCCTCCGCCTGCCATATAAACGAGCCAGGAAGGCCACTCCGAGTCCCGTGCAGGATTCAGCGTACAGGCTGATCCAGGAGGCTTCGGCGTCCCTCCGAGCCTTCCCCAGTCCTGAAGAGGCCTTTGCCTGCATGGCTGCCACAAAATTGCAGGGCATGCAGGAGGGCCAACGCAAGATCTCTGAGGACCTGATTTATAAAGTCCTTCGTAAGGGGTTGAGTGGGGAACTGACACACAAGACGGATGTCATTGAGAGGGACGATCCTCCTCCTCCTCCTTCTCCTGCTGCCACAACTCCACCACCACAGCCAAAGCCTGTAAGGAAACGTGGAAAGAAGACCAAAGAGTGATGACCCTGGGTTCAGTCTGGTCTGACAGAAGATGCAGTCTCTTGTATGACCACAGCCTGGGGACACAGATGTCATCTGCTGCTTTCCGGATCTCTGGGACTTCTGGACCAGACTGCCCTCCCTTAGATAAGGACTCCTCAGGCCACCAATTTTGCTTTTAAATAATTGATGTGTGCCCTGGGGGTCCAAGGCTTTACCCACTTCTGCAGTTTCTCCAGCGTTGCCTCCCTCTTTGTTTAGTTGTGAGCCCTTAATAAAATTTTTTTAGGGAAATTCTACTCTCCTGTGTGTGTTTTCATCCAAAAAGGACAGTTTGTTGGTGACGATTCAGGTACATTTCTAAAGTACAATGTGAAATTAACAAGGGACAACAACACCAAATAATCTCCTACAGATTAAATAGAACAACATATTAGTGGAGTTGTGGGAACTTGTCACCAAAAACACACACAAACATTTTCGGGAGTACAAATCAAAATCACCAAAAAAATAAAAAATAAAAAAGAGAAACACAAAAAAAGAATCTACATTAAAGTAAAGTACAAAAATAACAAAAAATTTTGTTGTCAGATGTGAGAAATCTAAATATATTGAGGGAATCCCGATAAATAGTAACAAAATAAGTTTGTGAGAAGTGTGTGTGAATATGAGCATCAAAACTACTTAATTCTTGTCACATTATAAAGAAGAAGAGAGTGTGCTGTATTAAACCATTTTGAACATTGCAGCGTGACGAAAGTGCTGTATCCATTCCGAACGCTACGTTTACCAGAACGAGCTGTCCCGTGTCGGAATTTCTTCTGAGCATGCGTGGCACTTTGTGCGTCGGAACAGGCCACAAACGGTCGGAATTGACGCGATCGGATTTTGTTGTCGGAAAATTTTATCTCCTGCTGTCCAACTTTGTGTGTCGGAAAATCCGATGGAAAATGTCCAATGGAGCCCACACACGGTCGGAATTTCCGACAACACGCTCCGATCGGACAATGTCCATCGGAAAATCCGACCGTGTGTACGGGGCATAATGGTTATTTCACAGTAAGCCTTACTGAGGAAGGCAGAAGTGTTAAGCTTTACTGCAAAGTGGGTGACAACGTAGGCTCTCACAGATCAGATAACAGATATTTTAGGCAAGACCGCAAGTTCCCATCTGATTTTGCAAATAAACACATGTATTAACTGATTGTTTATCTAGATATTAGGGCCCATTCACTCCATGTGCATTAGCCTGCGGTGTTCATTGCAGTCTGAACGTATAGACAAGGCAGTCTGCCTTATGTACTATTTTTTTTAGTTCGCAGTTCATTTTGTGACATTTCAATAAATCTAAAAAAGAAGAGAAATCAACAGTGTAATGCATTGCAACAATGCATCACGCCGCCCTTACACAATGCATTTCATTGCATTTCAATTGGATTTCAAATAAAAAAAATGCCTATCCTGTTTCTTCAGAAACAAGTGGTGAAGAAGCTTGGAGTGGTCCACCCTAACTACCACATTTTCTTGGACAGGGAGCTGGTCATATAAGGGGCCTGAACAGTAAGGCTAGGTTCAAACCTGAGATTTTTAGCACATTGGCCCACTTTTTAGTAAAAAAAAAAAATTTATGCTTTCTGCTTTTTTTTTTTACTTGGACAATGAAAGTCAAATAAAGTAGAGGTTGTTAGGAGTGGGGATTTGTTGCCATGCACGAAAACGCACAGAATTGTTACATATGATTTTTTTGCACTGCCCTAAAAGTTTTTGGGTCGTGTGTTGATGCACCCAAGAATGCACCTGTACTATTTTTCCTAACACCTTAGGGCCTAAGGGTTACACTTGTGTAGAGAGCAGGGTCGTACAGGCAGACATAGACAATATACTTACGTCCACCAAGAAGAAGAATTACCAATATTGCTGATAGCTGCAGAGACAGGAAAAGTTTCATTGTAATGGTTATTTCACAATAAGCCTTACTGAGGAAGGCAGAAGTGCTAGGGTACTTTCATACTGAGGCGTGCGGGCGCTGGCGGTACAGCGGTGCTAAATATAGCTTATATCACTTATCTAGCTTTATGTTTAGACGTTACCCATTAGGTTGTCTGTTAATTGTTTGTCATCCACATGTACAAATATTTAAACATAAGCTAGTTATGCAACTCTTTACAGTTCTGAGTACATATGGGAGATCTCTCTCTTTTTTCTTACAGCAACCTACAAGAGTTCTATTACATGGAGCCCGTTTGAGCATTGCTATTATGCATTCTCTCCGGACATCCATTCCCTTTTAATTTTGGTTTTTGAAAGGGTATCCTTCTTATTCATTGAACTTTTGATGTTTTGACTTCTTGATACAATATTTAAACAAATATTCACATGAGTATTTTGGGATCCCTAACCTGTAACCATTCTATAAGCACAGTTTTATGTCTCATTTTTGTGCAAAATGTTCTTAATGGTTGAAATTCATACTTTAATTAGTTTTTTCATTTTATTTGCATATTAATTGGGTTATGAGTGCTCTGTATTGAATGTAGGATTATCTGACACATTGGTCTTCTTTTTTTTTACTTTCTTTGATTATGGACTAGAATGTTGTGTATGACGAGTACTTAGCACCACACACTAAAATCATCTATTTAGGTATAATTGCCTATGATGTCCTGTACACTGAGATCTCAGCACTTGTTGCTTGGCATTGCTTGTCTTGCACTCATAACACATATCAACGTCCCAATAAACACTATTCCATATGATTCAATTTTTTAGGTAATCATATTACACCATCATCATGATACTATTGTCCCTTTTGACAGTTCTATATATACATTAACTGATAATGTCCTGCTTTGTCTTTCATTCCAATGTCGATGTAGTACACATGTTTACGTGGGACAATGTAAATGAACACTTCATTTATGGGATTTATTGTTCCATTTCGGTCATTCCAGCTTTGTGTCTATATTTAACACGTACATTCATACAGAACAATGTTACACTACTGATAATGTATCCACAGTACACATCTATTTTCACCTTAGTTGTATCTTTTATGGTTTTTTTTTCCCAATTTTTTAGCAATTTTTTAATTTCCCTTCCCCCGATTTTTTGGGCTCTAGGGCATTCATTTCACTCACCATTCACCATCACAAGCATCACCATATTAACCTTTCTATTCATTATAACAGTTTTTTTGAAACTGTAGTCACCACACACATAGTGATTATTCTCCTTTGCACAAAAAAAAAAAAAATTTTTAGTCCTCCTAGTCTTATTATACACATATCTTTTTATTGTGTTTCGTTTCTTTGTATTCATTTCATTTAACTCAATTCATGTATAGTCCTGACTAGGTCATCTTAAATAATTTATTTCATTTAATCTTTTTTCTTTTTCACTTTTTTATTCTGTTGCTTACACACTATATCATCTTGAGAATTCCCTTACTTCACAATTTACCACTCAGCAGCATGTGCGGAGATCTCAGGTGGCCGGTTACCAGCTGTTCTGAGTTCCTATATAATCGTATGGTCACATGTTTGATTACATAGAGTATATATGTGGTTTGTATTCTCATATTTGTCAGCTATGAGTAAGCACTTGGTATAAGTGTGAAACGCGTCAGCTGTCTTTCTGTACCACTCTGCTTTGGTGTCATGTATACTTTGTGATCCTGGTTCACAAATAAAAGCATAAGAAACTTTTATCTGTGTGTGGCTGTCCAGAATTTCTCGCGTAATGTTCGCGTAAATTCCGATCGTGTGTACACAATTCCGACGCACAAAGTGCCACGCATGCTCAGAATCAAGCAGAAGAGCCGCACTGGCTTTTGAACTTAATTTTTCTCGGCGTACGTGTTGTACATCACCACGTTCTTGACGTTCGGAATTTCCGACCAACTTTGTGTGACCATGTGTATGCAAGACAAGTTTGAGCCAACATCCATCGGAAAAAAAACATGGATTTTGTTGTCCGAATGTGCGATCGTGTGTATGAAGCATAAGCCTTACTGAGGGAGGCAGAAGTGTTAAGCTATACTGCAAAGAGGATAACAATTTAGGTCCTCACAGATCAGATAACAGATATTTTAGACAAAACCGCAAGTTCCCATCTGATTTTGCAAATAAACACAAAAATAAATTAAATAGGCACATTTTATTAGCTGTAGATTGTTTAGCTATATATTAGGCCCCATTCACTCCATGTACATTGGCCCTTCGATCATTGCAGTTCAAACGTATAGACAAGGCAGTTTGACTTATGTACTGTTGTTTCAGTTCACAGTTCATTTTGTGACATTTCAATAAAGCTAAAAAAATGAAAATAAACTGTGCGATGCATTTCAACAATGCATCACGCCACCTTACACAATGCACACCAGTGTGTGCATGTTATAGAGAGCATAACGCGCATCTCCAGGTGTAAATGAGCTTTTAATCACCTGGAGTAAACACTTGCCTATTTCTTTATCAATTAAGGGGATTTCACATAAAAAACAGAAAAGAAAATCCTGTTTCTTTAGAAACAAGTGGTAGAGTAGCTTGAAATGGTTCACCTTTAAAGGCTAAGTCCACCTTTTTTTCCCTGAATTTCAGCCCCCCTATGCAGCAATATTGTACCTCTTTTGCAAAAATAAAACTGCTTCCCATTTATTCTACACACGCTTACCTCACTCTCTTCATAGCCATTTACAAACACTGATCCATTACTTCTGCCTTACTTCCTGGACAGACTTTAGGTCATGACACAGAAAGGTGTTGACCAGCCAAGGGTAGATGATGCAGGGTGTGTGCTAATGAGATCAGCTGGTCAACTCCTTCCTGTCTCATGACCTAAAATCTGTCCAGGAAGTAAGGCAGAAGTAATGGAGCAGTGTTTTTAAACAGCTGTGAAGAGAGTGAGGTAAGCGTGTGTAGAATAAATGGAAAGCTGTTTTTTTTTTTGGCAAAAGAAGTACATTAATGCTATATTGGTATATAGGGGGGCTGGAATTTAGAAAAAAAAGGTGAAAAAGCTTTTAACTACTAGATTTTCTTGGACAGGGAGCTTGTCACATAAAGGGCCTGAACTAAAGTGACAAGATTTTTAAAATTAAATCCGGGGGGGCATATAATTTTTTCACTAGTAATGGCAGCAATGAGCGACTTATAGTGGGACTGCGATATTGTGGCAGACAAATTGGACACTAAATTACACTTTTGACACTTTGTAGGAACCAGTGGCACTAATACAGTGATCAATGCTAAAAATATGCACTGTCACTGTACAAATGACACTGGCTTGGAAGCGGTTAACATCTAGGGCAATCAAAGGGTTAAATGTGTGCCTAACAAGTGTTTTCTCACTGTGGGGGAGGTGCTTTTTACTAAGGGAAGGCATAGATCCCTGTCCTTGCTTTGCAGGAACACAGGATCAATGTCTTCCATACCGACAAGAACGGAGATCTGCCTTGTTTACATAGGCAGACTGCCATTCTGCCTGTGTACAGAATGATCGGCTCCAATACCCAGAAATGCAGGATCATGTATATATACATGATTCTGTGCAGCACGACCGCCCTGTAGCAGTAAATCTGCTATGGTGTGGTCGGCAACTGGTTAAGATCATCAGCATTATGATAACACACAGGCAGCAGGCACTCTATCATGGTTCTGGATGGCTCTGTCACAGTGTGTCACATAACCTGGCTGCTGGGTGCTAATTTTGTTAACTTATGACCAATAAGTTAACAAAATCAGCACCCAGCAGCCATGTTATTATGCCAGAGAGACAGACACAGTGCAATGTAGTCTATTCAGACACCCCCAAAGCACACCTGTGTTGAAGCCTTGAAGGCACTGGCAGCCCCACGATCAGATCCGCTTACCCTCTGTTCCTGCTGGACACTGTCAGCTGAGCTCAGCTGCCTCTCTCTGCCTGTCGCCGCTGCCGCCTGCGTCTCTAGTCTCACTCTCTGGGCCCCGGCTACTACAGGATGGGGAGACGTATCCTTGCAGAGTTGAATCATCCACAAAGTCCTCATGACTAGGGATGAGCCGAACACTCCCTGGTTCGGTTCGAATCCAGAACATGCGAACGGACCAAAAGTTTGCGCGAACATTCAAAAGAGAAATCAAAAGTGCAAATTTTAAAAGCTAATATGCAAGTTATTGTCCTAAAAAGGGTTTGGGGACCCGGGTCCTGCCCCAGGGGACATGTATCAATGCAAAATAAAGTTTTAAAAACGGACATTTTTCCGGGAGCAGTGATTTTAATGATGCTTAAAGTGAAAAAATAAAAGTGAAATATTCCTTTAAATATCGTACCTGGGGGGTGTCTATAGTATGCCTGTAAAGTGGCACGTATTTCCTGTGTTTAGAACAGTCCCTGCACAAAATGACATTTCTAAAGGAATAAAAGTCATTTAAAAATGCTTGCGGCTGTAATGTAATGTTGGGTCCCGGCAATATGGATGAAAATTATTGAGAAAAACAGCATGGGTGACCCCCCAGACCCTTACCAGGCCCTTTGGATCTTGTATGGATATTAAGGGGAACCCCGCACCCAAATTAAAAAAAGAAAAGGCGTGGGGCCCCCAGGTCCTATATACTCTGAACAGCAGTATACAGGCGGTCCCCGGGTTACAAACAAGATAGGGACTGTAGGTTTGTTCTTAAGTTAAATCTGTTTGTAATTTGGAACAGGTAGATTTTTTAAGTGTAGCTCCAGCCAAAAAATCTATTTTTAAGCTTTTTGGATAACATGGGGAAAGGTTATCATCACCCCTGTAACATTTGTTTTGCTGTCTGTGCCCCTGTTCAGAAGATTTCACCTCACTTTCTGTCCCAATGACAATTGGATTTTGAAAATTTGAGGTTTTTAGGGAAACAAGGATTGGTGATAAAGCATCAGTGGAGACACCTTTTTCCCAACTCTTACAGGAGAGAATTTCCCTTCCTAGGGGTAGATTTCCTTTCACTTCCTGTTGTCTGCCTCCGTTTGTAAGTAGGAGTCGTTTGTAAGTCAGATGTTTGAAAGTAGGGGACCGCCTGTATATACTATACGGCCTGCCCTATATACTCTGCAGAGATTTGGGCCTTAGGTGTTGGTGGTACCAGAACACTGTAAGCCCTCACAGTTACTCTTGGTGGGCGCTGGAACTGGCCCTGCTGTGAAATATTATATCAAGAATTGTAATTACATGCCCCTGTTGAACAAAGTCAGAAAAATTGGGCCTTTGGTGCTGGTGTTGCCACAACACTGTAAGCTCTCACAGTTACTCTTGGTGGGCGCAGGAACGGGCCCTGCTGTGAAATATTAGATCAAAAATTGTAATTACACGCCACTGTTAAACAGGGGCAGAAAAATTGGGCCTTTGGTGGTGGTGGTGCCACAACACTGTAAGCCCTCAGTTACTCTTGGTGGGTGCAGGAACGGGCCCTGCTGTGAAATATTAGATCAAAAATTATAATTATGCGCCCCTTTTAAACAGGGGCAGAAAAATTGGGCCTTAGGTGGTGGTGGTGACACAACACTGTAAAGCCTCACAGATACTCTTGTTGAGCGCAGGAACAGGCCCTGCTGTGAAATATCACAGCAAAAATTGTAATTACATGCCCCTGTTAAACAGGAAACAGGGGCAGAAAAATTGGGCTTTAGGCACTGGTGCTGGTGCCACAACACTGCAACCTCTCACAGATACTCTAGCTGAGCGCAGGAACATGCCCTGCTGCAAAATATAACAGCAAAAATTGTAATTACGCGCCCCTGTTATACAGGGGCAGAACAATTGGGCCTTAGGCGGCGGTGGTGGTGGTGCCACAACACTGCAACCCCTCACAGATACTCTAGTTGAGCGCAGGAACGTGCCCTGCTGCTAAATATTACAGCAAAAATTGTAATTACGCGCCCCTGTTATACAGGGGAAGAAAAATTGGACTTTAGGCACTGGTGCTGGTGTCCAGAACCAAAAATGTTCTTAGAAGCTATCAACATGAAAACTGAGGAGGAATAGGATAGTCACTCAGCATAACAGGATAGTCACTCAGCATCAGCATAGACAGTCTTCAAGGGATCTCACATTCATAAAAAAATTAATCGGTTAGCATCAGGTGCTTGGTAGCTGGTGATCCAAGACTGATTCATTTTTATGAAGGTGAGCTGATCAACCGAGTCTGTGGACAGGCGCACTCTGTGATCGGTTACAAAGCCTCCAGCAGCACTGAATGTGTGTTCAGATAGAACGCTGGATGCAGGACAGGCCAGTATCTCAAATGCATACTGTGAAAGCTCTGGCCAGTGATCCATCCTCAAGACCCAGTACCCAGTAACCCAGTGGATGTTCGGTTGGAAAGGTCTCCAAGTCTGATCTTACCCCAAGGTATTCCTGCACCATGTAAATCAGACGCTGGCAATGGTTGCTGGAACCGATCAGACCTTGGGGCTGCAGACTAAAAAATTGTCTGAACGCATCGGTCAGACAGCCACCTTCTCCACCGCTCCTTCTGTGACTGACCAAAGCCTCAGCAACACGTTGTCCAGGAGGACCAGGAAATTGTAACTTCCCAGGCTCTGGAAATGCATTGCACAAACCTTTCTGCAAGGCCTCCCAAAGATGTTTCATCCTCTGCTCCCTCTGCGTCGGCTGGATAAGTTCTGCAACCTTACCCTTGCAAGTCCCCCTCTTCCTCCCTCTGTTCTGCTTCAAGTGCCCTGTCCATTATTCCATGCAGCCTGTGCTCCAACAGGAAGACAAGAGGGACAGTATCACTGATGCATGCACTGTCACTGCTCACCATCCTCGTGGCCTCCTCAAATGGTGACAGGACAGTGCATGCATCCTTGATCATTAGCCACTGGCATAGCAAAAAAAAGCCAAGCTCCCCTGACCTTGTCCTGGTGCCATACTCGCACAGATACTTATTGATGGCCCTCTGCTGCGTGTGTAGCCGCTGCAGCATTGCCAACGTTGAGTTTCACCTGGTGGGCATGTCACAGATGAGGCGGTTCTTGGTCAGGTTGCATTCCTTTTGAAGGTCAGCCAGCCGAGCACACAGACTTTCCTGGCCTGCCTCAGGAGATACTGTAAGCCTGGGTACCTGCACAAGAACCACTGCACCACCAAATTAAGGACATGAGCCAAACAGGGAACATGGTTCAAGTGTCCTTGTCGGAAGGCAGAGAGGAGTTTGGTGCCATTGTCGCAAACCACCATTCCTGGCTGAAGCTGGCGTGGCGTCAACCACCTCTGAACCTGCCCCTGCAGAGCTGCCAGAATCTCTGCCCCAGTGTGGCTCCTGTCCCCTAAGCAGACCAACTCAAGCACCACATGGCATCTTTTTGCCTGAGTGCTTGTGTAGCCCCTAGAAAGTCTACGGAGCACCGCTGGTTCCGAAGACAAATCTGTACAGGAAGAGGCCATAGAGGAAGAAGAATAGGAGGGGGTGGAGGAGAGAGGTGTGGCAGAATCACCACTACCAGCATTTTGGAGGCATGGTGGCGAAACAAGCTCCAACATTACTGCACCCTGTCCTGCATCCTTCCCAGCTGCCAGCAGGGTTACCCAGGTAACGAAAAAAGGTAACGTCCCTGTCCATGCCTGCCAGACCATAAGTCAGCGGTAATATGCACCTTACTGCTGACCGCCCTGTCCAACGAGGCCAAGACATTGCCTTCCACATGCCGGTAGAGAGCCGGAATGGCCTTCCAAGAAAAGAATGGCGTTTGGGAACCTGCCACTGAGGTACCGCACATTCCACAAATTCTCGAAAGGGGGCAGAGTCTACCAGCTGAAAAGGCAGCAGTTGGAGTGCTAGCAATTTAGCCAAACTAGCATTCAGCCGCTGAGCATGTGGATGGCGGGGACCGAATTTCTTTCGCCAGTTTAGCAACTGGGGTAGGGAAATTTGTCTGCTACAATTGGATTTAGGTGTACCGCTAGCAGATTGCCCACAAATGCTTGGAACACCTAATTCTACACCTTCATTCCTCTCAGTGCAGGTCTCTGAGAGGACTGAAGGTATAGTGGGGTTGGAGATCCCAACTGATGAGGAGCAAGGAGAGGTCCGCCTTGTTCTTTGGTGTGGGTCTTTTAAGTACTGTTGCCAACGGACTGCATGGGAGCTCGACATATGTCTGGTCAAGCATGTGGTGCCCAAGTGGCTGCTGTTTTGGCCACGCTTAATACGCTTTAGACATATGTTGCAAACAGCAACGGAGCAATCTGCTGCACATGTCTCAAAAAAGGCCCACACCAAAGAACTTTTGAAAAAACGCGCGGAGTCAGCAGCGCCCTGCACATGTGGAGCTCTGCGGTGTGATGCAGTCGGTTGGCTGTCCTTAAGCTGGCCCCTGGAGGGCATCCTGCCTCATTGGAGATGTGCCTCATCCTCCTCCTCTCTTCTATCAGGCACCCACGTAGAGTCAGTGACCTCATCATCCCCTCCCTCCTTGCCACTGGAGCAAACCTGGCAGTATGCTGCAGCTGGGGGAACATGACTGCCAGTTTCTTTTCCTTGGGCACCCCCTCTCTCTGGGCTCATGTTACTGCCTTCATCCTCAACCTGGGCACCATCATCGGAGCCTTCAAAATGCTGCGCATCCTCCTGCAGCATGTACCCGACACTGTGGTCGAACAGTTCGGGGGACTCCTCAGGACATGATGGTGGGGCTAGGGAAGGAGTGACTGATGCCATTGAGCCGATGGAATAGGCTGCTTTGGCAGCTGCATTGGCAGCCAAACTTCTCTCTGGGTGACAGAGGATGAGGAGGATGAGGACGGCTTTGTCATCCACTCTACCAACTCTTCTGCATGTTGTTTCTCAACACGGCCAGCTGCTGAAAAAAAGGACAAGCGTGCCCCACGGCCACATGTTGAGGATGCACCGTGTCCACGACCAGCACTGTTGGCTGTAGACACAGAGCCTGCTTGCCCTCTTTTAGTGACCTGTGAGCATCTGCCTTTCCTTGGTGGCCTTCCAGACATGTTGTAAAATTGGATTAGCAAAACACCGCCTGAAGTTTACTAGAAAAATTACACCAGGAATGGCCTGCAGTCAGGTATAGGCTTGGATAGACTAGAATACAGTGGATATATATGTAGGAGACTGTATATATATCTTTATGCACTGCAGATCACTGAATCACCTACCTGGCCTGCCTGCCTGAAAGTGTCATTGAAAACGTACATCAGGAATGGCCTGTAGTCAGGTACAGGCTTGGCTAGACTAGAATGCAGTGGATAAATATGTAGGAGACAGTATATATATTTGATGCACTGCAGATCACTGAATCACCTGCCTGCCTGAAATTGTATTTGAAAACATACACCAGGAATGGCCTGTAGTCAGGTATAGGCTTGGCTAGACTAGAATGCAGTGGATATATAAGTAGGAGACAGTATATATATTTTATGCACTGCAGATCACTGAATCACCTGCCTGCCTGCCTGAAAGTGTATTTGAAAACGTACACCAGGAACTACCTGCAGTCAGATATAGGCTTGGCTAGACTAGAATGCAGTGGATATATATATGTTGGAGACTGTATATATATGTAATGCACTGCAGATCACTGAATCACCTGCCTGCCTGAAAGTGTATTTGAAAAAGTACACCAGGAATGGCCTGTAGTTAGGTATAGGCATGGCTAGACTAGAATGCAGTGGATATATATGTAGGAGTCTGTATATATATTTTATGCACTGCAGATCACTGAATCACCTGCCTGCCTGAAAGTGTATTTGAAAACTTACACCAGGAACTACCTGCAGTCAGATATAGGCTTGGCTAAACTAGAATGCAGTGGATATATATACAGTGGGGACGGAAAGTATTTAGACCCCCTTAAATTTTTCACTCTTTGTTTTATTGCAGCCAATTGCTAAAATCATTTAAGTTCATTTTTTCCTCATTAATGTACACACAGCACCCCATATTGACAGTAAAACACAGAATTGTTGACATTTTTGCAGATTTATTAAAAAAGAAAAAGTGAAATATCACATGGTCCTAAGTATTCAGACCCTTTGCTCTGTATTTAGGAGAAGCACCCTTTTGATCAAATACAGCCATGAGTCTTTTTGGGAAAGATGCAACAAGTTTTGCATTGCAATTCACACCTGGATTTGGGGATCCTCTGCCATTCCTCCTTGCAGATCCTCTCCAGTTCTATCAGGTTGGATGGTAAATGTTGGTGGACAGCCATTTTTAGGTCTCTCCAGAGATGCTTAATTGGGTTTAAGTCAGGGCTCTGGCTGGGCGATTCAAGAACAGTCACAGAGTTGTTGTGAAGCCACTCCTTCATTATTTTAGCTGTGTGCTTAGGGTCATTGTCTTGTTGGAAGGTAAACCTTCGGCCCAGTCTGAGGTCCTGAGCACTCTTGAGAAGGTTTTCGTCCAGGATATCCCTGTACTTGGCCGCATTCATCTTTCCCTCGATTGCAACCAGTCGTCCTGTCCCTGCAGCTGAAAAACACCCCCACAGCATGATGCTGCCATCACCATTGTCAGACTTACACGTACCTGACTGACGAACCCGGTATAGCAGGTGAGGCCTCCCGTATGTATCTGGTTCCCAGCCCCTGGTAGTGTAAACAGAAGGCACAGGAGTGCAGAGTGGTAAGAGAGCCTGGCAGGTGACTTGCGGAGGTAAGACCCTGGATCCTGATGCGTATGGTCTGGAAGTCCTAGAAAGTAAGGGTCTAGGCAGCTGGTGCAGAGCAGGAGCAAAGTGGGCAGGTCCGGGTCACAGGCAGAGTTGGCAACAAACGGTCAGCGAGGTACAGAGGAGCAGGCAGGCTCAAAGTCCGGGTCACAGGCAGGGTTGGCAGCAGGCAGGCAGCGTGGTACAAAGGAATAGGCAGAGTCGTAGTCAAGGAAAGCCATGGTCAGGTGCAGGCGGATAACAAGAGGAGTCCAAAGGCAGGCCGGGGTCACTTAGTCGATCAAACAGGAAGCAAACAGGAAACAGGAAATCAGGAACTGGGAGCTGCAGATCAGACAACACCGAGCAGAAGATTCCAGCAGACTAAATAGGGAGGTTGGCGCCAAACGCCATGCGCGTGTCCGCGCCAGCGCGCCCGCACAGCGGCGTGAACGGGCGTGCGCCAGCACGGACCGGCGCGAACCGGCGCACACTGGAGCGCCCAATAGTCAATCTATTCAGAGAACTCCTCTGACAGTGCCCCCTCCTAAAGGGCGGCCTCCGGACGCCCATCTGGGCCAGTCTGGCAGCATGAGCATTCCAGAAGTCTCTTAAAAGTTCCTTAGTGTGCAGATTGCCTTCTGGTTCCCAGGAGTTATCTTCTGGTCCATACCCCCTCCATTTGATCAAATATTGGACTTGATCATTTCTCTTCCTGCAGTCCAGGATTGCTTCCACCTGAAACTCTGTCTCGTTGTCCACAATTACAGGTTCAGCTGGGCCGGTATTACGGCCCGAAAAGGAATTGGGAATAGCAGGTTTCAGCAAGGATACGTGGAAGACTGGGTGAACTTTTAATGCACTGGGTAGATCCAGTTCATAGGTCACATCATTAATTTTCCTTTTGATTGGAAATGGACTCATGAATTTGGGACCCAACTTCTTTGAGGGACAGGCCAACTTTAAGTTGAGGGTGGACGACCAAACCTGGTTGCCAGGTTCCAGAATGAGTTCTCCACACTTCTTCCTATCGAACATCCTTTTATTATATTCTTGGGTTTTAGCCATGGTTTTGCGTAGTAATTTATTATTGGTGACAAAGAAGTCCATTGTTTCAGAAGCTGCAGGAATAGAGCACTCGGGTAAGGTTTCAGGCAGGAATGACGGGTGAAAGCCATAATTGGCGAAGAATGGTGTCTGTTTAATAGCTGAGTGCACAGAGTTGTTGTATGTGAACTCAGCAATAAGCAGAAGAGAGACCCAATCGTTCTGTGAGAAGGTGGAAAAGCATCTGAGGTATTGCTCCAGGGTTTGGTTAGTTCTCTCTGTCTGCCCGTTTGTCTGGGGGTGATAGGCAAATGAGAACGCCAACTCAATTTCAAGTGACCCACAGAGAGCCTAGAAGTGAACTGCACACCTCTATCGGAGACTATACTTGATGGTACTCTATGTAATCTTACGATTTCTCTGACAAAAATTTTTGCAGTTTCCACGGCAGAAGGTGTACCTTTCATGGGTAAAAAATGAGCCATCTTAGACAGTCTATCTACAATGACAAAAATGGTGGAAAAACCCTCTGCCAGGGGGAGTTCTACGACGAAGTCCATCGCAATCATTTTCCAGGGTCTTTCTGGAACGGGTAGAGGTTTTAGTAGACCCCAGGCCTTTGTCCGACTATTCTTGCTCCGAGCACAGGTGGTGCAGGACTCCACATAACTTTTACAATCCTTTACCAGTTGGGGCCACCAAAATGTACGTTGCACCAGCTCTGTCATCTTCAGTACGTCAAAATGCCCAGCTAACTTATGATCATGGCAAAGTTCCAGTACTGCCACTCTTAGATTCTCTGGGACCAAGATCTTGTCTTTGTACCAGAACAACCCATTTTGCAAGCTTACGTCGACTCCCATAGGTGGGGACAGATTCCCGGAGGCCTGTTTAAATTGGGATATGATATCCCCCTGTAGCAACAGAAAATTTCCAGCAGGAAGGATGGTGTCAGAAGGTAAAGGTTCCTCGGAATCCTGGAACATGCGGGATAATGCGTCTGACTTAGTGTTCTTGGAGCCAGGTCTGTACATGATGTGAAACTGGAACCTAGAGAAGAACAGAGCCCACCTTGCCTGCTGAGGTCTCAGTCTCTTGGCTGTTCTCAAGTACTCTAGGTTCTTGTGGTCGGTATAGCCAAAATGGGATGTGCAGCACCCTCTAGGAGATAACGCCACTCTTCCAATGCAGCCTTAATAGCTAGAAGCTCTCTGTCTCCAACATCGTAGTTCCTTTCCGCAGTGGAGAGTTTCCGAGAAAAAAAAAGCAACTGGATAAAGCAGGGACTTGGCACCTTGCCGCTGAGAGAGTACTGCCCCCACTGCAACCTCTGAAGCGTCCACTTCAAGAAAGAAAGGTAAGGCAGGGTTTGGATGCTTCAGGATGGAGGTGGAGTTGAACAACTTTTTAAGTTTGTCAAAGGCAGATTGTGCCTCGGTAGATCAACAAAAACGGTTCCCTTGCTTGGTTATTTCGGTAATTGGTGTAATAATTGCAGAGAAGCCTTTAATAAATTTGCGATAAAAGTTGGCGAAGCCAATGAAGCGTTGGACCCCTTTTTTATTGGAGGGAGCGGGCCAGTCGAGGATAGCTGCCACTTTTTGCGGATCCATTTTAATGCCGTCACTAGAAATGATTAGGCCGAGGAACTGGATGCATTGGCGTTCAAATTCGCACTTTTCTAATTTGGCAAAAAGTTCATGCTGCCTGAGCCGGGTTAGTACATTTCGGACATGCCTGCGATGTTCGATGACTGAGGAGGAGAAAATAAAAATGTCATCTAGATATACTATAACGTTTAAATCCAGGAGGTCACGTACAATATCGTTAATGAAGTTCTGAAACGTTGCAGGCGCATTGCACAGACCAAAGGGCATAACAAGATATTCAAAGTGCCCGAACCGGGTACGGAAGGCAGTTTTCCATTCATCTCCCTCTCTGATGCGGATTAGATTATCCACTTAAGGACCGCCTCACGCCGATGTACGTCGGCAAGGCGGCACGGGCAGGCAAAATCACGTACATACACGTGATTTGCCTCCCGCGGGTGGGGGGTCCGATCGGACCCCCCCCCCCGGTGCCCAAGGCGGTCCTCTTTTGTCCCCCCACGATCAGAGGTGAGGGGGAGGCCATCCGTTCGTGGCCCCCCCCTCGCGATCGCCGCCGGCCAATGGGAACATTCCTTTGCTGCTGTATGCTAAACAACAGCAAAGGAAAGATGTCATCTCTCCTCGGCTCGGTATTTTCTGTTCCGGCGCCGAGGAGAGAAGACATCAATGTGAGTGCACAAACACTACACACACAGTAGAACATGCCAGGCACACAAAACACCCCCGATCGCCCCCCGATCACCCCCCCCCTGTCACAAACTGACACCAAGCAGTTTTTTTTTTTTTCTGATTACTGCATGGTGTCAGTTTGTGACAGTTACTGTGGTGGGACAGTTACTGTTAGCCCTCTTTAGGTCTAGGATAACCCCCCCTAATAAAGTTTTAACCCCTTGATCACCCCCTGTCACCAGTGTCACTAAGCGATCATTTTTCTGATCGCTGTATTAGTGTCGCTGGTGACGCTAGTTAGGGAGGTAAATATTTAGGTTCGCCGTCAGCGTTTTATAGCGACAGGGACCCCCATATACTACCTAATAAATATTTTAACCCCTTGATTACCCCTTAGTTAACCCTTTCACCACTGATCACCGTATAAGTGTTACGGGTGACGCTGGTTAGTTTGTTTATTTTTTATAGTGTCAGGTTTAGCCCCCTGATCGCCCGGCGGTGATATGCGTCGCCCCAGGCAGCGTCAGATTAGCGCCAGTACCGCTAACACCCACGCACGCAGCATACGCCTCCCTTAGTGGTATAGTATCTGAACGGATCAATATCTGATCCGATCAGATCTATACTAGCATCCCCAGCAGTTTAGGGTTCCCAAAAACGCAGTGTTAGCGGGATCAGCCCAGATACCTGCTAGCACCTGCGTTTTGCCCCTCCACCCGGCCCAGCCCAGCCCACCCAAGTGCAGTATCGATCGATCACTGTCACTTACAAAACACTAAACGCATAACTGCAGCTTTCGCAGAGTCAGGCCTGATCCTTGCGATCGCTAACAGTTTTTTTGGTAGCATTTTGGTGAACTGGCAAGCACCAGCCCCAAGCAGCGTCAGGTTAGTGCCAGTACCGCTAACACCCACACACGCAGCATACACCTCCCTTAGTGGTATAGTATCTGATCGGATCAATATCTGATCCGATCAGATCTATACTAGCATTCCCAGCAGTTTAGGGTTCCCAAAAACACAGTGTTAGTGGGATCAGCCCAGATACCTGCTAGCACCTGCGTTTTGCCCCTCCGCCCGGCCCAGCCCACCCAAGTGCAGTATCGATCGATCACTGTCACTTACAAAACACTAAACGCATAACTGCAGCGTTCGCAGAGTCAGGCCTGATTCCTGCGATTGCTAACAGTTTTTTTGGTAGCGTTTTGGTGAACTGGCAAGTACCAGTGGCCTAGTACACCCCGGTCGTAGTCAAACCATCACTGCAGTAACACTTGGTGACGTGACGAGTCCCATAAGTGCAGTTCAAGCTGGTGAGGTGGCAAGCACAAGTAGTGTCCCGGTGTCACCAAAAAGACAAACACAGGCCCGTCGTGCCCATAGTGCCCTTCCTGCTGCATTCGCCAATCCTAATTGGGAACCCACCACTTCTGCAGCACCCGTACTTCCCCCATTCACATCCCCAACCAAATGCAGTCGGCTGCATGAGAGGCATTTTCTTTATGTCCTCCCGAGTACCCCTACCCAACGAACCCCCCCAAAAAAGATGTCGTGTCTGCAGCAAGCGCAGATATAGGCATGACACCCACTATTATTGTCCCTCCTGTCCTGAAAATCCTGGTCTTTGCATTGGTGAATGTTTTGAACGCTACCATTCACTAGTTGAGTATTAGCGTAGGGTACAGCATTGCACAGACTAGGCACACTTTCACAGGGTCTCCCAAGATGCCATCGCATTTTGAGAGACCCGAACCTGGAACCGGTTACAGTTATAAAAGTTAGTTACAAAAAAAGTGTAAAAAAAAAAAATAAAAATAAATAGTTGTCGTTTTATTGTTCTCTCTCTCTATTCTCTCTGTCTATTGTTCTGCTCTTTTTTACTGTATTCTATTCTGCAATGTTTTATTGTTATTATGTTTTATCATGTTTGCTTTTCAGGTATGCAATTTTTTATACTTTACCATTTACTGTGCTTTATTGTTAACCATTTTTTTGTCTTCAGGTACACCATTCACGACTTTGAGTGGTTATACCAGAATGATGCCTGCAGGTTTAGGTATCATCTTGGTATCATTCTTTTCAGCCTGCGGTCGGCTTTCATGTAAAAGCAATCCTAGTGGCTAATTAGCCTCTAGACTGCTTTTACAAGCCGTGGGAGGGAATGCCCCCCCCACCATCTTCCGTGTTTTTCTCTGGCTCTCCTGTCTCAACAGGGAACCTGAGAATGCAGCCGGTGATTCAGCCAGCTGACCATAGAGCTGATCAGAGACCAGAGTGGCTCCAAACATCTCTATGGCCTAAGAAACCGGAAGCTACGAGCATTTCATGACTTAGATTTCGCCGGATGTAAACAGCGCCATTGGGAAATTGGGAAAGCATTTTATCACACCGATCTTGGTGTGGTCAGATGCTTTGAGGGCAGAGGAGAGATCTAGGGTCTAATAGACCCCAATTTTTTCAAAAAAGAGTACCTGTCACTACCTATTGCTATCATAGGGGATATTTACATTCCCTGAGATAACAATAAAAATGATTAAAAAAAAAAAAATGAAAGAAACAGTTTAAAAATAAGATAAAAAAGCAAAAAAATAATAAAGAAAAAAAAAAAAAAAAAAAAAGCACCCCTGTCGCCCCCTGCTCTCTCGCTAAGGCGAATGCAAGCAGCGGTCTGTCGTCAAACGTAAACAGCAATTGCACCATGCATGTGAGGTATCACCGCGAAGGTCAGATCAAGGGCAGTAATTTTAGCAGTAGACCTCCTCTGTAAATCTAAAGTGGTAACCTGTAAAGGCTTTTAAAGGCTTTTAAAAATGTATTAATTTTGTTGCCACTGCACGTTTGTGCGCAATTGTAAAGCATGTCATTTTTGGTATCCATGTACTCGACCTAAGATCATCGTTTTTATTTCATCAAACATTTGGGCAATATAGTGTGTTTTAGTGCATTAAAATTTAAAAAAGTGTGTTTTTTCCCCAAAAAATGCGTTTGAAAAATCGCTGCGCAAATACTGTGTGAAAAAAAAAAATTAAACACCCACCATTTTAATCTGCAGGGCATTTGCTTTAAAAAAATATATAATGTTTGGGGGTTCAAAGTAATTTTCTTGCAAAAAAAAAAAATAACTTTTTCATGTAAACAAAAAGTGTCAGAAAGGGCTTTGTCTTCAAGTGGTTAGAAGAGTGGGTGATGTGTGACATAAGCTTCTAAATGTTGTGCATAAAATGCCAGGACAGTTCAAAACCCCACCAAATGACCCCATTTTGGAAAGTAGACACCCCAAGCTATTTGCTGAGAGTCATGTCGAGTCCTTGGAATATTTTATATTGTGACACAAGTTGCGGGAAAGAGACAAATTTTTTTTTTTTTTTTTTTGCACAAAGTTGTCACTAAATGATATATTGCTCAAACATTCCATGGGAATATGTGAAATTACACCCCAAAATACATTCTGTTGCTTCTCCTGAGTACGGGGATACCACATGTGTGAGACTTTTTGGGACTCTAGCCGCGTACGGGACCCCGAAAACCAAGCACCGCCTTCAGGCTTTCTAAGGGCGTGAATTTTTGATTTCACTCTTCACTGCCTATCACAGTTTCGGAGGCCATGGAATGCCCAGGTGGCACAAAACCCCCCCAAATGACCCCATTTTGGAAAGTAGACACCCAAAGCTATTTGCTGAGAGGTATAGTGAGTATTTTGCAGACCTCACTTTTTGTCACAAAGTTTTGAAAATTGAAAAAAGAAAAAAAAAAGTTTTTTCTTGTCTTTCTTCATTTTCAAAAACAAATGAGAGCTGCAAAATACTCACCATGCCTCTCAGCAAATAGCTTGGGGTGTCTACTTTCCAAAATGGGGTCATTTGGGGGGGTTTTGTGCCACCTGGGCATTCCATGGCCTCTGAAACTGTGATAGGCAGTGAAGAGTGAAATCAAAAAGTTACACCCTTAGAAATCCTGAAGGCGGTGATTGGTTTTCGGGGCCCCGTACGCGGCTAGGCTCCCAAAAAGTCCCACACATGTGGTATCCCCATACTCAGGAGAAGCAGCTAAATGTATTTTGGGGTGCAATTCCACATATGCCCATGGTCTGTGTGAGCAATATATCATTTAGTGACAACTTTTTGTAAAAAATTTTTTTTTTTTGTCATTATTCAATCACTTGGGACAAAAAAAAATAAATATTCAATGGGTTCAACATGCCTCTCAGCAATTTCCTTGGGGTGTCTACTTTCCAAAATGGGGTCATTTGGGGGGGTTTGTACTGCCCTGCCATTTTAGCACCTCAAGAAATGACATAGGCAGTCATAAACTAAAAGCTGTGTAAATTCCAGAAAATGTACCCTAGTTTGTAGACGCTATAACTTTTGCGCAAACCAATAAATATACGCTTATTGACATTTTTTTTACCAAAGACATGTGGCTGAATACATTTTGGCCTAAATGTATGACTAAAATTGAGTTTATTGGATTTTTTTTATAACAAAAAGTAGAAAATATCATTTTTTTTCAAAATTTTCGGTCTTTTTCCGTTTATAGCACAAAAAATAAAAACCGCAGAGGTGATCAAATACCATCAAAAGAAAGCTCTATATGTGGGAAGAAAAGGACGCAAATTTCGTTTGGGTACAGCATTGCATGACCCCGCAATTAGCAGTTAAAGCGACGCAGTGCCAAATTGGAAAAAGACCTCTGGTCCTTAGGCAGCATAATGGTCCGGGGCTCAAGTGGTTAAAGGCCCCACGGAGATCGAGTTTAGTGAAGATTGTTGCTGAACCCAGTCTTTGGAAGAGCTCAGGTACCAGAGGTAAGGGGTAGCGATTCTTGATAGTAATTTTGTTTAACTCTCTACAGTCGATACAAGGCCGAAGGGAGTGGTCCTTCTTTTCCACGAAGAAAATGCCGGCCCCGGCCGGTGACGTGGATGGATGGATGAATCCTCGCCTTAAGTTCTCATCAATATAGGTCTTGAGAGTACCCAGCTCCTGCTCTGTTAACGGGAAAATTCGTCCAAAAGGAACTTCAGACCCAGGCAACAGTTCTATCGGGCAATCATAAGGTCTGTGAGGAGGAAGGGTTTCCGCAGCCTTTTTACTGAAGACATCAAGAAAATCCCGATACGGAGTGGGAACCGCTTGCTGCGATTCGGTGTCCACGTCCAGACACATGAGTTGAGAAGAATCTGTAGGGGTGCTGGGCAAACAGTATTGCTGACAATAGTGGGAGCAGAATGGGCTTGTAGCCACGGCATTCCCAAAATAATCGGAAAAAGTGGAGAAGCAATCGCATCAAAACGAAGGAGTTCTCAATGGTGAGTACCCATGATGGCCAACAGAGGAATAGTCTCCTGGGTGATGGGACCAGAGCTGAGAGTGGAACCATCAGCGAGATGGACCGCAAGTCCCTGTGATTTTGCTTAGAGAGGAATGCGGTGGTTAGCGGCAAAGGTTAGGTCTATAAAACAGCTACAAGCTCCGGAGTCAATTATGACCGAGACTGTAAGATCCTGTCCTGGAAGCTGTAGAACAATGGGGAGAGCAAAATGATTAGCAGGATTACGCATGACAGGAGCACATTTAATAAAGGCTGAACAAGACTTACATGTCTTGTTAGGGCAAGATCTCACATAGTGACCTGACTCTCCGCACTACATGCATAGGTTGTTGACCCGTCGACGCTGTCGCTCTTCAGACGTGAGGGATGGTCGGAGAAGGCCAAGCTGCATTGGCTCAGGGGCATCAAGGACCGAAGTAGACGGTACACGAGGGCTTGGGCCGACAGAGCTGGTGGCACAAGGGACCTTTGGGGGGACCCAGGTAGGACGGAACTGACTGGTGGTTCTTTCGGAGCGGCGCTCTGAGGCACCGGTCTATCTGAACGGACAGGTTGATAAGGTCCTCCAACGTTTGTGGTACTCCAACCTGCGCCAATTCATCCTTAAGTGGATCGGAAAGACCCATGTGAAATTGGTAACGCAGGGCCGCGTCATTCCAATCCGTGTCTGAGCTCCAACGCCTGAATTCCAGGACGTAATCTTCCGCGGGTCTACGCCCTTGTTGTAGAGCATGCAAAGCGGACTCAGCGATGGCTTTCAACTGGGGGTTCTCATACAATTGGGACATGGTAGCAAAGAATGCATCCAGGTTGTCTAGAGATGCTGATTTCTGTTCCAGGAGACGGTGGGCCCAGGTCTGTGGTTCGCCGGATAGGAGAGAGATTACAAAGCTCACCTTCATTGCTTCCAAGGAGAAGGTTCGTGGTAACAGAGCAAAGTATAATTCGCAGGCATTGCGGAAGGATTGATACTTGCTACAATCACCGGAAAATCTGTCGTGTGTAGGAACCCTTGGCTCAGGAGGAAGCATGACCACGGAGGGAGGAGATGAGAGTCCGGTAGCAGAAGCAGCTAGAGGGCTAGCAGGTGAGGAGAGCACCTGGACTCTTTCTTCCAGCCTAGTGTAGCCTTCCTGAAGGCTCTTTACAGCTTGAGTGAGACCTGCCAGCTGTCTGCATAGCTCCTCCATGGGAGAGGATCCCTGCTAAGGCTCGGACATGGCTGTCCGATACTGTCAGACTTACACGTACCTGACTGACGAACCCGGTATAGCAGGGGAGGCCTCCCGTACGTATCTGGTTCGGGACCCTGGTAGTGTAAACAGAAGGCACACGAGCACAGAGTGGTAAGAGAGCCTGGCAAGTGACTTGCGAAGGTAAGACCCAGGATTCTGATGTGTATGGTCTGGAAGTCCTAGAAAGTAAGGGTCTATGCAGCTGGTGCAGAGCAGGAGCAAAGTGGGCAGGTCCGGTCACAGGCAGAGTTGGCAACAAAAGGTCAGCGAGGTACAGAGGAGAAGGCAGGCTCAAAGTCTGGGTCACAGGCAGGGTTGGCAGCAGGCGGGCAGCGTGGTACAAAGGAATAGGCAGAGTCATAGTCAAGGAAAGCCATGGTCAGTAGCAGGCAGATAACAAGAGGAGTCCAAAGGCAGGCCGGGGTCACTTAGGCAATCAAACAGGCAAACAGGAAACAGGAAGTCAGGAACTGGGAGCTGCAGATCGTACAGCACCGAGCAGAAGATTCCAGCAGACTAAATAGGGCAGCTAGCGCCAATCGCCATGCGCGCACCCGCACAGACCCGCACAGCAGCGCGAACGGGCGCACGCCGGCGCACACTGGAGCGCGCAATAGCCAATCTATTCGGAGAACTCCTCTGACAACCATGCTTCACTGTTGGGACTGTATTGGACAGGTGATAAGCAGTGCCTGGTTTTCTCCACACATACCGCATAGAATTAAGGCCAAAAAGTTCTATCTTGGTCTCATCAGACCACAGAATCTTATTTCTCACCATCTTGAAGTCCTTCGGGTGTTTTTTAGCAAACTCCATGCAGGCTTTCATGTGTCTTGCACTGAGGAGAGGCTTCCGTCGGGCCACTCTGCCATGAAGCCTCGACTGGTGGAGGGCTGCAGTGATGGTTGACTTTCTACAATTTTCTCCCATCTCCCGACTGCATCTCTGGAGCTCAGCCACAGTGATCTTTTGGTTCTTCTTTAACTCTCTCACCAAGGCTCTTCTCCCCTGATAGCTCAGTTTGGCCGGACGGTCAGCTCTGGTCATCCCAAAAGTCTTCCATTTAAGGATTATGGAGGCCACTGTGCTCTTAGGAACCTTAAGTGCAGCAGAAATTTTTTTGTAACCTTGGCCAGATCTGTGCCTTGCCACAATTCTGTCTCTGAGCTCTTCAGGCAGTTCCTTTGACTTCATGACTCTCATTTGCTCTGACATGCACTGTGAGCTGTAAGGTCTTATATAGACAGGTGTGTGGCTTTCCTAATTAAGTCCAATCAGTATTAGGGATGAGTCGAACACCCCCCGGTTCGGTTCGCACCAGAACCTGCGAACGGACCGAAAATTTGCACGAACGTTAGAACCCCATTGACGTCTATGGGACTCGAACGTTCGAAATCAAAAGTGAGAGAATTTCCCTTCCTAGGGGTAGATTTCATCTCACTTCCTGTTGTCTCCTTCCGTTTGCAAGTAGGAGTCGTTTGTAAGTTGGATGTTTGAAAGTAGGGGCCTGCCCTATATACTCAGCAGAAATTTGGGCCTTAGGTGTTGTTGTGGCCACAACACTGTAAGCCCTCACAGGGCCCTGCTGTGAAATATTAGATCAATAGGTAGGATACGAAACCACCTTGGTGGCCTTACCAGTAAAAACTCTGTTATTGAAGTCAACTATTCACTGTTATATGAAAGTTATGTACAAATGTTAATATGATTGTACCAATGTTATTTTCAAACATTAATAAAAGCTTCTTGTTTAAAAAAAAAAAAAGAAATATTAGATCAAGAATTGTAATTACATGCCCCTGTTGAACAGGGGCAGAAAAATTGGGCCTTTGGTGGTGGTGGTGGTGCTGGTGCCACAACACTGTAAGTCCTCACTCGCTCTTGGTGGGCGCAGAAACGGGCCCTGCTGTGAAATATTAGATCAAGAATTGTAATTACATGCCCCTGTTGAACAGGGGCTGAAAAATTGGGCCTTTGGTGGTGGGGGTGCTGGTGCCACAACACTGTAAGTCCTCACTCGCTCTTGGTGGACACAGAAACGGGCCTTGCTGTGAAATATTAGATCAAGAATTGTAATTACATGCCCCTGTTGAACAGGGGCTGAAAAATTGGGCCTTAGGCACTGGTGCTGGTGCCACAACACTGCAACCCCTCACAGATACTCTAGTAGGAACGCAGGAAGGAGCCCTGCTGCAAAGTATTGCATCAAAAATTGTAATTACACGCCCCTGTTAAGCAGGGGCTGAAAAATTGGGCCTTGGGCACTGGTGACGGCGCGAAGAACCCAAAATGTTCTTACAAGCTTTGAGCGTGATCATTGAGGAGGAAGAGGATAATTACTCAGGATAGTCACTCAGCATCAGCATAGGCAGTCTTTGAAGGGATCTGAGATTTCAAAAAAAATTATTCAGTTACATCAGCATCAGGTGCTTGGTAGCTGGTGGTGATCCAAGACTGATTCATTTTTATGAAGGTCAGTCGATCGACCGAGTCGGTGGACAGATGCACCCTGTGATCGGTTACAAAGCCTCCAGCAGCACTGAATGTGCGTTCCAAAAGACCACTGGATGCAGGACAGGCCAGTAGCTCAATTGCATACTGTGCAAGCTCTGGCCAGTGATCCAATGACCCAGTAACCCAGAGGTTTTTCAGTGGGAAAGATGTCCAAGCCATATTTTGCCCCTAGGTATTCCTGCACCATGTAAAACAGACGCTGGCGATGGTTGCTGGAACCGATCATACCTTGGGACTGCGGACTAAAAAATTGTCTGAACGCATTGGTCAGACGGCCACCTTCTCCACCGCTCCTTCTTTGACTGACCGAAGCCTCAGCAACATGTTGTCCAGAAACAGGAGTTTGTAACCTCCCAGTCTCTAGGAACGCGTTGCACAGACCTTTCTGCAAGGCCTCCCGAAGATGTTACATCCTCTGCTCCCTCTGCGATGGCAAGATAAGTTCCGCAACCTTACCTTGGAACGTGGATCAAGGAGGGTTGCCAGCCAGTATTGGTCCTTCTCCTTGATACCACGAATACAAGGATCCTTACACAGGATTTGCAGGATCAGGGAGGCCATGCAGCGTAGGTTTGCTGAGCATTCAGCCCGGAGTCCTCTGGGTCACCAAGGACACCATGGCCTGCAGCCACCTCCTCCCAGTCACGTACAAGTCCATGCATTTCTTGGGACTGATCCCTTAAAGACTGCTGCTGATGCTGAGTGCCAGGCTCCACCTCCATACTGACACAATCCTCCTCCTCCTCCTCCTCCTCTTCCTGTGTGATCAGCGGGCACGCAGGAACACTGTCTGGATAAAGGGGGCCTTGAGAGCTAAGGAAGTCCTCCTCTTCCTGCCTCTGTTCTGCCTCAAGTGCCCTGTCTATTATTCCACGCAGCGTGTGCTCCAACAGGTGGACAAGGGGGACAGTGTCACTGATGCATGCACTGTCACTGCTCACCATCCTCGTGGCCTCCTCAAATGGTGACAGGACAGTGCATGCATCCCTGATCATGGTCCACTGGTGTGGGGAAAAAAACAAGCTCCCCTGACCCTGTCCTGGTGCCATAGTTGCACAGGTACTCATTAATGGCCCTCTGCTGCATGTGCAGCCGCTGCAGCATGGCCAACGTTGAGTTCCACCTGGTGGGCATGTCACAGATTAGGCAGTTCTTGGGCAGGTTAAACTCCTTTTGGAGGTCCACCAGCTGAGCACTGGCATTATATGACCGGCGGAAATGCACACAGACTTTCCTGGCCTGCCTCAGGACATCCTGTAAGCCGGGTACCTGCCCAAGAACCGATGCACCACCAAGTTAAGGATGTGAGCCAAACAGGGCACATGGGTTATTTGTCCCTGTCGGAGGGCAGAGAGGAGGTTGGTGCCATTGTCGCAAACCACCATTCCTGCCTTAAGTTGGCATGGCATCAACCACCTCTGAACCTGCCCCTGCAGAGCTGACAGAACCTCTGCCCCAGTGTGGCTCCTGTCCCACAATCACACCAGCTCAAGCACCGCATGACATCTTTTGGCCTGCGTACATGCGTAGCCCCTTGAACACTTACGGAGCACCGCTGGTTCCGAGGACAAAGCACAGGAAGAGGCCATGGAGGAAGAAGAAGAGGAGGGGGTGGAGGAGAGAGGTGTGTCACAATCATTAGTAGTGGCATTTTGGAGGCGTGGTGGCGGAACAACCTCCAACACTACTGCACCTTGTCCTGCAGCCTTCCCAGCTGCCAGCAGAGTCACCCAATGCACGGTGAAACTTAGGTAACATCCCTGTCCATGCCTGCTGGACCATGAGTCAGCGGTAATATGCACCTTACCGCTGACCAGTGGTGGAACTACCGCCATAGCGACACATGCGGCCGCTATGGGGCCCGCAGCCAAGTTGGGGCCCGATGAGTGCCGTTGCTAGGTGGGTGCGGGCCGCACCGGGTGACACCCACCAGAGGGGCGCGGACCGAAGTCGCCTCCACCTCCTCTCTGTTTACATCCACAGAAGAGGAGGAGCCTGCGCTCGAGCCTCGAGGGACACACACCGCTGTGTATCTGAATACTGTCAGCGCTGTTCTGAGGTATGTAAGGGGGGGCGCGTCTGTACTGCTGGGGGGTCCTGCACTGAGGGGGTGTCTGCAATGCTGGGGGGGTGTCTGTACTCAGGGGGGTGGTCTGCACTAGGGGGGGTCATGCACTGAGGGGGTGTCTGCAATGCTGGGGGCGTGTCTGTACTGAGGGGGGTGGTCTGCACTAGTGAGTTTCCTGCACTTAGGGGGGTGTCTGCAATGCTGGGGGGGTGTCTGTACTGAGGGGGGTGGTCTGCACTAGTGGGGGTCCTGCACTGGGGGGGGTGTCTGTACAGCTGGGGGGGTCCTGCACTGAGGGGGGGTGTCTGTACTGGGGGGGTGTCTGCACTGAGGTGGGGGGTGTCTGCACTGAGATGGGTGTCTGTACTGCTGGGGGGGTCTGCACTGAGTTGGGGGGTGTCTGTACTGCTGGGGGGTCTGCACTGAGGTGGGGGGTGTCTGCACTGAGGTGGGGGGTGTCTGTACTGAGGGGGGTCTGTAATGCTGGGGGGGTGTCTGTACTTATGGGGGGTCTGCACTGAGGGGGGGTCTGTAATGCTGGGGGTCTGCACTAGGGGGGTGTCTGTACTAAGGGGGGTCTGTACTGGGGGGTGTCTGTACTGATAGGGGGTCTGCACTGAGTGAGGTCTGTACTAAGGGGGGTGTCTGCACTGCTGGAGGGGTCTGTACTACTGAGGGGGGTCTGCACTGAGGGGCGTCTGCATTGCTGGGGGGGTCTGTAATGCTGGGGGGGTCTGTACTGAGGGGGGTGGTATGTACTGAGGGGGGTGGTCTGCACTGGGGGGATGTCTGTATTGCTGGGGGGCTGGGGCCTGCACTGAGGGGGGGTGTAATGCTGGGGGGTCTGCACTAGAGGGGGTGTCTGTACTAACAGGAGTGTCTGTACTGAGGGGTGTCTGTACTGCTGGGGGGTCTGCACTGAGGTAGGGGGTGTCTGTACTGATGGGGGTATGCATGTGTGTCTTTCAGGGGCTGCATACTAGGGCTGGGGAAAAAAATCTATTTGAATCGAGTTGAGAGGTCAAATCGATTCAAATTTTCAGCAAATCGATTTTTTCGTTTTTTTTTTTCACCAGGACTGGCGCTGACACCGCGCTGGTCCTGAGGAGCTGCGGGCAGGAGTTTCTAGGCGAGGCCGCAGCTTCGGCTTAGTTCATGAGGCCGGACGCTGCGGACTAGGCCGAAGCCATGGCCTTGCCTAAAAACTCCTACCCGCCGCTCCTCAGGACTGGCGCGGTGTCCATCCAAAAAAAAAAAATCGCAGATTTTTTTTTTTTTTTAAATCGCCCAGCTCTACTGCATACAGTATACTGCATACTTTGTTGTTCAAAATTAATATAAGCTGTTGCCTGGGTACTGTGCCACATGGGTGTGGTAATCTGTTGTTCAATGGCATAGTTTTTTTTGTGGGGGGGGCCCCATACAACATTTTGCTATGGGGCCCTGTGATTGCTAGTTACGCCCCTGCCACTGACCGCCCTGTCCAGCGAGGCATGGACATTGCCTTCCACATGCCGGTAGAGAGCCGGAATCGCCTTCCGTGAGAAAAAGTGGTGTTTGGGTACCTGCCACTGAGGAACCGCACATTCCACAAACTCACGGAAGGGGGCAGAGTCTATCAACTGAAAAGGCAGCAGTTGAAGTGCTAGCAATTTTGCCAAGCTAGCATTGAACCGCTGGGCATGTGGATGGCTGGGAGCGAACTTCTTTCGGCGGTGCAGCAGCTGGGGCAGGGAAATTTGCCTGGTACAATCTGACGTTGGTGCACCGAAAGCAGATTGCCCACAAGTACTTGGCTGTGACACACCTAATTCTACACCTTTATTCCTCTCAGTGCAGGTCTCAGAGAGGACTGAAGGTATAGTGGGGTTGGAGATCTCAGTTGATGAGGAGCAAGGAGAGGTCCTCTTTGTTCTTTGGTGTGGGTCTTTTAGATACGCTTGCCAACGAACTGCATGGCAGGTCAACATATGTCTGATCAAGCATGTGGTGCCCAAGCAGGAGATATTTTGGCCACGCGAGATACGCTTGAGACATATGTTGCAAATAGCATCGGTGCGATCTGATGCACTCATCTCAAAAAAGGCCCACACCAAAGAACTTTTTGAATAATGCACAGAGACTGCAGCTCCCTGCACATGCGGAGCCTTGGGGTGTGATGCAGTCAGTGTGCTGCCCTTAGGCTGGCCCCTGGAGGGCATCCTGCCTTGTTGGTGATGTGCCGCCTCCTCTCTCCTATCAGGCACCCACGTTGAGTCAGTGACCTCATCATCCCTCCCTCCTCATCACTGGAGCAAACCTGGCAGTATGCTGCAGCAGGGGGAGCATGACTGCCAGATTGCTGTCCTTCTTGGGCACCCCCTCTGTCCGTGCTCACGTTACTGCCTTCATCTAGCTCAGTATCATCATCAGAGCCTTCCAAACGCTGGGCATCCTCCTGGAGCATGTACCCAACACTGTGGTCAAACAGTTCGAGGGACTCCTCAGGAGGACATGGTGGGGCTAGGGAAGGAGTCACTGATGACATTGAGCCGAGGGAAGAGGCCGCTGCTTTTCCAGACAAAGTACCCTGAGCATGGGTGAGAGAGGCTGAAGACGGCTTGGTCATCCACTCGACCAAGTCTTCCGCATGTTGCAGCTCAACGCAGCCAGCTGCCAAAAAAAAGGCCAAGAGTGTCCCACGGCCACGTGCTGATGAGCTGATGCAGCACTGTTGCCTCTAGACACAGAGCCTGCTTGCTCTCTTCTATTGGCTTGTGACTGTCTGCCTCTCCTTGTTGGCCTTCCAGACATACTAATGGCCTGTAGCTGCACTAAGCTGGGATATATATATATATGTACTGATACTGCAGCTAGCAAACCCAACTGCCTGCCTGTAGTATGAGAACACCACCAACCTTCTACAGGTAGCTTTAGCTGAACACTGTGCAGAGCTCGCAAAAAACTAACTTGTAGCTTATTTAGTTGTCTGCGGTAGTGATAGGATCAGGAAAACACCACCAACCTTCTACAGGTAGCTTTAGGTGAACACTGTGCAGAGCTCGCCAAAAACTAACTTGTAGCTTATTTAGCTGCCTGCGGTAGTGATAGGATCAGGAAAACACCACCAACCTTCTACAGGTAGCTTTAGCTGAACACTGTGCAGAGCTTGCACTACACCAACTTGTAGCTTATTTAGCTGCCTGCGGTAGTAATAGGATCAGGAAAACACCACCAACCTTCTACAGGTAGCTTTAGGTGAACACTGTGCAGAGCTCACCAAAAAATAACTTATAGCTTATTTAGCTGCCTGCAGTAGTGATAGGATCAGGAAAACACCACCAACCTTCTACAGGTAGCTTTAGCTGAACACTGTGCAGAGCTCGCAAAAAACTAACTTGTAGCTTATTTAGTTGCCTGCGGTAGTGATAGGATCAGGAAAACACCACCAACCTTCTACAGGTAGCTTTAGGTGAACACTGTGCAGAGCTCGCCAAAAACTAACTTGTAGCTTATTTAGCTGCCTGCGGTAGTGATAGGATCAGGAAAACACCACCGACCTTCTACAGGTAGCTTTAGCTGAACACTGTGCAGAGCTCGCAAAAAAATAACTTGTAGGTTTAGCTGAACACTGTTCAGAGGACGCACTACACTAACTTGTAGCTTTAGCTGAACACTGTGCAGAGGTCGCACTACACTAACTTGTAGTTTTCGCTGAATACTGTGAGGAGGACACACTACACCAACTTGTAGCTTTAGCTGAACACTGTGAGGAGGACGCACTACCCTAACTTGTAGCTTTAGCTGAACACTGTGCAGAGGTCACACTAAACTAACTTGTATTTTTAGCTGAACACTGTGAGGGGGACGCACCACACTAACTTGTAGCTTTAGCTTAACACTGTGCAGAGATCGCACTACACTACCTTGTAGTTTTAGCTGAACACTGTGAGGAGGACGCACTACACTAACTTGTAGTTTTAGCTGAACATTGTGCAGAGGTCTCACTACACTAACTTGTAGTTTTAGCTGAACACTGTGAGGAGGATGCACTACACTAACTTGTAGCTTTAGCTGAACACTGTGCAGAGGTCGCACTACAATAACTTGTAGTTTTAGCTGAACACTGTGAGGAGGACGCACTACCCTAACTTGTAGCTTTAGCTGAACACTGTGCAGAGGTCACACTAAACTAACTTGTAGCTTTAGCTGAACACTGTGAGGAGGACGCACTACCCTAACTTGTAGCTTTAGCTGAACACTGTGCACTACACTAACTTGTAGTTTTAGCTGAACACTGTGCAGAGGTTACTAACTTGTCGCTTTAACTGAACACTGTGAGGAGGATGCACTACACTAATTGTAAATAGTCTAGCTGTTGATTTAGTTGGCTGCAGTGTATTTAGTATATATATATACATATATATATATATATATATATATATATATATATATATATATATATATAAATAATAAAACAAAGCTGGGATGTGTGTGTGTATGTATATATATATATATATATATATATATACTAAATACACTGCAGCTAACTAAATCAACTGCCTGCCTGAAGTAGATTAGAAACAGTACAGCAGGAACGGTCTGCAGTGAGATCTAGCTAAGCTGGATACAGTGTGTGTGTGTATATATACAGTATATACAAAGCCGGGATGTATATATATGCAAACTACACTCCAGCTAACTGAATCAACTGCCTGCCTGAAGTAGATTATAAACAGTACCATTCAGTTAATTAATGTGACAGGCGGGGTGTAGCAGCTGAGACTCCTTAATTAGGCACAGATTGATGTTAAGTTTAGTCCTTATGATATCGCTATAATTATGAAACAGTACGGAGAGTTCACCTTACATAGGTGCTTTCCTCTCCTGGGTTGTTTGTAGTTTATGACAGCGATTTCCACAGGAGTCTTTATAAAGTTGCTCTGCGCGATTTCACTTTCACAACTGTAGATGAATCATTTCCTTATAAACTGCATTCTTGTTTTCCTCACATCCATATATGACGAAGAGCCTTAACTGTTTAGTTATAAAGAAGTGAGCTGTAATAGGCAATGCATTTGTCGGGAAACCGTTCTCAGTAGTGATCCAATTCATTGAGGCAAACTATGAAGCTGAGTGTCATCATGTCCCATGATGGAAAGCCCCAGGAGTTGCCTCGTGGGTAAGTGAGAGGGACTGGAAAGGAGAGTAGGGGTGAGCCGGCGTCAATGCGTCGATGCTTGCGTTTCGTGCAGCTCATCTGCACTTCATCTGGACGCCCACCAGAGGTTGCTGTAGACTATTTGTAGGGGCTTGTGCCCAATCAAAGCTCACCTTTGTTGTTAATACTTTATACTGCCATCTTGTGGTAAATTGAATGTGTTACAGATCCAAATACTGAACTAGCCAGACAGACAAAGCCTTCCCGTGAGAGAAAGCATGGATACAGTATTTTTCAATTAAAACTAACTTCAATTAGAGATCCATTGTCACCACTTTGTACCTTGACTTAAATATTATCAGATATATAGAGCTGATCATTCGTGGAATCGTTTGAGTGTACCAAATGTCTCTGGAGAAGCTTAGCAAGATATATATATATATATATATATATATATATATATATATATATATATATTTTTTTTTTTTTTTACCAATGTTACCATTGGTCTGCAAATAAATCAAATCAAAGCTATTTAACCCTGAATAGTTAAAGGAAGGAAATTCATAGGGGAATTAGAGAGGCAAAAAGAAGCAATATGGCCAAAATATCGAGCAGCAGAAAGGTAAGTATTGCACCTTACCCAAATCTTAGGGTTCAAGGAAAATCTTCAGGCTCAGTTCGTTATTCAAGCCAGTCGGCTGGAGTGTGTTGAGCCTGAATATCCAGAATTTTTCCTTGCGGAGGAGTATCGTATCAAAGTCCCCTCTGCGGTCACTAAGTTTAAGAGAGTAAAATCCTTCGACTTTTAGCCCTTGAGCATTTCCCTTGTGGTATTCTGCAAAGTGATTAGCTATCGGGGTATCTTCGTTGAATTTAATACTTTTCAAGTGCTCATTAAATCTTATACGTAGCTGGCGTTTGGTTTTACCTACGTATAATTTCCTGCACGGGCATTCCAGAATGTACAGGACCCTAGTTGTGGCACAGTTAATAAACAAATTGATTTTATATTCACGTACGCCTCCAGAATCTCTGAATGTTTGTGAACGACCTACATGTTTACAGGTGCCACAGTGGCCACATGGGAACATCCTGTGGATTCTTGGCATTTCAGTAAGCCAATTCCTATTTTGGGGTCTTTGGTATTCTGACTGGACAAGTGTATCTCTTACATTTTTAGCTCGTCTGGCTACCATGGAGGGCCTATCCCCAACAATATGCCTTAGGTGTTCTGACCGAGTCAAAATATGCCAATGGCTAAGGAGTACAGAATTCACTTGGTGCCAATGGGTACCATAGGGGGTTATAAACCTCACCAGTGAATCTTTCTGGGGTTGATTTTTAGCTATTTTAGGTTGCAGAAGTTCCTTTCTTGATCGTTGACTTGTAATTTTTTTAGCTTTTCTAAGTGTACGGTGAGAGTATCCCCTCTCCCTAAACCTTTTATGAGTTCCAAAGACTCACGTCTGTAATCTTCTTCAGTGGAACCTCCGAACCTCCGAATTCTAAGGAACTGTCCCACTGGGATTCCCTTTATTAGGGAGAAGGGATGATGGCTATCTGCTTGTAGCAGCGTATTGGCTGCTGTGTCCTTCCTAAAGGTTTTGGTTATCTAGGAGCCTAATGGAGAGATCCAAGAACGAAACCACATGTGGATCAGCCACAAAAGTTAAGCGTATATTACGTGTATTTATTGCTAGCTCCTCCATAAATTCTGTCAATTCCTTTCTAGAGCCTGCGCAGACCATCAGTACATCGTCGATGTACCTTAGCCAGGACCTAGCATGGCCAAGGTACATCGACGAGGCATAGACAACCTCCTCCTCCCACCAGCCCAGATGGAGACAGGCATAGGCGGGGGCCCACAGTGCCCCCATCGAGGTGCCTTGAAGTTGTTGATAATTTGTTCCTGAGAATTTAAAGAAGTTCTTGAACTCAATCTCCAAGAGCTCAATTATGAACTCATTTTGTGTCTCCATTTCTGGAAATTGCTGCTCAAGAAAGTTTTAATCCACAGCGATCCCCCATTCATGGGGGATAGACGTGGAGAGTGTCTCCACGTCTATCCCTACCAAGAGGGAGTCCTCCGGAAAGGTCAAGTCCGCAATTTTATTTAACACGTCACCTGTGTCATGCACATAAGAAGGCAAGGATCTAACCAGATCTTTAATCAGGGAATCAATATACTTCCCCAATCTCTCAAGTGGTCCCTCGATCGTGGATACAATTGGCCTTCCCGGAGGATTGTCCCTATTTGTATGAATTTTGGGGATTATGTATAATGTTGGAAAATTGTAATCATTCACAGACAAATATTCCATTTCCTTTTTTGATAAGAGGTCAACATCAAATGTCTCCATCTGGGCTGGTGGGAGGAGGAAGGTGTCTATGCCTCGTCGATGTACCTTGGCCATGCTAGGTCCTGGCTAAGGTACATTGACGATGTACTGATGGTCTGGGCAGGCTCTAGAGAGGAATTGACAGAATTTATGGAGGAGCTAGCAATAAATACACGTAATATACGCTAAACTTTTGTGGCTGATCCACATGAGATTTTGTTCTTGGATCTCTCCATTAGGCTCCTAGATGGCCAACTCATAACCAAAACCTTTAGGAAGGACACAGCAGCCAATACGCTGCTACGAGCAGATAGCCATCATCCCCACTACCTAATAAAGGGAATCCCAGTGGGACAGTTCCTTAGAATTCTAAGGAACTGTTCCACTGAAGAAGATTACAGACATGAGTCTTTGGAACTCTATAAAAGGTTTAGGGAGAGGGGATACTCTCACCGTACACTTAGAAAAGCTAAAAAAATTGTAAGTCAACGATCAAGAAAGGAACTTCTGCAACCTAAAATAGCTAAAAATCAACCCCAGAAAGATTCACTGGTGAGGTTTATAACCCCCTATGGTACCCATTGGCACCAAGTGAATTCTATACTCCTTAGCCATTGGCATATTTTGACTCAGTCAGAACACCTAAGGAAGGTTGTTGGGGATAGGCCCTCCATGGTAGCCAGACTAGCTAAAAATTTAAGAGATACACTTGTCCAGTCATTATACCAAAGACCCTAAAATAGGAATTGCCTTGGTAATGGTAAATGGTAAACATGTAGATTGTTCGCAAACATTCAGAGATTCTGGAGGCGTACGTGAATATAAAATCAATTCGTTTATTAACTGTGCCACAACTAGGGTCCTATACATTCTGGAATGCCAGTGCAGGAAATTATACATAGGTAAAACCAAACGCCAGCTACGTGTAAGATTTAATGAGCACTTGAAAAGTATTAAATTCAACGAAGATACCCCAAAAGCTAATCACTTTGCAGAATACCACAAGGGAAATGCTCAAGGGCTAAAAGTCGAAGGATTTTACTCTCTTAAACTTAGTGACCGTAGAGGGGACTTTGATACGATACTCCTCCGCAAGGAAAAATTCTGGATATTCAGGCTCAACATGCTCCAGCCAGCTGGCCTTAATAACGAACTGAGCCTGAAGATTTTCCTTGAACCCTAAGATTTGGGTAAGGTGCAATACTTACCTTTCTGCTGCTCGATATTTTGGCAAATTTCTTTTTGCCTCTCTAATTCCCCTATCATTTTCCTTCCTTTAACTATCCAGGGTTAAATAGCTGTGATTTGATTCAAATTGAAGTTTAAATTGAAGTTAGTTTTAATTGATAAATACTGTATCCATGCTTTCCCTCATGGGAAGGCTTTGTCTGTCTGGGTAGTTCAATATTTGGATCTGTAACACATTCAATTTACCACAAGATGGCAGTATAAAGTATTAACAACAAAGGTGAGCTTTGATTGGGCACAAGCCCCTACAAATAGTCTACAGCAACCTCTGTTGGGCGTCCAGATGAGGTGCACGAAACGCAAGCGTCTACGCGGCTTACGCCGGCTCACCCCTGCTCTCCCTTCCAGTCCCTCTCACTTACCCACGAGGCGACTCCTGGGGCTTTCCATCATGGGACATGATGACACTCAGCTTCCATAGTTTGCCTCAATTAATTGGATCACTACTGAGAACGGTTCCCGACAAATGCATTGCCTATTACAGCTCACTTCTTTATAACTAAACAGTTTAGACTCTTCTTCATATATGGATGTGAGGAAAACAAGAATCCTGTTTATAAGGAAATGATTCATCTACAGTTGTGAAAGTGAAATCGCGCAGAGCAACTTTATAGAGACTCCTGTGGAAATTGCTGTCATAAGCTACAAACAACCCAGGAGAGGTAAACACCTATGTAAGGTGAACTCTCCGTACTGTTTCATAATTATAGCATATCATAAGGACTAGACTTAACATCACTCTGTGCCTAATTAAGTAGTCTCAGCTGCTACACCCCACCTGTCACATCAATGAACTGAATGGTGCGGAGGAATGGTATGAGCTAATGAAGAGACTTCTTTCCATACATTACTTAGTCACACTGTAGGTGATTCACCTGTAACTCACATCTCTGAATATTGAACCTGGCTTGGGGTGTCAGTGAAAAAGAAGTAATTGTAATCACGTACCTATACAAGACCTACCCTTCACCAAACTATGCAGTCAGTCAACAGTGCAAAGTGGTAATTCCTTACAGCTGTAAGTGCAAGCATAACCATCATTATAAGGTTTTATTACAGAACTGTTTCTTTATGAATCCTATGATTTAAGTTTATTAAGGCAAGCAGTGGAACATTATTACCAGGACTCTTGCTGTAGATATCAGTGGTTGGCCCTCAACCAATGGGAATTGATGACTATACATGACATGTTCAGTAATAAAACACTTGCCAGATTTCACCACTGGACAGCATTGAGACACCTGTAAAATCTTTTTGCTACATGGAGGGTTCATCAGCACTCCCCTTTTCTCATGAGGGGGAATCTGGAGTGGATAGTGGAGCTAATGGGGAGAATTTTTGAGTTTAGTGGTTTTTAAGATTTTATGTCTTTGTGCGTTTCAGTGTATTAATTGTTGTCTGATACTGTAAGAGCGTACTACATCGGTGGTCGGGCACCCAATTGTGCCGCCTCTGATGTATCTTTTTAACATTTTTTCATCAATAAAGTCTAACATTTTGTGCAATAGACTGTGGTTGACCCTCCAAATTTTTACAGTTCTGGGGACATTTCTGTGTTCTCAATCTTTTAGAATTGTTCAATCATTGGTACATAGGAGGTATCCCGTCTTTAAGACAAATCAGCCATTGCTCATTAATTGATTGATTAGTGGTATGGATTCGACGGGGTTTTTTTTTTTAATTCTTATTAGTTTAAGAGATTGCAGGGCCTGATCTGCTCATATGGGATTCTGTCCACTCTGCAGGCAGAACTAGCCATGCCTTAGTGGGGGGAAGCAAGGAGGTTAATCCTGCTGCTCCCAGCAGAAAACCAGGATTCCTTTGACAAGATAGTTAACCTCTTAGAAGCAGTGAAAAACCGAGAGACTACATTAGGGGACCTTAGGGCCCACTTCATTGGCGGAAAATAGAGAGTGGGTTAATGCTGGAAAAAGCAACAGCATGTAATGTACCGTGTACTGTGAACTATATAGATGCATTATAGCTATCTATCCAGCAGGTGGCACTGCAGTGTTATGCCGCGTACACACGGTCGGATTTTCCGACGGGAAATGTTTGATGTGAGCTTGTTGTCAGAAATTCCGACCGTGTGTAGGCTCCATTGGACATTTTTCGTCGGAATTTCCGACAAACAAAATTTGAGATCTGGATCTCAAATTTTACGACAACAAAATCCGTTGTCGGAAATTCCGATCGTGTGTACACAATTCTGATGCACAAAATTCCACGCATGCTCGAAATCAAGCAGAAGAGCCGCAATGGCTATTGAACTTCATTTTTCTCGGCTCGTCGTACGTGTTGTACGTGACCACGTTCTTGACGATCGAAATTTCCGACAAGATTTGTGTGACCTTGTGTATGCAAGACAAGTTTGAGCCAACATCCAAAGGAAAAAAAACATGGATTTTGTTGTCAGAATGTGCGATTGTGTGTAAGCGGCATTATAGTGTTATGTGGATGGAAAATCTATTGTAATGCAATAAGAGGAAGTATTATCTTTCCTCTGTTCTGTGTACTCATTTGTTGTTTTTTCTCTTCCTGTTTCTCATGATGTAAAGGCATGTTCTGATATTCTCCATAAAAGCAAAGCTATTGCTTCAAACAAGAAGCTTCCAGCGCATAATTTCAATACCTTGCTTATCCATTCTGCAATTTGCACTGGAACTGAAAGACATGGCAGCAGAGATATGCCATAGGGAAAGTGATGCAGTGGGACGATCAAGTCTAGGGTAATTGTGCAAAAGAGGAATCCAGACCACTGTGCAGATCTTCAGAAATGAAAATCAGTATATGACTGTGAGTGGAACCAAACTTCTATCAACGGCCTCCTGCCCACCGTATAGGCAATTGATGGCAGAGCGGGGCGGCTCGTGTTTTGGGACGATGTCATATAAGGACGCCCTGCCTTGGTGCGACCCCGATCTTCGCAAAGAGCCATGGCCGCGGCTTCTTACCCATGTGATCGGCTGTGTCCAATCACAGCTGATCAAATGTAAACAAGAAGATGCTTTTTGTCAGCCCTCCTCGCCTTACACTGACAGAGTGTGAGGAGAGGAGAGCCGATCAGCGGCATCTCCTCACAGAGGAGATGTGTATAGGTAATCAGGGCACTGATCATCAGTGCCCTAATTACAATGCAGCTCCAACAGTGCCCATCAGTGATGCCACTCTGTGCCCATCAGTGACACCACTCTATGCCCATCAGTGAGGCCAATCTGTGCACATCAGTGATACCAATCAGTGCGCATCAGTGCTGGCCATCTGTGCCACCTATCATTGCCCATAATTGCCGCCTATCAGTGCGCATCAGTGACACCTATCAGTGCCCATCAGTACCACCTATTAGTGCCCATCAGTGCTGCATATTAGTGCCTCCTCATCAGTGCCACCCTATCAGTGCCACCTCATCAGCGCACATCAGTGAAGGAGAAAAATTACTTATTTACAACATTTCATAACAGAAACTAAAAAAAAACTTTTTTTTTTTCAAAAATTTTGATCTTAGTGTTTTTTTAGCAAAAAATAAAAAACCCAGCGGTGATTAAATACAACCAGAAGAAAACTCTAGTTTTGGGAAGAAAATTATAAAACTGAATTTGGGTACAGTTTAGCATGACCGCTCAATTGTCACTCAAAATGCGACAGCACTGAAAGCTGAAAATTGCCCTGGGCAGGAAGGGGATGAAAGTGCCCAGTATTGGTATTGGTAAAGTGGTTACATTTTTAGAACTAGTGATTTTTAGGGAGCCTAAAAGGCTTTATACCAAGACCTTTTTTAAGGTCACTGACCAGAATGGTTTGCCACCATCCATCTTGGCTGAAAGCCATTCCTGGGGGGTAGTTTAAAAGAATTAGGCATAATTGCACTCATATCAGCGATATATGAATATATATATATATATATGAAACTCAGGCTGTAATTTTGAAAAACAGGTTTCTCCAATAAGGTTATCAGGAACAAATGGATTGTGAAATCCAGAGGGTGTCCAATATGGAACGGGGCACATTATTGGTGCCTAAGAATAAGACTTTGCAAACCACCAATGTTTTTGAATGCGCATTTTTAACCACCTTTTCTACTCAGCACAGATGGGTCAGTAGGGCCTTGCAAAAGCATTGGTGTATACATAAGAATGAGCGAATATTAGGCCCACATCTTCCAGATAAACCTCAAGAGATTTTATAAAAAGCACGCACTTTAGGGTACACTGGGGACTTAAATCAACTTTACAGTTCATTTTCGTTTAAAAGACCCACCAGTGTCTCATCATCATGGCCTTTTGCTATATCAAAAAAAGAAAAAAGAATAGTATAAACATAGTATAAAAGTGCTATTTCGTATCACGCCCACTAATATACTTAATCACACCCCTGTTTCTAAATTTTACTCCCATTTCCTTTTACTTCTATTTCCACCCTCCCCATCCCCTCCCTCCCCCTCCCCCTCCCCAGGTCCTCCCGATCCCTCCTCTCCAAGGTCTATTCTTCTTCTGCTCTCCTCCTTTAGTCTAAGGCTTTAAATTCTTTGGCATAGCTCCATGTTTTTTTGAATTTTTTCCAGCGGTCCCACCTGCCCATGTTCACGCTTCCTATTTCCTCCAGCATGCTCCCCAGAGTCTCCATATTACAAGTCTCCTCTACAGCGTCAAACAACTCCCATAGCTCTCCTCGGTATCGTTCTTTTTGCAGAATTCAAAAGCTGCGGTACCAGTGACTGCTTATAGTTTTTTAAGTCTCCTGCCCCCCCATGGAACAGGATCTCCCAAGGGTCTTCTACTACCTCTATTTCCGTGATCTTCTTAATTAGAACTAGTATTTTTCTCCAGAAGTTTTTAATTTTGGGGCAACCCCACCACAGATGTCCCATTGTGCCTACTTCTTGGCAGCCTCTCCAACAATTGGCTGACCCTTTCTGATATTTACTAGTTATCTCTGGGGTAAGGTAGCTTCTACTAATGCATTTATAATTCATTTCTACCGTTCGGGTATCTATTACTGAATTGGTGATCATTTTCAAGATTCTTTTAATTGTGACTATATCCTTCTTAGTGCCTAAATCTCTTTCCCATTTAGCCATAAATGGCGGTATCTCCAATTTTTCTGAGGTCATCAAAATTTTGTATATTTGAGAGATTATATTTCTTGGGACTTCCTTATCACACAACCTTTTAAAGTCTGTCAATTGATCCCCCGACCTGATCGGGTGTGGTAGCATATTAACAAAGTGACTTAATTTGAGATATTGCCATCTCTCTAATCCCCGTGATTCCCTTCCGTATGTAAGTTGTTTAAGTGGTATAATTTTACCTTCTTTCATAATTTCTCTTAATTGTGTTTTCCCCCAAAGTGCTTCTTTTCCTCTTATATTCTCCATTCCTGGTGTGAAAAAATTGTTATCTATTAGTGTAATCAACGGTGAATTGTAATTCCCATTAACTTTCTTATATACCCCATCCCATATTTTAAGGACATTTCGTGTTATTATATGCGTACTGTTATCTAATAATCTAAAGTGTGGGGGATTCCAGATAATAGTGCCTAATTTTGCTTTACTCATATTTTCCTCTATTTTCACCCATTTTTTTATCTTTTCCTTCCTCGCCCATTCTACCACCCTTGATAATACTACGGCTTTATAATAAATCTGCACATCGGGCACTGCCAGGCCACCATCTATTTTCCTCTGTTTCAATGTCTGGAAGGAGACACTGGGTCTTTTGTTTTCCCAGATAAAGGTCGTAATTATTTTTCTTAACTTCCTCAAGTAGTACTGGGGGAGTGGCACTGGTAACATCTGGAAGTAGTACATAATTTTGGGTAATAAGACCATTTTAATGACGTTTATAGGTCCTATCCATGACAGGGCCTTACCGGAGAATCTCTTACAGTCTAGTCTGACGGAGTCAAGTAAAGGCATATAGTTAATAGTAAACATCTTTTTGATTGAGTTAGTTAGTTTGATACCCAGATACTTTAGTTCCTTGGTCCATTTAAAACTAAATTCTTTTTTCAAGGTCGCTTCCTCTGTCTTGCTTACATTTATATTTAATATTTCTGATTTATTCATATTTATTTGGAAGTTAGATACCTCTCCATATTTCCTCACTACATTTACAAGGTTTTGCATAGTGGAGACCGGGTCCGTTACATAAAACAACACGTCGTCCGCAAATGCTGTGACTTTGTGTTCCTCCTCTCCTACCTTAACACCTCTAATGTCGGGGTCTCTTCGTATTGTTGCCAAAAGGGGTTCCATAGCTAAGACGAAAAGCAACGGGGACAGGGGGCACCCCTGTCTCGTACCGTTTTCCATCTCGAATGGTTGAGATATTAACCCATTGATTTTTACTACAGCAGTTGGATGATGGTATAGAGTTTTAATCCTCCGGATAATTTTAGGTCCCAGTCCCATAGTCTCCAAGGTCTGAATCATGAACCCCCAGTCTACTCTGTCAAAAGCCTTTTCGGCGTCAATTGACAGAAGTAGTCCTGGGGGCCCACTCTCCTTCATTTTTCCCAATAAAAGAAGAGTCCTCACCCCATTGTCCCTCCCCTCCCTATTAGGGACAAACCCTACTTGGTCTGGGTTGACTAGCGAGTTCATAAATTCCTTTAATCTTTCTGCCAACACTTTTGCATATAGTTTTGTGTCGTTATTCAGCAGAGAGATTGGGCGATAGCTTGAGCATAGTGTTTTCTCTTTACCTTCTTTCAATATGATTGTAATGGATGCTTTTAGTGCCTCCCTGCTCATCTCAAAGCTGTCACCCAGACCGTTCATGTAACGACATAGCCTAGGTACTAGTGTTTCTTTGAATGTTTTGTAATAAAGTATTGTTAGGCCATCCGGGCCGGGGCTTTTCCCAGGTGCCATTCCTGCTAAAGCTTTCCTGATTTCTTCTTCTGAGATTGGTCTTTCCAATAGTTCTCTACCTTCCTCCGAAATCTTGGGAAGCGCTGCCTTTTTTAAATAGTTGTTATATCTCAATCTCCTATTTTTTAAAGAGGTGTCTTGTTTGGGGACTGAGTATAGGTCCTTATAGTAGTTCTTAACGATCTCCGCCACATTCCTAGTTGAATACTCCATACGGCCCTCTTTAGTCTGGATTTTTTCTATGAAGTTCCTAACTTTCTTCTTTTGTACCATTTTTGCTAACTGTTTGCTGGGTTTATTACCCCATCTATATCTCTCCCAGGCTATCTTATAAATGTAATTCTAGACTCCTGCTCCATTGCAGTTTTCAGCTCAGATCTTTTAATAACCATCTGCTGGTGTATCTCTTGGGGTAGCTGGCACGTTTGTTTTTTGTGTTTTTGTTCTAACCCCGCGAGGTCAGCCATTAATTTTTGGATTTTGGCCGTCTATCTTTTTCTTCCTCGCCCCCATTTCAATCAAGACCCCTCTAATGTAGGCTTTATGAGCCTCCCACAGTGTAGCTCCTGAAACCTCCCCTGTGTCGTTTACCTCGAAATAGTTCTCTAATTCCTTTCTGATTCTATTGACCCCCTCCTCTTCCCTTATCAACTCCTCATTTAGCCTCCACTGCCCCATATCGGCCCGACCTCTGCCTGTTGTCATTTCAATGGTCATAGGTGCGTGGTCTGAGTAGGTTATGTTTCCAATCTTGGACTCTACTACCTTGTCAATCGCCCGATGCTCGACTAATCCCCAATCAATCCGGGAGCATGACCCGTGCACAGGGGAAAAAAACGTATAGTCTCTTTTGGTTGGATGTTGAACTCTCCATATATCCACCAATTGGTAGGTGGAGAGTTTTTGCTTTAACTCTTTCAAGTGAACACAGTTCCTCCCCTGTGTTCGGACCGTACTGTCTAAATCTGGGTTGAGACAGAAATTGAGATCCCCCATTAATATCAGATGCCCTCTCATGAACTCCATTATTTTCCCCAAAATATTTGCCAGGTATTTCGTTGGATTCTTGTTTGGGGCATAAATATTAACTAATGTATATTCCGCTTCATTTAGCCTACCTCTGGGGCACAGGTATCTACCTTCTGGGTCCACTAATCTTTCCTCCAGCACAAACCTTGTTTTCTTTGCAAAGCCAATAGCTACTCCCCGTGCCCTATTAGAAATAGTATCTCCTTGGTACCAGACCAGGTATTAGTTTGAAAACAGTCTAAGTCTCGATTGGAGTGAGATATGTGTCTCTTGCAGGAACACCACGTCTGGCCCCAATAATTTTAACTCATTGAAGATGTCCAATCTTTTCTTGGGGGTGTTTAAGCCTTTGACGTTATATGTTGTACATTTTATTGACCATAGCCCTTTTTCCATTCTCCTAAATTCTCCCTTTACCTTAGACCTTGGAGAGTTTCCCTCTTTCTTAATGTTGAGGTTGGATGGGACCCCTTTCCCCTACTCCCCCTCCCACCACCCTTCCCCTCCCCCCACCACCCCCCTCTCTCCCACCCTCCCCCCTATTGGTCCCCTCAGGACCCTTAGACCAGTGAGGGTCACCTACATTGTGTCCCACCATTGGTCTCCTTCTCTAAAGGTGGAGCTCTAGGTGTGTCTTCCCTCCGGTCGATGCTGCCTTAGTGACCGGGTACGCTAGGCTTCTCCTGACGGGTCTTCCTCTCTGATGTTATGAACTTAATTTTTGGTCCTAACCCGCCTCCTCCCCCCGTTCCCCCCCCTCAGCCCCCCCCCACCTCCGCCAAACCTCTCCCCTAGCCCACACTCATTTCTATCCAACGTTCTATAGACCAGTCCAGCATCAGGGGCAACTGCATGCCCAATTTCTCACAGAACTCCTCTAATTCACTCGGGAATCTTAATCTTGCAGATCTCCCATCTTTACTGCCTACCAGGCAGGCTGGAAAACCCCATGTGTATTTTATATTTTGATTTGTCATTTGTTCCAATAGGGGTTTCAGATGTCGCCTTCTCACCAATGTGCCTTTGGCCAGATCCGCAAAAACTTGGATCCTTGCTTCTTCGTACTGCAGTGGGGTATGCCCCTTCAATTTAACCCATATATTTTCCTTGTCTTCATAAAATCTAAACCTCACGATAATATCACGGCTTCTTTCTGCCTGTCTGGTATCTAGCCTACCCACCCTGTGCACCCGCTCAATTTTTGGAAAGTCTTCTCCTTCCAGCTCTAGAAGTGGGCTGAAGATAGTCGCCACAGTCCTCCTCAGATCCTCCCCCCTTTTTTCTGTGACCCCTCGAAGTCTCAAATTTTGTCTACGATCTCTATTTTCTTGATCTTCCATCCTGTAGCATGTTTTTATCTGATTTTGTTGGGATGTTTTAAGATGTTCTTTTAATTCAGAGATCTCCCGCTCTTGTTTATCTAACTTGTTCTCGGCCCCTTCCACTCTGGTCAGGAGGTTACCTAGATCTAACCTCAACATACTGATCTCAGCTTTAATTGAGGTCTCCAGTGCTTTAAACATGTCTGCCAGTTCATTTTTCGAGGGTAGGTGTGAGTCCTGTCTGTGTTCGTCTATCCTAGATACTTCCATTGTGTTGTCGGCTAATAAATCCTCCCTTGAATGGTCAGGGGTCTGGTCTTCCCTCGCATTTGATCCCTTCTTCTTTTTGTCTGCCATATTTGATTTTTGGGTCTCTTGATGGACACTCCCAGGGCTCCCCCCTTTAGCCAAGTATTGCTTTATTGAGCCCCCAGCCACGCTCCCTGAAAGATTATCTTTTGGGGTTTTCGGTGGTCCCCCTTTCCCGGTTTTAGATGCGTTCCGGCTCATACTATCTTCCTGCTACCCCTGTCCAATTGGATTTTAATCAGTGTATCCAGCACTATCAAGAAAAAGAAAAGGTCCTGTGCTTGCTATCCAATGCTTTAAATGTGAAGTTAGCAAATGGATGATATGGTGAGAAGATACGATGCTGTAAATTAACTAGATGTGTGATGTCCAACCTCTCGGCCTCGCGGCATCTAGAGGCTATCCCCCCTATCAACTTTCAGGTATACAAGCACGTCCAAGGCCTCTGTCGTGCGTTACTCTGAATTTTACTGGGAGTCTGCCCACCTCTGGTTACCCCATACATGGAGGTCGACAAGTCATACTTCCCCTGTATTCAAGTGTACCCCTAAGCTAAAAAAAAAAAAATGTAGGCGCGCGCACATAAGGATTGTACTGGTATTTTTAACTATTCCCCAGCCTTCCCTCCCGTGTGGGGTGCAGATATCACAGTCTAGAAAGTTAATACCAGCGTTGACCTTAATTTTGATAGAGTTGCGTGGAATGAAAATGAAATGAAATGAATGAAAAATACACAGTGGAAGGCCAGGAGCTACACCAATCCTCCACCGTCTCACCAGTTTTGCATAGACGACTGATGTTACCATATACCGGCAGCTCTGCAGGATTTCTCACTTCACAGTTCACAGACTTGCTTTTCCTGGGGTGTTTTTAATACACTCTTACCTTTTAAGCTGTAGGTCTTAGTGTATCTCTTACCGCCACCCCTTGAACCTCTGTCTTCTTCTTCGTGCTTTCTGCAGATGGGGTCAGGTATCAGGTTTACATGTTGTGTCAGGGCTCTATGCCTCTCAGCTTATGCCTCTCGCTGCAGCATCCAGATCACGTCCTGACTCTCATGCTGCCAGCGCTCGGTGCGGGGGAGAGTGTAGGGAAGCGGGAGCTCCGGGCGGGTGTCCGAGACCGTCACCGCGTCTGTTCCCCTCCGCTCACAGTGCGCAGCCCTGGGATCCTCAGGCTCCTATTTCACTAACAGCCGCGCGGTTGTCACGGCGAGATGACTCTCCCATATCCTCCGGTCAGCCCCGTCTGCTTGTCCTTCTCTGTGGGATAATGAGGGAGCCCGCCAGAGCGCCTGCAGGATGACACACCTCCCGCTCCTCCCTTCCCGTCCGACGTCTCACGTCATCTTCCCCCCAATGGAGTCAGTTCCATTTAGGGTACACTGTTGTTCCCAATTTGGTAGAGAACTTCCCAGTTTGGAGATGTTTGGGAATCTTAAAGGATGTTTCCCTTGCAGGAGAGGCAATGTATGTAGGAAGTGTAAAATGGTCATCTTAAAGGAATACAATATACAGGGATTCATTACTTCTTCCACCAAAGGAGTCATTCACCTCTTGGAATGTCCATGCTACTTACAGTATGTAGGACGCACTACATGGGCACTTAACGTTAGGATGGGGGAACACCTAAATAATATCAAGAATGGCTTAAAGGGTCTCTCTAAACATTTCTGTAATTGCCATAATAGGGACCCTCATTATTAAAATTGATAGGTATTGAAAACTATTCCCAGCACTGGCGAGGTAGCAACCTTTGCAGGCAGATATCCAGACATGAAACTTGCTGGATATTTGATTTAAAATCCTTTGCTCCCTCAGGTTTAAATATAGAATGGGACATCAACTGTTATATTAACAGTAGTTAGGTTATTATAGCTGCTTGTCAGTTTTATGTTGTAAATGTTTGTTTTTAAATAACTGATATGTGTAATAAGGGTATGAGTGGAGTAAATGGCTGCTTTTTTTTACCACTAGATGGCACCTATTACCTTTTATACGCTTTCTGTCTTTTTTTATTTTTCTTGTATATTTTTACTAGAGATCAATCCTTAGTGCATTCTTTGTGCTATTTTTGGGCATGATTTTGTACCCAGTGCTATTTTTAATGTGGATTGGTCAGCAGCGGTTTGCTCTGTCCTTAGCTTGGCTATTTACATTGTAACTTAACGTCTTGGGATCAGTCTCTATCCCTGAATATGCCCTACTGGGGGAAATGCATTGGGCAGAGGCGATCGTGTGACGTCACTGCATTCTTCGGCTGTTTGATTTTGTGGTGGGGTTCTCATCTGTGATCTTACTGCTATGGGTGATTGTGTCTATGTAAGTACATCTATTTTTATATAGGACTTTACTACACTATGGAGCTCTCCTGTTTTATGTTTTAACTGGCTACCCTGGAATGTGAGGAGGGATTGAGTTTCATGTTGGTGATCCAAGTGGAGATAGTTGCGTTTTAACCCGGCTGGAAGAGTTTCTCATGCATATATGCCAGTGTTGCCAACTGTCAGTATTTTTACAGGCAGCCAGTAAAAAACAGGCACATTTCTCCTGCCAGTAAATGCCAGAGACAGGAAAAGTTTGCCAGTAAAAAATATGGCTGTGATGCTTGGCTTGGAACTGCACATCCGGAGCCAGCTGAGACCATCCGTGTGGCTGCTACAGAGTGTTGGGGTGGTGCCAGTGGGGGGGGGTGGACCTGGCGGAGGCGGTGCCTGAGTGTGACGTATGATGTCATGGTGCAAGGGAGTGGAGCAGCCGGAGCCTCATGTGCGGGTCTGCAGGATGGGAGCAAGGCAAGCCAGAAACAGGACTGTCAGTGCTGTTTGGATTTAACAAATGTTGTGACGCTCATAGGCCATCATGCATAAATGTATACATAAATTAAAAAAAGGAAAAAAGATATGGGTCTGTACAGGCCAGAAAGGAGCATACACTGAAATGATATAAAAGTTACATATTTATTAAAGTGTCATACATGTATTATTCCAGTGTATGCTCCATTCAGGCCTGTATAGGCTGATATCTTTTTCCTCATTTTCATTTATGAGTGCTGTTTGGACTGGCGTGGTGAGAGACTGTCACTGTGACTGGAGGGGACGTGTCGTGTCGGTGAGATGACATCATCATCTGTCCTGTCCTGTAGCTACTTACTTAGAGCCCTTTCACACTGCCAGTGGGTTGCATTAGTGGTAAAGCACCGCTAGCTTTAGCGATGCTTTACTGTCATTTTAGCAGCACTTTTCAGCTGCTAGCGGGGCGCTTTTAACCCCCGCTAGCGGCCAAAGTAAGGGTTAAATGTGCCAGTAAAGTGCCGCTGCCGAAACGCCTTGCAGGCGCTTCAGCAGCAGTGCCCATTCATTTCAATGGACCGGGGCGGTGGAGGAATGGTGTATACAGCACTCCCACACCACCTGAAAGATGCTGCTTGCAGGACTTTTTCTAACGCCCTGCAAATGCACCTCTCCAGTGTGAAAGCACTCGGGCTCTCACACTGGGGCTGCAGGGGAGGTGTTTTTCAGGTGCATTACAGGCACTATTTTTAGCCCTTTAGCACCTGAAAAACATCTCAATGTGAAAGGGGTCTTACTATATCGAAAATAAAATAAGAAATATGTTTTTTGCCTTAATATCAACCTTAAATCACATCGCTAATTGCATACCGTACTTGTTTGTAGCCTAAATACTGAAATTTTCACTTAAAATTTTTGGAAAAGCCAATAAAACTAGGCGGTGCCAGTAAAAATGTTTGTGTCGTGTCAGTAAATTTCAATCTGGTAGGTTGGCAACGCTAATGCAGGCTCTGCTGTTTTGTGCTGTTGGTAAGCTGCTATATTTTGCATACAAGCACTGGAGCACAGCTGTCATCAATTTCATGCACAGAGAACATTTTACATCACGGTCATGTACCATACCTCCCAACATTTTGAGATGGGAATGAGGGACACCTACTAACAAACGTATGTAGGCATAGGAAATGCCCCCTGCCACACCCCCTTAATGGAGAATTAACCAAAAAAAAGGTTAATTAAATCCACAAGGGTTTTTTTTTTACAACCACTATTCCTTTATATTGGCTTTTAAAATTTACAAATGCAGCAATTTAGAAATTGGATGAAAGGTTTAGCATTGGAAAACACTTATTGATAGATAAAAGGTGAATTTTATATACATCTATATAGATCAATTCAAAATGAGGGACAAATGAGGGGGAAAGAGAGACAGAGGTGTGGTGATGTCACCTCAATTGTAGTCTATTGAATTGATACTCTCGCCAGCTCTGTAGCTGAAGTCCTGTATCTTGGTATGGACCCGTGGCTGGAGAAATAGTTTGAAGGAGTCAGAGCATTGCACCCACTGATTGGAGTGCAATGCTCTGCAGGCCAAAAAAAAAAAAAATGCACACTTACTTTTTGCAAAAATGGGTGCATTTATTACTTTTTTTCTAAAGGTGGAATTCTACTCTAACCTTTATTATTCATTAGCAGAAGAATATTTTAACAATAAATGTAGACAATATACTTACGTCCATCAAGAAGAAGAATTATCATTATTGCTGATAGTTGCAGAGACAGGAAAGGTTTCATTGTAATGGTTATTTCACAGTAAGCCTTACTGAGGAAGGCAGAAGTGTTAAGCTTTACTGCAAAGTGGGTGGCAATTTAGGTCCCCACAGATCAGATAAGATATTTTAGGCAAAACTGCAAATTCCCATCTGATTTTGCAAATAAACACATTTATTAACTGTAGATTGTTTAGCTAGATATTAAGGCCCATTTACACCATGTATATTGGCCTGCGTTGATCATTGCAGTCTGAATGTATGGACAAGGCATTTTGCCCTATGTACTATTGTTTCAGTTCACAGTTCATTTTGTGACATTTCAATAAAGCAAAAAAAAAAGTAAATAGTGCAATGCATTCCAACAATGCATCACACTGCTCTTACACAATACACACCAGTGTTTACATTTTATAGCGATTATAACGCTCTTATAACGCGGATCTCTTGTGTACATGGGCGCTTAGTCACCTAAAGTAAACTCCTGCCTCTTTCGTTATTATTTAAGGGAGTTTCAAATGTAAAAAATGGAAATCCTGTTTCTTCAGAAACAAGTGGTGAAGTAGCTTGAAGGGGTCCACCTTAACTCCCAGATTTTCTTGTACAGGGAGCTGGTCACATAAGGGGCCTGTAACCTGTAACAGTAAGGCTGGGTTCAAACCTGAGATTTTTAACACATTGGGCTCCATTCACAAATCAGTATCTTACCACATCTGAGTATGTAGTAAGATACCACACAGCGTTTTCCAAAAAAATGTTAAATTCACTAAAAACTGCTACTAAAATACTGCAAGGTTATAAGGTAGACAGTCTGGGGTACTTAGTAAGAGGCATTATATGTTTTTTAACTTTGTGATTTTTTGTTACATTTTTTGGAAAATTAAGAAATTAAGTAAAGTTATTTTTGTTCACATTTTGTTTTTTCATACTGTCATGCAGTATAACCTCATCATATTACTGGTGTGGCAGTGATCAGGGATACTGACTGGTGAGAGTATGTAGAAAGAAAAATTACTTTGTTTAACCAGTTGCCGACCGCCTCACGACGATATACAGAATGGCACGGGCAGGCAAAGTAACGTACAGGTACGTTACTTGCCTCCCGCGGGCTGGGGGTCCGGTCGGACCCCCCCGGTGCCCGAGGCGGTCGGTATTTCTCCCCCGGCGATCGGAGGTGAGGGGGAGGCCATCCATTCGTGGCCACCCCCTCGCGATCGCTCCCGGCCAATGGAATGCTTCCTCTGCTGCTGTAATGTAAACAGCGGCAGAGGAAGTGATGTCATCTCTCCTCGAGCCGGTCTTTTCGTTCCGGCGCCGAGGAGAGAAGACATCCAAGTAAGTGCACCAAACACTACACTAACAGTAGAACACACCAGGCACACTTTTCACCCCCCATCACCCCCCGATCACCCCCCTGTACCCCCTGTCACAGTGACACCAATAGCAGTTTTTTTTTTTTTTTGCATTGGTGTCAGTTTGTGACAGTTATAAGTGGTAGGGCAGTAAGGGTTAGCCACCTTTAGGTCTAGGATACCCCCCTAACCCCCCCTAACCCCCCCTAATAAAGGTTAACCCCTTGATCACCCCCCCGTCACCAGTGTCACTAAGCGATCGTTTTTCTGATCGCTGTATTAGTGACACAGGTGATGCTAGTTAGGGAGGTAAGTATATAGGTTCGCCGTCAGTGTTTTATAGCAACAGGGACCCCCATATACTACCTAATAAAGGTTTTAACCCCCTGATTGCCCCATAGTTAACCCTTTCACCAGCGATCACCATATAACTGTTACGGGTGACGCTGGTTAGTTAGTTTATTTTTTATAGTTTCAGGGCACCCGCCGTTTATTACCTTATAAAGGTTTAACCCCCTGATCGCCCGGCGGTAATATAAGTTAGGTTTTAGGGTCAGATAAGGTCTGCGTCTCCCCAGGCAGCGTCAGATTAGCGCCAGTACCGCTAACACCCACGCACGCAGTATAGTGGTATAGTATCTGAACAGATCAATATCTGATCTGATCAGATCTATACTAGCGTCCCCAGCAGTTTAGGGTTCCCAAAAACGCAGTGTTAGCGGGATCAACACAGATACCTGCTAGCACCTGCGTTTTGCCCCTCGGCCCAGCCCAGCCCACCCAAGTGCAGAATCGATCGATCACTGTCACTTACAAAACACTAAGCACACATAACTGCAGCGTTCACAGAGTCAGGCCTGATCTCTGCGATCGCTAACAGTTTTTTTGGTAGCGTTTTGATACAGTCGCTAACAGTCAGGAGCTTTTTTACCTGTGAGTCTCACTAGTGTACCCCTAAATTTAGAGCCCAAAATGGCAAATCGAAGGTACACTAGTGAAGAGGCCTACACGTTTCTGAGCATGACAGATAGTGAAGAGGAAGTTACTCATCTGTCAGATTCAAGCTCAGAATACGATCCTGTAGACAGCAGCGGCTCCATGACAGATAGCTCTGACGACGGAGTTGTGGTTCCTGCCAAGGTCAGGCGTACCAGACCCCGAACTTCTTCTTCTGTCCTCGATGTGCAAGAACCACAGGTCCCTCATATGTAGCAGAGAAGTACTAGTGCCGCTATTCCTTCTGGTGAACTGGCAAGCACCAGCGGCCTAGTACACCCTGGTCGTACATCCAGCACTGCAGTAACACTTGGTGACGTGGCGAGTCCCATAAGTGCAATTCAAGCTGGCGGGGTAGCAAGCACAAGTAGTGTCCCGCTGCCACCAAGAAGACGAACACAGGCCCGTCGTGCCCATAGTGCCCTTCCTGCTGCATTCGCCAATCCGAATTGGGAACCCACCACTTCTGCAGCACCTGTACTTCCCCCATTTACTGGCCAACCCGGCATTCAGGTGGAAACAGTTGATTTTACGTCATTGGATTTTTATTTGCTGTTTTTCACCGAAGATCTCTATAGATCTATTGTGGACCAAAGCAATTTGTACGCTGGTCAACACATCGCCGCTAATCCCTAGTCCTCCCTTGCCAGAGACTGGAAACCAATTACGGTTTCCGAATTTAACCATTTGACGACCGCCTCACGCCGATGTACGTCGGCAAGGTGGCACAGACAGGCAAAATCACGTACATGTACGTGATTTGCCTTCCGCGGGTGGGGGGTCCGATTGGACCCCCCCCGGTGCCCGAGGCGGTCGTCTTTTGTTCCCTGGCGATCGGAGGTGAGGGGGAGGCCATCCGTTTGTGGCCCCCCCCTCGCGATCGCCGCCGGCCAATGGAAACTTTCCTTTGCTGCTGTATGCTAAACAGCAGCAAAGGAAATTATGTCATCTCTCCTCGGCTCGGTAGTTTCCGTTCCAGCGCCGAGAGAAGACATCACTGTGAGTGAAAACACACTACACACACAGTAGAACATGCCAGGCACACAAAACACCCCGATCCCCCCCCCCCGATCGCCCCCCCGATCACCCCCCAATCACCCCCCCCCCTGTCACAAACTGACACCAAGCAGGTTTTTTTTTTTTTTTCTGATTACTGTATTGGTGTCAGTTTGTGACAGTTACAGTGTTAGGACAGTTACTGTTGCCCCCTTTAGGTCTAGGGTACCCCCCTAACACCCCCCAATAAAGTTTTAACCCCTTGATCACCCCCCGTCACCAGTGTCGCTAAGCGATCATTTTTCTGATCGCTGTATTAGTGTCGCTGGTGACGCTAGTTAGGGACGTAAATATTTAGGTTCGCCGTCAGTGTTTTATAGTGACAGGACCCCCATATACTACCGAATAAATGTTTTAACCCCTTGATTGCCCCCTAGTTAACCCTTTCACCACTGATCACCGTATAAGTGTTACAGTTGACGCTGGTTAGTTCGTTTATTTTTTATAGTGTCAGGGCACCTGCCGTTTATTACCGAATAAAGGTTTAGCCCCCTGATCGCCCGGTGTTGATATGCGTCGCCCCAGGCAGCATCAGATTAGCGCCAGTACCGCTAACACCCACGCACGCAGCATACACCTCCCTTAGTGGTATAGTATCTGAACGGATCAATATCTAATCCGATCAGATCTATACTGGCATCCCCAGCAGTTTAGGGTTCCCAAAAACGCAGTGTTAGCGGGATCAGCCCAGATACCTGCTAGCACCTGCGTTTTGCCCCTCCGCCTGGCCCGGCCCAGCCCACCCAAGTGCAGTATCGATCGATCACTGTCACTTACAAAACACTAAACGCATAACTGCAGCGTTCGCAGAGTCAGGCCTGATCCTTGCAATCGCTAACAGTTTTTTTGGTAGCTTTTTATTGAACTGGCAAGCGCCAGCGGCCTAGTACACCCCGGTCGTAGTCAAACCAGCACTGCAGTAACACTTGGTGACGTGGCGAGTCCCATAAGTGCAGTTCAAGCTGGTGAGGTGGCAAGCACAAGTAGTGTCCCGCTGCCACCAAGAAGACAAACACAGGCCCGTCGTGCCCATAATGCCCTTCCTGCTGCATTCGCCAATCCTAATTGGGAACCCACCGCTTCTGCAGCGCCCGTACTTCCCCCATTCACATCCCCAACCAAATGCAGTCGGCTGCATGAGAGGCATTTTCTTTATGTCCTCCCGAGTACCCCTACCCAACCAACCCCCCCAAAAAAGATGTTGTGTCTGCAGCAAGTGCGGATATAGGCGTGACACCCGCTATTATTTTCCCTCCTGTCCTGACAATCCTGGTCTTTGCATTGGTGAATGTTTTGAACGCTACCATTCACTAGTTGAGTATTAGCGTAGGGTACAGCATTGCACAGACTAGGCACACTTTCACAGGGTCTCCCAAGATGCCATCGCATTTTGAGAGACCCGAACCTGGAACCAGTTACCGTTATAAAAGTTAGTTACAAAAAAAGTGTTCTCTCTCTCTCTATTCTCTCTATTGTTCTGCTCTTTTTTGCTGTATTCTATTCTGCAATGTTTTATTGTTATTATGTTTTATCATGTTTGCTTTTCAGATATGCAATTTTTTATACTTTACCGTTTACTGTGCTTTATTGTTAACCATTTTTTTGTCTTCAGGTACGCCATTCACGACTTTGAGTGGTTATACCAGAATGATGCCTGCAGGTTTAGGTATCATCTTGGTATCATTCTTTTTAGCCAGCAGTCGGCTTTCATGTAAAAGCAATCCTAGCAGCTAATTAGCCTCTAGACTGCTTTTACAAGCCGTGGGAGGGAATGCCCCCCCCCCACCGTCTTCCGTGTTTTTCTCTGGCTCTCCTGTCTCAACAGGGAACCTGAGAATGCAGCCGGTGATTCAGCCAGCTGACCATATAGCTGATCAGAGACCAGAGTGGCTCCAAACATCTCTATGGCCTAAGAAACCGGAAGCTACGAGCATTTTATGACTTAGATTTCGCCGGATGTAAATAGCGCCATTGGGAAATTGGGGAAGCATTTTATCACACCGATCTTGGTGTCGTCAGATGCTTTGAGGGCAGAGGAGAGATCTAGGGTCTAATAGACCCCAATTTTTTCAAAAAAGAGTACCTGTCACTACCTATTGCTATCATAGGGGATATTTACATTCCCCGAGATAACAAAAAAATGATTAAAAAAAAAAAATGAAAGGAACAGTTTAAAAATAAGATAAAAAAGCAAAAAAATAATAAAGAAAAAAAAAAAAAAAAAAAAAGCACCCCTGTCGCCCCCTGCTCTCGCGCTAAGGCGAACGCAAGCAGCGGTCTGTCGTCAAACGTAAACAGCAATTGCACCATGCATGTGAGGTATCACCGCGAAGGTCAGATCGAGGGCAGTAATTTTTGCAGTAGACCTCCTCTGTAAATCTAAAGTGGTAACCTGTAAAGGCTTTTAAAGGCTTTTAAAAATGTATTTATTTTGTTGCCACTGCACGTTTGTGCGCAATTTTAAAGCATGTCATGTTTGGTATCCATGTACTCGACCTAAGATCATCTTTTTTATTTCATCAAACATTTGGGCAATATAGTGTGTTTTAGTGCATTAAAATTTTAAAAATTGTGTTTTTTCCCCAAAAAACGCGTTTGAAAAATCGCTGCGCAAATACTGTGTGAAAAAAAAAAATTAAACACCCACCATTTTAATCTGTAGGGCATTTGCTTTAAAAAAATATATAATGTTTGGGGGTTCAAAGTAATTTTTTTGCAAAAAAAAATAACTTTTTCATGTAAACAATAAGTGTCAGAAAGGGCTTTGTCTTCAAGTGGTTAGAAGAGTGAGTGATGTGTGACATAAGCTTCTAAATGTTGTGCATAAAATGCCAGGACAGTTCAAAACCCCCCCAAATGACCCCATTTTGGAAAGTAGACACCCCAAGCTATTTGCTGAGAGGCATGTCGAGTCCATGGAATATTTTATATTGCGACACAAGTTGCGGGAAAGAGACAAATTTTTTTTTTTTTTTTGTTTTGCACAAAGTTGTCATTAAATGATATATTGCTCAAACATGCCATGGGAATATGTGAAATTACACCCCAAAATACATTCTGCTGCTTCTCCTGAGTAGGGGGATACCACCTGTGTGAGACTTTTTTGGGAGTCTAGCCGCGTACGGGACCCCGAAAACCAAGCACCGCCTTCAGGCTTTCTAAGGGCGTGAATTTTTGATTTCACTCTTCACTGCCTATTACAGTTTCGGAGGCCATGGAAAGCCCAGGTGGCACAAAACCCCCCCAAATGACCCCATTTTGGAAAGTAGACACCCAAAGCTATTTGCTGAGAGGCATGTCGAGTCCATGGAATATTTTATATTGCGACACAAGTTGCGGGAAAGAGACAAATTTTTTTTTTTTTTTTTTGCACAAAGTTGTCATTAAATGATATATTGCTCAAACATGCCATGGGAATATGTGAAATTACACCCCAAAATACATTCTGCTGCTTCTCCTGAGTACAGGGATACCACATGTGTGAGACTTTTTTGGGAGCCTAACCGCGTACGGGACCCCGAAAACCAAGCACCGCCTTCAGGCTTTCTAAGGGCGTGAATTTTTGATTTCACTCTTCACTGCCTATCACAGTTTCGGAGGCCATGGAAAGCCCAGGTGGCACAAAACCCCCCCAAATGACCCCATTTTGGAAAGTAGACACCCAAAACTATTTGCTGAGAGGCATGTCGAGTCCATGGAATATTTTATATTGCGACACAAGTTGCGGGAAAGAGACAAATTTTTTTTTTTTTTTTTTTGCACAAAGTTGTCACTAAATGATATATTGCTCAAACATGCCATGGGAATATGTGAAATTACACCCCAAAATACATTCTGCTGCTTCTCCTGAGTATGGGGATACCACATGTGTGAGACTTTTTTGGGAGCCTAGCCGCGTACGGGACCCCGAAAACCAAGCACCGCCTTCAGGCTTTCTAAGGGCGTGAATTTTTGATTTCACTCTTCACTGCCTATCACAGTTTCGGAGGCCATGGAAAGCCCAGGTGGCACAAACCCCCCCAAATGACCCCATTTTGGAAAGTAGACACCCAAAGCTATTTGCTGAGAGGTATAGTGAGTATTTTGCAGACCTCACTTTTTGTCACAAAGTTTTGAAAATTGAAAAAAGAAAAAAAAAAAATGTTTTTTCTTGTCTTTCTTCATTTTCAAAAACAAATGAGAGCTGCAAAATACTCACCATGCCTCTCAGCAAATAGCTTGGGGTGTCTACTTTCCAAAATGGGGTTATTTGGGGGGGTTTTGTGCCACCTGGGCATTCCATGGCCTCCGAAACTGTGATAGGCAGTGAAGAGTGAAATCAAACATTTTTTACCCTTAGAAATCCTAAAGGCGGTGATTGGATTTCGGGGCCCCGTACGCGGCTAGGCTCCCAAAAAGTCCTACACATGTGGTATCCCCATACTCAGGAGAAGCAGCTAAATGTATTTTGGGGTGCAATTCCACATATGCCCATGGCCTGTGTGAGCAATATATCATTTAGTGACAACTTTGTGCAAAAAAAAAAAAAGTGTCACTTTCCCGCAACTTGTGTCAAAATATAAAATATTCCATGGACTCAATATGCCTCTCAGCAAATAGCTTGGGGTGTCTACTTTCCAAAATGGGGTCATTTGGGGGGGGGGGGGTTGTGCCACCTGGGCATTCCATGGCCTCCGAAACTGTGATAGGCAGTGAAGAGTGAAATCAAAAATTTACACCCTTAGAAATCCTGAAGGCGGTGCTTGGTTTTCGGGGCCCCGTATGCGGCTAGGCTCCCAAAAAGTCCCACACATGTGGTATCCCCATACTCAGGAGAAGCAGCTGAATGTATTTTGGGGTGCAATTCCACATAGGCCCATGGCCTGTGTGAGCAATATATCATTTAGTGACAACTTTTTGTAAATATTTTTTTTTTTTTTGTCATTATTCAATCACTTGGGACAAAAAAAAATAAATATTCAATGGGTTCAACATGCCTCTCAGCAATTTCCTTGGGGTGTCTACTTTCCAAAATGGGGTCATTTGGGGGGGTTTTGTACTGCCCTGCCATTTTAGCACCTCAAGAAATGACATAGGCAGTCATAAACTAAAAGCTGTGTAAATTACAGAAAATGTACCCTAGTTTGTAGACGCTATAACTTTTGCGCAAACCAATAAATATAAGTTTATTGACATTTTTTTTTACCAAAGACATGTGGCCGAATACATTTTGGCCTAAATGTATGACTAAAATTTAGTTTATTGGATTTTTTTTATAACAAAAAGTAGAAAATATCATTTTTTTTCAAAATTTTTGGTCTTTTTCCATTTATAGCGCAAAAATAAAAACTGCAGAGGTGATCAAATACCATCAAAAGAAAGCTCTATTTGTGGGAAGAAAAGGACGCAAATTTCGTTTGGGTACAGCATTGCATGACCGCGCAATTAGCAGTTAAAGCGACACAGTGCCAAATTGGAAAAAGACCTCTGGTCCTTAGGCAGCATAATGGTCCGGGGCTCAAGTGGTTAAGATATTTCTGGGCCTTTCCCTCAACATGGGCATAAATAAAAAGAGTGAGTTGCGGTCATATTGGTCCACTGACCCAGTTTACCATATGCCTGTGTTCTCTGCCTCCATGGCCAGGGCACAATACGAGCAGATTTTGCGGTTCATGCACTTCAACAACAATGAACTCTGTCGTCCTCGTGGAGACCCTCAATATGATCGGCTCTACAAAATTCGGCCCCTCGTAAACCACTTCAACCAATGTTTTGCAGACTTGTTTACTCCCCATCAAGTTGTCTGCATTGATGAGTCCCTGATTAAATTTTCTGGCCGCTTGTCATTCAAACAGTACCTTCCCAGCAAGCGTGCCAGATACGGGGTCAAGATGTATAAGCTCTGTGACAGGGCCACAGGCTATACATGTAGATTTATGGTTTACGAGGGCAAAGATAGTCACGTAGAGCCGACAAACTGCCCTGACTACATAGAAAGCGCTGGCAAGATAGTGTGGGACTTGGTGTCACCCTTATTCGGAAAGGGGTACCACTTGTACGTGGACAATTATTACACAAGTGTGCCACTTTTTAGTCACCTGTTTGATCATCAAATTGGAGCATGTGGCACCGTGTGATCTAATCGCCGGGGCTTTCCCCAGCGGCTTGTAGATTCCCGTCTTAGGCTGGGGGAGAGAGCCAGCTGGCAGTGTAATAACTTGCTCGCTATGAAGTGGAGGGATAATAAGAATGTTTTCGTTCTTACCTTCCTTCATGCAGACACGACGGTCCAAATTACTACGGTGACTGGTGTTGTGGAGAAACCACTCTGTGTCCACGAATATAACTAAAATATGGGAGGGGTGGATCTCAATGACCAGTTGTTGGCGCCGTACCTAGTTGCCCGTAAGGCCAGATGCTGGTACAAAAGAGTGTCTGTTTATTTATTTCAATTGGCTTTGCTGAACGCTCATGTGCTATACAGGGCTTCAGGACGGACTGGATCCTTCTTTAAATTCCAGGAAGAGATTGCCTTCCCCAACCAAATGCAGTAAGCCGGCTGCACGACAGGCATTTTACGTATGTCCTCTCGAGTACCCGTACCCAACGAGCCCCCCAAAGAAGATGTCGTGTCTGCAGCAAGCTCGGATATAGGCATGACACCCGGTATTATTGTCCCTCCTGTCCTGACAATCCTGGTCTTTGCATTGGTGAATGTTTTTAACGCTACCATTCACTAATTGAGTATTACAGCACTGCACAGATTAGGCACACTAACATAGGGTCTCCCAAGATGCCATCGCATTTTGAGAGACCCGAACCTGGTACCAGTTACAAAAGGTATAGTTACAAAAAAAAATTGTAAAAAAAAAAAAAAAAAAGTTAAAAAAAATAAAAGCACAAAAAAAAATATAAAATAAAAAAAACAAAAATAGTTGTCATTTTATTGTTCTCTCTCTCTCTATTCTCTCTCTATTGTTCTGCTCTTTTTTACTGTATTCTATTCTGCAATGTTTTATTGTTATTATGTTTTACCATGTTTGCTTTTCAGATATGCAGTTTTTTATACTTTACTGTTTACTGTGTTTTGTTGTTAACAGCGTTTGCTCCCACGATACATAAAGCCGTGACTCCAGCGCTGTCAGAAGTGATTTCACCACCACAGTTACATACTTCAGCATATATGCCGAAGTGTGGGGGCAGCAGTGGGTGGAGGAGCGATTTGTTCCTACCTTTTGCGGGAGGATGCCCCCATGCTTCGGCATATATATATTTTAGGCACAGGTTGCGTTAAATGTTTTATTTTTTACTATGTTTTTTTTTGTATTTGCTTTGCAGGTATGGTAAGTCTTACTGTTATACTGTAATGTTACTTTGTTTTATTGTTAACCATCATTTGCTTAGCAGGTACGCCATTCAGTTGCAGCGCAGATTTATTTATCTTGACAGCAACAGCGTTTGCTCCCACGATACATAAAGCCGTGACTCCAGCGCTGTCGGAGGTGATTTTACCACCACAGTTACATACTTCAGCATATATGCCGAAGTGTGGGGGCAGCAGTGGGTGGAGGAGCGTTTTGCTCATACCTTTTGCGGGAGGATGCCCTCATGCTTTGGCATGTATATATTTTAGGCACAGGTTGCGTTAAATGTTTTATATTTTAATATGTTTTTTTTGTATTTGCTTTGCAGGTATGGTAAGTCTTACTGTTATACTGTAATGTTACTTTGTTTTATTGTTAACCATCATTTGCTTAGCAGGTACGCCATTCAGTTGCAGCGCGGATTTATTTATCTTGACAGCAACATCGTTTGCTCCCACGATACATAAAGCCGTGACTCCAGCACTGTCGGAGGTGATTTCACCACCACAGTTACATACTTCAGCATATATGCTGAAGCATGGGGGCAGCAGAGGGCGGAGGAGCGATTTGCTCCTAACTTTTGCGGGAGGATGCCCCCATGCTTCGGCATATATATACGATGCATGTATGCCCATCATTAGAAGTGGGTGGATGAAGGGAGGTATTCTAATGGTGGGCATACCCACCGATCAATCTCTTTTTTTTGTTCAGCCCACAGGCTGCATGAAAAAAAAGTTTACAATATATGCCCAACAAGGATCAGCAACGTACTAGTATGTTGCTGGATTTTGAGTGGTTATACCAGAATGATGCCTGCAGGTATCATTCTTTTCAGCCAGCGGTCGGCTTTCATGTAGAAGCAATCCTAGCAGCTAATTAGCCTGTAGACTGCTTTTACAAGCAGTGGGAGGGAATGCCCCCACCGTCTTCCATGTTTTTCTCTGCCTCTTCTGTCCCAACAGGGAACCTGAGAATGCAGCCGGTGATTCAGCCAGCTGACCATAGAGCTGATCAGAGACCAGAATGGCTCCAAACATCTCTATGGCCTAAGAAACCGGAAGCTACGAGCATTTCATGACTTAGATTTTGCCGGATGTAATAAGCGCCATTGGGAAATTGGGAAAGCATTTTATCACACCGATCTTGGTGTGGTCAGATGCTTTGAGGGAAGAGGAGAGATCTAGGGTCTAATAGACCCCAATTTTTTCAAAAAAGAGTACCTGTCACTACCTATTGCTATCATAGGGGATATTTACATTCCCTGAGATAACAATAAAGATTATTAAAAAAAAAAAATGAAAGGAACAGTTTAAAAATAAGATAAAAAAGCAAAAAAGTAATAAAGAAGAAAAAAAAAAAAGCACCCCTGTCCCCCCCTGCTCTCGCGCAAAGGCGAACGCAAGCGTCGGTCTGGCGTCAAATATAAACAGCAATTGCACCATGCATGTAAGGTATCACCGCGAAGGTCAGGTCGAGGGCAGTAATTTTAGAAGTAGACCTCCTCTGTAAATCTAAAGTGGTAACCTGTAAAGGCTTTTAAAGGCTTTTAAAAATGTATTTAGTTTGTCGCCACTGCACGTTTGTGCGCAATTTTAAAGCATGTCATGTTTGGTATCCATGTACTTGGCCTAAGATCATCTTTTTTATTTCATCAAACATTTGGGCAATATAGTGTGTTTTAGTGCATTAAAATTTTAAAAAGTGTGTTTTTTCCCCAAAAAATGCGTTTGAAAAATCGCTGCGCAAATACTGTGTGAAAAAAAAAATGAAACACCCACCATTTTAATCTGTAGGGCATTTGCTTTAAAAAAATATATAATGTTTGGGGGTTCAAAGTAATTTTCTTGCAAAAAAAAATATTTTTTTCATGTAAACAAAAAGTGTCAGAAAGGGCTTTGTCTTCAAGTGGTTAGAAGAGTGGGTGATGTGTGACATAAGCTTCTAAATGTTGTGCATAAAATGCCAGGACAGTTCAAAACCCCCCCAAATGACCCCATTTTGGAAAGTAGACACCCCAAGCTATTTGCTGAGAGGCATGTCGAGTCCATGGAATATTTTATATTGTGACACAAGTTGCGGGAAAAAGACACTTTTTTTTTTTTTTGCATAAAGTTGTCACTAAATGATATATTGCTCAAACATGCCATGGGAATATGTGAAATTACACCCCCAAAATACATTCTGTTGCTTCTCCTGAGAACGGGGATACCACATGTGTGAGACTTTTTTGGGAGACTAGCTGCGCACGGGACCCCGAAAACCAAGCACCACCTTCAGGGTTTCTAAGGGCGTACATTTTTGATTTCACTCTTCACTGCCTATCACAGTTTCGGAGGCCATGGAATGCCCAGATGGCATAACCCCCCCAAATGACCCTATTTTGCAAAGTAGACACCCCAAGCTATTTGCTGTAAGGTATAGTGAGTATTTTGCAGACCTCACTTTTTGTCACAAAGTTTTGAAAATTGAAAAAAGAAAAAAAAATACATTTTTCTTGTCTTTCTTCATTTTCAAAAACAAATGAGAGCTGCAAAATACTCACCATGCCTCTCAGCAAATAGCTTGGGGTGTCTACGTTCCAAAATGGGGTCATTTGGGGAGAGTATCCCCGTACTCAGGAGAAGCAGCAGAATGTATTTTGGGGTGTAGCAATATATCATTTAGTGTCAACTTTGTGAAAAAAAAAAAAAACAATTGTCACTTTCCCGCAACTTGTGTCAAAATATAAAATATTCCATGGACTCAACATGCCTCTCAGCAAATAGCTTGGGGTGTCTACTTGCCAAAATTGGGTCATTTGAAGGGGGTTTGTGCCATCTGGGCATTTTATGGCCGCCCGTACGCGGCTAGGCTCCCAAAAAGTCCCACACATGTGGTATCCCCGTACTCAGGAGAATCAGCAGAATGTATTTTGGGGTGCAATTCCACATATGCCCATGGCCTGTGTGAGCAATATATCATTTTGTGACAACTATGTGCAAAAAAAAAGTTTGTAATTTTCCCGCAACTTTTGTCAAAATATAAAATATTCCATGGACTCAACATGCCTCTCAGCAAATAGCTTGGGTTGTCTACTTTCCAAAATCGGGTCATTTGGGGGGGGTTCGTGCCATCTTGGCATTTTATGGCCTTCTAAACTGTGATAGGTAGTGAGGAGTGAAATCAAAAATTTACGCCCTTAGAAATCCTGAAGGCGGTGCTTGGTTTCGGGGCCCCGTACGCGGCTAGGCTCCCAAAAAGTCCCACACATGTGGTATCCCCGTACTCAGGAGAAGCAGCAGAATGTATTTTGGGGTGTAATTCCATATATGCCCATGGCATGTTTGAGCAATATATCATTTAGTGACAACTTTGTGCAAAAAAAAAAAGTTTGTAATTTTCCCGCAACTTTTGTCAAAATATAAAATATTTCATGGACTCAACATGCCTCTCAGCAAATAGCTTGGGGTGTCTACTTTCCAAAATGGGGTCATTTGGGGGGGTTTTGTGCCATCTTGGCATTTTATGGCCTTCAAAACTGTGAAAGGTAGTGAGGAGTGAAATCAAAAATTTACGCCCTTAGGAATCCTGAAGGTGGTTCTTGGTTTCGGGCCCCGTACGCGGCTAGGCTCCCAAAAAGTCCCACACATGTGGTATCCCCGTACTCAGGAGAAGCAGAAGAATGTATTTTGGGGTGTAATTCCACATATGCCCATGGCATGTTTGAGAAATATATCATTTAGTGACAACTTTGTGCAAAAAAAATAAAAAATAAAAAGTTTGTAATTTTCCCGCAACTTTTGTCAAAATATAAAATATTCCATGGACTCAACATGCCTTTCAGCAAATAGCTTGGGGTGTCTACTTTCCAAAATGGGGTCATTTGGGAGGGTTTGTGCCACCTTGGCATTTTATGGCCTTCAAAACTGTGATAGGTAATGAGGAGTGAAATCAAAAATTTACGCCTTTAGGAATTCTGAAGGCGGTGCTTGGTTTTCGGGGCCCTGTACGCGGCTAGGCTCCCAATAAAACCCACACATGTGGTATCTCCATACTCAGGAGAAGCAGCTAAATGTATTTTGGGGTGCAATTCCACATATGCCCCATGGCCTGTGTGAGCAATATATCATTTAGTGACAACTTTTTGTAAATTTTTTTTTTTGTCATTATTCAATCACTTGGGACAAAAAAAATTAATATTCAATGGACTCAACATGCCTCTCAGCAAATAGCTTGGGGTGTCTACTTTCCAAAATGGGGTCATTTGGGGAGGTTTTGTACTGCCCTGCCATTTTAGCACCTCAAGGAATGACATAGGCAGTCATAAATTAAAGGCTGTGTAAATTCCAGAAAATGTACCCTAGTTTGTAGACGCTATAACTTTCGCGCAAACCAATAAATATACGCTTATTGACATTTTTTTTTACCAAAGACATGTGGCCGAATACATTTTGGCCTAAATGTATGACTAAAATTGAGTTTATTGGAATTTTTTTATAACAAAAAGTAGAAAATAACATTTTTTCAAAATTTTCTGTCTTTTTGCGTTTATAGCGCAAAAAATAAAAACGGCAGAGGTGATCAATACCATCAAAAGAAAGCTCTATTTGTGGGAAGAAAAGGACGTAAATTTCGTTTGGGTACAGTATTGCATGACCGCGCAATTAGCAGTTAAAGCAACGCAGTGCCAAATTGTAAAAAGTGCTCTGGTCAGGAAGGGGGTAAATCCTTCCGGGGCTGAAGTGGTTAAACTTTTTTTTTTTTCGGTGACACTGTACCACTCTGGGGGATGATCAGGGTTGTTTTTATTTTTTACACTGTGGTTGCTGCTACAGTGATTATCACTGTGACAGCAATCATTTGAACTACCCTACTCTATTGTTGACATGTTGGGATTGGCTACAGATATTCACATAGTACAGGGTGATGTGCTTAGCCCAGGTACCATGTGCTAGCTGTGGGCAAACCACAGCAGTACTATACAGGAATCACAGCTGTTATGAATGAAATTCATTCATAACAGCTTTGATGACATTGTGATCATGTGATTTAATAGCGATCACGTGATCCCCCGGCTGCTCAATGGGGCTGGATACCGGAAAACATAATCTGCTGTGCTCTGTGGACAAAGCGGTTGTGGGAGTGGCACCAGGGATGGACTGGGCCGTGGGGCAAGGGGGGAAATTGCTCCCTGGGCCTCTCTGATGCCCCGTAAAAAGGCTACACTGGCTCCTATCCAGGGGGATATAACAGTGTTGAGGTCAGTTGGCATGGTAACTACACTGCACACACCCCGTAAAAAGGCTACACTGGCTCCTATCCAGGGGGATATAACAGTGTTGAGGTCAGTTGGCATGGTAACTACACTGCACACAAGTAACTTTAGTTTTGTTAACAGTGGGACTCAGGCTGAGAGGACAACAGTCCGGCGTCATGTTCTGCTTGCCATCTCTAAGCTGTCACCTGAGCCTTTGATCATTGCTGAATGCTGGTCTTGGCCATGGCTGGGAGCGGGTGCACAGTGCACTGTGCGGCCTTTGGCTGCCTGTGCCAATCCTGTTACTCAAAATCTGATTCACACAAATCCTGTGAGATATTGAGAGACAGGATTTAGTGAACAGTGCAGGGTGCTGAAGAGGCCCATCATTTCTGGCCCACCTCCTTGTGATCTAGCCAATCCTATCTATGTCTGCGCCAGCAGCTCCACCCCCTGATGTGGAAGTATGGAAGGTGTGTGTGCAGCAGGCGACAAATTGGAGGACACATACTTGAGGCTGCAAAATTGGTGAGTCCACTGTCCAAACATCCCCCCTTGACATTGCATATTGTCTTCTTTGCTTCTGTTTCTCTGAGTCTCTGATTGCATAAGACTGCCACTCCTCCAAAAAGCAATCTGCACAGGGATGTGCAGATCCCTGTGCAGACTGCTTTTCAGATGCATTTGACAGTTGTTGAAGAGACACTATGTCACCTCCTCACCACCTATTTTAACACCCTAAATGCTGCATCATCCCCACCACAATCACACGCATTGCATGCTATTGTGGGGAAGTTGCATCTCTCTCTCTCTGGTAGGGGCCCCAGTGCATTACTTTGTCCAGATGCCCATGATGCTGTTAAGGTGACACTGCCTAAAGGTTTTCTGGTGAAAAGGAGTAAAAAGTCCCCAAAAGGTATCCTATCGAGTGTGGGATGAGGACAGATTGCAGACAAGCCCCTCCGCATGAATGTTGTATGCTGTGTCCAAGCAGAGGCTGGCACCGTGCCCCTCCGGAGGCTCCCTTCCCCTGGCCAGCCCTGACTAAACTGCCCCAGCTCTCCTCTGCTGCCTTTGGCTGCCCCCTGCTGGCCATTTTAGGAACCCAGAGTCAGTGTAACAGGTGCTGTCCAGCCTGACCCATCCTGTGAACAGGGCCGGACTGGGAATGAAAACCAGCCCTGGAAAAAAGTCATACCAGCCCCATAGCATTAATGTACCAGCCCAACATCATAACGTCATTATTTTCTTGTTCATAAAATGGAAAACCATGCATTTTAAAGCACATTTAAAGAGTGCATTATATATAGATAAGACACATATAAAAGCACATAGGACTTTATATATATTATATATATATATATATATATATATAAAAGCAAATTACAGTTAAAAGTGGTAAAAGTGGAACAATCATCAAGAACAGTCCACTTATTGCTATGGTGATATATATTACCAGAATAAGGAATAATCAAAGAATTTTACTTCAAAGTATGGAAGACGTAAACATGTTCAAAACTTTATTAACGTAACATAAATAAATTGCCTGTACACCACTCTGTCCCTTAATGCCCACCTCCTTGTTATAGGGCACACAGTGTATAGGGACGTATAATGTAAAACATGGTGGGATTTCCCCACCCAGGGGAAATACAACTGGGCAGTGGCGGTGCGTCCATTGCACCCGTCAATCTTCAATAGACAGATTCATTGCATTGCATGAATCTATCTATTGTCGCTGCTGCCGCCCCCTATTCAGGTGTCCGGCACCCTTGTCGGGCATCGGGCATCTGAATTACAGCAGCGGGGTGTTTTTAGAAGTGCCTGATTAGAGCCGTCAGCTCTAATAGGCTTCCAAATTGGTAAACAGCGGGCACACTGCTGTGCGTTCGCTGCTTACACAGTGCTGTGTTAGGAAATCAAATAAATCGCTTCCTAACACTGACCCGCCTCTCAGCCAATCAGGTGCACTGGGTCTGGTTACCTGTCACCTGATTGGCTGAAGCGACAGGCGCTGTGATTGGATGCCTATCGGAGGGAGCGTGGAGCAACGCGCTGACCTGAGACAGGTAAGTGCCGGGCGGGGGGGGACACTGGCAGAATTTAATGGGCAAACTGGTGAAATTGATGGGGCAAACTGGTGGCAATTGATGGTTACAGTGGCTGCATTTGATGGGCACAGTGGCTGCGTTTGATGGGCACAGTGGCTGCGTTTGATGGGGCACAGTGGTAGTGCTTAATGAGCACAGTGGGGGCAATTTATGGGTACAGTGGCTGCGTTTGATGGGCACAGTGGCTGCGTTTGATGGGCACAGTGGCAGCGTTTAATGGGCACAGTGGTGGCAATTTATGGGTACAGTGGCTGCGTTTGATGGTACAGTGGCTGCGTTTGATGGGCACAGTGGCAGCGTTTAATGGGCACAGTGGTGGCAATTTATGGGTGCAGTGGCTGCGTTTGATGGTACAGTGGCTGCGTTTGATGGCACAGTGGCTGCAATTAATAGGTACAGTGGCTGCGTTTGATGGGGTACAGTGGCAGCAATTTATGGGTACAGTGGCAGCGTTTGATGGGCACAGTGACTGTGTTTAATGGGCACAGTGGTGGCAATTTATGGGTACAGTGGCTGCGTTTGATGGTACAGTGGCTGCGTTTGATGGGCACAGTGGCAGCGTTTAATGGGCACAGTGGTGGCAATTTATGGGTACAGTGGCTGCGTTTGATGGTACAGTGGCTGCGTTTGATGGTACAGTGGCAGCGTTTAATGGGCACAGTGGCTGCAATTGATGGGTACAGTGGCTGCATTTGATGGTACAGTGGCTGCGTTTGATGGTACAGTGGCTGCGTTTGATGGTACAGTGGCAGCGTTTAATGGGCACAGTGGTGGCAATTTATGGGTACAGTGGCTGCGTTTGATGGTACAGTGGCTGCGTTTGATGGTACAGTGCAGCGTTTAATGGGCACAGTGGTGGCAATTTATGGGTACAGTGGCTGCGTTTGATGGTACAGTGGCTGCGTTTGATGGTACAGTGGCAGCGTTTAATGGGCACAGTGGTGGCAATTTATGGGTACAGTGGCTGCGTTTGATGGTACAGTGGCTGCATTTGATGGGCACAGTGACTGTGTTTAATGGGCACAGTGGTGGCAATTTATGGGTACAGTGGCTGCGTTTGAAGGGCACAGTGGCTGCAATTGATGGGTACAGTGCTGCGTTTGATGGTACAGTGGCTGCGTTTGATGGTATAGTGGCAGCGTTTAATGGGCACAGTGGTGGCAATTTATGGGTACAGTGACTGTGTTTGATGGCACAGTGGATGCGTTTGATGGGCACAGTGGCTGCAATTGATGGGTACAGTGGCTGCAATTGATGGGTACAGTGGCTGCGTTTGATGGTACAGTGGCTGCGTTTGATGGTACAGTGGCAGCGTTTAATGGGCACAGTGGTGGCAATTTATGGGTACAGTGG